>NC_140590.1:481012024-481722024 GCF_964204655.1 Triturus cristatus | reverse complement strand
GTGTAGCTCAGGTTACCAACTTAGTTCCTGTGTGGTTGCTTGTTGTTCTTGGTCCAGCTGCGACTTACTGTCAGTGATTTCGGGTTCAGTGTACCTGAGCTTGCTCTTTGTTTTATGTTCTGCCTCAGCCTCTTCCTCTTCATAAAGAAGGTAAGAGATAAGTACTCTGAAAACGCCCCTGTACTGAAAAGGTTGAAATTGTCCAAGCTAAAAAATTGAATGTTGTGTGTAGGTCAAAGAAGTGCATTTATAATCTGGTTCTTCGTCTCCACTGCTCCAGTCGTCATCACTATAGAACCATTAGTTAACAGTGCCCTGCTGTCTAGGAAACCTTTTCTGTCTCTGATTTAGAGCAAGAGAAATATCCATCTGTTATGTACAGGTACACAGTTTCATGGGAAAGCTTTCCTTTTTTCATTTTGTGATTATGTGAGAAACTCCTTTTGTAAAGACAGGTCTTCGGTTGTCTCTTCCAACCTCTTTTTAGAACTGTTAAGCACAATTTCCTGAGCACCAGCAAGTATGAAAATACACTATGTCCACTTTTTCTTAGTTCCAATTTGATTTGTCTTCAGAATTCTTCTGCTTAACAAATGCTCATCTTCAGATATAGCCTTCGGATATAGCCAACACGTGTTTCGTCAGATCACGATGTTTACATCACTGACTTCATCAGGGCTTCTCAAATCCACTTAATTTATCAATTCTTCCAATCTTTCCTCCATTCTTTTCCTCTTAGTGCGGAGAGTACTCCATGCATGATTCCGGATGGCGGGCCACGCCATCTGGAATCATGCATGGAGTACTCTCCGCACTAAGAGGCTGAACAATACGTGGTTTGGTCCCCATTGGGAAAGAAGGTAGAAAAGAATTGAGGAAAGAGTGGAAGAATTGATATAAGTGGATAAGTGAGAATTTGTGAAGCAGAAGAATTCTGAAGAAATAAATCAAATTGGAACTAAGAAAAAGTGGACACATTGTATTTTCATACTTGTTGGTGCTCAGGAAATTGTGCTTAACTGTATCCAGGACTGGATGCCTCCAGTCCGTATTTGTGAGCAATAGTGGCAGCCTCCTTCCTTTGGAGCACCGGATTTGGGAATTGATTTTTCTTTTTTTTTTAATGTACAAAGAGGGAATATCTAATGAGTTTGCGCAAGTGACCCTGCCACTCAATTGCTTTTAAATCTCTTATTATAATTGGCTAGTTGCACTGTTGTCTTTAAACCAGTCCAGAAGGTGAGGAATTTGATGAGCATAACATTTGATATAATTTTGACTGTAGTCATTTTTAGAATTAAACAATCTTGGGTGCAACTCCAAGATATTCCTGACCAGTCTTCCTGAAAGCTTTCTCGAAATGGAAAAGCATAGTTCACAGGATAAAATCGGGCCGCTGGGAACTGCTTTTTCCTTCAAGTATTTGGTCATCACCCGGCAATTTTAATTTGATTCTGCTTAATATTTGACAGGCTTTTTTTCAGTTGTCATGTTGTCGTATTTGTCAAGTATTAGTGTCACCCAAAGTCAGGAAACCTTCAGGATAGTAGTCACCAGTAGTTTCGAACACATCAAAAATGGAGGCTGAGCCAACACTTTCAGTGACCCTGTGAGGTATAGTCCAATCAGGTTACGAGTCTTGCATTCTCTAAGCATTGGCTCTCACCAGAGAAAGAAATGTGATGATCGATGCTGCACAGGCCCACATGAGCTACTCGTACATATTGCATAGCACAACACCAGTGTGCATTTCACCTGATCGTGTCTGTTCCTCACTGAATCTTTGAAAGGGGGGGGGGGGGCGAACATTCTCCTCCTGATACATAGGAAATAACTGGCAGAAGATCTCTGTTGAATTACACCAAACGTGGATTGAAATGAAAAGATCATTACGAACAGAGCCTTTTCTGCTTTGGTATACATCTGTTAAATGTTTTTTGATATATTTTAATTACAAAAAGGTATGGGCAGCCTTCAAATGGTTAATTGTATGTACATCATGTCAGTTGAAAATGCTTTTTTTCATTTTGCTTTCTTTACCTCCATTTGATGAATGTACATTTGTGAGATACTTAGGCCTTGAGTCTGCAGTGAGTAACTCAGGAGCTACTTGTAGCTCACCAGCTCCATGGAAGTAGCTCATAGAAGTAAAACCTAGTCCAGGGTCTCCAGACATTGAAGGAGGTAGCACCGCTCATCTCCAGATCCTTGGAGTCATAGCCAGCCAGATCAGTGACAGAGCCCCACACTAAGACCTAAACATGTACAATGACAGCCTGAGAAATGTAGAGGAACCACAATAAGACCACCTTTCTCCGGTCTCAATTTAGCAAAGTTGTACAGAGATTTGTCATGCTGCATACCGCGTTCTATCAGTGATACTTCATACATGAAAACTGGGCCAGAGAAGAAGAATGGCTGCAGGAATCGGAGTGGAGTCTCGAGTGCGAGACTGCAGACGGGTCACTCTCTGTAGTCCTATATGCGCTAGTCATGATTCATAATATATATGAATAGTTCAGGCTGCATTTCACAGATCAAAAGTAGTTCTTATCATAGAAAAGGTGGAAACCCCGGTTAGTCACAATCTTGGTATGTCACATTTCAGACAGCGCTGTCAAAGTGGAAGTGGGGCTTAAATACACGTTCATTTACTATTACAGATTAGATGAATCTGCTTGAAATTTGACTGACACGCTGTGAAGCTGAAGGAAGGCTTCTCACTTTTCATTCAGATCCGTGAAAGGAAATTTTAAATAGAGGGTCAAACATGGTTTGGTTTTCTAGGACATTTTGTGTAGTTCAATGAATCTTCATGAAACTTTAAATGCCAGAAATGGAAGACACTTGATATCCTTGTTCAAAATTTCATGTAGATTTGTTGCTGGGTGATGCATTCAGAGAGCAAAAGGGTTAAAGGGCAAAGTTCCTAGGCCAGGCCCTGAAGCCAATCCACAGTGCTAGTACCGAAGGGCTATGGTCAGAGTGTTTTGGTCACAAAGAGGGTTGGCTATTTTGGAATACAAAAACATTGGTTCCATGTGAAGAAACACATGCACTAAAATGTGAAACGTAACTTGTTTGTTTTGCACATAAGGCAATAATGTATGTTTAAAAAACTCAGACATTCCCCCCTGAAAAAATATTTTATGACGTTAGGGTCATGAAGCAAAACCAAAGCAACCACTGAAACTGGCAGTTAAAATTAACTCATGCCCTCCCATATGTGTCTCATGACTCCATACATGCCATCACTAATGGAATGTTAAGTGATATCATCAAATACATCACTGATGACCTCTGGAATAACTGTATTGATGGCATCGAGGTCGTCAGCAGCATTCAGTCAGGCATGCGGGTTTTGATTTATGCACCTTGCAATAATTGGCCAACTTCCTTGGGTTTAATGTTTTGCTTCCTAGCCATAAAAAAAGTAACTATGTTTTTCAGGGAATTTAGATTTTTTTTTTATTTTGTTAATCTCATATGTGAAAAAGACTCCATACCGAAATGTTTTTCTGTTGAAATATGTTCAGATGTAATAATCACACTTCTTCACTGAGAAAAACTGTCTTGTTAAGCATCTGTGCCAATACCTTGGATGCAGCAAATGGCTATTTTACCGTCAATAATGTGCCATTTAGAATAAGACATAGTAATGGAAAGGTACTTGCATATCAGCAGAGATTTTTCCTGCATATTTTAAGAATACATTCTATGTGAAGACCTGCAATAGAATATTTTGCTTATCCACTAAATGTTAATGTTATATAAAGAAATTCTTAGCAGACCATCTTCCACTGAGATGCCTGAACAGACCTCTCATAAATTGTGCAAAGACCACATGTTTATTAACTGTCCTATTTTTCTTTCTAAAAGAAAAGCAACACCAAAATACCAATATGTTTAAATATATTTATTGGTTTGTTGATATAAAGTTAAACGATGAAAGATGGATATTATGGTTTACTGCTGTAGTTAACACAAGGAGATGATGGACGGAGCGCTGAAACTTTTCAGACATTCCCCTCCTCACCCCCCCCCCCTCCCTCAGTCACAGATCTGGGTTGAATCCATCATGATTCTTTAGCTCACTTCGCCACCTCAGGTCAGACCCAGCCATTTGCAAATCAGTCTTGACCCTGTGCCTCATCGGAACAGTCCAGCCCGAACTGCCAAGCCTGAACCGAAAACAAGCATCCTGGGACTGGTTTCTGGGTAACCCCCTTCATCAGCCAGGCTAGCTTGAATCCAGTGGCAAAGTGAGCAAGGGACCCACGTCTGGGCATAACCTGCCAACTTAGGTCGAACAAAGCAAACACAAGGAGATGATGGACAGAGCACTGAACCTTTTCAGACACTCACCCCCGGTCACAGATCTGAGTTGAATCCATCATCATTCTTTAGCTCACTTCGCCACCCCAGGTCAGACTCAGCCATTACTGCTGTAGTTGACAAATATTGTTAGAAAGAGCAGTGGTCCTTGTGCTTTGCATGGGTGGGTTCAGATCCCATCCTAGTCGCCAGTGTTATGTTGGTAGTCACACATGAGTCTGATGTAGTTAATAAAACAGGTTTATTGTCGAATCGTTTACACCACCTCCAACAGCTCCTTGCCAGGCTTATGTCCCCGACCATCTGTCTGAGATTTGAACCAACACAGCTTGAGAAGAAACAAGCATTCTCTACATATCTAGTGTTCTGATGGTAACACAAACAAAGGACTACATGTGCACAATGTATTAACCCACAACAAACTATTTAATGATGGCACCCTCTGCAATGTGCAATATTTTTGCCCTGTTCTTTACAGACTGTCAAAATGATCAGCAAAAGATTACATTAGTAATTAAGAAGGAAGTGGGAGACATTTACTTGAGTCTTACTTTCGCAAATCTGCAGGTCCCCTATTGGATCACATTCTTAATGCAGTAGAAAGCTAAGATATCCCACCTATTGTTTAGCTTTGAAAGGTTAACATTAACTGAGAGCCATTAATTTTTTAGCTTAAATGTGAACATTTCACCTTCATTTCCATTAACTATTCTGGGATTTGGAAGGGGAGTTACTAATGTTCCAGTTGTGCAATTACTTTGGTGTGTTATATAGGTGTGCTGAGATACTTAAAGTATTCATAATGTCTTTGTAAATTAGTAGAAATGAGCATTCAAAGATAATAGCAAACTAACATTGGACACTCCCTAAGAGCAATTTGAATTCCAGTTGCCTAACAATTTGCATTCCACTTCATTCAGATGCACTGCATATTTGGTTTGTTACTGGTCATTTGGGAGTCTAATTTGACCAATCAGAATATTAAACGTGCAGTCAAATTCGTAAAGTCTGTAAACATTTGTGAATCTGAGTGTATTCCAATGGTCACCACTTCAGTGCTTTCAGATGGTTAAATTCAGAACTGATCCCCCTGCAGATCTGAAATTTCGAATGGTATCTCTGATGGTCATGCTTGGTCATATCTTTTCCTTGTTTAATAGGCGCGCCCTTCGACCCGATGATCAGGATATCTGCTGCAGTGTCTAATGTTACATGCGTAATGTTATTTGGCGACCGGTTCGATGCAGAAGATGAATCTTTCCAGACACAGGTCGGCATAGCAATAGAAATCTTTGCCTACTGGGGAACACAGGAATTCCAGGTACACATTTAATACGATCAACAAACTGTTTTAGTCCTCTTGTTTTTTGTGTGTGTGTGTGTGTTTTGATTGGCTCAAAAGAACTACACCTATAGGGCTTTGTGACATAAATCACACCATGAACCTTCCTGACTCGGATTAGGGTGAGCACATAATATTCAGATAGACATAATTAATTAGATTCTTACATTCTGCAGCTCTGAACTTGTGTTAAGGCATTGGTACAAGTTCATCGGCCTAGAAGAGGGCTTCACATGAGTAACCTGGATTCTGCTAATTATTAGGCTAATAGTTCCAACTATTTGATAACAAGGCTGAGCTCAAAGCATGATCCTGGAGTGAAGAGGGGAGGAAGTAATCTGGGTATTGAGTGGTGGGGATATTGTGTGTGTGTGTGTGTGTCTGTCTGTCTGTCTGTCTGTCTATGCTGTAGGCATGCAGTTAGTGGTTGGTCTGCAGAGTGATGGCAATGTAAAACACTTAAATATAGTGTGCAGACAAAGGAAGCTTTCATTAAAATAAATACTCCAACCAGCCTAGAACTAGGAGCATAACTGTCATTAATGTAGCAGGCGCAGTGTCAATGCGACCCAACAAAGCGAGGGGCCGAGTGCACCACCAAATTATATGAAATTGGGTTTATACCCCGGATATAGTGGTTTCTTGTGAGTGTTCATTAAAAGTGCGAAGGTAAACAGGACTGAATGTAGTGACTGTGCATCTGAATAGGTCCATATTCTAAGACAGGGTTGAGTTTGGAGAGGAGTAGAGGTTGTGTTCCTGGTGTAAAAGAACCATACAACATGGTCATTGAGTTAAAGATGAGAACTTCTAAGTAGGACTTAAATGCTGAGTCTCTGTGAGGGTATCTACATGTTTTAGCCACACTGGCTGACTTGAGATGTTTAGGAATCTGTTGCAATCCACCTGTACATGCATCCATAGAGTGGAGTGTCAAACTACGCCAGGCCCTTTCAGAGTCATCTTTTGATAGTGATATCATAGTTTGCAGATGTTCTGTAATTTGATGCATGGTCCATTAATGTCGACTACACTCATCTTCTGGCCTCCTTGTTTACGTTACTGAAGAGATTCCTTGAGGTCATGTGAGTAGTACATATCACGGCACTGGGCAGAACTAAAGGTGCATCTTTCATTTTTAACTAGAAACTTGCATCCACTCTTCCGGGACAGGTCACTCTGACATGCATTACATCACATGAACAATATTGCAACCACTACACCAACCTAGCCACTATATCTCATAGTAAAGTTAGCTAAAAGAGGTGGACTTAGGAGGAGTAAATGTACACTTATCCTTTGACATAGTTAATAGAGTATATTTGTGGCTTGATATTATCAACCTTGATGTAGTAACATGCAACTTGCCCTTCCCATTTGCATGGAATAAAGACAGAAAATATACACTTTCTCAGCTACATCGGACTATAACAATGTCACATTGTGTTTGATATATTGTATTTATTGAGTATTCAACTGAAATAAAATATATAACTTAACACCTGGAATAAAACGTTATTTGCTTATTTGGTACCATAATATTTCCATATAATGTATTGCACCTGTGGTATTTCTAAATGTCAAAAAACTAGCTTAGCCTTTCCCTTGTGCATCACTGTTGCTTACAAGGCCCATGCCTGACAAATTGGTTGTATTTCATGGTTCCCATAAGTAAAACATCTGGCAATACAGTACAGTGGAAATCTATTTGACTCCCAACAGCTATGGAATATTTGTCAAAAATGAGCACCTGAATGATTCTGATTTACAATTTTTTTAATCCAGTATTCGCACCCGCAACGCCAGAATGTTTTCCTCCTATTGCCCTCTTTCAAGGCTTCGTGAAGCAAGCTGACCCTATGCGCTGGACCGCCTACACATTTATTTGAGGTGCAGGAGATAAAATACACAAACAAATCTTTCATCCTCTGAAAGCTTCTAATCCTAGCTGAATTGTTTTATTGTTTATTTCCTTAAGACCATTTCAAATGAAAGACTACTATTGAGGTGCATCTGTCTCCTATCTATGGCATCCCTCACTCAACACATAAAGCCATTACGTTGGAAAGAAAATGCAAGCCGCACAATTTTTTTAACTCGGTCACAGTAAAACGTAAAGACTCTGAGGTGGGAAATTGAAAACATTGATTTACTTTCAACCATTGGAATGTCATCGGAAAGCTAAGATGAGCATGGCTACATATGAAACTACTGGAATTTAACCAGAGGATCAAACTGTATAGATGTATCTTGGTGAATAATGGTTTTAGGATGTTTAGGCACATATACATGAAATAACATGGTTATGTGATTTTGTACTTTCGAGTAGTTTTTGATAAGAAATACAATGTTTTGTGCAATATTAATTTCATTCTGATTAATTTGGAAATAACTGCAGAAACATATGTTTGTGCACCGAATCACACATTTTCCCTGCATTCCAGGCCTCTGTGTTAAGATTCTGGAGTTTCCTGGAAAGAGAGGGGAAAAGGTACTGGTCAGGGAGTCGGAGTAGAGCTAAGAGCAGGAGGCAATGTGAGTTAAGAGAGTATTCATGGCACTCAAGTTAGGTAGGTGAAACAGAGCAGGAAACTATATTTTCTGCTTGAGAATAAGACATGTGACTGCTAGAGTAGAAGAAACTGAGGTGAGATCTTCCTGTTTACTGAAGAACACCTAGTACATTTTAAATCCAAATGCAATTTTCTTCATATGTGCCAACTCCTAGTTCTCAGATTGAAATTGTTAAAACGGCTGTATAGCGATTCATACACCGTTTATTAATGTCTTCTTCAACACCCATCCTTCACAGCTCTACAACGCATTCCCCAATATTGTGAAGAGGCTACCAGGAGCACACGTAAAGATGTTCGAGAATGCAGAGAAGCTACACGCCTTCTTAAGAGAACAAGTTGCGAACCACGCAGCCACCTGGCAGCCAGACTGCCCAAGGGATTTTGTGGACTCCTTTCTCAACAAGCTAGATGAGGTATGTGCAGTTTGGTAACATGAATCTCTCTGCTTATGACCATGGCTGTGTGCAGGTTTATTCTCAGACATTTCTGTATGGGCGCCTTGAAAGCGGACCGAACTGTCGTTCCAAAAATATGAAAAATAAATCTGGTTTAATTTGGCATCCTACGCATACAAATACACTGATTCCATTCGCTCAAGAATACGGCTGATAGACTAATAGTGGAAGGGCAAAATGGCAGCACATTATCCAGAAGCAGGCTGGTCCATAGGGAAGTCGGGGCATTTTCTGGCCAGTTATTATCCTTGATATTCTGGTAGGTCCATGACAATCCGGATGTCTGCGATACCGTGTCACCTACTCCCCCCACGTGTTTGGTGGTATTGAAAATAGATATTAGTTAGGCTATTATTGATGTGTTAAGTGCATAGTTTACTTTGCATTCTAGGATTGGCAATTCTGCCCCTCCTTTTGTATGTACAGGCCTGCGTGTCCCAACATGAAATGTGGTTTTCGCTATTATGCAAGGAATTATGGGAAACATTACAGATGCCAAAATGCCTCTAAACAGCTATGTTAATGCAAGTAACTGGTTAAAAATGGGGTTTGTGCCAAAGGGTGCACATGTTTATGTCCCCATTAGGTGCTACTTATTTAGAATCTTCATCTTTCTTTGAGCAGATTTCACTGTTCAGGTCCCCTTTGCATCCTAGTAAATCCACGTAGACGTGGGTTCCTTTTAATGTAAGATAGGTAAGAGTGGTTCCTTCCCTGCTAGGGGATTTTAAAGGCTCATAATGATAATGCCTTGCATACAATGTCTTTAAACTCCCAGGACTGAAATATCCTTACACCCACCTCTTTGAGCAGAGGCTGAGGGGGGGTCTGCTGCTCTCACCATGCACTCTGGATTGTCTTTCCCTGGGTAAGGGCATAGGGGCTGAAGAATCTGCTCACTGTTCTGGAGAAGAATATGGAACTATAGGTTTGCTCCAAGTCTGAGCCACAGAGATTGGGGCGCATCCATCTTCAGGTGAGTTTACTATGTAGACTACCATTCTAGAAGGGTTCTGGATTAATCTGGGAATGTAAGAATTGCTATGTGTCATGTATACCTGTGTATGGACAGAAAGATAGGACAGACTGCATGCTCTCGATGGACAGTTAAAGTCAGGTGGTTGAAATGCCATTCATAATTCTTCATGAAGAGAAGAGGATCATCCCAGCATGGAGTTAGATGGTCTGTTAAGCTAGATCAAATATTACTGCTAAATCCCCATTGAATTGTACAGCCTACAGTTAGGTGGTGCTATCTATTCATGATAGTAGCTGTCCCTGGGGTGAAGAAGGTATAGATTGCTGATGTTTCTAGCCAGCAGACCCAAAGAGAGCTGCTTCTACTGTGTTTGCAAGGCCTGGCTAGGTCCCATTACATGCAGCAGCCAGAATCACCTGATGGTTGTTCCATCTGCACCATTGTTGTTGCTAAGCTACCATTTTTGTTTCCAAATAGCAATAAACCACGTCCAGTGATTTGGCTGCAGGGCCAGCTTGCATGGTTAAAAGTGTGTGGATGGAGAGTGGCCTGTGTTAGAGTTTGGTATCATGTGTGATTATCTGAATGTATCGTGCAAATGAAAGAAGTTCTTAGGTGTGCCTGAGTATGGAAGAGGTGGAAAGGGGTAAAGGCACTCATGTATCGAATATAATTTTTATATAGATTTATAAAGCATGAACTTGGCCTCATGGTGGGTTGGCACACTATACACTTGCTTGACAGAGTTTTGCTTTGGGGAAAATAAAAATATTTTGCTTCTAGAAGTATGTGTGCCTCCAAGGATCTTGATGTTCCATGCCGAGCATGCCATGTTACCTACCAAGCATTTGAGAGTGTTTAGATGCAGAACCTTGTAAATTATACAAACAATTTTAAATTGTAACGTACTTTCAGAGGGAAGCCGTTGGAAGTCCTTTACCACTAAGATGATATTATCTCTTCTGCCTAGTCCAGCAACAAAATGTGCATTGGTCTAAAAGACTGTTTTCAGTGGCACCAGTTTGGATTTGGGGGCCCCTGTTTGGAGTGTTTATCCGTAATTAATCTTGTTCAGATCCAAGGATTTGAACCAATAGTTTTATGGTTACTTATGGTAAACAGTTAATTTTTTTGTACTATCATCAGTTGACAATGGACCTCTTTCACAGTGTTCAGGAGATGATTATCAATGGGAAATCTCTTGTCAAAGATAAAACTTAAAGAATTAGTTTGTTTGGCCATATTAGATGAGACTCGGGATGCGTAAGGTATGTAAGCCAGCTTTGCGTCAATGAGCTGACATTCTCAGGTGAGAGCAGGAAGGATTCGGTGTGGTCATGGTTGAGGCAGGGTTTGTATTGAGACACACAGCCTTTGATTTGGGCCTGTTTATTCTGAGTTATATCTTGAAGGTATCAGCATAGTGGTGTAATTAATACCACCATTGTTCAGGAGGTCTCGCAGTGGTTCTTTGTATAGATTTAACAAATGGGGACTGCAGAAAGACAGCCCTTATGGTAGATGGAGGCAAGTGGTGGTTGCTCATATGGATGTTCATCTTTCTGTTGGAAAGATAACATGCAAACCATTTCAAAACTCTGAGGCTTATTATGAGTAGGGCTGATTTTCTCCTGATTTTCTTCATCCCCAGGAGTCACCAATACTGGCGGAATCGGTAACTCTGAGGGGCGAGAATACTTCCCATATACGTTTTTGGAAAATACCATGAGAGTCAAAGTTTATGTGCCCATTCCTGCATGGTATCCATCTGGATATATCTGGTGCTTTCAGCATCCAAGAAACTTGTAATTGTAATGGTCTTGTTATTATCAGGCCACTCTGAATGTCCTTAACTTCCAGTTTCTTTTGCATGGTGTATAGGAAGATGCTATGGTCTGTAGTTTCGAAGGTTACAGAGAGAATCATTGCAAAATAACCTCGTAGGTGACTTCTAATCGTGTATCAGACCATGCTACAGTACAGAAACCAGTGCACCTCGGGTAACGGACAGTTCTCCCAACATTATTAAACCATTGACATTTTAGTCTCCGTATCTTTCTAGGACATCTCTCATGATTGGATGTCACCTACCAGGTTGTTTTTCACTTAGTCATCTCTCAGTTGGTTTGCCACACAGTAGTCGAGGAGCTAGGCTACAATTGGAAGCCTGGTGATGGGCATATAGTTATCTTGTTCTATTGGATTACTACTGGGTTTTTAAGAAGTGGGTTAACATGTCCAGTGTTTTGGGAATCTGGTATGTTGCCATGCTTAATGAAGGCTTTTTAGGTGTGTGTTAACGTTAATGCTAGCAAGGTGGGAATCGGGTTGGCAATGTAAGATGAGTGGTTGGAGAAATATTGTTGATGAGTTTGAGTTTTGATGATCTGGTTTTTAACTTTTACTGGATTTATATGGTTTGAGTTTGTAGTTGTTGATCCTTGTTAGCTTATCAAATGTTGAAGATTTGTGAGTGAACATGTGGCCATTTATGATGCAGTTGTCTTTGAATGCCTTGGATCTTTCTGCAGTTTTCACCCTATCTTTTTAGAAAACAATTGAAGAGTTGTGACCTAACGGATTAAGAGATAACTAACATATTCTGCTTTGTAAATCTTTTTTGTATAGTCCCTCCTTCCTTATTTGAGGATGTTGAGAATATTTGTGGATTTTTATTTTGCAATTTCCTTTCAATTCGTCTGACTATTTATCTGAGATTAGCATTTTGCTGAAAGCTCTTTAACAGTGCTTAGGGAATAACCGTATTTAACAAACAAGACCCATATCTTATTAATTTTACATGACGGAGTACTACTTAGGAGGATCACTCACTCCACCTACTGCACTGGTCAATTTGGTTAACATCCTTGGTCCAAATTTCTTTTTTTTTTTTTAGGCAGGCTTTCTCCTTTCTAGAATTTATAGTATAAAGAGAAAGGGGCTGGCTTGTAAGCATACTATTCAATGTGCTGGGAATTGAAGAGACATATGTTCCAGTCATTGCTCAGTAAATGTAGAATTTTGATCTGATCATATACAGCGCTGCGCTATGCTACATTTTTGTTAAGTTTGCTATATAGAAACACCATAAACATAGACACATGGATTATGGTAGAAAAGATTCTGAAAAGAAGTGAAAGAGTTGGTTCTCAGTGGTTAAGAACTGCAACATAGCAAAGACGTTTGCTTATAATGATCTATTGTTATAAAATAATTTAAGATTAGTATCAGTACATAAACTCTTTAAGGACAATTGCAACATTCAGTTAAGAACATCAATAGCAATTACTAGCTCCGTTAAAGTTATCTGGGAGGCCTCACACACACATAATAGCCCAAGTTCAAATAGTATATTTCCTAAATACAAGGCTTGATATACAGTTACATAGCAGTAGAAACAAAGGGCAGTCTAGCAAATTATAAATAATATGAAATCTAAATTGGAGACACAAACTCCTATTGTGTTTGCCAGGCTGGAATGACCCCTGTCATTTAATGGAAGCTCTGAAAGTGAAACCACAGTGACACTGCCAAGGTAAGAATGGAGACACAGAACATTTTCTAGACAAGTGACTAAATAATATTGCTATTATATTCAAAAACCTCAAACAACCTTTACTGTACTTGAGCTGAAAATTGACTTGCCCAAGAAATTTATTTTACTTGCGTAGTCCACTCCAAGGCATAAGTACTAGATCCTTGTACCAGTGAATTCCAATATATGTAAATACATAAGATTATTTATCTTGAGGCGAACAAGCCCTCAAATTATAACTAGTAAAATGACATAGCATATCCCATGCCATGACATTAAACTGCAGTCTCACAGCTTGGAAACATCATACAATTGGCAGGTACCTGAAGTAAATTGTGCAAGCATCGTCCTTCTAATTGTAGATCTAGGGCCGTAGGATAAAAGTTTGTCTCTGTTAAAAAAAAATCTGCATTATTAATTTGCTAAGAAAGGATCTTACCACGAAATCAGTCAAAGGTTCACAATAAATATTATCAGAATGGTGGAGACCATTTCCTGTGGCCAGTACTTTAGTTCAAACAGTGGTAAGATGAACATTTGCAATTTAACGCCAAGCACTTGGCAGATGACACTTACTCCAGTTTTATATGTGATAGCCACCAAGAAAAAATATTTGACCTGTTTGTAAAGCTCATCACCTTGGTCTAGTCCATTTTGGTTGTGTGCTTGTTGAATCTATATAACAATAATAATCCACATTTGTAAAGAGCGAACAATCACCCGTAAGGGTCTCTAGGCGCTGGGGGCCGTCGGGAAGATTAAGCAAGCTATTGCCCAGAGTCACATAGTGCTGGGCTAATCTGCCGCCGGCGCCGGGGATCGAACCGTGATCCCCAGATTTCGGAGTCAGCCACCCTGGCCATGGCGCCACACCTACAATATAAATCAAAGCTGTCAGTTTCCTTTGGAGCCCAAGCGGTTTATAATCCATGACAAGCATAGAGTAGGACAGCACATGTACGCGGATGACACCCAACTGTACATCAAGATCTCCTCTATCGAAGAAATAAGGACAATGAACCTAGCTCTCGAAAAGACAGTCCAATGGCTATCGACCAACTTCCTCAAGCTAAACTCTCAAAAAACAGAGTTTCTCTTAATTTCCCCCCCTAAGAACTCCACTGAGACAAAGGAGTGGATCAAAATCATCACTGCGTTGAATTGCACGCCAACTGTAGTAGACTCCTCCATATCACTAGGTATCACTCTGGGTAAGAACATTAACATGCAAAATCACGTCAACTTATTGGCAAAAAATGCCTGCTTCCACCTCCGCTATATCAGAAAAATGAAAACTTTTCTCGAATTCCGACCTCAAAACTGCAGTCCAGTCCTTAGTTATTTCAAGGCTTGAATACGGATGTACCACCCTCGCAGGGCTTCCCAAAATCTCAACCGCCGCTCTAAAAGCCTGTCTCAATGCCGCAGCAAGACTCATAACAGGTTCTAGGAAATTTGACCACATATCGCCACACCTGAAAGCACTCAACTGGCTACCCTACGAAGCTCGAATCCACCTAAAAATGGCTTGCATCACACACAAGGCGTTACACCACAACACCCCCCAGTACCTAGCCCAAAATCCTACCTTATCTGGAGGAAACAGACATTCAAGGAGCGCAAACAATCTACTTCTGAAACCCTCACGTTTCAAAAAGACAAACTTCCAACAGAGCATTCTCCGGGACAGCGCCAAGAATATCGAACTCCCTTCCACCATACATCAAAAAAATCTCCTCTACGCCTCTCTTCAGAAGGGAAGCAAAATTATTCCTGATGAGCAAATTCCTACCTTAAATCCGCACAACCACGACCCCTGATCTACAACCCCTAACTACCTCTACTCTCGGGTTACCTGACCATGAAGTGAAGACCTAAACAGACTTAAACTGTCTTTTACTGCTCAGAACATTTCTTCCCACTGTTGCCATGGGAAGGGAAGACCTACACAAACTTTGAATGGTTTTTTACTGCTCACAACAAGTCCTCTCAATGCTGTTACTCCTTGTTACTTTCAGATTATGTCTCTTTATATACAATGTTCCCCTTTGAATGTGTTCACCGTTTGCCTTATGTAAAGCGCTCTGATACCCTAGCTTGGGTCTGGTTCGCGCTCTATAAAACTATAAAAATAAATAAATAAAGATAAGTCAATTTCCTATATTCATGGAGAAAGACTGATTTTCTACTAACATTTTAGGGAGAAAACGTGAAATTAAGTTGAAAAGCACAGAGACCAGAACACAACCTTTTTTTAGGCCATTCTGTATGGGGCTGCAAGCTGTAAAGTGAGGATCACATTCCACTTAAGCCCAATTGTAAGGGTGTTGACTCTCGGGGATAGCCAGTAATCCTGCAGGAATGTTCCTGTCCTTGAGGGCTTCATAGTAAGAATTCTATAAGCTATTACTTCCTTTTTTATTAAATCAGTACTTTCAGGATCAGATCTATATGGGGGGTGGTCAATAAACTCGGCTCCGCCAGCAAAGTTTGTGGTGTTTTGCCCATGGAGTTCCAGCTAAACTCCTCCAACCGCTGAGTTTTTTCTTGTACATGCCTTGAGCACGAGCAAGCCTTTGCATCCCCTAGCGAGATTTTTGGGCACTAGAACACCACCCAACGATTGTTTTTCAACACCAGCGGTTGTGGCAGGTCGTGACCATTCAAGTTCAGGAAGCTGCCGCTCAAGTAGAAAGTCTACTCCAGCGGCAGAAAGAAGCAGCTTCCTCTGGCATGCTGCATGGTGCCGTTTGCGCTATAAAAATCTCCCGGCACCAAAAATCAGCTTGACATGCCAAATTCCGCCTTCTCATGGAATTCAACGGAATCTGGTAGAGTTTTTCGTAGCTCTGCGGAATTCCGTAGAGTAAAACTCTGCGTGTTCTGCCCACCAATAATATATATGGATTCTTTCTGGAATTATCACAGCCATTGACTTCATAAATCTTTTGTATATAAGTAGTGCAAGATGCCTCTTGAAAAATGTATTCTAAAGACTGGAGAAGCCTTAGCACTCCAACTAACCAAGGAACTAAATTCTCTAGAATCACATTTCTGAATTGTATTGGCCATTGCTCTCTTGTAACAAATGTATTTATTTTCCTCTTACTTACATATATGTTTAGTGAGACCAGTATCTTTACTTTTTTCATATTGGTGATAAGCATTTGCGATAAGTTTTTTCATAAGAAAGTATTCCCGGTTTAAATAACTTAAGTCCCACAATTGGACTTTTGCAGTCATCCCTAGGGGCTGAAGGAAGAATGACCATACCACTCTTTTTTACTATCATAAAAACGAATGTGTCATACCAAAGGAATATCATCAAAGTTTACAAAAACAAATTAGTTATTTGAATCTTGGTTGAGCTATTCAAGGTCCTTTCTTTGTCAACAAGTGAGCAGAGTTTGTCTAAGCATAAATGAAGCAAACAAACATGCAATCACATTTTTTATTTACTCTATGTGCATCTCTTGCCTGCAAGTTTCAGATTAATGTAAATAGCCCCCCCTGAAGTATGGCTCACCTTGGTATCAATGACACATATTTTAAAGCTCTTGAAGTCATCCGGTATTGCGCTACCCCTCAGTGGGGTGTTCTGAAACACCAACACAGCATTCTTGATCATTAAACTAACACATTCTTGACCCCATCGGGTATTGAAACTGTGAATTTTCCATTCCAGGAGACCTGGAATGCTGAATTATCCACCCCTCTATAAAAAAATCCCAACCATCTTCTCTGAGAATAGTTTGGAAGACAAGGTAAACAGGACAGCACGAGGAAAAGAGTCTGCCTCTTGAATAAAAGATTCATCTACCTGAGGTGGAAGTACATAATACCACCTGGGTAAATTTATTGGCTTTAGTGCTGATCAAATTTCCATTATGATTTAAATTTTCAGAAACAGAACAATATTGGTTACATGCTTTCTAATCGTCGAAGTCCTGCTGTGCAGGAATGGCAAGTCAGAATCGCAAGACACAGCAGATCAGCTTTTTACTCTTAGGCAAACCAATCAAGTCTGTAGAGAGCAATTCAAGACCTTCAAGGTCACAAGTGTCACAGTAATTAGATGTTGGGGAAAAAAATCTTCATGGAAACCGAGGTGAAAAAGGCATACCTGCAATTGATAGCTTGATTCTGTAGTAGCCAGAGAGCCTGTATGTATGTCATTTTTCAAAGATGGCAAGAACAGGCACAGTAATAATGAAACCATAATACACATGTAATAAAATAGGAAACAGATTGCTTCTCTTCCCCCACCCCCAAAATGGCGTAGCAAGGGTGCTATGGGCAAGAAAAGAAAATTGGCCTGCTCATGCTGGTTCAGTAGTAAAATATTGTAATAATTAGGGTTCTGTGGGCTCCGGAGGCTTCTTAGCCACAGTGCCACTGCACCTGCTGCACCAATGATAGCTATTCCCATGTCCCTAACATGCCTGACATTGAACCAAAATCACATTGATGGAGCTAAATACTAGAAAGACTGTAAGAGAGAGAAAGAGTAGCAGTTTATTAGATTGATTAACCAGTGAGAAATGTGGGAGAAATGATGCAACTGGGTACATTCTAGGGAAAAGATACAATCTTACCATATTTGAAGGAGGAGTAAAGAAGTAAGAAACTAGACTGAAACAATGAAAGCTGGCGTCTGCAAAGTGATAGATGATAAATGTAAATAATCAAGCATTTACCTATTTTCTAGAAACCCTGGAGATGTATTCACGAGGAGACCATTCCAGGGTAAAGCAACTTACAGATAGCTTCAACTCATTCAGGGGACATGTGGCACTTGCCAGAAGGGATTTCTGGACCAAGGTATCTTAATTGGGCAAGACAGAACTGATTTATTTTAAAGCAGTGTGCCCTTTGTTAGCCAATATGGAGGTGAGATAGACTGAGACCTCCTTGTAATTATTATGATTATTAAGAGTAATAGATACCAAAAGTAAGTCATCTACATATTCGATTAAAGGTGAAACTCGGGGGGCAATTTATTCAGATCCTTCTTTAGGGCCTGCGAAAAAATTGAGGGATACTCCATAATTCCTTGAGGAAGTTTTGGCCAAAACGGTTGAGACCTTTGGAATTTGAATGAGAAGAGATACTCATTCTCCTCATATATGGGGATGGATACAAAAAAGGATGGTGGCATGCTTGGGAACCACTGAGATGCTTGGGATACCCACATTATTGTTAGCCCTAAGGTCCAGTACAAATCTGTACGTGTTGACTTTCCCCTCCTCGAATATCCGGAGAATCATAGTATTATATGTACTTACAATAGGTACTAAAACCTCTTGCTTCATCAAATCTGCTTTTATAGAGCAGGTTCCTTCCTCCGCATCAGGTTATAGTGGGTACTCGGATAGTCTGGAAATTGTTTTCTGAAGGTCAACTTTCACTTTTATGGGGAAAAATTGGCTCTTTTGGGCCACAATGTGGACAGGCCCTGTGAAAGCAAGTTAAATCGGGGACTTAACAACCTTACCCACTTCACCCAGTAGAGCAAGTACTTTTTTATCGTTGAGGTTTATTTAAACATTCTTCTTACAGGGTACAAAACGATGGGCAATTGAGCTTACATACAGATACTGAGTTAGTAGTGTAATGAGGAACTCATTGGTTGGATATACCAACTGCATCTATGGACAAGCCTTAGAGAGGTAAAGAGGAGAATTTGGAGGTTTCTTTTAGGGCTGAGTGACTAGCACATTTACCATCAATGATACAATTTACATAACAGCCCTCCTGATCTACTTGGATTGGGGCATACATGCACAGTCAGAATCTATCTTGCTGTCCTAAAATTGAAGGTAAGAGTTTTGGCCACTTGATGGAAGCCAGGCGGATTAGGCAGGCATGCAGTGTTAAGCACATATTGGGACAGGCTGTTTTAAAATGTCCCAGCTGACCACAAGAGAAATAAGAACTTTGGGTCCCTGAGGCCTATCCCACTGCCCCTTTCACATCTGTTCCCCCATTTGTGAAGTGCTCCTGGTCCCATTCCCTTAACTGTCTTCTGCATACTTTGCAGTTTTAATGGCATTAATTTCACTTCAGCATTTTCTTTCTTTTTCAGTAGTAATATCAGCTCCTGAACTGGTCTCTTCATTGTCAGTCAGTCGCATCACATTACTCGCTTCCACATTACCTCCTTCTGCCCCTGCCACCGGCAGACTGGCACATATGCTGCTCTGTTTCTTGGTGCATCAAACTTCTGCATCCAAGGCCCATCGGTCAACACGGGAAACATGTCCAACAAATCCTCCTCCTTTGTGTCTTTGCTCACTTTCTCCTTGCCTTGTGGTTGAGTGAGTACTCTGGGGGAAATAGATTTGGTGGGGCAGTTGGTGCACAATCACTAACTTTGTCCTGAAGGTGGCTAATTTAGTATTCCAATTTTTCCTGGTTATCTCTCGGATTTCAGATTCATGCTTGTGTTTGAGTGTCTCTTCATGCCAATATATGAAGGGAAGCCATTGTTCTGCATCTATCTTGTTTCAGGGATCTTTCAGTTTCTTCTGTATATCAGCTAATCTTTCTGGATCGACGGTACCATGTTCAGGAAGGGATTTTTTCCTGTCCTCATTAGTCAATCCCACTTACTCTCATAAATATTTGTACATGGATGTATCATATTATTAGTACAAAGAATGGGCAGGAGACCCTCTTTGGTGGGAGCTTACTACATTTTAGATTGTGCGGCCACCATCACACTTCCTTACAGTTCACTCACCCCAGGTAACAGGGAAAGGGGTCAGCAGGCCTTGTACCCACTAATCATCCTGTGGATGGATGTAAGGAAGGGAGCGGAAAGTGAGATAAGGTTCCGTTGAGTTATGTTTCTTCTAAGTGTTCTCATGGAGAGCAGGGACATACAATGCTCTTACATCCAAAGAGCACCTGTTCAGCGGACCTTCAGTCCAAACCTGGAGGGGCTTGTGAGGGTTCGTGTGGCTATATCAGAGGGTTTGTTTCTTGTGGTTGTTCATCCATAAAGGGTCTGTGCTTTGAGTCCTGGTGCACCTTTTTATCTTCTCTGTTACCACACTATTTTTAGAGCTCACTCACTCTATCCCATGGGTTCACATTCATGCACATTTGCTTTTCTCTGGACTCCTCCTAGGCCTACCTATTGAACCAATTTTATATTCACTGTCATCTCCTACTGGGACAACATGTATGTGCACCCATTTTTACAATACACTAACCACAAAACAATGAAAGCCATGCAAGCAAATAAATGTAGAAAGTTTTGGATTGTTTTGTTCTCATTCACCAGGTCTAGCACTGGGCTGTTTTCCATTCCAGTTCCCCTGGAGAAGCTACTCCTTTGCCTCTGTTGCCTGGGGTTGTCATGGGAAGCTCGGTCCAGAGCTCCCCTGTCTCCTTTCTGGTAAGGTGATTCCTGATGCCACATGCCCCATCTGTTTAAAATAAAGCGCAATAGTTTGGGCGCCCAAAGTCTAAATTGCGTTTAATGCATAACAACAAGCAGCACAGCAGATAATTAATAGACAATTGTCATTTCAACTGACCAGACCTCTCTTTAGAAAAGGGTCAACTGGAGATAAATGCGAAAGATACTAAAATGTAGGACAGATTATAGAGTTTTTTTATCAACATAAGTCTACAGAAACAAATCATGTGACGGAACCATGTTACTCTCAGCAAAAACGTATCTAATGAGCTGGTGGCAGGGTTTTCTCCTAAGGGAAACACAAAACGTCCTTGACGAGAAGATCTCATTCATGACTGCACTACTGAGCTCCTTATTCTCCCAAAATCCCACTTCCAGTTGCCAGTACTGGAAATGAGATAAGGCTTTGTAGAAAATGGAAATTAAATGGCTTCTGGGCCTTTCACCATTAAATTTAGCATGAATATTTGAGGCTATGGATACGTCAGATCAATAATAAATTCGGTGTACATTTGATTATGAAATATAATGCTACAGATTTCATCATATATATATATAAAGCAATAACACTAGAGTACATAGGAATATCTGCTGATGTTTTCACAAGGGAAAAACACAGAAAAGGGTAGAGGAGAGCAAGAAAGCCAGAAAGAATGCGACGAAGGGAGAAAGATGAAAATGAACCTGTAAGAGTGAGCTAAAGAGGCAGGCATTATCTAGTGGCAGAATAACTTAGAATGAGGTGGAATCCAGAGTATGGAGCCTTCGTATTATTCTGCACCCTAACCATGGAACAAAAATGTGGGCTTTGGCACTTATTCTTTTACATGAGCAATAGGCTTGGAAAGGAAAAGGAAAACAGAGGAAACAATAGGCAGCAAGAATATAAGCAAACTGACTCAAATAATCTATAAGAATATATAGATCGTAGAAGGTAGTGTTGTTAAATGGTAGCGGCAGTTTCAGTCGATAACCTTTCAAGTATTTGCCCGGCGGTAATCGCCTCTCATACCACTCGATAATTTACCAATGAAAGAGGCAGGCGCCGGAGACTGGAAGGCAGGAAACAAAGTTTTATTCCGTCGGAGCAGAACACATCAGATCAGACAGCAAGGTATTGTCACGAGGTGCTCTAACCGCATCCCTGAGACCTGGTCTCTTATACACCGGTTTATTGCTTTATTACACATAGTACATTCTTGAGATTCTCTTGATGCATGAAAGAACATCCCCTGAAGCCCCGGCTCAGATCCGATCCCACACATAGTTACAGTAGAGGTTCCCACCCTACCCGCAGTGGGAGATGGCTATCGCGCAGCAGGGAATTCCGCCAATTCCCGGGGGTGTGTGCGACCGGCCGGGTCTCAGGGGGTAGGGGCTTTGATCCACTGTAATCCCTTTGATGTGGGGTGTTTCCCTTACAGTAGGGGCAATAAACTGCATCCGCAGGGCTAGGTGATGGCCTGGGACCAGTTCGGACAATGGGGCGCAGAGGAAGGGGGTTATCAAAGGTGCGGCATGACCATGTATGGGATGTCGGTCGGATGTGGTTCCGTAGCAGGGTCGCGCTGAAGGAGAGGGTTTATGGCCCGTGTATGAGAGAGCGGGGGTGGCCGGCGCGCGGGGGGGGATGTTCGCAGCGCCAGGGGAAAGCGCTGGTGATCGAGAATGAGCGGGGAGAGAGTGGGGTGCCTAAAATGGCGGCCGTGCATTCGCTGTGCGTGGCGCTGGGGAGAGGCAAGATGGCGCAGATAATGTTCAGTTTGCAAGCTAAATTTCCACAGTCCTCCCTTTTAACATATCTCGCCAGCTTGCCTGGCCGTCATTTATCTTCGTTAACCTTCAGCTATAATATCGTTAATGTCTTTCGTACATTCCTTAAAGATACAGAGTTTTTAGGGCATGCAGGAGTAATCTGACACATTTGCTTATAGTTACTTACAGGTGATAAAGTAGGCGAGGAGGTAGTACATACAGAGTTACAGTATAGTCGTGTACATGGCTGGTGTTGTATGGATGTTACTATACAAAGTTACATTTTCTTAACTTCTCAGTGTACAGTCGGAAGTGATTGATGCAACATAATGAAAATTTGATAAGAAGATAGTTAGTATAAAAAGGTGGTTGGGAGAGGATTTTCGACTTTGACATGGGTTCTTCTTTCCAGTGTCCTTTTTATAAAGAGCTATCACTGGTAAGCTCTCATTGTTGTTCTTCTTTCGTTGGCACTGTTGAGCACCGGCGGTGGAGCTAATGTCCAGCTCAAATCCAATTTCTCACGGTGCAGGGTGTGATCATTCATTGTTCTCCGATCACAGCCCTGTTCCTTAACACAGTTCACCATAGGTACTTTGAGACAGGGTACCTGCTTTTTGTTCTTCTGTGGGTAGGTCAGATTCATAATCCATATAAAAGATGGTGAGAGAGAGAAGGGTGTGACGTGCTTCGGGACGCCGAGGGAAGAGGGGGTGGAGTGGGATCAGATAAAAAAAAATGTGGACCAAGGGGAGCAGAATCTTCCAGCACTGGGCCCATCAATCGGGCCCGACGGGTTGAGACTTCAGGCACGCTGGTCGGTGAGCAGGGGGCCTCGATGTAGCCCTTCGCGCTTATCATCCTGAAAATGGTGTCTCGTCTAGCGCCCTTTTTGCTTCGTAGCCTCCCCCTTGGTCGATGTCATAGATGTTCCATGGTCTGCAGCCAGGCTGTGCGTCACGTCCGACCCCTCTCTTCCGATGGCAGCACGTTATCTTTAAATGGGTACAAGAAAAAAAAGTCTTAGAGAGTTGGCAGGGAAGACATTTACATACTTCATCCTCTCTCCCAACCACCGAGTAGTTGCGGACATGTTTTTATCGGTTGCTGCATGATTGGTGTCTTTTAACTCTGATGTTAGTGTGTGCGTTACTAATCTATTAATTATTGTTGTTGTGCAAGTTTCTGTGGGTGTCCCTGTCCATCGTCTGGCCCCCTAGGTGCCGATTCCTGTGCCCGATACTGGTTGCAGGAAGCCTGACATCTGTCAACCTTCTAGTCTATTAAAAATTCGAACCGGCTTCTCCGGCAGAGGCTCGTTCATCTCAACACAAGTTTTGTTATTACATATTTCCTTCCGAGGACTGCTAAGTCTATAAAAAGAAAGTGCGAGGTGCTACTGTCACGTGTTCACGAGTATCCATTTCGGGGAGGAACATAAGCTAAGCATTATTTTTTTGCGGGCGACAATAGATAACCCTTTATCAGTTTAGGCGATGCATTATTAGTGAATGAGGTCATCTGCTGTTTCGTTCGAAATACTCTGAGGCGGCTAGTATAGGGCTGGGGTTATCTTGGGAGAACGGGGTGTTTTAGACATTCTATTCCGGGATAATTGGGCGGGGGTAATGGTGTTGTTAAAGCTCTGAAAGACGGAAACCACTGACATATAGTCCCCGTGATGAGGGCCAAATTGGGAGACATCAGTCGTCTTACCTGTCCTTTCTTTTCTCAGCCAATTAAGCTCAATATTTGTAGAAAGGAGAGGTAGTAACGTGGCAAAGTACGGTCGTTTTGTTTCAGTCAGTTTGTTCGAACACCACCGTGCTCCAAGCCAATTATACACTTACCGAGGAGGTATGTGTCGTTAATTTATTCAAACAGAAAAGAGGGTAAGAAGGCTAGAGAGAGAGAGAGAGATCGAGAGAGATCGAGAGAGATCGAGAGAGATCGAGAGAGATCGAGAGAGATCGAGAGAGAGAGAGAGAGAGAGAGAGAGAGAGATCGATCAAGTAGGCTATTTGGCATACATATGAAGATAATAGGCCACTTGGTGCACACACAACATGGAGTAGTATGGGTCTGTTCCATGCAAGAAAACACAAGCGGGGAAAAGACATAAATTCGGTGATCACGTACACACAAATGCTAGATTGGGTGTGATAGTACATGCATCAAGCGCAGAAACTTAAGATGGAGACTCAGGGCTACGTTGAGCATCGGGACCTCTCCTTTCCTGTCCTCCTTTCCTATGCATGCTGCGTACTTTCAGTATTTTGTAGTTTGTCCTAGGGGGTGTCGGACCCTTTTATTCTCCTCCCTTTGATCGACGGGCGAGCACTTCAATCATACAGTGACGCCTTCTTCAAGTGACCTAAGCATGAGATGCACACATATTCATACCGTGTAATCATAGCACACACGCACAATCATGCCATACAGTTTCTCATGTTCTCAATGGTGGTCTGCCCTTCACGCACTATCTCACAACGTTTGTCTAAATTTTCCCTGATATTGAACTCGGTACGGTCCATGTCCGCTTCATTCTTCAGTCGGATCTTTGCCGTGACCTATAGAGGGGAAAAAGAGGGGAGGGGATGTGCAGCATTAAAAGTACCCCAGCGCGCGCAGACACGAAAAAGTTCTACTTACCACGTACCAGGCTAGTCGCAGGAATGGGTGATACCACAGACCTATTATTTTTTATTCTATATATTTTTTTTTTTTTTTCCAGACAAAGATGCTCTAATTTATTTCATTTCCTAAATTTGCGTTCCCTTGTCATACATGCATTTCTCAATCGGTCGTGTATTAAGGTGCAAGATACCATACCTTGCGTTCGGCATATACCCTGAGCTATGGTTGACCATTGTTTAACAACTCTTGGAAAAGTTAGATGTGGTGGGTACAAATTCCGTTAATCAAAAAGATTCAGGCAAGTGGGGACTGCATTATCTGTTTTCTATTGCTTGGGAGTAACAATTGTTTATTCAAATGAAGAAATCTTTATCAACCTATGTGATTAGTCATGGCACTGATTCTGTAATTCTTTCAAGAGACCCTTTATTTAAAACAATGTCAGCATACAAGATACGGGCCTACAACCGTTCAGGCCGGCCACGTGGTGGGAGGCGTCGAGTGTCATGAGCAACGCTACTACGGCATAAATTCGGTTCCCTTCCTGCCCCTCCCCGACCATCATGTGTGGAAGCATCGCATATATATATATATATCTTTTTAACACAAATGTCACGTGACTGGGACGCCACAAGGGTGTGTAGGCCTCTCCTACATCGGCGCCATCTTGGGGCGAGGTCGGGCCAGAGTACAGTCTAAGTCTTTCCATGAATTAGCTGTTGGACCAGAATCCCTTTCAGTAGTTCGAGAACTTTCGTTAGCGTCAATTTTGCGTCCGCATGGCGTCACTGCGACCCCGTAGAAATGCCATGGTTCGTTCTTGGGGCGGGGCAGGAGGCGGGTTCTTCCGCCGACGCTTCGAACCAGTCTTTCTCACTGCACCAAGCGGAGGCAAGGTGGCTGCCGTCCGGGGCAAAGAGCAATGGCGGCGGTTTTGTCCTTACCGGAAGTCCGCGGGAGTCGAGTGTCAAATGACTCCAGCTGATTCTGCAAGGCTGAGGGGAGCATTTTGTCAAGGGTGGGGCCCACGCCCAAGCAGACAAGCTTTCGAGTCCAGAATTGTCTCACGGTGGGCTTTAGGCCTGGATCCGGAGGAGTCGACCGCCGGAGTTCAAGGGCAGCAGTAGCAGCAGCTCTTCGGTACAGTCACCGGAGAGGAGCCAGCAGCAGTAACAGCGGCAGTTCGGATGGTACTGCCACCGGGGTGATTCCAGTAGCAGTGACGACAGCAGTTTGGATGGTATCACCACCGGGGTGGGTCCCCGATTTCTTGGCTGCGGGGGCCCATTCCTCGCGTCGGGAGCTGGTGGCGATCCTGGTGAACCCGTGCTTGGGCGGTTGTCCGGTGGTCGCGTGCAGCGGCAGGGTGCAGCTCAGCTGGCCGGTGAGTCAAAGACGGTTGGGGTGCCCTCATCTGCTGGCGAGCCTCCACCTGGGGAGGTGGGGGAGGCCCGTCCGCGTCGCCTCCCCCCGCCAGGGCACCCTCCGTTATTGAAGGAAGAAGAGAATGGGAAGATCCGCACAGCGTGCAGGGTGAAATTCAGCAGGCCGATGAAAAAGATGGCTGGGGTGCCCTCATCTGCTGGTGAGCCTCCACTTGGGGAGGTGGGGGAGGCCCGTCCGCGTCGCCTCCCCCCGCCAGGGCATCAGCCCTTATTGAAGAAAGAAGAAAGAAGAAAGAAAGCGGGAAGATCCGCACAGCGTGGCGGACTCCGCCTTGGTGTTGCCAGAACTTCGGCGCTTCGTATAGCCTCCGGCCTATTCGCACAGTCGTCCGCCACTGATGTCAATGGATTTTTGCATGGCTTTTATAGCCCAAAGCCGACTAAAAGAACCGCCCAAAACAGGCCAATGTTGCAATTTCGAGGAAGGAGAGGCGAGGACGGTGTCACGTGGACGTTAAGGCTTTGGGATGGAGGTTGCAGCAGACTGTCATGTAAATAGTTGTTTTAAAACGTGTTTTAACCTGGTTACCCTGTTGGTGTGTTCGTTATATCTTATAAGTTATTAAAATGTTATAACTATACTACTTCGTTGGAGTGTTTGTACCTATTTGCAATTTGATGACGAGCACAAGGAGGTTACTGTGCAATCGGAAAAATAACATAGACCAATTGCACGCGATCTAGCCCTAGTTTGGTGACTTCGATGGTGGGGTGCCAGCAGGCTTCCGTTTGTGCAGGATTTTGTCATACTTATTGGGCGGGGTGGGCAGTAGGGCAGACATGTTTAGGTAGGCGAGAGTAATGGAGTCGGGCTACCTCGTGGCCGTTTCGACCGTGAGCTTGGCTCCTTCCCTTGGTTTCATATGTCCCACAAAGGGCTAACTCCTAGCGTTACTTTAGTTTTTGTAAGGTCAAAAAGGATCCTACCAGTGCCTTTACTATCTTGTCGATTCCTGTTCGTTCATCCTTCGCTAGCCGATTCATTCTGGTGGACTCTTTCTTTCTCATCTCTGGGTCGTCTAATGTTATAGCCGACGTTGTGTTCAGCACAGGAGGCTCGGCCGGCGCGGAGGCCGTGAGGACCGAGGCCCCTGTACTGCTTTCGCTCGTGTTCGGGGGTTGTGGGTGTTGCACTACCGACTGGGAGGGTGCATATGGAGGGGGCATGTAAATGATCGGGGGACCTAACAGTAATTCGTCATTCGTTCGCTGCTTGGGGGACAACTCAGGGTAGAGCAAAGAAGGGGTCCTAACAGCGTACTGGCCTGATGTTTCGGGCTCCTGTCTTAGTTTAGTTTCCCTTCTCTCCTTTATGTCTTCTTCTAACTTTCTAGCGGCAAGGTGAGCTGCCTTTCGTAATTCCTTTTCTGCTTTTACTTCTTCCCTCTTTTTCCGTTGCGTTGCTTCTTTGCGCCATATGCCAATACTGTCAAGCATAGTAGGCGTGGTCTTATTGCTACGCAGGGCTATTTCTAGCACTTCTATCTTATGGTCGTCGAAGGATCCCATCAGTGGCCACTGACTCTCGGGGTCCTTCTTTGTATATTTATGCCATAGCTTGGTATAAGCTACGGCGACTAGTCCATATTTAGTGAACATGTCCTTATTAGGGGTGCCCTCCAGTGGAGCCGGATGGTTCACCTCTAATAAGCGGTCCGGGCAGAACCAACTACCAATCAGTGGGGAGAAGATAGGCATGACGGGTTTCAACGGGGACAAAAGTCAGCACTACCTATCTTTTCACTGCTTGCAAAGACTAGACAGAATATCTCTATTCTTCGTTATTTGTAAGCAGAGAATACCTCCAAAGAACCAATATCGAACAACTAGTGTTCGGACAATCAATCAATCAATCAATCAATCAATGGGAGATAAAGATAGGCATGACGGGTTTCAACGGGGACAAAAGTCAGCATTACCTACCCTTCACTATTTGCAAAGACTAGACAGAATATTACTATTCTACGTTATTTGCAAACAGAGAATATCTCAAAGAGCACTATTCTTCAAAACAATCAATGTTCGGACAATCAATCAGTGGGGAGATAAAGATAGGCACGACGGGTTTCAACGGGGACAAAAGTCTGCGTTACCTACCCTTCACTATCTGCAAAGGGAGAGAGAGAGAGTATTTCTACTCCTCCCCGTTTGTAGACAGCGAATATCTCAAAGAGAACAATCAATGAGCACAATCAATGAGCAATACTAGTATTCAAAAAGCTTCGGACAATCAATCAATTATTTCGCAATTTGTCGTGTATCACGACCTTACCCGGACCGCGTGGACAGTTTCTCGTCTTCCGCCTCCAGCGCCCGATCGTCCTCTACTCTCCGTATTTGCCGCGGCACTCCTGATGGTTCCCAGTCAGGACCGTAGATCACTCGAGAGAGGTCTGCTCGGAACCAGTGAAGTTCGGATGATCGGCTGCCAGACGAGGGTCTATTGGGCAGGAGCTCTCCCGATCGTTGCAGTCGTTCACTCTGTCGTCGGGACCTCTCCCACTGGATCCACGTGTCGCTGATGGGCCCCACGTTTGGGACGCCAATTGTTAAATGGTAGCGGCAGTTTCAGTCGATAACCTTTCAAGTATTTGCCCGGCGGTAATCGCCTCTCATACCACTCGATAATTTACCAATGAAAGAGGCAGGCGCCGGAGACTGGAAGGCAGGAAACAAAGTTTTATTCCGTCGGAGCAGAACACATCAGATCAGACAGCAAGGTATCGTCACGAGGTGCTCTAACCGCATCCCTGAGACCTGGTCTCTTATACACCGGTTTATTGCTTTATTACACATAGTACATTCTTGAGATTCTCTTGATGCATGAAAGAACATCCCCTGAAGCCCCGGCTCAGATCCGATCCCACACATAGTTACAGTAGAGGTTCCCACCCTACCCGCAGTGGGAGATGGCTATCGCGCAGCAGGGAATTCCGCCAATTCCCGGGGGTGTGTGCGACCGGCCGGGTCTCAGGGGGTAGGGGCTTTGATCCACTGTAATCCCTTTGATGTGGGGTGTTTCCCTTACAGTAGGGGCAATAAACTGCATCCGCAGGGCTAGGTGATGGCCTGGGACCAGTTCGGACAATGGGGCGCAGAGGAAGGGGGTTATCAAAGGTGCGGCATGACCATGTATGGGATGTCGGTCGGATGTGGTTCCGTAGCAGGGTCGCGCTGAAGGAGAGGGTTTATGGCCTGTGTATGAGAGAGCGGGGGTGGCCGGCGCGCGGGGGGATGTTCGCAGCGCCAGGGGAAAGCGCTGGTGATCGAGAATGAGCGGGGAGAGAGTGGGGTGCCTAAAATGGCGGCCGTGCATTCGCTGTGCGTGGCGCTGGGGAGAGGCAAGATGGCGCAGATAATGTTCAGTTTGCAAGCTAAATTTCCACAGTGTTGTATAGTGACATATATAGAATGATGGAGAGAATGAAGAAACTCAATGCAGTGGCGTAGCTAGCCACTTTGCCGCCCGTGGCGGTCCCTGCCTTTGCCGCCCATGGCAGCCGTAAGAGCAGGGGGGTGCTGGCCGCCCCCAAAACTAATGCCGCCTGGGGCAGACTGCACCCCCCCCCCCACCCCTTGCTACGCCACTGACTTAATGCATGGCCCAATTGCGCCGTGACAGCAGGAAACATGAAAATGTGATTGGCAGGTGGCTGATGCTTCAAAACTAAAATTGTCATATGTAATAGGTCTCTCCTGTTCGCTGTGCCAGTGCTTTTTTCCAATGATGCTCAGCATTGTAAAAAGATTTTTTTTTTTTTTATGTTGATCCTGGACATCTGAAAGAAAAAAAAAAACCTGCGGTGCTGAATACGTTTGCATGCATCATCATGCATGTGCACGCTATGGTTCGACAGTAACCCAAGAGTCAGCCCAAATGTACGAGAATGCATCATGATGTAGCAGCCATTTTGTATTTTGTTTTAATTTACCCTTCCAAAATGGCAGATACCCAACTTGAATTGATACATTAAAAACATACATATAAAATGCGCGCCAAATGTCATTTTTTGTCCAGGACCTCCAAAATAATAGAAACAAGCATTTACAATGCAATGGTCTCGGCATTGTTAAATTTAGAGCTATTGGCATTGCTCATGACATTATTTTTGTTTGTTTTTGTTTTTAAAACCTTGCCTGGGATTCTGTGTTAAGGAGTGGAATTATGTGGAATGGTATTTTGTGTTGTATAGTGGTATGGTGGAGTTTAACTACGTGTGTGTTGTTGAATTTGATAGGATTATGTGTTATTCTGTGGCGTGGATGGGATGTATGTGGTGTTTTGTGTATATGTCTTGTTGAGTTGAATTATGAGGTGTGTTGTCGAATTGTGTGGTGTAGAATGGTAGTGTGTGGAATGGAATGGTGTTGCGTGGAACTGTGTGGCGCTGAATGAAATCATGCTGATAGGAGTTATGTGGCATGATGGCTCGGTTGCAAGGAATGCAAGAGAGAGGCGACAGAGAGAAGGAAAAGCTGGTAAGGATGAGAGTGCATAACATGGGAAAAAGACAGAATGAAGGGGAGAGAAGAAAAAGGAAGCAGGAAAAGTGGATAGAGCGGCAAGTGAGAGAAAGGATGGAAGAGCGAGGAGGGCAGAAAAGGGAATGAAAGGAGGAAAAGGGACAGCAAGAGGAGTGCGAGAAAGAAGAAGGAAGAGAAAGAAAGGAGAAGAGTGGTAAGAGTAGAGGAGGAGGGAGGCAGACTCAGAACGGGGAGAGCTGAACCGGCTGCAGTCAGTGCAGTCGATGCTGGTCCTTACATGAGCCTCACTGAACTCTTGATGTAATCCCTACATGTTCATGTTAAGCTAGAGCTTTTGAACTGTGGTGTTCAATCGGGGCTTTCGGATTTTCTTCCACCGGGTGGTATGCACTTTCCGTGATAAAACAATGCTAGGAAAATTTTTGGTATAAGGGGCACGGTCACTTTTTGGAATGTTATAGCGTGCACAGATATGGAAATGGCACATGGTTGTGAATTGACGTATATAAACTCCTAGCGTCACAATATTGTGTTTGCTGAAGGTAATGCCCACACTAGTCTTTTCAGGCGTGTGCTGTACAAACCACACTATCACCGGCTTGTGAACGATCAGAAATCAAAGCTCAGTTTCCACTGTGTGGTGCTTGCCATTTTAAACATGGCATGAGCAACAGAGGACGTAGGCAGTATGCAGACAATATTAAGGAAACTCGTCTTTCTCAATGAGGATTTCCCAAAAAACGATACTCAGTCTAAATGAACATCGAAATCAGCTAGCCGGAGTTTGCTTCAGTTGCGGAAAGAAGAGCGGCGCGGGCTGAAGATCTGTAGCTGGCTGAGTGCAGGTGAGAGGGCTGAGAGATAGAGAGGTGATTTGAGAGAGAAGTGACGTAGATGGAGGAGATATACAGATGAAATGTAAACATCACTGTGGTAGAATGATACGCACCAGGTAGAGAAGAGGTACAACATAGGGAGGGTTGGAGAGGTAGGATTCAGAAACTTGAGGTACAAGAGCAGCTGGGTCTTCGTGCCTTTTCCTTTTTAGTCAGTGTGCACAGCATCAGCAAAAAGTATTGGCAAAGCCAATAGCTCAACAAGGGAAGTAGTACTGGATTTGCCAGTGCTTGTTTTCTAATTGTTCCTTTGCACTTTATACGTCTGTTGCACAAACGTGTAACTGAAATATCACAAAAAAATGAATTTAAAATGTTTTTGTACACTGCATAAACAGGCACTCGTGGAGAAAACTACTTTACAAATAAAAAGTCAAACAAATGGAAATGTACATGAAAGCAAACAATGCTCTTTATTTAGAGAATTATGACTATTACTCCGTCAAGAACATGTCCACACACTCCTTCTGAATGAAAATAAAAAAAACACATGCTATGAAGCCATAAACACACCGCTCTGCAAATAAAAGCACTATTAGGGAAATCACAGATAAGTAATATGCTAAAAATAGGAAATATCCTTCACCTAGGAAAGAACGTCCAAAAACCTCACAGCAAATCATGGGTACAGACCGTGTTTTGTTTACAAATATACATAATTGAAATGTCACACTGTCAAAACAACCATGTTTTAGAAAAATTGAACAACAAAATACACAATGGTGATAATGAGTTTACCCTGGCGTATTAACACACAGAGTGAAATTAATGTTCTCCCGTGTTTGTCGCGATGGGGGATGGGCTTAAGAAAGATTCGAATAGTCGCTGCCCAGCCTTCCTAATTAAAGACATCAAATAATGGTCAAGAACGATCGCATTTACAATACTACAAGGGGAGCGGAAAGAGAATATGAAAGGCGCGCCAGCAACTGTCATTATAACAGAGCCACAGACCAAATGCGCGCACTTCGTTCAACTGAGAATCCTGCGAGGAAAAGCCGCGTTAACAGCGCACCTCACTGGTATATTATGCGGCGTTAGATCACAGCTCAGACCGCCCAACCTGAGCTATCGTGACACAGGCAAACTCAGTAGCAGAAGCACAAACCATGCAAGCCACTGCCCCAGACACGGTTTGTTTTTGATAAACAGTAGAAATGAAAATACATGCTGCAGTGCGAGGTGCTGAATGCGACGGGAAGGTGTGTGGAAATCAAGAAAGGAGTTCAGAATGCAAAAATACAGCTCTAAACAGTGGAACCGCAAGAAAATATGGGCAAAAAGACTCATGAATGTCAGCCATGGAAGAGCCAAGATCTGGCAAATAACGGGTAACTGCAAAATCCCCTTACCATGTATGCTCGTGAACAAACCGTTTTTAGGAAATGGGCATGTATGACGTTTCATAAAGCTGGGGTCTTAGAAGACCCAAAGGTTTCGCTCTGCAATGGTGTTGGGCAACTCCTAACGTTTGCGAGGGGCTTTCACAGACACAAAGTAGCGGAGTACAGGCAGCTCTCAGTGAAAGGCTGAAGAGGGTGTCATTGGGTAGCAGTACATAAGCACTAAGGTAAGTAGAAACGCTCTCAGCACTCTACGGGGGGGGGCAGACATTATGGCTCAGCAAATATTACGCATGAAATCCCTCTGTACCGTAAACTGGTGGGGCTCGATCGGCATTCGCAGCTCTGCACAGAAACAGATTGGTCCCACTCTGCAGTGACTACTGGGCGCGCGTTGCAGCAGATGGGCTGGGGAGGGTTATAAAAAAAAAAAATGCTCAAGTTGTGCACTGGAAGCAACAAGTTATCGGGCTGACTGCGAGTGCCGTAGTGGAGGTTTCACAGGCCTCCCTGCCCTCCACCGGCAGCTGCCGGGACAGCTTGTGCACTGTGAAAGATACGCACAACATGCCCATTCGTATACATGGACTTTATGCCTTACCTCCGCCATATTTGTCGTGCCGAGGGTCACATTGCGGGTCACCGGGAAAGGCCGGATGCACAGAAAACAGCACAACAGAAACCGCGTGAGTGACTGCGAAAGCGGGAACCAGGCCCGAGTTGTCTGTGTACCGTCGCAGCCAATGGGAAAGTCCCGGAGGTAGACTGGAACATCCTCACAGCCAATGGCAGCACGAAAGGGGACGCAACAAATTTAGCCAGAGCCAACGGCAGTGCCGAACAGGAGGTGAAAAACAGCTGGTCCAATAGAAGCAGGGATACAAATATTTCATAACCAATGGCAGAGCCGAAAAGAAACGAAAACAGAAGCAGAGAATTTGAATGGGACCATAATGAGCCACCATGACTAATATAAACCGAATTTCTAAAGTGATTTAATTTTACCTTCTACGGTACACGCATATTCAACACGGTTATCTTGAGAGACCCAGTACAGATTACCAGAGCTACAAATGTCCCACTTTGCCTCACTAATCTACTTCTCCAACGGAAACTGCAACAAGTGACCATACAACTGACCTCACGCCGCACTTCGCTGATGATGCCCGACAGGGTGGAAACGAGTCTTTCAAAGGGGAAGTAGGTAGGAGACACCACCGCCTTTCTCCGAGGCGAAGCAGAAATGCCTCGGAGAAACGCAGCGGCGGTTTCAGATTCGGGGGCGTGTTTTTCTTTTCTCTCCTCTTACCATTGGCTGGAGGAGAGAAAAACACGCCTAGAAAAGGGTGTGGCTAAAAAGTGGAAAGAAGAGCACGGAACACGCCCCCGAATCTGAAAAAGACTGAGCCTATTTGGAGGGACGGCTCTCTCCTCCAATGGCTGGCCTCCGTTTAGGAAGCCAGCCAATGGAGGAGAGGCAAAAAGAGAGGCGGGCTAAATAGCCACTCTAAGCATCATAAGATCTCCGGACTTCCGGTTCTGCCTTCGGCAGACGGGACGGTCCCTCGACCTAATAAAAAAATAGAGAATGTGCAAGGGAGAGTAGAGAGCAAAGTTGGAGTAAGTGGCATCAACAAATGGGCGCTGTGGGAGAGGGGGCAATAAAGAATTAGGGTAGAAGGTGGAATTAAAATAAAAAAAAGATTAAACCTAGCCAGATGGGGAGATATGGTGGAATCAACTGATGAGAGAGTGTGGGGCTTGGGCACAGCATCAACCAGATATCCAGTAATTTGGTGCTCATTTGCAAAAACATTGTTTCTACCAGCTTTTTCTTCTACGGAAAAAAACATCTAAAGACAACTCTGTTAACTACCAGGAGAAGCATGGTACCGAGGTGTATCTTGGTTGGTATTAGAAAGGCAATTGAGTTTAAATACCAGAGATGTTTTCATAATAGTCTAGATAATAAAGAAGGTCTGTAATCAAATTGCCAGACATTTCTTCCTCCCCGCAGTTACCATATTCGGGGTCTTAATCATTGCTAGCATACATGCTTTTAGAGCTAGTACCGTCTGCTTGCTGGACTTAAGTCCTTAGTCCTCTCAAGTTTGGGACATTTGCTGACTACTGGTTGGGGGAACTTCACAAAAAAAGACAATGCAGAGAGTCACACATGGAACTAGAGCCATTACTCCACGTCACCTGCAATAAATCTAAAGTAAACAATAAAATATATTTGACAAAGGCCATTGTTTCCAAATATTTCAACAACCTAAACATAGTCTTTTAAACTATATGTGATCTGACACATGAATTCAGTTGAATCTCATATTAAATATTACCAACTACATGGCATTGCTTTCTTAAGGGTATGAGATCAAATACACTCATGACCTAGTGTCTCTTGTGATGAACCTGGCCTCCACAGTTACTATAGATTTATTTTTGCATCCACATAATCTTGTCCTATACCTGGTTGCACTTGATCTGATGACTGTAACTTTGCACTGTAAGGATGCCCTCTGCAGTGCTCCGAAGCTGCCTCATTGTGGAATGTGTCTCCATTAAACAAACTCCTGGGGCTGGGTTATACAATGCAGTGACGTTTCCTTTTGCGAAGGGTGCACCTTTTGAAAGGTGTGCCAGCAGAAACAAGGAGAATGCGCCAAATTAGACTGAATGTACTGCCCCAGGGCAGCTGCGAACTCGTACTACCCTGAAGTAGCGCATTCCAGTGAAAGATGGGGCGGCTTTGAAGCAGCCGCTCCGTGTTTGTGTGCAGGTGACAACCCGCCTGCACTGTTAAGAGAAGCGAGAGATCTACTTGCAGGCGGGTGCAGTGAGTGACTGCACCCACCTGCAAGGGCATGTCTGGGGGGGATCCATCGGACCACCTTCAGCCCCTTCAGAGCTCCGCCATCAGGGGGTGCACTGACAGTGTGCCACCTTTTTGCGGCTTACTGTCAGTGCACTTCCTGATGGCTTCTTTCCCTCTGTGCCCCCCCATCTATAATGCGGCGCAGGCACAGAGGCAAAGAGATTCCCTTATTTGCATGTCGCCACGCCCCCATGGAAATGAGGGAACACCCTCTGATGATAGGGCTGGTGGTCTGTATGTGCCAGTGCTGTCTGTGTCACAGAAGGGGCCGAACTAGGGTGACCAACTGGCATTGATGCAAATTCAGGACGGTGAGTGTAAAAATTCAGGACAGGAGGTCAAAATTCAGGACAAAACTTCAGGACAATAGGTAAGTTTTACAGACACATCAGAGGAGGTCGTGCAATAGTATATAAGTAAGCCCAGTCATATCCAAACATATTCAACCATTTGCAAACCTATCCATCATGTATCCTTCGATCTATCATTTCACTCATCCATCCTTTCACTCATCTATCCATTATCCATCCATCCACCCTTTCACCCTATCCATCTGGACACTCATCCATCCACTCTTCTTCTCATCCATCCAGCCATTTACCCTTTCACCCATCCAGCCATCCTTTCACTTACTCATCCATCCCTCCACCCAGTCACTTATCCTTCCACCCATCCACCCTTTCAGTCATCCATCCTCCCTTTCTCTCTCCATCGACCCTTTCACTTAGCCATTCTTCCTTCCATCCATCCACTCATCCATCCACTCACCCATCCATCTACTCATCCACTCATGAATCCATCCATTGACCCTATCACTCATCCATCCTTTCTCTCATCCATTTATCATTTCACTCCTTCACTCATCTATTCATTCTTTTGTCCATCTACCCTCCCTTTCACTCACTCATCCATCCTTACATCCACCCTTTCACTCATCCGTCCATATATTCACTCTTGCACTTATCAATTCATCAATCCATCCATCCTTTCACTCATCCATCCACCCTTTTACCCATCCAGCTACCCTTCCACCCATACATCCAGCTATTTACCTTTTCTCTCATCCATCCTTCCACTCACTCACTCATCAATCCATCCATCCTCTCTCATTAACCATCTATTCAATCTTTCATTCATCCATTCACCCTTTCATTAATTCATCCAGCTATCCACCCATCCTTTCACTTACTCTCTCGCCCACCTTTTCATGTTAATTTTGAGCAGAGCCTTTTTGAGAAGAGGCCCATCAAGCACTTCACACTCGCTGCAGGAGCCATTCCAGGACTGGGACAGAAGCCACCCAGGGCGGTGACAGGATCCACCACAGGGGGGACAGGAGCCATCACAGGCGGGGGGGACAGGAGCCACCACATGAGGGGGAACAGGATCCACCAGGGTGGGCACAGGGGTGGGCATGCAGTATTCTAGTATCATCTTGGTCTCTTCCAGGGTGGGGTAGGGCTCCTCACCCCCTCCTGGACAAGACAAGGAGAAGACAGGCTCTCTTTCCAAAATGTTAGTTTTTCCATCCCCCACTGTGATGTACAGTACTTAAAGGAGATACTCCAAGAGAACTGATGTAACTGATTGTCCTCCATACTTTGTTAATCAGTGTGGGTGTGATTGTGCCATTTATATATTTTATTACATTATAGACTGCATGGTTGAAGAACCGAGGTTTGCTTACAATTTAGTGACAGTAATTAAGCTCTGTGAAGAGAACCGCGTGCTGCCTCGGTGTAATCAGGGCCGGTTCTAGGATGTTTGGGGCCCTGGGCAGAAAGGGAATGAGTGAGGCCCCTCTAAATTGCAGAGACATAAGCGTTCAGGGCTGTTTGTATCTGAATAGATGCCCCTGTGCCTGAAGCTGCAGCCCCTCCCTCTCAGTCACCTTCAAGCACCTCTTAACAGCTCATCAAGGGCGGAAGGTGTGAGGGTAGGCATCCCGCTGTGCCCCTCCAATGCTGCTGGGTATCTGAGCTTTGGTACTGCATTGGAGTCTGTTACACCCGACCTCAACAGCATCGGAGTCAAGCAGGGAGGTGGGTGGAAGCTGTGCCGGCTTTAGAGAGGTGCCACCGGTGCCCGGTTAATATTACAGACAAATGGCGTCCGTTAAAGAATCCTTCACGGACAACGGACAGACGGCCGAAATTACGGACTGTCCGTGAAATTTACGGACGGTTGGTCACCCTAGGCCGAACAAGCATCTGCGGCTCCTTCTGTAACACCATAGTGCCCCGGGGGCACCAAATTGAGCGCAAATGCCTGATGCACTTCCGGGTCACTTTGTACAATACGGCCCATAATAGGCAGGCTCTGTCTGAATTGACCTGGTGGTGTAAAATTATATATTTTTTCACTTGGTGTAAAGGAGCTACGTGACTGACGGCTCTTGCTGTTATCATAATAAATGTAATATTACATGGCGTGCCCGCACACAGGCGCGCAACACCCATTGGACTCAAAGGGCTTCAGCCTCCCCCCCAACCCCCCCTCCTCGTGTGCGGCAGCCCGGGATGAGACAGCTTCCCGGGCAAAAAAGCAGCCGCACCCGAGCACTTCACAGGTCTTTAAAAGACCATTTGCATGTTAATGAGGCCTCGCTGTTGTTTCACCCCTTCTAAGAGCCCCTGCAGCTCCACTCTGCCTATTGCTTAAAGTTCAGCCCCCCCCCGAAATTTATGCTCAGCCGCCCCCCGAAAGTTGGCTCTAGTTGCGCCTCTGCCCGCACATATGCTGCCTGCGTTATCAACTCACCTGCACGTACAGGTGTTTTAATAAATCATGCAGCAATCCATGAAAACACACTGCCAAGTTTAACATTTCAAAGTTGCTTCAATCTCTCAATGTATTCACTGCATAGGGGGCTGAGGCCGGGCTAGTGAACGGGAGGCCACTGGAGCAATAAACGGAAATGAGCCACATTAATGCAACACGGCTAGGCCCTAACGCAGGGTACCCGATAAAAACAAATAATAACATTAATAGGTTAAGACACAAAAGAAAGGCGAAGCCTGAATGAAAGAGAAAAAAGATGAACGGAATAAATCGGTTGCTGTGTGTCAAATCCAAAGGTGCCAACAGCGTCGCAGAAAAAGAAATACGCAGTTTTTCGGGGGAGGTACATTGATATCATTTTCAATTGAGAAGTTACAAAGTTTCAAGCAGGTGATGTTTCCACAAAGGAGAGACACAATGTTCCTTCATCCAGTGCCCTCGGCGTCTGCGCGTTCGCTGAGCCTTCCTCCCAGGCAGGGCCTGGAGCCGCGCGTCCCACACGTGAAGCTGCACGGGTTGGGAGCAGTGGAGAGCAAGTATTGACAAAGCCAATAGGTCTCGCCTTTGGAACCTATTGGTTTTGACACGATGTACAGCATCGGCAAGATGCTATGCAGCATGCTCGAAAAGCTTAAAAAGGAAAAAAGCAGTTACACGGCCACATTATTTTGTAGATGTAGTGCAATAACGCCTTTAAGGTTCAGGGAGAGGGGGCGCTGCCTGGTCCTCTAGAAAAATAAATAATAATCTATTTAAAAAGGAATGAGACAGCCATAGGCGACAACGGGGGAATGGGAGGGTGGGTGCGTGAGAGGAAACTAAGGATATGAGGGAGAAGCACATGAGTGAGAAAGCAACATTGTAGGAGAAGTACACAACGGCGAGCGTAACAAGGTGAGGGCTGGTTAGAAGCTTATGGGTGAAAGAGAGCAACACGGAGCACAACAAGGGGAGGGAGGCATATACGAGAGAGACCGCTGGAAAACACAGGCATGCTCATGGAGTATTTAAGCCCCCAAAAATGTGGTTCTGAAAAGAAACCTGTAGAAAGACACAAGTAAAGAGGTTATGCTCTAGGGGAGGGACAAGCACAGAAGAGGGAGGCCCGCACAAGGCAACAAATAAAAAGCAAGCGAATAAGAGTGATGGTAAAGCCAACCAATGGTAAGCAATGGGCGAGCTATAAACCCACTATAAATTCAAAATAAGTCTTTAGAAAACCAACAGCATGTGGTGTTTGGTAGTCTCGACCCACAAAATGCACTATTGCATAGTCGAACGGCAGTACAAAGGCTGATGGAGTCTAGAGTTAGTAGCTCAAAGAAAGGGATGGTTAAACGCATGGCAGAGAGTGCAACACAGAGCATGGGGAAGCCACTCAAGGGAGAAATCATTTCTAACTATTTCAGACATAATCTCAGTTTGTATTTTCGACTCATTGGGGTCACCACATCTTCCCTTTATACTACTATTTTCTGTCATGTAGCATTTTTCTTTTCAGGCCATATAGATGGGCGCCTAGCGCAGACATTTTGATGCATTGGCTGGTGCTAGATTGAACGGTATCCAGCCTCACTATTGCCACAGGAGTCCTGCAATCAGAAGACCACTCTTCAACATCATTGCCTTCAGTGCCATGTATGCCTATGGACTGTTGAACCCACACATAGGGACCCCTCCGCCTCTTCTCCCAACCTCGAGGTTAATTCTGTCAAAACCCTTTATCCATTTCATTCTCTTGCACTCCCTCAAGGACAGTCCCTAACATGGACACACTGCCACACAGCATCCCTTTTATATCGCCCCACCACAAAACAATGAGACCAGGGCTAAAAAATAGTTAACATGCCCTTCCTTGTTAGACAAACTGCTCAAACAAACCGCATCGATTGTATAGGCTGCTGGTCCCAAAGGTGGCAAATCAGACTTCCAGCTCTAAGCATGCAGTACCCTCTTAACTATACACAACATATGTGAAGCCCCTGCCATTCTGGAAGACCTATAACGTAAAACTGTTCCCAAGCTAGGCACAGCGGATGAAAGCATGCCGGTGTGTGAGATGGAATGCATTTTTACCCCATGCCTACCATTAAAACCTTTTTACATCATGTCCAGTCACATTTTTTCAGTCCATCACTATCCATTCTACACCCACTTGTTCTCTGAACTCGTTCCAACCTTGTCATACTCTAGATGACGACTTTCTTCCACCACCTCCCAGAAGTGATTACTTGTGTGCCTTCCATTGAACTGTTTCTGTTCTGTGTTTCTCTTCCCCTCCATGTTCTGCGGGTTTTACTGAGGGGAACCATCCACTTTCTAAATGGGCGTTTCCCCGCATGCACATGCAGAAAAAGTCCCACATTAGTGTTTTATTTCTCTTCAGGCCAGTCCCAGCATGCTGCACACAGCAGCACATACATACATCATATGCAAGCTGAGGACAGTGCTTAATTTGAGCCGATGGTTTCAGGTGCTAGTGATAGTTCACCACATGGTGGCACTGTCTGCCTAATTTTGAGATGAGCACAGCAACCGGGTTTAATAAGTCAATATACATTGAGAATGAGCAGCACCTGCCCCTCGAGCCATTATAACAGCTTTGGGTGGCCCTGCACACTCTGAATTGTCACACGTTTGCAGTGCTGGCAGAGGCAATGGGTAGTGCAGGCTGCAGTGGACCCCGAGAAGGGCCCTGGCACTTATTTTTTATTATTATTATTTTTTTTACAAAATTAGGCACTTCCACAAGAATCATTAGGTTTATTGGGCACTCATGAAAACAAGACTTGGGGTTTGCATGCGCCTGAGCTCATGCTCCGTTTCAGCCTGAGTGTATTGTTAAGGCATTAATACCAGCGTGGGCAGCACCAAGTGTGACTAAGCCTCACGAGTGGCGCGTTCAACAGTGCAAGCGGCCCTGCCGAGTACCAGACTAAAGCATTTGAATGTGGTGGGCCACACCACCGCATGAAGATGCATTGATCACGCATTTTTAGCACCTTGATCACCTGCGTGCTGTGAGGGTCAAGCTGTAAGCAGGTAGAGTGACCGCGGCTTTCTGAGCAGAGCTGGCTGCATACAGTATTAAGTGCCTCCTGCAGTGGGGGGGGGGCGGCTATGACCAGAGCATGATTGCGAGCAGTCCCGGAGTCGGCCCCCTGAGCCGCGGCGCGGTCTGCGCTGTGTCAGTGCATGTGACGTGCTGAGAGAAATGGCTGAATGTAAACCACCGAAGGGGCGTGATAAACTGCGATGCTACTTCTTATCTCAGCCTTGCTCTCCCCATGCCAATTAAGGAGAACATGTGACACTTAAGGGCCAGTCCGGAATGTCACGTGTTGCTGTGTTTGGCGCAGAGTGCTCTCTGCTCTCAATGCCTGTAGTTCTTTATGAAGGTTGAACAGATGAACCTCTGACGTCGTAGACTGTAATTGGATGGTATGCGCCCATGCGTGCTGTCCATGCTGCATACTCCTCCCAGGCTCACAGCGCCGGAGCGCGTGGGACAATCCCTTTGGCTGAACTCTACGTATGCTGCCATGAAAGAGATAAAGTGCACCAAATAATTAAAGACAGGCCGGAACATATTTACTTGTTTCCCATGCTGCTGCAGAAGCCTGTGACCTGCTAAGCAGCGGTGACCCGAATCTGCATTTCCTGTTATTAGCTCCTTTCAAAAGCCAAGATTTGTCAGACCGTTCATAGGTTCCCTTGACATAAAAGGTTCACCTTACCTTATTACACTTATTTTTCAATCACGCTGATTAGTCTTTGTTCAATATGACGCGATTGGCTAAGATTTAAATGCAGTGGCTTTTTTTTACGCAAGGGCGGCACAATAGTCTTCCACATATTTACCAGATCATGGCCTTGTAAATTGGGTCCCTTTCATGCGTTACTCTGCGTGAAAGGGGTGTTCCATGAGTGTTGCTGTGGGTGTTCCCATGCAACATCCATGGAATTTGACGCATTCCCAGATTTCCAACATTTTGTAAAACTGGGATTGTGTCAAAATGTATTTCTTCTTGTTTTTTTCTCTTTCTATTTATGCAGCATTCTGCAGCATGCATAGAAAGAGGAAAACGCCATCAATGATTGTGTTTGTGCTGGAAGGGACACCTGTCTGCAGAAAAACAATCCGACCGCAGCGCAGGCACCCGTGTAAAATGAAGCAAGAGTGCTTGGGCTGACGCATGGCAGCCACGTGTGCACCAGCGCAGGCGAAAGCACAGGGATGCATCGTATTGTTGTTCATACAACTCATCCCTGTGCTTTGAAAACGATGCATTAGGGCACAGCTAAATGGCTTGCGACGCAGCTCTACGTAATTTTCTCGTAGATGGGGCTCATACAGTTTCGGCTATTAACCACTCACGGTTATATAAACAGAAAGTATCTGAGAAGAAAGAACAATATTCATGTCCATCCTCGTCCACAGCTCCAGCTGTAGCAAGGAGGTGTGTCACACATTTGGCTGTTCCATGTAAACTTTCAATTGATGGGAGCATTAGGTTGTGCATTTTATCTAATTGACATAAACTGGCTACTCTGAAATGTGAAAAATTACCCACACTTTAGAACTTACTTTTTATAGAGTGATTTGTAGCGCGCACTGTAGATTTAATCTCAAACTGTCACCCCACGCCTCCATGTTTTCCACCATAAAGTAAATACAGTTCCACTGCTTATGAGGTCAAACAAAAACGTTCAGTGTGATAAACACTTTAGTAGTATTGCAACTGTTTAAAGACTGCTCATTGATCATAACAATGTAAACAAAAATGCATTTGTGAAATTGAACTATTTATATGGACATGACTGCTTTGCTCCACTCAAGAAAAAGTGTCACTCACAGTCTCCAGTTAGTGCCCTTCCATTTCTGGTGCTTTGCAGCATTTGTAAGATCTTCTTATAGTTTCTCGTTGCTCAAATGTGTGTCATTTCTGATGTTTATATGTTTCCCTCCTCTCCATTGCTTGATTTTCCTCACAAGAAAGTGTCAGTCATTGGAATGTCACTCATAATTACACTAAACTTATGAAAATGTCACACATAGCAATCTGAAACCTAGGCAGCTGTGTGCAAGTGCAGCGGCACCAAGGAGAGCCACAGTGTTGGGTACACCCAGTGGAATGAAGGTGTAACAGCACGGCACATGGATATGTAGCCACCCTGGTGACATATGACAGCAGAATGATCACCAACTGGATCCCAGGTATTTGCTAATAAATGCAAGGTAATCATCTTCGTTTAAGACCCGTCTGCCTGGTGCTGAAACTTACTGGACAAGAAACGCTGTTCCTCTTTTCCACCTGCTGTCATGGAGGACCTAATGGATTCTCCAGCCACGTACTGCAGCCCGCGTGGATTAGTCATGCACCTATATGATGTTTCCCAGAGAACGACAGGCTGTTCCTCATGTAGATAACGTGTTTTTGCCTGTCCTTATCTTCATTTTTTCAGGAGTAGCTCCAAACTGATCCTTAAAGGGCTTAGTCAATATTCATTATGACAATCAGTGCTGTGTAGTAAACACAACCGAAAGGCATCTGTGATGCCAATATTTTCTGGGAAGGTAGGTTTGGCCAGGAAGCAGAAATGTTCAGAATTATGTGTGGGTTAAGGCCCATGTGTCATTTCAGCTCAAGCTGCAATGCCTGGATCGTGAAGTGGTATAAAGCAGCTGTCACTCCTACCATCCCTATATTTTCCCCCTTGAAGCAGACATGAGCTGCCCGTGATCCATATCTATCAGTGATCTCACAGGTGAACAATGATATTTAAACCTCCTTTTCCAGTTCCATGTTTTCAGTAGAATCCCTCATCTGCTATGACTGCCTGAAAAGTTTACCCTTGTGCTAGATGTCATGATCACTGCAATGGACTACTGAAATGAAATCGGGGGCCCTGCCAGCCAACTCCCCAAAGAGTCCAAGATAATGTAGCCTATCTCATCCTATTTGCAGAAGACAGACCATATCTCCTCCACTCTGGTGTTACTCCACTGTCCAAAAAAAAGGTTGAAGTCAAGATCGTCTGCCTCATACCCAGGGTTATTCAAAGATGTGCACCCCTCTAAATTGCCAAACTAATGGTGTTATATGGATCAACCAGACACCTAAACTCACCCACTCAAAACAGAATCGTGCTCTCTAGCAAGAGATAAACATATTGATGTATCCCTCCTTTCTTGGTACACTCTGTTAGATTTCCCATGTCCCATAAGTTTTTGAAATGCCCATCACTCTGCAAAGAAAGAGAAAATGGACCGGTATCTCACACCCATCCCTATTTACTGCACACATTTGTAGAAGAAATGGTTAGAGAACAACTGGGAAGTTGCAATGTGTGTGAGGGTCTTATCCCGGATACTTCCCTAATCAGTACACAATGACATTAGATTATAATAGATTGTATTATTACAGTTTTATTATATGTCTTGTAGAATGTAAGGGTCATTATTACCATTATTATGATACAAATACCAGCAAAGGCAAACATAATTTAGGCAGAATAATATGAAACCCTCAATCATTATGGATGGTTAGCAAAATTCTATCCACAATTAATTTTTTGATCGTCCATGGTATATAAAAACTTTCCACACTCACAACTCATGTGATTGGGCCTGCGGCTTATCAGCTGAAAACATTCTTACCATGACTGCCAGGCATGCAGTTGATCCCCCCTCTCCTCATAAGAGAGATAAGTTTATCTAGCTTTGTTCCTGTTCACTTAGGTTGCCCTTTGTCGACGGCATTGAAACCCGTTGCTAAATGTGGGTGTATGGCAACCCTTTGCTGGGCTCGGTCTGCTAGATACCAATCTCTAAGCATGGTGGCCTGGCCGTAGAGAGTTTCTGCAGGAGCACAGGGTGTAAGCTGTTAGTGAATTGTGTAGTAGCGAGGACCATTGTAATTAAGGTTATGTGTAATTTATGTAAGTGTTTCAAACACCGTACAAACTTAAAAAACTGGACAAAACTCTGATCAAACTGGATTAGTTATATCAAGGTTTGTGTTATAGCCAGTCTTAACACTTTCAGAAGATAATTTATAATACAGCTCCATTGCACATTGGGGCATGAAGCTTAAGTTTAAAGAGAGAACTGTAAAATGCTTCTACACCCACAGGCCGCCTTATTTAGACATGGGGCAGAGATCTTGCCAAACTCTTGGTTTGCCATGCTAAAATGGGAAGGTGAAGAACAGTGGGCAAGTGGGAGGCGAAGAGGTGTAGGTGGTGGTGACCATTGGTGGTGGTTTGTTCACCATGGGGGTGGGGGGGAGTAAACCCCAATGTGGATTCATGTCTTGTTGGTCTGCGGATTCTCTGAAATCCACCAGTAATGCCATGAATGCAGTACAGCAGTTGTGTGGGAGTGCTATGGAATCCTATCACTTTTCTCCAGAGATAAAGTGGGGAGGGGTTAATGCCCATAACTAGGCCGGCAGGCCACTACCAATGGGACTGAGTTTCACCTTTGAGGTAGCTATATAACAATTGTTTGTCTAGCATGTATCTATGGCCCAGTATCCATTTACAAATCTAGATTTGTTTGTTGTTTCACTAGGAAGCCAAATATCCAAATACTCATTTCACTCTGGACAGCCTTGACAACACACTCTTTAACTTATTTATCGCCGGGACGGTGTCTGCTGCTGTTACCATCCACTGGGCACTTAGGCTCATGTTGAAGTACCCGGAAATTCAAGGTAAGAAGTGGAAGGGAATGTGGCAGAACTGTATGTTAAAGCTATCTTTTTCAAAAAGGGACCAAAATATTGACTGAATGTGTGACAAATAAAACAAGCAAACTATGAATAAATCTGTTTTCTTTTTTTAGGTCTGTAGTTAATCAAGACCTTTGAATTAAACAAAAATATATACATTACATGCCATCATAAAGGGTATTTCAACCAGTTCTCTTCATCATTTAGTCTGCTTTACTGACATTTACATTTTGCTTCCACCCATCACAGTATGGAGCAGTGGGATCAGTTCTCTTCAGCTATTGGTACCTTTCTCAGTGAGCAACAGTATTCTGCCAAAGCACAATGCCACTAGAGACCAAGAAAGTAGTCTCCTTCAGTGCCAAACGGGTTTGTGCTTTTTCATTTGTTTAAACATAAGAGAAAAAATTGGGAAGGTTCTGCAGCTCTTCGTATACTGCTGCCTGGTTCTTGTCACCATTTGTTATGCACTGCATTCCACGCATGCACTGCTTGCCACTGCCATTTTATGAATGTGATTGTAATGCAGTGAAAGATGGCTGATCTAGCACACGTACCAACAGATGGTTATTTTCATGAATAAGCTTCTAAACCTTTCAAAAATGGTTGCCATAGAGTGTGCACGCATGCACAGATGGTCATCTTTAAATGGTCTCCCATCTCATTCTGTTTATGTGCATGCGCATGCCCAAGCCATGTTTTTCAAAAACTTTAATACAGAAACTTTCACATTAAATCCTCCCGTGCATGCGCTCAACTGGACTACCATATTTGAATGTTTTTGTAAAACGGTATTGCAAAAACAATCAAAGACTGTCACCTCTGTATGAGCATGCTTATGCACACTACACACACGGCAGGTTTAATTTAAAATACTTCTGTAATAAATATTTACAAAAATAATTTTTAAAAAGCTTCAGCAGTGCCAGACCTATCAGCTTTGTTATTGCTTGTCAACAACCAACCAGAACAACTGTAATTGTTTTTCTTGTTGCAGCAAGACATTAGGTTCTGGTTGAGTAACAGTAAAACAAAGAGTGAAGGAAGAAGAAATTAGAGCAGATCTGGACAGAGATTAAGTAGAATTTATGGAAACTTAAAATGAGTGGCTGGATTTAGTTGGTATCTGAACAAACTTTCAGATCTGTCAAAGACATCTCCACTGACAACCTAATGCTGAACTCCTCTCTCACCATATCAACTCCACATCCGATGCCAACATCCTTCTAAAATACTCAACACTTTTTTGGAAATCTTTGTGAATATCCTTGCCCCAATTAAAACACACCAGTGCAAGCCAAAGCCTCCAGCACCCAGCTACGCTAAAGACCTTGCTGGTTATAACTGATCCATCCACAAGCAGGAAAGAAATTGAAGAAAAACTGTACTGATGACCTCATGATACTGAAGTTCCTCAACGTAGCAGACAGCTCATCACATCAGCCAAAGCAAAGTACTATACCAACATCATCAGTGAAGCCATCAACAGAAGCAGAAAGCTTTTCAAGAGTACCAAGCACTGCCTAATCCCCTTGCTGCACCAACTATACCTCATTCCACAGAAAAGTGTAATGCCATCAACCTCTTCTTCGGTTAAACAAAATGTAGAAGATCCAACAACACATTGGCAACACCAAACCTGCTGCATCCCTTACGCCCACCCCTTATCCTAAAATCTTGCAAAGGAAAGTCTTAGAACCTTATCCCTCACAGATCTTGTGGACATTCTTGACTTCCTTAGATTCACTTCTTATGAAGATGTCTTACCCTTGTGCTTTATCAAAGTTTACTTGGGGATGCTCACTCCTACTCACCGTTGTCAATGCCTCTGTCACTCAAGGCATCTTCCTAGAAGGTCTAAAAAAAGTCCATATCCTCCCCTTCCTAAAGAAAAAACCTATTCTAGACCCTGATGATCACTCAAACTACTGGCCCATCTGTCACCTAACGTTTATCAGCAAAATCATTGAAAAAGCAGTCTATGTTCAAGTCCAAGATCACATACATCCTTACTAGAACTCTAGCTCCAGATCTCACTGCCGCACTGACACTGCAGCCTTATGACTGCCCTCTTCACCTCGAATAAAGATGACCCATGCTTTGCGTTATTGCTGGACCTTTCAGCTACCTACGACAGTCAACCATCCCACCCTTCTACACATCAAATGAGATTCATCGACCGTGTCCTCCACTGGTTTTCCTACTTTTCCAACCGATGCAGGTTTGTTCACATGAGCACTTCCAGGATCAAAAAGATCCCTGTTACATTTGGAGTCCCCTAGGATTCCATGTTGTCTCCTGTCATCTTAAACCTCTGCATGGATCTGCTTGGTGCTCTGGCTCAATGACATGAACCTTAAGGGCTTCGAACCCCGACTGTCACCAAATGCCAAGGCACAAAGAGTCACCTTGGACAACAACCTCACCCTCAAGGAACACATTGCCAAAAAACAAAGACAGTTTGTACCAGCTCTCTCAATTAAAGAAAGTGAAGCAATTTTCTCCAGAAAGCAACTTAACTTCTCATCAAGCCCTCCGACTCTTGCATCTAGATAGTAGTAACACCCTGTTCCATGGACTCCCTGATTGCTTACTGTTACCCCATAAGGGCACCCTAAATGCTGTAGTATGTCTCATCCAGAGGCTGAAAAAATATGATCACATCACCATATCCTTATGGGGCTACAGTGACTCCTGTTGCCAGCTCACGCCATCTTCAAAATCAGCTGCATTATTTTGAAAGCCATCATGACCAGCATCCCTTCTTATCTTGCAGACAAGCTCACCATATCTGGTGGTTCTCGGCATACCTGCAGCCAGGATACCATCAGACTGCAGACTAAGAAATTTAAAATTAAAAAGATGGCAGCAGGCCATTTCCATCTCTGCACCCAGGATATGGAACAACATCACAGCAGCTCCAGTACTGCTCCAATTCACAAAATAGTTGAATACTCACCTCTTTAAAGAACACTACATGGCAATGCTTTAACCATCCACAATCCAGCTGTCCAGCTCTGCTGCTTTTTGGTTAGGCTCATATTTTTCAAATACCATATACTTACATACTTGAATACAAGCACTTGTCCCCAACACCCACTTTGTAAAGAGAAGCGCTTGCTTTTGATACACTTGATGACTGACAATGCAGTGATTCTCTACCAATCCCCTAGGTTTAAGAAGATATAAACACCCATGCTGTCGGTCAGTCCACCCCACAAATACTGGTTTTACAAAAATGTTATCTCCAATATGACCATTAGCACTTCTTATCCAATATACTAGGGCTACTTGTTCTGGGGCCTTTCCTGCTTGTTTTCATATTTAGTAGAGTTACATTATGCTTCATCCTTGGATTGGATTTCTATTCATTTTGATAAATTAGCCATTCTTCGCACATACATATGTGTGTGTGTATGTGTGTGTGTGTATATATATATATATATATATATATATCAAAACCAGTCCCATTCCACCTCAGAAACGGGCCGACACATGCTCAGTGACAACTCGTAGATTTATTATGCCAAAATTAAAAGCGCAAAACGTGCATTCAGTTATTGTTGTGAAACGCTCGGCATACGCGTTTCAGTCTTTCGACCTTCCTCAGTGCCAGTTCCAACAAACAGTGATGGTACACCTGGGGGCCAGTTTAAATGTGTGGAAGTTGTTTTCTGATTGGAGTATGTAACTGACCAATCTCCACGGCCTCTGAATGCGCTGCTCACCGTGATCCATGCCGGGTTTTCATGTGCCTTCGCTGCGAGTCAAAAATACAGTGATTTTGTGCTCGTACACCAAGTGACGTCCCAGTCCTGCTGTCTCCGATATGCACACTCACACCAGCCTCTTTCACGGAATAATGGCAAGTAAACCGCTGTTGGCACCTTAACACAGCAACCTGCCGTGTCCTCTCTCCCCATTCCTTGATTTAGTCCAGGTAAGTATCCTTGCCAAGTGGGGGGGCGACGCGCTGTAGTTTTATACACAGTCCAAGAGGTAGCAAGTTATGCGCGTAGCACCAGACCGAGAGGGCGTGTCGGTAACCGGTGCTTGCTTTACCGGTCTCAACATCAAAACCAGTCCCATTCCACCTCAGAAACGGGCCGACACATGCTCAGTGACAACTCGTAGATTTATTATGCCAAAATTAAAAGCGCAAAACGTGCATTCAGTTATTGTTGTGAAACGCTCGGCATACGCGTTTCAGTCTTTCGACCTTCCTCAGTGCCAGTTCCAACAAACAGTGATGGTACACCTGGGGGCCAGTTTAAATGTGTGGAAGTTGTTTTCTGATTGGAGTATGTAACTGACCAATCTCCACGGCCTCTGAATGCGCTGCTCACCGTGATCCATGCCGTATGTATGTATATGTGTATATATATAGATATACTACAAAATGCTGAGCACTCACGGGATGCAGATCTCATTGGAGAGGCATACCGAATTCTGTAGGATGGTGCAACATTTGAGATCCTGGTAGGCGAGGCCCGGCAATATTACATCATGGCATTGACAATTGGAGGCACCATGGCCGGAATCATTTTGAGGGGCCGTATAAGCCATGCAGCGTGAAAATGACATTGCATATTTCATCTAAGCAATCGTACATGAGAACTTTGAATAACAAAAACGAAATGCTTTCCATCAGGCTGTGAAGAATGTAACACACGCAAACATGGCAGCCAGGAAGAGAAGTATTTGACCTTGAACTCTGTTTGTCCCTCATCACTGGCTATGATTATGTGCCTCTCCAATGAGATCGTTTTAAAATGTATTTAAACTTGCGCAATGTTTAATGCCAAATTGACACGCACTGAAGAAGGCTAGACGCCGAAGTGCATTTGCAATAAATAATTTCAACTGACTGCATCCCGTGAGTGCTCCGCATTTTGTAGCCTGAATATTTGTGACCTCACCCTCACATTTTAGCATAAGAATAGCACCCCCCACGAGTTCAGCAGATCAAGGGTGAGACCTGGAGCCATTATATACACGCTCCTTCTTCCACAAGAAAAGCGGGGCACTCGCAGGCGGGTGCGATTTTTGCGGCTGTGGACTCCGCAACTATATTTCGCTCCACTCCTTTTAATTCAAAAAGGAAAATATCGCACTCCCGGGGGCGTTATCAACAAGATTTATTCAATGACCAGATGACCAGCAACAGACGCGTTTCGGCAGAGATGCCTTTCTCGATGTGAATAACACATCGGAAACGCCATGTTTTTCAACTTTGCCATTATCGTAAACACAAAGAAAGGACTAGCGCATTCAGTCTAACACAGGCGCCATTTTGTAGTGGGTATGTATGCTCATGTTATCAACGCACTACAATTAATTTATGAATTATTTCAAAGTACCTTACTCAATTATGTGCATGGTTTACATAAACTCATATTACACACTATTCGATTATCAACCGTGTATCGGTTTACAAACATACATTATGTCGTAGTACACAAATTTCATTACGCCGTAGATCGGCCAATATCCTTTCTTTAAATGCATTTCTAAAGAACTTTTTTTGTAAATTTTTCTTTGTTTATAATCTTTATTCTTGGCTATAATTTTTACAATTCCATAAATTTTTCAACTCATTAACATCGCAGGGTATATTTTAATATAATTTCTCATAATCTCATATTCATATAAAAAATCCTATCTTTACTAAGACACATTGTGTAGTTCCAACGTCCGTTAAAACTATTAAAGCCGGGCTCCTAATACTGAATCACCAATAGAATTAACCCAAGAGTGGGTCTCAATCATGAGCCTATGTGTACAGATAATTCTTCTCCACTATTTAAACCACGAGGAAATTTAGTGAGTAAATCTATTATAAAACGTGACTCTAGTCTCCGTAATTTTCTTACTCTGTCACCTCCACGGACATTTAAGGGAACATAATCCAAGCCATAAAACTGTAGCAAGCTACGGTCACTTCGATGTTTTTCTGCGAAGCGACGTGCTACAGGATACGTCTGATCATTTTTGTCAATGGCCCTTAGATGTTCTAATATTCTGATCTTCAATTGGTGGACCGTGCTACCTATGTAGCGTAGCATTGTGCGATTTTTGAAAAAAACATTTATTTGACTCCCCTTTACTTCTCGGAAAACCCTAGTTCAAGCATTAATCACAAGTCGTCTCAACTATTGAAATGCTCTACTTGTTGGTGCCAATGAGACTACTGTCTAAACTGAAGGTGACGCAGAATACTGCAGCCAGACTTGGGTGCTATCTCCTGTCTGGTTCTCCTTCTGCTCCAATACTACACTTTCTGCATTGCTTACCTATTAGGAAAAGGCTCATCTTTAAGATGTGCTGCCTTACTTCAAAAACCCTGAATTGCAATGCCCTAACCTACCTACAAAAAAGATTGATAATATCATCTGACCAGATTGCTGAGATCCACATACACAGCCCTACTAAAAATTCCATTGATCCATATTTCCAGATTTGGTGGGAGGGCTTTGTCCTACCTGGCCCCTTTCTACTGGAATAAACTTCCTATACCAATTTGTATGTACAAAGCTGGCAAAGTTTAAAAAAAACTCCTATAAACATGGCTGTTTTAGTTAGTTTCACTAGTCTAAGACATCATCAGAAGCACCGAGATATTCCTCTGGGGTTGAGTCGTTGCGCTGTACTAAGTGATCCTAACATGACATAACATACTTAAATTACAAAAAAAAATGTCAGTGGGCTTCAAAGGGTTAATCAACCAGGGATATTTGTATATTGATCTAATAATTTTACTCCATGTGTGCACTGCAAAATATATCTTTATTTGGAATACAAGTAAATACCTGTCTGCACACCCCACAAAGAGGTTTGAGGCCCCACAACTCCATTACACTCCAATGATATCTTCCGCTGAATCCTCAACTGTTATAACAGAACTTGTAGACAACTTGGGACCTTATTGCTGTTTGTTTCTGCTGACCCTGCATTTCAGAGGACATTTGCCGGTTTTCCATTCCACGCCTCGCGGTACCCGCTGCGCGGGTCCCGCTTCGCTGCGAGGCACTTTCCAACACCTGGGAGCAGCTGACTGGGGCGTACCTGGGGCTGAGGGCTGCGAGCACAAGGGATAGGACTCCATCTCCCAGGAGTCTCTGGTCATCCCCCGCCCGCTCCACCTGGGCCGCTCTCCCTCATCGCCCCGCCCCTAACAGATCTGAGCACGGATTTAAGCGAGGAGTGCTTATTGCTACGTGGGACCTTATTGCTGTTTGTTTCTGCTGACCCTGCATTTCAGAGGACATTTGCCGGTTTTCCATTCCACGCCTCGCGGTACCCGCTGCGCGGGTCCCGCTTCGCTGCGAGGCACTTTCCAACACCTGGGAGCAGCTGACTGGGGCGTACCTGGGGCTGAGGACTGCGAGCACAAGGGATAGGACTCCATCTCCCAGGAGTCTCTGGTCATCCCCCGCCCGCTCCACCTGGGCCGCTCTCCCTCATCGCCCCGCCCCCAACAATCCTCCCACCTCTGTAACATCCACAAAGGAGTCTGCATCTGCCGCTGCGCGGGAGCGCGCCGGGAGAAGCCCGGGACAAGGGCGGGACCGTCTGTGGCCGTCCGGGGCCGGAGGAGGCCGGGCTGGGCCCTATTATTAACATTTTCTTCCTAATTACGTATTTTTGAACCTTATTAACTGGTATAATTATTATTGTTACTGTTTGTGTCTAAAGTGACGTTAAAGTCCCCATATTTGGAAGGATAAATACTGTGGCCTGAGTGGCATCGCTGATTGAGTATTGAGGTTGGTTATATCCCCGCCCGCTGTATCTTAATAAGAATAACAAAAATGCCCTTAAGGTCTGGTAAGGAGAGGCAAGTTCAGGTCTCAACCTCTAATGGTACTTTCACTGGTACAATTGATCAGTTTTTTAAACGTTCTACTGCTATATTAGAGAAGGAGATCGCCCTGGTTGAAAAACGCCTTTCGCTTGATATTATTACTGGCAAGCGGTCTTCACTAGGTAAAATCAATGAGGCTGTCTCCCCTGTCCCACTTTCCACGTTGAACTCGGACAGTAATGTAGAAGTAATGTTGGTAACTGCTCCTGAGATTCATACTGTGGAGATAGTGGATTCTAACCAGGAAAATGCTTTTAATACTGCGCACGTTAACTTACCAAATAGCGGGACCACTTGCCTAGATCAGTCCAGGGATAATTCTGGTCTTTCAGACTCACCAAATCTCAATATTAGTACTGAACTAATGGATTCCCTTTCCCATCCACAACAAACACCCACTCATAACCCTGGGAAACGCAAGAGGGTAGTCTCACCGGACATGGAGGAACAAGCTGAGGGGTTGGGAAATGCCTCACCATCCCCCCCACAGCTACCCAATATTAACGCTACTGCCCAGCAAGGGGGAGGAGAGACTATGATTAGCATTACAGAAGAGATATTTTTGGCTAAAATTGAGCTGCTATTCAAATCTCTACTTTTACCTCTTTTTGAAAGGACAAGGTTACTAAATACAAAAATGGATTCCTTAGATCTGCTAGTGAAGGATAATATAGCTACCTCTGACAGAATCCTCGCCAGCTTAGCAATTGCTGGTCTGACCCCTCCTGTCCCGACCATTCCGAAGCCCACCATTATGATGAACAATAAAGCGGGGGGTAATAGTTCACAAGTGGGACCCTCTATACCCAAGGCCCCGCAAAAAACTGTACCCGCTCCTAAGAAAGCAGTTTCTACAGAGAACCCTGCAAGGCCAAAGCCTGTAAAAAACCAGCAGGTTCAGAAAAACTCAACTTCCGTTAGGGGCAAAAATATTAGTCATCAGCCCATCGCCAAACCCATCGCAAAGAAACAGTGTGTGAACCTCCCACCGGAGTCAGTGCCTTATACAATTGTTTTAACTGGCGTGGCTCCGCTTGTAGATGGCAAGAGGGAAACACACAAGGATCTTTACAATAAGGTTACATTCTGGCTTAATAAAAACCGGCCACTCCCTCCTAACCTAAATCCTGAAATACTTAATGTAAGGAGGGTGGATTGGATAGGTTTTGGTAAGAAAGATCTTGAGGGGGATTGTGTGGTGGTTAGCTTTAGAGAGCCTTGGGTTGCCGAATACATTTGCAGGGAACCAAGATTCGGTAGAGTTGGGGATGTACAAACTTTACTATTGCATTATTTTTATCCAGCTTTATATGCAAATAGATCCCACACCCCGTTTCATCACTCAAGAAGGGACAGGTCTAGAGGGAGATTCCATTTTGACACTCCGCTCTATCCAATGTTTTATCCCCACCTTGCGAACCGGTTTGCTCCCCTTTCCGGCCTGGAAGGTGTGGATTGACATGATGTAGAACAATCGATTACTGGGCGTTCTAGTGCTGTAGTAACTTGCTCTTTAAATAATGTGAGTGTCCCTGGGGTAGAGACTGTCCCTGTGTCTAGTGCAAATTCACAGAGGGTGGAAATAAGGGAAACATTCTTGTCAGGTACCCCTAGACAGACGATCACTAAGGCTGTCGCCAACCCAACCGCCAAGATGGCAGAGAAAACAACTTACACCCTCGCAGTCTTGTCTTGGAATATAGCGGGCTTAAGGGGGAAAGCGTCAGAGGCTGATTGGGGCTCCTTTGTGGATTTACATGATGTTATTATCCTGCAGGAAAGTTGGTCAACCGACGCTATTTATCGGGTTGGCTACCTTAATTACTACAAACCAGCTAGTAAAGGATCGAAGGGTCGCCCTTCAGGAGGTCTAGTTATTTGGATTAGACAATCCTTAGCCATTACTATCACGGAACTTCCTACTCTGAGTAATGACATCCTAGCGTTGAAATTAACCGGTAAAAATAACCAGGACCTTTGTTTGTTCAACATATATGCTAGAGGGTTACCAGGTGGGAAGCCTGCGGGAGTGGTAGCTGAACTTGACTCCCTACTGAATAATATTAGTAGTGACAAATGTGTCATGGTGGCAGGTGATTTCAACTGTTGTTTCGAACCGTTTCCTAATCTTGATAGCGGGGGATATGGGGAAATTGATCAGATTTGGAATATTCCCCCTTTGTCTATTCCTCCAATTAAAAAAGTCACGGAGGCAGTTATGCAGTGGTTGGGTCTTTGCCTTGAATGGGATTTGCGTGCAGCGAATGGAAGGACCAAATCAGACCAGATGGGAAAAGTTACATTTGATAACTCCCTAAACTCGAGCCGCATTGATTATTTTTTGTTAAAGATAGAGTTTTGGAAAATATTGGTGGACATGGAAATAGTCACTAGATCCGAGAGTGATCATAACCCCCAGGTAATAAAATTATCAGTGGATGAGGGTCTCCGCATGAACCCTGCAACAAATATTGATACAGCAGACGCTGGTCTCACAAATGATTGCAGAAGGGTAAGATGGGCTGGGCTCCAAGACAATACTGCTACTATTAGCAGGATTGCCATGGAGGTCCTAGCGGCTACAAAACAGATGGTACCCATACTTGAGGCTGGAACCCCACTTGACCAAATAGGGACAATTCATGAGTCTCTTTTTAGTAAAATTAAGTCTTTTTTTATCAAACCCGTAAAAGGAGGAATTAATGTCCCAGCACAATCTAGGTTGAAATGGTATGATAAGACCTGTAGTATTGCCCACAGCTCTCTGTTAAGGGCTATTAAATCCAAATCATGTCCGGATATAAGGATAGCCAGGGTGAATTATAAGAAAGCATTAAAAGAGGCAAAAATCAAATGGGATGATCAGCGTTGGTTAGATTTATACCAGGCAAGTACCTCATCTAACCAACAAAAATTTTGGGAGGTTGTGAAATGGGGAGGGGCGGGGGAATTACATACTCCAGTAAACCACGTCCCTGCAGAGCAATGGGTCAAGCATTATGAGGCACAGTTCAGCCACACGGAACGGATCTCCCTTACTACTATTAGGGAAGATGCCAGTGTGCAGTCTGAGGTGTCCTCACTTGATCACATTGTTTTCACTGAAACTGAAGCTATTTCTGCTCTTAAACAAGTGCAGAATGGCAAAGCCCCCGGCATGGACTGCATCCCTGCGGACCTCTTCAAATATGATCAAACACACTGGGTCCCGTACATATTAATCTTAGCAAATGCTATAGCTAGAGGGACTAGGATCCCAAACTCCTGGAAAGGGGCTGAGATTTTGCCAGTGCACAAAAAAGGGGATAGATCTGATGCGGGAAATTACCGCCCCATCAGCCTCATCGATGCCCTACAAAAAGTAATAGCCAGAATGCTGTTAGGGAAAATCCATTCGTGGATGTCAGAAGTAGATATTCTGTCTCCAATGCAGGCGGGTTTTAGAGCACACATTAGCACAGTTGATCAGATATTAAGATTTGTCATGATCTATTGGAAAACTGTGTTATTGAGAGACGGGAAGATCTTCGCTGCATTTGTGGACCTCAAATCAGCGTTTGATCTGGTCCCCAGAGGGAAGATGTGGGCAGCATTGAGAAGGATGGGGGTCCCTAGTGCACTATTAGAAATTACCATCAGGATGCATGAGGGTAACTTTGCAAGAGTCAGATGGGGTCGCCAGGGCCAGGTTACCGATTCCTTCCCCGTAACTCGCGGTGTGAGGCAGGGTTGTGTCCTGGCCCCCACCCTATTTGTACTCTTTATTAATCAGGTGGTTAAGTTCCTCTCAGATACCCCCACTGATGCTCCTTCACTGGGTGGGACCAAATTCCCTCTTTTAATTTTTGCAGATGATACTCTCATATTGGCCAAAACACAGAAGGGTTTACAGGCAGCAATAAATAAATTCATGGACTTTTGCAATATGAATGATCTTGAGATCAATATTAATAAAACCAAGTTCATGGTCCTGACTAAGAAAAAGCCACTGAGGGGCCATGTTTTAATGAATGGGTCTAGACTGGAGCAGGTTGATGTAATGACTTATCTTGGTGTTACCTTGGATTATAGGCTACAATGGAAAGATCAAGTAGCGGCACTCTGTTTGAAATTTGCCCGCTTGACTGGTTGTCTAGTAAAAGTACAGCGGTGTTCCCTGACTAAAAGAGTACTGCCCGCACTTAAAATTTATAGTGCTAAAATCAGCTCAGCCATATTATATGGGGCCGATATTTGGGGATGTGTGGATCTGGCTGTCCTGGATAGGATACAGAATAAATTCCTTCGAAACTTAGTTAGTCTCCCCCCCTCAACACCAGTCCTTCCACTTTTGATGGACATGGGCATGCATACCATTAAACACCAGGCCCTCTATAGGATGGTGGCGTTATGGAGACGCATATGGTCCACCCCGGAGCTGGCCATGTTTGCCCGTGAATTACAGGATGTGAGAATGCAACAAGGGGCAGGTGACATACCGTGGCTAAAGCTAATTAAGAACACTCTTACCGAAATGGGTCTTCCCTTGCTTTGGTCGGAGCCGGGTTCTCAAACCTTCCCTACCAAGAATGAATTTAAACTTCTCTTTTGGTCTATGGTAAAAACGGAACATGTGGCACTTTCTGAGAAAATGAATTTGACAGGCCAGTTTTTGCTCCACAAAGCAGTACCTAACAAAGAAGTATACTGGGATGTTATCCTTAAAACATTAGATAGGAAACTATACCATCAGTTCCGTGTAGGTACTCTCTGAGGGCTTTTACTAGTGGCTGGCAGAGGTTGGAGTCAAGTTTCTGTCCCTGTTGTACCGTTTGCAAAGAAACACTAGGTCATTTTTTATTTGTCTGTACTGCTTATTGTGAACCACGTAATAAGTGGCTGAAACCTATATGTACTAGACTAAACACCCGAGTGAGTAGTGAAGCATTGTACATCTTGAGAACCAACACTTCTGAATGGCTAACCATAGGATTGGCCAAATTCCTTGGGTGGGCTTGGCTGATAAGGATTAAGTCAGTCAGCTCATAGTATCATGACCCAAATAACTTGTATACTGTGTTATCCCACTGATTTTTTGGCCTATGATTTTATTAGTATTGACGATCTGCTATTTTTTTATATATGCTCAAATGTTTTTACAATTCCCCTTGACGTCTTTATAAGCATGTTTAATTGAGATTTTTAACTAGATTTGCCTTGCCTTAACTTTTCTTGTCTTGTTTCTTTTTGATTTGTTTAGTATGTGTATTTAAATATTTATGATTTTATGACTTTGGCGCACTAATTGTATTTAATGTAAATTTGTGTATATGTGTGTCTTTTATGATGAAAAATCGAAATAAAGACGGTAAAAACTGAAAACTGAGAACTTGTAGACATATAGAACACTACAGCATCACTCTCTACTCACAGGTGCAGCAGCACCTGCAATCACCAAACACTCAAGCTTACACGCGACAATGAATAGCTCAGGTTACCACAGAAGGCTCATCAAACAATGGAGGTTTATGAAACTAGATAAAATATCACACTGAAAGGTAATTCCACTGAATTAAGTACTGTGTTTTACAGTGTTTGTAGTCAAATATCAGGCAAGCAGGATCTGAAATATTTTTCTGGAAAATATCAATACTCATGAAAACAGACTTACTGCGATAGTAAGTAGGTAACTCTACATTCCCAGATTTATACTCCCTTAAAGATATTTAAAAAAATAATACTTAACAAACCAAATTGGGAGAAAGGTTTCAGATGTACACTTGGATAGTTTTTTTTATTATGAACTAGTGGGTTGACTTGTTTGTAAATATTTTACGTAGTCATACAGCCTTTGTAGCAGTTAATTGGAACAGTTAAACTAATTCTGACTCACAAATAAGTACTCCAATTATATCACATGTACCATGTACACTTATTTCTATAAATTATATAACATGTGCCATAAAGAGCACACAGTTGGTAACGAGCAATAGACTTGTGTTCTTACGGTCTACCACAAATTTTCATTGATTTGTCTCAGTGGTTGTGCCAAAATAAATTTTACAGAGACACCTTGATGATGCTGATACATATAGCAGTTGCAGGTTACATACACTGCTCAGTGTGTGCAGAGCAAACATTATTCACCATGACTGTGGTACAGCAGTTGGCTATATTGGCTTAGGAATACTATGCACTGGGAATGGACAGCCTGCAGTGTCCATTCAAAAAACAGTCTGGTGTGAAAAATACAAAGGTACATGGACATGAACTAATGTCTCTTATCTGCGCACAATTTTGGAAACTAAAAATGACACACCTCTTGGTCATATCACCACTTCTAAGCTGAGGAATTAGCCTTTCTGGCTACCGGTTTTGGTTTGTGTAAAGATGCTGGAGGTGGTTTTAATTCCTTCCTTTATTTGCAAGCATCTTAAAGGGTAGACTGGCAGGGAAGAAGGCTCACAGCAACTGCCTTTCCCTGTTCAAGAAAATACATTCCACCGCGCATGGACATGAATCCAGTGCAGTATTTATAAATTCTACCCACCAAGGAAAGAACAGATCCCAAAGCATCTTCCCCCTTACACAAGGTTATAACAACAATTAGATTTGGAACAAAACACAAAGAAAACAACAACGCAATAACTGTCTCTACATAGCATTTAACATAAGTACATTCATTCATGAGACTGTAACCTCTTCAACCTAGTACAAAATCCTGCAACCTTAAAGGTATGTTAGAACTCCTAAATTATCTCCTCAAAACAACATCTCCGGTCACCTCCTGGTCTTGTTTGATTTTCCCTTTATCAAACTCATCAAATCTCAGATTGCCTGGCCCAGAATCACACACTCTGCAAACCACAAAAAACTTGTTTTTATGCCAACATTTTCCATCCTCCATTGATGCAAAGTACTCACTAACCTGAACCACCTTCTTTGGTGATGAAAATCAGGTAACTCTCTTCTCCCCTTAAAGGGAATTTTAAATCACACATAATCTACTTCAACAGCATCAAGTGTTTTATATGCTGATGTGGCATACTTGTTCCAAGCCTTTTTTCAATTCTTCTTTACATCTTCCAGAACTTCTGCAGGCGTTATCTTCTTCTCCATCCCTAACCTGTTCATTTGCAACCCAGGTAATCTCCCTTTAAGTAACAGAAAAGGAGAGACTTTGGTTTCTGCATTAGGTGTAGTGTGACAATCCCAAATCAAATTCTTTACCTCTTGCATCCAACCCAATACAATCCAACCACAACAGACAACTGTACATTTTCTTTAATTATTCAATTGCAGCACTCAACCAATCCATTACTTCTTGGATGGTACAGTGAAGTTGTGATGTGCTTAACCCCAAAATTGGAGACAAAAGTCTCAAAATCCTGAGAAATGAACTGGGGTCAATTATCCGTAACAATTTCATCGAGGGCTCCTTCACGGAAAAACAATTTCTTTAATACCTCTTCCACCACCGCAGAAGTAATGCTGTTAACAAAATCCACTTCCAACCATCTAGTGTAATAATCCACAATCACAATGCCATATTTTACATGACCATGGCTAACACCTACTGGACTAATTATGTCCATGGAAAGTTTAGACCACTCAATCTCTGGAACAGGGAAAGCAACATTGGGATTTGGGACAGTTACTTGTGTCTTGTTGCTAGCAAAGCAAGTCTTGCAACATCTCGCGTGCTGTTCACCTTGTCTGTCCACACACGGCCACCAAAATAATTCCCTCACTCGTCTTTTCATAGCTCTCATGCCTATGTGACTCTCTTGAGCTAGTTCCAACACTCTACTCCTTAGGATACTAGGTAATACTAGACAGTCAGATCTTCTCAACAAACCTCCCAAAACGGACAACCCCTATTCAACCTTTCTGAATGCATCCACAAACTCATCTTGCACCTTACCATTCGGCCAACCTTCATTAATATACTTCATGACCTTGGTTATGGTAGTGTCATTCTTCAACCCTTCTAACCATTCAGGTTCTGAGATGGCACTCTTTGTGATATTCATCACTTCACTAAAGACCATGCCATCCTCCTCCAAGATCCTGTGACCTTCCTCACCAACATTCACAGGGAGTCTCGACAGGCAATCTGTCATCGCATTCTTGATGCCAGGAATATATTCCAGTTTGTAACAGTATTCCTGCATTCTATACTGCCACTTGGCGATCCTAGGTGTTACCTTACCAACTAAGTTCATAGTGAACATATCTATTAAGGGTTTATCCTCCACTCTGACAAATTCAGTGCCCCATAAGTATTGTCAGAGGGGGTTGATGCCCCACCAACAGGCTAGGGCCTCACGCTCCACAACAGAGTACGATGCCTCTTCTCCCTTGAGTCCATGACTGGCAAATGCTACTACTTCTTACCCCAGTATTGGAACTTTCATAGATTCTCATGCTTTGTTTCATTCCCCGTCGTCGGAATGGGAGCCTCGGTAACAAAAATATATATATATATACATATGTATAACCATAGAAACAAAAGAGAAAAGTAGGCCTAGGCCTCATCTCATTTTGTAGTATATCACCCTCTTTGTGTAAAAGAGCCCAAACTTTTGCCAGGGCCAATCAGCACAGCCTCACCCTCTGGAACCTTCCTGAGAGAGCTCAGAGCCTCAGATTTTTCTACCGCACGTTGTGCTAGGGAGTCTCCACTGAGCTCTGCTCAGTTTTTCACAGAGTTACTTTTGGATATCTTTATTACCATCTTTTGAGACAGAATGTCAGAAAAGGAGAAGAAAGCTTTATTTAGGGCTTGTGCCTCTTGTGGGAAGAAGAGACTGTTTGTGGAAGACAGGCATGAGAACTGCATATACTGCCTGTACCCGGAACACAAGGCCACCGACTGTAAAATCTGTCGGACCTTCTCGACCAAGACCTTGAGAGACAGAGAGGGGCGCTTGCTGACGTGGCTGCAGAAGATAAAGACCAGGGAGGTCATTTCTTCGGATGAGGAAGGATCTATCTCTGGCACCTCCTCCAGGAGATCGAAGAAGAGGGGTAGGTCATCGCCCTCCACTTCTGCGGAACCCCCTCTCAAGGTTCCTCTCAAAGCCCCTCACGGGATCTCTGACAGGTCTGAGGAGGCTGGTCCCAAAAAATCTCCTCACGACAGTGTAAAGGAGAGGCAGGGACGGGCTACTGTGGACATAGCCCCTAAGGACAATAAGGGGGTTGCTACATCTACCCCTCCGTCCCAGAAGGAGAAACCTGTAAAGAAACAGGCTGCAGAAACTCCTCAGTTGGTGCCACTGAAGAAACCGCGTCCGTCGACGCAGGCGGCAGCAGGTACGTCGACGACGATCTCCTCGATTAAGCCTATTTCCATGGGGTCGTCCACGAGACCGTCGACAATATCTACTTCGTCGACGGCGGTGTCGACGACGAGGCCCACGTCGACGATGACGACGACGACGACGACGAGTTTGTCGATGTTGATGACTACAAGTTCGTCGACGAGACTGTCGACGGGTGCTCCGCCGACGATGAAACATACTACGTCGACGAAAAAGAAAGCTCCGTCGACGACTGCTCCGTCGACGACTGCTCCGGTGACGGCTGCCCCGTCTACGACTGCTCCGTCGACGACTGCTCCGTCGACGACTGCTCCATCGACGAGGATTACAGGACTGTCGGCGGCCTCATCGTCGACGACGATTTCAGCTCCGTCGACGATAGTTGCCTTTCAGTCGTCGTCGAGTGCGTCGACATTGGAAATCCCGTTGCCATCGACTCCGTCGACGAGACCGCCGACGGGACCGTCGACGACGAAAAATTTGGATTTTTCAACCCAAAGATTAGTGATTACACCGGACATGACTTCCCCTAGGCGGGTCACGCCTTTGCCACCATCCATGCTTCTCGAGGACTCGGAGGAGGATGAGGAGGATGGGCAGTTTGGGGACGCATACAGCCTTTCAGACCTGAATGTCAAACAGCAGGACACAGATACGGAGGAGTTTTATGGCCCAGAGGGGCAGGAGGGGCACCAACAGGGATTACGCCCCCGCCCTCTAAGGCAGGACCTAATTGCCTTGCCAGTGGCTTTGGTGTCGGATTTGCAACAGATGCTGCAAGACTATAGATCTCGTTTTCCGACGTTGCCGGATCGCACTCCAGTGAGTCCTTCTCCTTTGAAGGTGCCACGTGACATACCAATGGACTTGCCACCTCTACCAAGAGAGGTACCTCGGTCCATTTCACCAGTGCTGCCCTTAGTGGTTCCCCAACCTTCAGGTACGGAACCTGCTGATGATGACGCGGACGATGGAGATACGGACGAAGACGACGAGGGACAGGTGATCCCTCTTACAGATCCAGGGGATCCAGATGGGGACCCTGATGATACACAGGATCCAGATGCTGTAGGCCGAGAGACAAATATATCGCCTCCGGTGGACATTGGTGGTTTCCATAATTTGATGGAACGGGCATCCAAGAGGTTTGGTTTGCCCTTTACGGTGGAGCAGTCCGACTGCTTCCTATATGACTTTAAAGCCCAATATAAGAAGTCTGTAAGATCAATTCCCATTATAGAACATGTCTGGGATGAGGGACTGAAGACAATGCAGAATCCAGCAACCGTCATTCCGGTTCTTCCCCGGCTGGAGAAGAAATACAAGGCACCAGAGGGCAGTCCTGCGTGTCTTCTAGGACAACCTAAGCCGGATTCTGTTATTTCACAAGCTGCTCAAAGTAAATCTAAGAATCCGTCCACTCCTTTAACCACGCCTCCAGATAAAGAAGGCAGAAGACTGGACAATGTGGGTAAAAGATTCTCCACCATGGCCAGCTTGTTGGTGCGGGCAGCTAATTCTCTGGCTATTCTGGGCAGATACGACCGCCAGATGTGGTGTGATATGGAACCATTCCTGGACCAGCTACCAGAAACTAGTCAAGACGAAGCCAGACAGGTGCTGATGGAGGGAGAACGATGCTCTTCGGAAGTCATCGACTGTGCGATGGACATTGCCTCAACTGCTTTCAGGGCTTTGGCGGGCTCAGCCGTCTTGGGCCGCCAAGGCTGGTTGAAGGCGACTTGGTTTCGCCAGGAGGTCCAGAATAAGATCTTGGACCTCCCCTTTGACGGAGAGATGCTTTTTGGAAAGCATGTGGATGACGCCCTCCAAGGCATTAAAAAGGACACCGATACAGCTAAGTCCTTAGGCTCTTTGACATATCGCAGGTGCCATTTAAGGGGGCACGTGGTCGGGGGTTTTCTAACTACAGAGGAAACCAACAACAGTATTCCTCTCAATCTGGACAGTCCTATAAAGGACAATATTCCAGCCAGCGCCAAGGACAGTCGGCGTCTTTCTCTCGGCAGTCCCAGAGAGGACGTCAGAATCGTCAGGGACGAGACAACGCCAAGAGGCAATAGCGGCCTCCTGGCTCTGGCTACTGTTCCTCCCCTGCCACAAACACCGGTCGGGGGCAGGATATCTTTTTGTCTGGACAGCTGGGTGCGTTTAACATCAGACCGGTGGGTCTTGAACATAGTTCAGAGTGGCCATACGTTGGAGTTCCAAGATCTTCCTCCAACAAGAGCTCCAGACGCCCGTGCAGCGAAACATCTCCGACTATTACATCTCGAAGCCCACCAGCTTTTCATCAAGGGGGCGATAGAGCCCGTGCCACTTTCACAAAGGGGCAAGGGGTTTTATTCCAGGTTCTTCCTGGTTCGGAAGACGGAGGAGGCATGGCGTCCTATACTAGACCTCAGGGAGCTCAACACCTATCTCATCAAGCTCTCTTTCAGGATGGTCACACTCCAGGATATTCTAAGGCTGCTCAATCCGGGAGATTTTTTGGCATCCCAGGATTTAGAGGATGCTTACTTTCATGTTCCGATCCACCCAGCTCACAGGCAATATCTACGCTTCACAGTAGGCAAGAGCCATTTCCAGTTCAAGGTGCTCCCGTTTGGCCTTCGGTCGGCACCCCGCATTTTCACGAAGATGCTGGCACCAGTCGCTGCTTTCCTGAGGAAGCAGTCCTTGGAAGTGTTCCCGTACTTGGACGACTGGCTCATCAAGGCTCCGTCGTTCAGGGCAACGTCTCAGGCTGTGTCAACTTGCATAAGATTGTTCGCCCATTTGGGTCTTCAGCTCAATGTGTCCAAGTCGGAACTGATACCCTCCAGGTCACGGAAGTTCCTTGGGGCAATTCTGGACACGAGACGATGCACGGCTCGTCCGTCAGAGGAGCGTCAGGGCAAACTGGCCGCTTCCGCTCGTCTACTACTGCACAAGAGACATGTATCGGTTCGTCAGTACAAGTCCTTGCTCGGATCAATCTCATCCTGCATACCTTTGATACCGCATTGCAGGCTACATATGCGTCCTCTACAGGAGGAGCTGGACAAACAGTGGCGTCAGGCAGAAGGATCGTTCAACGACAAAGTATGGATAACACCTGCCATGCGCACGGCTTGCGAATGGTGGCTGGTGAAGGAAAACATCGCAGGAGGATTAACGTTCCGAGTCCCTCCTTCTCCTATGGTGGTGACCACGGATGCTTCCCTAGAAGGGTGGGGAGCTGTCCTCCAGGAGCTTCAGGTCAGCGGTCACTGGAGTCCAGCAGACAGACTGCGCCACATCAATCTTTTGGAGCTGAGGGCCATTCACTTAGCCTTGCTGGCGTTCCTCCCCAGACTTCAGAACCGTGCAGTGCTGGTCCGGACAGACAACACTACGGCCATGCACTATATAAACAAGCAAGGGGGAACGAGATCACGGACGCTGTCCAAAGAAGCTCAGGTGATCTGGGAATTTGCCATCTCTCACGGGATCACTCTGCGAGCCGAGCACCTGGCGGGGTGTCTCAACATCACAGCGGATGCTCTAAGTCGGCAGACGAAGGTGACACACAAGTGGGAGCTGGATCAGGCCACTCTGGAGGCAGTGTTCAAGAAATGGGGTACTCCGACCATAGACCTCTTTGCGACCCCGGAGAACGCCAAGTGCCGGTTTTACGCAAGCAAGGTTCCCCAGCGAGGGTCTCTGGGGAATGCCCTCTCGATTGCTTGGTTCGGCGCATTTTGCTATGCCTTTCCTCCGATTCCCCTCATTCCTCGAGTTCTCAGGAGGGTCAGGGCAGAACCATGCAAAATGATCCTCATTGCTCCAGCATGGGCGCGGCAGTTCTGGTACTCGGAACTCCTACTTCTCTCCCAAGATCGCCAGATTCGCATGCCACTGATTCCATCTCTGTTATCGAGAAATCAGGGGCAAGTCCTCCATCCGGATCCGGAGTCACTTCACTTGTCAGCGTGGCTCCTGAGCACAGAGAATTCCGCCATCTGAATCTGTCTAAGGAATGCAGGGATGTTCTATCTCAGGCGCGGGCACCAAGCACTAATAAGACCTACAGGGCAAAGTGGAAGAGATTTTGCCTTTGGTGCCAGAGGAATAAACTCCATCCTTACAAATCCCGGCCACATCAGATTCTGCCCTACATCCTGTCTCTGGCTAAATCAGGTCTGGCGCACTCTTCGATCAAGGTGCATCTGGCTGCCTTATCCCGCTTTCGACGGAAGACTTCGGGGCCATCTCTATGGTCTGCAAGAATTGTTAAGCAGTTCCTTAAGGGGTTATTTCGGATGTATCCTCCGGTCCGGCCACCTCCGCCTATCTGGCAGCTTAACCTGGTACTGGCTCAACTGATGAAAGCGCCCTTTGAGCCGATTCACAAAGCGGACTTGAAGTTCCTATCTTGGAAACTGGCGCTTCTCCTAGCATTGACTTCGGCTAGGAGAGTTAGTGAACTCCAGGCTCTCTCTATAGTGGAGCCTTTTCTACAGTTCAAGAGGGATGTCATGATTTTGAGAACCAACCCAAAATTCATCCCGAAGGTGCCTTCGGAGTTTCATTTGAATGAACCCTTAATTTTGAACTCCTTTTTTCCGCGTCCTTCCACTCAAGCGGAACGAACATTGCATTCTTTGGATGTCCAAAGATGCCTGAAATTCTATCTGGAGCGCACACGCTCTTTCAGAAAGTCTACTCAACTATTTATCGCCTACAGTGCACCACGGAAGGGGTTACCGCTCGCCAAGAGTGGCATTTCCCGCTGGATCTCCAGTGCAATTCAGTACTGTCATCAGGCTGCGGGCAAACCTTTGGATAAAAGGGCCCGGGCGCATTCTACGAGAGCGATGGCGTCTTCAGTGGCTCTCTTTGCTGGAGTGGCGATTAAGGACATCTGCAGGGCAGCAACGTGGAGCAGTGTACACACCTTCACGAAGCACTACTGCCTGGAATCGGTGGGACGAGCTGACGCTGCGGTTGGTCAAGCAGTCCTCCGGAATCTTTTTCAATGAGAGGTGAGCTTTCCCTACAATCCCTCCATCCTGGTAAGCACATTTGGTTTCAGTAATGGTTGTTTTATCATGTGCACTGAGATGATTTTGTAAAGCCATGTAATTACCGAAATGTGCTTGTCGTGATCTACTGCTTGCTATTCTGATACAAAGCATGAGAATCTATGAAAGTTCCAATACTGGGGTAAGAAAACAAGTTACTTACCTGTAACTTTGGTTCCCCAGTATTGGTAACTTTCATAGATTCTCATGCGCCCACCCACCTCCCCTGGGAAAGCTCTGCCGGTTTACTAAGGTAGTGGCTGTTGGCACAACGGCTACGAAAATCTGAGGCTCTGAGCTCTCTCAGGAAGGTTCCAGAGGGTGAGGCTGTGCTGATTGGCCCTGGCAAAAGTATGGGCTCTTTTACACAAAGAGGGTGATATACTACAAAATGAGATGAGGCCTAGGCCTACTTTTCTCTTTTGTTTCTATGGTTATACATATGTATATATATATATATTTTTGTTACCGAGGCTCCCATTCCGACGACGGGGAATGATACAAAGCATGAGAATCTATGAAAGTTACCAATACTGGGGAAACAAAGTTACAGGTAAGTAACTTGTTTTCTTCTCTGCCATTACTTTTTTGCACTAATACAGCCCCTAACTTTTATTGGCTTGGAAGAGGGTAAACCGATGTCAGTCACGGAGTTGACGTTGTTGTTTTTCTGCAATCCAATGGAGAAACATCAACATGGTTGCGCTCATATGTGAAAGACTCACATGCGGTTGCTCGAGGGTGCAGGTAACGAGTAGCAAAGACTTCCCAGAAATAAAAACCCGAAACAGTACTTTGGAATCTCTGGTTTGCCGGAAACCTGTTGTCTTGCCATGATGGAAATGGAGTATGCATAAAGGAAATCTCCTTCGCTGAGATGAATTGCGGAGTACGAGTCACAACGTCCTCCGCAGCAATCACTTCACTTGCAGTGAATGATGAGGAAAAATGCAGAGGAACTGCATGGGGACCCTGCCAGGCAGGTCGTCGCTAATGTAAAGATGTTGGAGGCGTAAGTGGTGTTAATTCCTTACTTTATTTGCAATCATCTTAAAGGGTAGACTGGCAGGGAAGAAGGCTCACAGCAACTGCCTTTCCCTGTCCACGAAAATACATTCCAGTGCGCACGGACAAGGATCCAGGGCAGCATTCTACATTCCACCCACCAAGGAACGGCTAGAGCTAGCATGTGAGGTAACTCCAGTAAACTATTCCCTAACACATGTTGGGAGGCTGATATAGATTTCACTCTTTGAAAGGCCCACTGCCATTATTGTTACCAGATAAAATATGCACTGCATAAATGTTGATTTAAATCCTTTATTCACTAATTCAAAGACTCCTAAAGTTACACACCTGTCAGTCTTTCTCATTGTATTCCATCATCTCTGACATTTGTATGCCCTACACACACTAGTGTACCAATTTAGAAAAAAGATAAATGCATTTGAAATGTGGTAATAAAGACGAAAATAAAAGATTTACTAATGAGAGATACGTTTAGAAGCAGTGCTGAAAAGGGAATTGATAACATAAAGGGAAATGCAGTTAGTAATTGGAGGCTGCTCATTGACTGTTTATTTGGGAAGTTAATGCTGCAGTTTCTGAAGATCTTTCTCACTCAAGGTGCTCTGTAACTTGCGCAAAGGGAAGAGAGAAACCAAATAATGGGTGTCAAATGGTGGTAGTGTATGTGATTCAATCCCAGGAAATATGATGTAGATGTGGCAAAGTCAATCTGTCTGGCGTTGGCTGCCAGCTTTTTGACTTTCTCAGTGCTGTTTTGTTTGGCTACCTTTTTTATTAAAACATTTTTATTGGAGTTGCCGGACTCGGACCAATATTAAAAAAGACATTGGGAAAAGCAACAATATTTTCTAGTCTAAAGAAGTATGCATTGCCCATTCCAGTTCGTGGCACTGAAGGGAACTACTTTGTGTGTGGATGTGCTCCTTGTGAAAGGGCAGAATGACTTAAGTGGGCTTACCTATTGCCACAGGGCTGTATACTGCAGTGAGCAGAAGAAAGGATTGTGTGCGCCTTTGACATGTTGCCTAATGTACAGAGATTTTCAAGTAATTTGCTCACTTCATCTCTTGCAGCATGTCATCTCAGTTGGTCATTTTAGGCACGTAAAAATAGGGAAAATGAACAGAACCAAGGATACTGGTGTGAGACGAGAGGACAAAGCAGGGCATTGACTGAGGGTCCTTAAAAACCAATTCTCTGTCCACTATTAGGCGTCCTTGCCTATCAGTGATTTATAGAGATATAGGGAGATGATTAACTGATATGTACTTGATAGAGTATATATGAGAATTTAAAGAAGCAGTAGCGTCTGCGCTGATGGAATTTGTGGAATTCAATCAATGATAATCATTGCCACACAGACTGACACTTTAGAATCCTTTAGTGACGTTGCTCCAAAAGTCATACATTTGGGACTGGTAATTGTTGATAATGCTTTAATTCTAGTACTAAAACTTTTGTTGACTTTGTTGTCAATTAGTCTGGTATCTGCCTCCGCTATTCCTGCGACAAAATGCAACCTATCGAATGTTTATTTTCTTTTTACTCTAGAAAAAGTTCAGAAGGAAATTGATGATGTGCTGGGGGCACACCGGTGCCCCTCAATGGAGGACCGCCAACACTTGCCCTATACTGATGCTGTGCTCCATGAGGTTCAGAGATATGCCAACCTCCTCCCCACCAGCCTTCCCCATGCTACAGTCAATGAGACCAAGTTCAAAGGCTACACAATTCCTAAGGTATTTGTGCCAATCGTTAAACTTCAACCACAGAAATATTGCAATGGCTGTGCCAACCACAGGTGGTGCCCATTCTCTTTGTAAATTCTTCCCATCTTTCAAAAGCTATTTTGAAGAATCTCTAAGGAAAGCATTTGATAAATAGGACTGTATTAATTGTTTATTTATTTGGCTCAAGCTTCTTTACTGAAATTGTATACTTAACCTTCCCGAGCAAAGAATGTAGACCAATGAGGTAAAAAGGATTTCTAAAAACTAGGTCGTACAATATCAATGAATATTTACTACATGGTGTTTGTATTTTTTTTTTATATGGTCTGTTAAATAAGTGATCACACTCACTTAAACCTCGCTCAAAGCTCCCCAAGGTGTTATATATTGACTCACATATGGCACTTACAGGCAGCCAATCTAGCATTCAGAAAGAGCTCCTAGCATCCCTTCCTTACTTGCCATAGACTATTTTGCATAATAGTCAACCAGGTGTGTTGATTTGTGCAATAGGCTCCGTAGGCACTGAGCGGGGCTATGTGAGCTACTTTCTGTTTTTATTTTGGTAAAGCACTGTTTATTAGCAGTTTGTATCTAGCACCATACCTCAAGAATGTTATAGAGCTTTGCAGATCATATGCTGTTAAAGTGTTATATGTTGTAATTCTGCAAAGAGTAACAAACAAATAGCTTTGTGGAGGATGATTGGAATAAACCAGCTATTATAAGACAAAACCATTTATACACTGTCAGATTACAGTGATAACAGCAAATAAGGCAGTATATGAGTGTCTAAAAATATAATTTCTCGAAGCCGCACTGGTTTAGGAGGCATTCTAGATCTTTATGGAGCAGTCCACATCAAGGGTTTGTGCAGATACTAGGCATGATAGAGCTGAAGTCAATCCCTTAGAAGGATTGTGAGTGTTTTGTGAAAATATGTATGGTGAGAAACAGAGGAAAACAAAAAAAGTGATGACCGAAGTGCTTAAATTAATCTCATCCATGGTAATTATTGTAGGCTGTAATCCATTCTATTGTGTTTTTTGAACCACTGTGCCACCGCAGTCAGGAACCAGCCATCTGAAAATCAGTCTTGGTTCTGCTCTTGTAGGAACAACCCAGCCCGAACTGCAAGGTCCCTTCTGAAATAGGACACAATTTGAGGCTCTTTCTGCCTAGTTGGGCCTCATCCGTAGGATTCAGCTTGAGACCTTTGGAGCTCTGAGCACAGATTTAATTTCTGGGCATACATGTCACACTTAGGGTGCTGCACTGAAGAGAACAAAAAAGTGATTGCTGGACAGAGCTCTGAAATTGTTAATATTTGTTAAAAGTAATTCATGATTTTACAGAGAAATTTTTGTACATTACAACTGAGCATGGAAATACCCTAAACTCTCAGGGTTAGCTGCTGAAGTGTAGTTAAAAGATGTGTGATACATTCTGAGGGTTTTTTTTTTTAGGATGAGCCAACTTTTCCTAGTTGTAAACTATCTGGTTCAACCCTTGCGTAAGTGATGTGTTAATTAGGGGTGCGCGAAATGGTCCGTTCCGCTCACAGAATTGGGTGAATTTTGTCCATTCCGTGTTGCTCTTTAATGTGGAGTTCAATTTAATGTGGAGTTCAATTGCCATGTGGCATAATTATTCTCCTGCGAGGCGCCAGGATATGCATGCTGGTGAGCACAAGGGGGGGGGGGTTGGTCAGAGGGCTGCAGTTTGAGTATATTTGCTGCAGCTCGAGAAGAGTTTCTACTCAAGCAGCAGGAAAATCATCTTGAATGGCTGCACACTTTTGAGCAATGCTTGATGCCGTTTGCCCTTATTTTCGGAGCTGCCAGCACTACCAGCACAAAATGTTAGCATAAGCTGTATATTTCCCGCCCGTGGGTGGGATTCCGTGGAATCCTGCAGAGTTTTTCTGTAACTCCACGCATTTCCACAGAGTGAAACTCCGCCAGTTCTGCTCACCTCTAGAGTTAATAATGTTAGTCCAATAGGGGAGATGAAGGTGTTTCTCTCTCAACTGGTGGCCTTATACCTGGATACTTGACAGTGAGAGCTCCAAGCTTTTTTCTTTTCTTTATAAGGAATAGTTACAAATCCTCACATATTTCTTTAAGAATGTTGATTGCTGGAAAAACAGAGGGACATGTTCTTTAATGTTTGTGGGTGTTGAACTGATTTTGGAGGTAGTTGTTATGAAAGGAGACAATTGCAAGACAGCTGTGCATTCTCTCTGCCTGAATATGAGGTCCTGAGGCACAATGATTCTAACAGCAGCAAGATGGGAGATGGGGGTTAGCCCTTCAGAGGGAGATGAAATGGATATACATTGCAACAGGTAACCAAAACAGTAGATGGGTAATTTTTTTAGAAAATGTTTTTGAAATCTGCTCAAGCAAAACATTCACCCCTCCACAGTTACTCAACTTTTATTAGACATGCAGCTTAGATATGGCCATAATTAAATGGGCGATTGTGAGTGTTGGGCATGAACATACCAGACATGGAATATGAAATTCTGAATGATTGCACACCCAACCCGATTCTGTTTTTATCTTGTAAGGGTGCTCCGGTGATTGAGTTCCTGCAGACTGCACTTCAAGACAAGAAATATTGGGATGAGCCAGAGAAATTCAACCCCAACAGGTTCCTGGATAAAGATGGAAAATTAAAAAAGAATGAGGCTAATATCCCTTTCAGTGCAGGTGCTGAGAAATATTGAGATATATCTATCTTTCTGTCTCTTTCGTAACAATTTCCTGTATCTCTCTTTCTGTCTATAGATATAACTATTACAGTATATACGTGATCAAGTACTGCAATATCCATTTCATTACATTTTCCTTTGATCTGATTTCATAATAACATCTAATAATTAAACTGCATCTTAGGTAGTCTCTAATAACAGATTAAAAACATGTTCTGATGTCACATTGATTCCTGCTCTTACGCCTACAGAGCAAGAACTTGCGTGCCTTTACTTCACAGTCTGAATATTAGACAATAGTCACACATTCTTCCCTGTCGCAGAAGAGTGAATGTTTTGTATTTTTCCCATGTTAAGAATGATTAGGAGAAACTAAGAAGGACCACTGTATCTACATTGCAGCCACTTTACAGGTGATGTAACTGGCCATGTGGAAGAGGGACTCGAGTGTTTTTGACACAAGTGCATTGTAAAAGGAAGCATCTGACTGGAGGGATTGTGAATCATCATTTCCAGTTTCCCTAAGTTCGCTGATGGCCACTTTACATTTTTTGTAATGCCCAAGTATGCCTATATTATTGTTTCCCTGCTTGCTACTATACTGCACAGATTCCCCACTTTTGTATTCCTTTAGCATGCACACATTGTTTTCATAATTTATCATTATGCATATATCTCCTTGGTTCCTCCAGCATTGCTTTACATACGTGTGTGTTGGCCTCTGCATTCTCCCATGTATGGGTATTCAGGAAATTGTGAATCATTTCATGGAGATTTAATGGCATTTTCAACTGTTTCAAAAGGATTGGGTGTATAACATTTTTAATTTGCAGAATTATGGTGATAAATTTGAGAATCTGCAAGTCATTCAGGGTGATTTGAGCTGTCTGCTGTGGCATGACCTGTCAAGGTTCATAAATGACAGGGATTAATTTGTGTGTCTATCATCCATACTAACAATATAGGTTTAATCCAAAATGTATGCACATTAATACAAAGAATCATAAGATTGTCCCCATATGATCAGAATGTTTTGCTTCCCTAGAAACTATGAAAATGCCTCCTGGTTAGGTCCTATCTGTGCACTCACTTTTACCTACGCAGCTGTCAAAAGTAAAAGAGTGCTTGGCTTCTCCGATAGTCCTTTTGCTGCAGCAGTTTTAAAAGCCATGCCTCCATTTTGTGCTAGATCTGACCTAATGTTGCATTAAGGATGGCTTTACTGGGCTGGTCAACCATCTGGCCATTGCTCTTTAATGAATCAACCTACTACATGACTGGAAACAGTTGCTGTTGTCATGGAAGCAGTAACTGGCAGGCGATGTCAGACATTGCACTATGTGGTGAGCTTTAGTATTGCCCATTTGCTGCTCTACATCTATGTCAACCATGTATTCATGACTCTCCTGAGACAAAACTGCGGGTGCTATTGAACATGTATTCCATGATGGTGATCCATGGTGGACCGTTTTCCTCTGAAGTCTCAACCAATAACACTTTCAGTAAAGAACATTAACCAAGATCACTGGGCTATTTGGAGCATAACATAATCCCTTCTGATCAAGTTTTGAAGTTGAATATACTAATTGCCCCACTTTTCATTTCAGCTCAGGCATTACCAGATCACAAACTAGTAGAACTATGTGGTCATTAATCTCAAGTAATGATAATGTGCCATTCAACACCATTAATTGGTATTTAAAGATCATTTGAATCAGTGGAAAAACAATGAGAACTAAAATCGGGCACAATGACACGCAACATATTAATAGTCATTCATTATGAGCAAGAGTCTCCTCTGACCTACTGTAAATGGTTTTGTAACTACATGAAGAGAGTGAGGCTCAAATCCATGAAAATGGAATAATTCCAAAGTTCTTTGCAATTCAGAGGGGTACCAAGTAGGGTTTTCTGTACTTTTCAATTTTTTTTTAGAGGTTTTCACTTTTGCTCTTGGAAAGTGTACAAACTTTGATAGTTTATTAAATAGTGGTGAAGAGATTAACGTTTTATTATACACAAATGCCATGCTCTTGCTTGTGGTTATACTAGACAGATGAATACCAGCAAATTCTAGAAGTAGACAGTCATTGAGGGCTGTCTCAGGGCATTCTATGAGTTAAAGCAGATCCCCAGCACTAAACGTTCCTAAAATTGAAAGTAAAAAAGTTATGAATATGTTGCCCTTTCAGTGTAATGACAATAGTATAACTTAATTTGCTATACAAATCTGTAGAGACGAGGACAACATTTATATTTATTTGGATTTTCTAAAAAGAATTAACTGATCAGTTTGGCCGGCACTCAATTTGGTAATTGCACAGGAAGCAATCTTTAGGATCTCTTGATGCAAGCATCCTCATTATGAAGAGGAAGCTAGTGGAAATACAGATTACATAGACTGTAACAAAATTGTACAGTGACTTATGAAATGTGACAACATTATAATGAGAGGGAAGTTATCCCCGATTTGAGGAAATGCATTATATAGAAATTGGAATAGCTAGTACACAGGTAACATGGAAGAATTGGATACATAATTCATCTACAAGATGTAATTAAAAATGGTTTATTAATTTCATACAAGAATTTCAATATAATATACAGTTTAGATTACTATATGACATTAAAACTGATACTATAAGAGTTTTTAAGGCATTTATAGATGAATGGAGAGATGGATATGGGGACAGTAGCGGACCAAATATGTAAGAGGGTGAAAAGTATGTATGATTTCACATTTATTATGTAAGGTTTTGAGACCCTACCCTATAGATCTTTTCTTAAAGTGTTGAATTAAAAGCCGATTCATTTAGAGTGACATTTTATCTGCTTACCTGAACATAATTGTAGGTAAGCCTGAGAGGCTGTCTCAATAAAAAGATTAATTACAGAATGTATTTGAACCCCATGAAAATAAAAACATTAAATTATAGATTCAGATTTGGGTGAGAAATGCCTAAATGAGAAGTATTGTGAAGCTATAATCACACATCCATGATATATATTAGAATTAGAATTTTTTCAGGGCAAATTGAAAAGATTGTGAATTTAAGATATTCTGAAAAACCATAATGTTAGTACATCCCAGACAAATTAATAATTCATTACTAATGGAATTCTAGATGATATATCACAATTGAAGATCGGATTAATACATTCATGAAGTTATCTGCTATGGAAAGAAAAACCATTTCAATAATACATATGTATGCCATTACATGATGTACAGCATGTTTTTATAAACTGATACGGCTCAAAGAAATCTCCTCTTATTAAGCGACACTGTGATAAAAAGGTTACACTTTATTTTATTTAGGGTGTTTTGCATTCATCTTAATGCTTCTGTAATTTTTCTAATTATTTGAATTCAAATTAGGAAGTGTTTTCAAACTAATATCCTAGCTATCCTAGTATATACCCTTGAAGCCTCAGTAGGTCAAAATTGTATTCTCAGTTTTCAATCTGATCTGCAATGAGTCAAGCTTTTATTCATCAAAACGACCCATATTATGATTACATCAGTGCTCTGAATTCTGCAAAGTCCTATTATCAGGTTTAAAATTAGAATACACATTTAATTTTCCAATATCATCACAACATCAGCCCCCTGACTGTTGTTGTCATATGAATATGTTCAATCTATTACTGTGCTAATTTTCACAATGTAATCCTCTGAAATTTTCTTACCATTTCTTCTTTTTCAGGAAAGCGTGTCTGCATTGGAGAAGCTGTGGCTAAGATGGAAATATTTCTGATCTTCATCACTTTGTTTCAGAAGTTCTCATTAAACGTTCCAGCTGGTGAAAGCAATCGGATCGAACTGATTGGTGGAGGCATCCGGATTCTTAAGCCGTACAACATATGTGTTGAGGCCCGAAATCTGTAAAATGAGTGCCGGAGCTTCTTGTTTATAAATGCAGTAGACAGTTGGGGGAAATCAAAACCCTCAACGTTCAATTTTTTCAGTTATTGCTTTATTTTCAAGGCAAAAACCTGAGGTGGACTCTTCTTACCAATTTCTTGTTCTTTGACCTACTAAGCATTGTGAATTAGTCATTCATAATACATTTTAACGTTTCAGCAATGGAAATCGAGAGCTTCCTCTACTTCAATCAACTATGACTGACCATTTTAGCCAGTTGAGATTGCGTAGGTCTTGTGCTGGCTTGGGGTCATTTTATGTGGTGGTTGTTGGTCTTCGTATTGTCACACAGGTAACTATGTGCGCCTTGTCCAGAATTTCTTCACTTTTGTTAGATGTATTCTTACCTGTAGTCGGTGGGTGCATAGTCTCTGTCAATATGATCTAATTCCTTATAGACCCAGGGTGCCCTGCCATATTGGTACTTATACACCCCAGTAAACGTCTAGGGTGTTCAGTTAAACTCGTAGCAGCCTTTTCGAATATACCCAGAATATTTTATACAGAACTTGTATCGTTATATCTGCTAGGTGCTGTGTGCCTAGCAAAATGCCCTGTTTACGCCAGGTTTACACATCATGCTTAAAATTGCATTATTCTTGCATCCTGTTAGGAATCTGTTTTGTTATACCTCGTACGTGTTCTGTCCTGTTCTTCTGGTTTTATGTCCAGGATCTGTCATGCTGCTGTCAACAGTCTGTACCATTATAGATCAAGGATGCCCTGTCCTATTGTGGAAACCTGTCCCACCATAATTATAGGGTTTTGTGCCCCGTGGTAAAAGTATTTTTCACTATATGCTCAGGTGGTTCAGTCATTCTGCTTAGCCATGATCCTGAAAGTATTGCCCTGAAATTCTTGTAGTTTAATCAGCAGTTGAACGCCATTCTTTTTTGCTTTCCATTGAATTTCCTATTTCTTTCCTCCGAGTTCTCTTTGAAGATATATATGTAACAGTGATGGAAAGAAATTATTCATACCATTGCATTGTATTTTGTTAAAGTATTGTCTTCTCTTGTATCAGTGTATGAGAGCCTGTGTTTCCTTCTCTTCACTATATCTGAGCACTGTTTTCTGTTACACACATTAAAGAGCGTTAACTGGCTCTCCCAGCTTCTCTGTGCAGTGACATATCTGAGAAGTATCTCAAAAGTAACCATTTGTAGGAAATTGTGACCGGAAAGAATTAATCTTGCTGCAGGAGAGGAAGGTTCAGAGAAAGATATTCTTGTAAATCTCGCTTGTTTCTGGATAAATCACTATCATGTAGTAGACAGAGTTCTCTATTGGTGCTGAATGACAGATGCTCTGTATAATTCCTGAAACACTGCTGCAAAGTGGAAATTTTACCAGAAAATCATTACTCATATATCTAATACATAACAATGAGAGGAAGAGATATGTCAAAGGCTACACTGTAAAAGGTTCTTACTTTCTACATCAAGCTATCACTGATTAGACTCTGGGTAATTCGACAGGACTTACTACGTATCTTATTTCCCTTAAAGTCTGAATACATAAAAAGATAGGAGCACTAAACTAGAAAGACAAGTTGTCTTTTCTCATGTGGATTTTCATGGAACAAACTGCAAAAAAATCCACTTTCAATATTTAAGAATCTTACCAAATAAGAGTTCTGAGCAAAATAAATGTCCTTCCCAAATTTCACCTATTAGAGATGAAAAAATCTGATTCATAGTTTAATCTGGTTACGTGTAATCTCTATTTGACAAGCAGTGTGCATTGTGAAACCAAATAAGAAAAAGATAACAAGACAGCAGGCCTTTGCCATCAGTGCACCAGGACATGGAACAACATCCCTGTATCCATCAGGACCCTCCCAACACTTCTCCAGTTCAGGAAAGAGTTGAAGACTTGCCTCTTTAAAGAACACTACATCAAAATGCATTAACTGTCCACAACTCCACTTCCTCATTCACTTTAATCTTGCCTTTGAGCAGATACAGAGCTCCACTGTCTTTTGGCTAGGTTCACCGTATAGAAATAGTATTTACATGTACATACATTCAATGTAACCACTGTCTTCTGCCAGTGGATAATCTCTTCCTCTATGGTACACTCAACTGTGCTTCATTAATAAATAGATTGTGCTTTATATGTGCCAAAAATAAAATATTCAACAGGAACATCCCTTGATTTCCATAAATAATGGATATCTAGTGTTGGTTCATGAGAGCCAAATCCATGCCAGAGTTGCAGGATATTCACATACAGACATTGCATCTGAATAGGAAATGTTTAGCTGTTCAATGGTCATTCTGAAAATCTGGCACTGGTTCGCCCTCATTGCAGATGTTTGACAAATGTTCGCCATTCCGTTTGGGCAAGTTATTTTTCCATTGTATTAGAAGTCCTATCAATACTTGTTTGCCAATACAAAGTACTTATAAAAAAAGGTATATTGATGTTAATATGTAAATGATATCAAAAATACATGCTCCATTGCGAATTACAAGGTTTTACTTTAGAATACTTAAATAAAAAAGACCAAGAAAAAAATATACAGTTATGTTGTGTTTCAGTAGAATTGTTTTTTCTTTGTGCTCCCAGGGTCCATAAAGGGGCCATGTTGTAAATGCATTACCAATGGCATTACTTGATTTCATCCATTAAGCAAAGTGAGAGAAGATATATAATGGAATGCTTTATATACATCTATATATATTTCACAACACAATAAAAAAATGCACACAAACATATATATAATAGGTATGTTAGATGGATACATATATAAAAAAAAATACATATTTTTTAGAACAAGTCCTTGCCTCACTTGGGTCTCCAAACCTGCCGAGGGCGGAGCTCTTATAGAGGCAGGGAACCCATCACACAAATGCAGCAACAAATATACAATTCTTGCCTTCTTAAATCACAAAAAGGTGAAAATGAAAAACGAAACACTAGCAGATTTGGGAACGTGCTTCATTTCTTTTTCTTTCTTTCTTGCAGGTATAAGCTTAATGTTGAGTAAATACATATATATATATATATATATATATATCAAATCAACCAGCTCCACCAGACTCGAAACTCGTGCTGACGCTTCAAGAAGTTGGTACACGAACCAGTTTAGGGTGCAGTTTTCTTTATTTGCCCAGAGCGTCGGCCATAACGGTTCGGCTCGTCAAGAGCCTTGATCACATGACAGCGTTGTGCTCACAGAGCTACAAATTTAAAGTGCTAGTGCTGTGAACGTTTAACATCACATGGGGTAGTCACATGGGTTGGACTCATCATAGACATAAAAGGCAAGTAAAGTACAAAACATTTGAAAGTACACACTCGACCTCTTGGTAAAATCAATAGAAAATATAGAAAATATGTAAATGATACATATAAAACCATAATAAAATGTAATTGAAATTCGCAGGTGGTAGCGGCGTAAATGCCTGAGCTAGAGAAATATGTTAACATTGTACATATAACCATAGTAAAATGTAGCATTACAGAAAATATCGGCGTAAATGCGTGGGCTACTTGAGGCAAAATTATGAACAAAGATTTAAATAGAACTTCACCAAGAAAAATAATAGAACAACCTGCTTCTCATATTTCATACAAATTATTAGGTAAAATCGTCATAATTGATATGAATCCTTGATGATAAAACCAAGTATGAAAGTGATTTTCCCATGGAAGGAGTAAAAAAAAATTTGTAGATAAGAATGAAAAAGTGCATTACTAAAGTGCGGTGTGAGAGTGTATATAAGGTTAAAATATCAAGAGAAGAATACAATTAAAAGACACAATTATGTCCAATACATCAGAAAATGAAAAGGTAATAGTTATCACTGAATCAATTGTGTGCCGTCTAATACTGGTGAACAGAATGGTGGTTGCACTGCAGTATGAACAACATAGGTTGAATGACTAGATGGGATCGTGTTGATATGGGGAGGTATGAATTACGAAGGTTTGCCCCAACATAGGGTATGGCTATTATCTCAAGCAAAGTGTTGAAATGGAATATATAGAAATACAGATGTGCAAATACGCAAAATATCACTAATACAGTACTAATTGTCATAATAAATAGTAAAATACTAAATAAATAATTGTAAGATAAAACAATTAAATAATTTAAGACAAATGACTAAAAGAAGCTAAAATTTGCCAAATGGACATCTGTATCAAAATCCATACAATTATACAAAAATACACAGGATAATAACACTAAGCATGAATATGACCTATAACATCATTATTAAGAGGATGGCACTGTTGGTACTTAGCAACTAAGCTGATTGTCAAGGTACTCCATAATCCTGGTCATATTAGCCTAAACATGTATGCAGATCCTCAGTTATATTTAAGCCCGAAGGTGTCTTGGTGTTGAGTTGTAGTATATAGCGTGTTTCGAGTCTACGTAGTTTGGCCTCACGATCCCCACCCCTTCTGCTAGGATCAATGGAATCAATAACAAAGTAGTTCAACCCCTTAATGTCACTTTTGTGGAACTCCTTGAAATGTCTAGCCACGGGGTAGGTGTTGTCTTGGTTTGAGATAGCTCGCAAATGTTGTAAGACACGCTTATGTACTGCCAGCTTGGTACTGCCTATATAACAAAGGTTGCACCGGCAGGTTAGAACATAGATAGCATATTCCGTCTTACATGTTAGTACCTTGTTGATCTTATATTGCTTGTTACTGAAAGGATCTGTGTAGACTTTGGTATTGGTGCCATGGACACAAGCTTTACAGGTTTTACACCTGTAGAATCCACTGTTAAGTTGTAGCCAAGATGTTTTGCTGATAGTCTCAAGGTTAGTGTTCACCAATGCTTCCCTCATAGTAGGTGCCCTACTGTATGTGACAATGGCCCTTTGTGGGAGTAGTGGGCCTATGATTGGATCACTCCGTATAGTGGGCCAATTTTTATTGATGATTTTGCGTATTTCTGTTTGTTGGTTGCTAAACCCCATGATAAATCTGAAAGAGTCAGCAGAACCAACGGCCTTTTTCCCTTGACTAATCAGAACCGAGGTAATACTACTGGCATTGCTAGTGATTTTAAGCAGATCATCTCGGTTAAGTGTATTAGATCTCGCAATGGCACTGTCAATTACACTTATGGAGTATCCTCTTTCCCTGAACCTCTGCTTACTCATTAATTGTGCTGTTTCTAGCTCCTTTTCATTGCTGCATATACGCTTTAAACGCAGCATCTCCCCATACGGTATACTTCTAATGAGGTGAGGTGGGTGAGAGCTAGATGCATGCAGTGTCGAGTTGCCAGCAGTCAATTTGCGGAATAACCTAGTTTCGAGTTTGCCTGCCTGTATGTACACTTCAGTGTCAAGAAATGTGACACTGCTTTGGCTACAAGTTGCCGTGAAGTGGAGATTCAGGTTGTTGACATTTAAAATCTTAATAAAATCATGTGCCTCCTCCAACGATCCGTTCCATATAACAAAGAGGTCATCTATGAAACGCAGCCAAACAACTACTTTCTCACTGAGATAAGCAGCATGTTCCTTATGCAAAAACATTTCCTCCCAGTATCCCATGTGGAGACAGGCATAGCTAGGGGAAAAATTTGCCCCCATAGCTACGCCCCTTAGTTGTCGATAAAGTAGGCTGTTGAACATAAAGTTATTGTTAAGCAAACAAAATTCAAGCATCTCAATTAACATATCATTGTGACCTGCAAAGGAAGCTGGTTTGCGTGATAGAAAATATTTGATGGCATGTATGCCATCGCTATGACTGATACTTGTGTATAGTGACGTTACATCCAGTGCCAGCATAAAATAATCATCTTTCCATTCAATCTTGTTAATTTTACGCAAAAAGTCACCTGTATCCTGCACAAATGAATCCAACGATTTTACAAAGTCCTGTAAGAAAAAGTCAATGTATTGCGATGTTTTCTCATACATGCCATTTCTGGCTGAGATGATAGGTCTGCCCGGAGGTTTACTTGAATCCTTGTGTACTTTAGGGATAAAATACAAGGTAGGAATGACAGGATTGTCATTTCTCAAAAAATCGTATTCCTTATCAGATAAAAGTTTATGTCTCTTCCACCAGGCCAACTTGTTCTTAAAGTCATTGCTAGATTTATGGATTTCAGCTGCAGTTGTGCGGATGTAACAGTCTCTGTCATTAAGCTGTTTAAAGGCTTCTTGATCATAGTGTTCCTTTGTTAGTAAGACAATATTTCCTCCTTTATCACTTTGACGGACCACAATCGTCTTATCGCCTTTAAGCTTCGAGATAAGTTGATGATATGCCTGTGTTTGTCGATTATATTGGCGTCGTTTGTTACGTGTTTCCATATGCAGTGTCTTTATCCCTGCAATAACATTTTCATTGAACACATCTATAACATCCCGTGGCAAGATAGGGTTGAATGTAGACTTGGGTCTGAACGGGGTAATGGGTCCCTGTGGATTTTGGCCTGTCTGATGGTTAGCCTCATTACTCCCGCCAGCTCCCTCCGTGTCCCAGAGATTTTGGATGACATCCTGGAGGGACACATCCTGTGTGTTGTCGTGGATGTTGTGTCGGGTATTCTGAAGAGCAAAAGATTTCTTTAGTTTCAGTTTGCGGACTGCTTTATATAAGTCAAGGCGAGTGGCTGCATAGTCAAAGTCATTCTTAGGTGCATACGATAGGCCCAAGGAGAGGACTTTTTTGTCATCATCAGAGAGTTCCAGGGGCGTCAAGTTGATAATAGTATTTATATCTTCAAGAATTACTGGTTCTTCGTCCAGTAACCTCTTCCTCTTCTCCTGTTTGGATTTGTTGCTCCTCTTCCTCGCCCTCTGCCTCTGCCTTGATTTGTAATTTGCTCGTTTGCGTCGTAGTCTGTAGCTGCTGGTCTCGGGCGCAGTGTCTGCCTTCTCTCTACGCATTAAAAAATTCATTTCTTCAGCGGGAGTGGGTTTGGTGATCGAGCCCGCTGCCAGATTGCCCCGCAGTTCCGATTCTGAGTCGCTCCCACCCAAGGAACTAAGGTCCGACTGTGAGATGTCATTAGTGCTGACAACTTTGCTTGTGCCTCTGATAGGTGGAGTTGCCTTTGCCTTAGAAACACGTAGAGAGTCATATTTCTTCGCAAACGTAAAAATCTGACCCAGCTGATAATCATTGCGGTCCCGTTGGAATTTAAATGTCTTTCTTTCCATGATTTTTGTTTCTTCTTTTTTCAGTCTGGCAATCATATCATTGTTCAATTTAGTTTTTTCCTCAGTATTATTAATCTTATCAAGATCCTCATTGATTTCCTCAATCTCCTTGAGTAGCCGGGCCCTATCGATATCAGCGTATTTTATAAGTATCAGTACCAATTTGCGCGATGATTCAAGGTTCGTATCAGCCCATTCGCGCATTAATTCAGGGTTTGGATTCTCGAAGCTGGGGGCCGTTAAGATGCGAAGCCCACGGGGTATTCGATTGACCTCGATGTATCTTTGGAGGGATTTAGATTCCCACCATTTACTCTGTTCGCTTTTTAGTTTCTTCTCAAGTATTCTAAATTTCTCTTTGAGAGTAGTGTCTTGAGTAACCACGTCCGTGGAGTGTCCGTTTCGATTGACTACAGATGCAGGGAGGCTGTCAGAAAACATGGACAGTGCTTCAGCTTCCCGCTCCCGTACGCTGTCAGCCGACATGCTCAGATAAGGGCTCGCTTATTTGGCAAGTGGGGGGTCAAATGGGGTTGTATGAATGATCAACCTTAACCGCCCACCGCAGCACCAATACTCTCGATTTCCCCCAATACCTCAATAATAACTTGGTTGAAGTCTCCGATCCTGGTTCTGCCGCGTCGTCCGATCACAGCTGAAGAGGGTCTCCTTCGTTTCGCTACCATGCAGTCCGTGTCCACCTACCTGCCAATGACGGTATTGCGGGGGGTCCGGCGCCAAATCTTCCTTCCGGAAGCAACTCCGTCCGGGTTACACCTGGAGATGGTTCCACTTTAAGGCGCCGACCAATTGATAGAGAGGGTTCCGTGTGTGGATCGCGTGAAACCAAAGACGATCGCATATATCAAATCAACCAGCTCCACCAGACTCGAAACTCGTGCTGACGCTTCAAGAAGTTGGTACACGAACCAGTTTAGGGTGCAGTTTTCTTTATTTGCCCAGAGCGTCGGCCATAACGTTTCGGCTCGTCAAGAGCCTTGATCACATGACAGCGTTGTGCTCACAGAGCTACAAATTTAAAGTGCTAGTGCTGTGAACGTGTAACATCACATGGGGTAGTCACATGGGTTGGACTCATCATAGACATAAAAGGCAAGTAAAGTACAAAACATTTGAAAGTACACACTCGACCTCTTGGTAAAATCAATAGAAAATATAGAAAATATGTAAATGATACATATAAAACCATAATAAAATGTAATTGAAATTCGCAGGTGGTAGCGGCGTAAATGCCTGAGCTAGAGAAATATGTTAACATTGTACATAAAACCATAGTAAAATGTAGCATTACAGAAAATATATATAAAAAAAAATACATATTTTTTAGAACAAGTCCTTGCCTCACTTGGGTCTCCAAACCTGCCGAGGGCGGAGCTCTTATAGAGGCAGGGAACCCATCACACAAATGCAGCAACAAATATACAATTCTTGCCTTCTTAAATCACAAAAAGGTGAAAATGAAAAACGAAACACTAGCAGATTTGGGAACGTGCTTCATTTCTTTTTCTTTCTTTCTTGCAGGTATAAGCTTAATGTTGAGTAAATACATATATATATATATATATATATATATATATATATATATATATATATATATATATATATATATATATTCCCAACAAAATGCACCAGCAAAATTAAGGCCGCACTCCTGCTACAGGTAAGGTAACTCCCTTTATTTAAGAAAACAGGCAGCTTTCCATCCCGTTTGGCGTCCTCTAGGCCTGACGCGTTTCAGAGATTTCTTTCTCCTTCCTCAGAGGCCCAATGTCAAACCGGAAAGTATTTGCAAACCCACAGTACCCTGCGCGCTTTTCAAGTTCTCGAAATTGGCCTCAGGTGTGCCTTTCATTATAGTTACTGTTCCAATGCACGCTGGTATCTGTAGTTAAATTTAAGCATCAATTTCACCCTCCAGTGGGTTCCGGTTTAAAACACTTTATTTACGAGGATAATTCAAAGCCCATATTGAGCCCCCGGATGGGACTCTGCCTGCTGAATTTAAATCTCCTGCAGCGCCACAACCAAGAAGAATGTTCCCCTCGAGTGGCCCCTTGATGGCTTGATGGGGGGTGCGTCGCCTTCACGGCCTGGAGCTGCCGTGTCATATAATCCCAACAAAATGCACCAGCAAAATTAAGGCCGCACTCCTGCTACAGGTAAGGTAACTCCCTTTATTTAAGAAATCAGGCCTCTTTCCATCCCGTTTGGCGTCCTCTAGGCCTGACGCGTTTCAGAGATTTCTTTCTCCTTCCTCAGAGGCCCAATGTCAAACCGGAAAGTATTTGCAAACCCACAGTACCCTGCGCGCTTTTCAAGTTCTCGAAATTGGCCTCAGGTGTGCCTTTCATTATAGTTACTGTTCCAATGCACGCTGGTATCTGTATATATGACACGGCAGCTCCAGGCCGTGAAGGCGACGCACCCCCCATCAAGCCATCAAGGGGCCACTCGAGGGGAACATTCTTCTTGGTTGTGGCGCTGCAGGAGATTTAAATTCAGCAGGCAGAGTCCCATCCGGGGGCTCAATATGGGCTTTGAATTATCCTCGTAAATAAAGTGTTTTAAACCGGAACCCACTGGAGGGTGAAATTGATGCTTAAATTTAATTACAGATACCAGCGTGCATTGGAACATTAACTATAATGAAAGGCACACCTGAGGCCAATTTCGAGAACTTGAAAAGCGCGCAGGGTACTGTGGGTTTGCAAATACTTTCCGGTTTGACATTGGGCCTCTGAGGAAGGAGAAATAAATCTCTGAAACGCGTCAGGCCTAGAGGACGCCAAACGGGATGGAAAGCTGCCTGTTTTCTTAAATAAAGGGAGTTACCTTACCTGTAGCAGGAGTGCGGCCTTAATTTTGCTGGTGCATTTTGTTGGGAATATATATATGTGTTGTTTGCCACAAACCTGATCGAATAAATCACGCTGTTATCATCAAAATTGGGGCTCGGCGTAATCTTTCACAAGCAAAGGATTAATTTACGGGGATATATATATATATATATATATATATATATATATATATATATATATTCACTGAAAAAACCATAGGTTTCACACATGTTAGAGTTAGCTGGACATTTTACTGATAAAAAACCAATGAAATTCCCCCGTTATAGTTACTGTAGGCAACTATAACTCACGCGACTGTAATCCTCTGCTGATGCTAATACTGTATTTAGACACTTATTTGCCCATATCTTCTTCCATTAAATTTTAGCTATACATATATTACAAATATTTTTTTTTCATAAAGACACATATGTCATCAGCAGAGGATTACAGTCGCGTGAGTTATAGTTGCCTACAGTAACTATAACGGGGGAATTTCATTGGTTTTTTATCAGTAAAATGTCCAGCTAACTATAACATGTGTGAAACCTATGGTTTTTTCAGTGAATTAGCAAGGTTTTTTAAATGCTATTTCCTAACTATAACGTGTGTGAAACCTATGGTTTTTTCAGTGAATTTGTACGGTTTTTTAAATGCTAAGTTACTTTACGCCATTTGTGGCGTGCGCGCCCACTTAACGCAGTTCGTTCCGTGCACGGTTTTTATCAACTTTAATAAGCCCTGTACATTTGGTGGCCTTCGGCCACCAAAAGCACAGGGGGTGAGGTCAATGTGGATAGTGTTTTTTTTATTTCCCAAAATTACGTTTTTTTTCTCTATTAATAAGCCCTGCACATTTGGTGGCCTGCGGCCACCAAAAGCACAGGGGGTGGGGTAAGTGTGGATAGTGTTTTTTTTATTTTTATTTTTTTACCGTAAGCGTACGGTAAGCTTACGGTAAGCGTACGGTAAGCGTACGGTAAGCGTACCCCGCGAAATTGCCGAAAAAAAAATAAAACCGTTTTTGCTCTTGGGGGATGTTTGGGGACTCCCTCAACATGACTATGTGGGAGGGAGTTGTCAAAACAGCCCCGTAACATGTTTTTGGCCATCATGTTTGATAAACAACACTCAGTGCGAGAGACAAAATGGCGGACGCCGCTTCCTGGTTTCGGCCGATTCGAATGTTTACTAAGATCTAAGAGCCAATCAGAATCGCGCTCGCGCACGCCACCGTAAGCTTACGGTAAGCGTACGGTAAGCGTACCGTAAGCGTACCGTAAGCGGGCTCCGATATATATATTGATTTAAAGGCTATTTTCTCAGAATCTACTGAACAGATTTACACCAAACCTACAAAAGGCACTTCCTTGACCTAGGGACTACCTCTCTGCCAAATTTCTAGTAATTCTGTTCAGCCGTTCGGGCTGTAGCTCGTTCTAAAGGTCCTATGGAAAAATGCATGGGAAAAACGCGTTTTGGGACCCCCCTTTTATCTCAGCCCCCGCTTGACGAATCCCCCCGAGACTTTCAGGGTAGGAGCGGAGCGTAGCGCCCCACCTATTTTGAGAAATTCGCGAGGATTCGTCGACCGGCGCCAAAGTTATTCAAAATAGAATGTTGAGGTTTTCCTATGGAAACGTGGTCCTAACTATAACTACCTACTGGCGACCGCCAGTAGGTAATATATATATATATATATATATATATAGATATATATATATATATATATAGATATAATTTTTTTTTTTTTTTTTTTTATATATATATATATACTTATACTTATACTTGAAGATGAAGGATCGCAAGGAAACAGCCAGCGAGGGCAAAAATCTGGATTCCAAAGGATACAATGAGTCACAAAGAAATAAAATATCCAAGAAAGAAGTGACTCAAACCAGTAACCAGTCCTGCTTCAACAGAAGAAGGCACGTACACAAAGCTGTAGGAATAAGGCATCTTTATATTTCTGGGTCTCCCTCAACCCCGAGCACAAGGAGACACGTTTCGGCTTCGCAGAAGCGTTTGTCAATCAAATTGGTGCCCAAACTGAGAAAGTAAATATAGTACTTCCCCTTAAAGGTACAAAATAGACATAGAGTATAAGTATAAAGAAGCTTATTAAGCTCTCGAATGCCAAAAGGCGTCTTGGCGCTGAAGTGTGAGAAGGACAGCAAAGATGGCACTAAGTAAGCTAATGGACATTAAACAGCCTAGACTTCAAAGACTTCCTGAAGGAAAGGAGGTCAGGCTGGAGGTGTAGGGTGGCTGGAAGCTTGTTCCATAGTTGAGAAGCACAGGTGGAGAATGAACGGCCGCCCCATCTAGCACGTCTGTATCTGGAAGTGCAAATAAGGCCAAGGTTGGCCGAACGTAGATCTCGTCGGGGGACGTAGAGTCTGAACAGATCGTGCCTTATGGACCAGGCATAGTGCCTTAAACTCGATTCTCTGTTGAACGTGAACAGCGGCGTTCTGCAACAATTGGATTTTGCTGATCTGGAACTTATCGATGCCCAAGAACATAGCGTTGCAATAGTCAAGTCTCGACATGAAGAGAGCGGCCATTACCGTCTTCTGAAGTGCCTTGGGAATAAAAGGAAAGATTTTACGGAGGGTTTTAAGCAGAAAAAAACAAGCAGAGGTTATGCTGTTAACATGCACTGACATATTCATTTTATTGTCAAAAATAACGCCAAGATTTCTGACCTTATCCACAGGGAGAGGACAGACTCCTGCCTCTAATGGCCACCAGAGGTTGTTCCAAATTGGTGGTCCATTCCCAAATTCCATAACTTCAGTCTTCTCCGTATTAATCTTTAGAAAACTTTGCATCATCCAGGCCATGATGTTCTTGAGACAAGCATGGAACCGTACCGCTGTTAGCTCTGGTCTGGTGTCGGATAGCGAAATGACCAGTTGCGAATCGTCCGCGTAGGACACAAAAGCAAAGCCATGCTTCCTGACAACAGCGGCCAGAGGTCTCACATAAAGATTGAACAGGGTGGGGGATAGGGCAGAGCCCTGAAGAACACCACAGGGCAGATTGAAATGGTCTGATTTTAGGCCCTCCCAGATCAGTGATTGCTGTCTATCCTGCAGAAAAGAGGAAAGAAGGGCCAGGGCTCCCTGACTAATGCCTACCTCCTTTAGTCGTTGCACTAAGACCGTATGATTGACGGTGTCAAAAGCAGCCGACAGATCGAGGAGGACTACTATAGCCCTCCCACCTCCGTCGACTGCCGCCTGAATCCCCTCCGCTGCAGCAATCAGTGCAGACTCGGTAGAGTGTTTAGAACGAAAGCCATGCTGAGACGGATCGAGTAAGCTATTACAGTCCAAATATTCAGTTAGCATAGCATTTATGTGTTTTTCCATGATCTTCGCAACTAGAGGCAGACCAGAAATTGGTCGGTAGTTTTTAAAGTCAGTTGGATCAAGCGAGGCTTTCTTCAGAATTGGTCTGACACTAGCCGTCTTCCAAGCAGTGGGGTAGGTCCCTGAGACCAACGCTTGATTTTCTAAAGGCATTCCTTCCCTCTGTTCAGGGAAGAGTAGTGCAGGAGTTCACAGACAACACCACCACCATGTGGAACTGCAACAAACAGGGTGGGGTGGGGTCGTGGACCCTATGTCAAGAGGCTCTCCACCTTTGGACATGGCTGGAACATCAGGGCATATTCCTCGTGGTTCAACATCTGGCAGGTTCACTGAACGCCAGAGCAGACAAACTCAGCCGCAGGTGCATGATGGATCACGAAGGGTGTCTTCTCTCGGCGGTGGTGCAAGGTCTCTTTCAGCAGTGTGGAGAGCCTTGGTTAGATCTATTGGCCACCGAAGAGAATGCACAATGTTAGCAGTTCTGCGCGTTGAAATTTTCAAGGCGGCACTCGCTAGGCAACGCTTTTTGTCGCGAGTGGAGATGCTGTCTTCTATATGCCTTTCTGCCTATACCACTTCTGCCCAAAGTGCTGAAGAAGATCAAGCGCGACCGAGCCCAAGTCATTCCGGACTGGGCACGAAGAGTCTGGTATCCCGAGCTGTTACACATGGCCATCGATCCTCCGATCAGACTGCCTCTTCGGGAGGATCGTCTGTCGCAGCAGCAGGATATGGTCCTCCACCCAAACCTGTCCAGCCTCAACCTCCTTGCATGGAGATTGAGCGGCGGCAGTTGAGCGCTTTTGACCTTCCTCCCGAAGTCTATAATGTTATCTTGGCAGCCAGGCATCCCTCCACTAAAACGGTATACGCCTGCATATGGAACAAATTTGTGGCATGGTGCACATCAAAGGCTGCGGATCCCCTTTCCGCCCCTCTTTCTGAGGTTCTCTTGTTCCTTCTCTCTTTGGCCCAGCAGGGCTCTGCTCTGAGCACTCTTGAGGGCTATCTCTCAGCCATTTCAGCCTTTCTTAGGCTTCCTGATCAACCTTCTCTTTTCAAGTTCCCTATTGTAAATAGATTCCTTAAGTGCATTACTCATCTCTTCCCTCCTATTCCTTTTGTAATGCCTCAGTGCGACTTGAACTTGGTTCTGGCTTACCTTATGTACACTCCCTTTGAGCTGCTACATAATTGTCCTCTCCGAGTTTTAACTTTGCAAACTGCCTTCTTGGTTGCCATCACCTCTGCTCGCAGGGTGAGTGAGCTTCAAGTCCTTTCTTCTAAACCTCCTTTCTTGGCTGTTCATCCGGACAAGGTTGTCCTTCGCACTAGGCCTTCTTTCCTTACTAAAGTGGTTACCTCTTTCCACATAGGACAGACCATCACTTTGCCCACCTTCTTTGCGCCTCCGCATCCTTCTAAAGAGGAAGAGCAGCTCCATCGTCTAGATCCAAAACATGCACTTTCCTTCTATCTGGAACGCACAAGACAATTCCGGGTGGATGACCAACTCTTTGTTGGGAACGTGGGCGCCAAGTAAGGTTGGGCCGTACAAAACGGACCATCTCTCGATGGGTTGTTCTTTGTATAAAAATCTGCTATTCCTTGGCAAAAACGGAACCTCCAGTAGGGTTGCGTGCCCATTCCTTCAGGGCAACGGCAGTTACTACTGCTTTCGGACGTGGAGTCCCCCTTCATGACATCTGCCAGGCAGCTACATGGGCTTCACTGCACACGTTCACCAAACACTACTGCCTGGACAGCCAAGTCCAGAGAGATGGCTGTTTGGTTCTCCAGGACTTTCTGGTGTGAACTTGGTTCTCAGACCCACCACTGGGGTTGGTATTGCTGGGTTATCTATTCTAAGGTGAGGATTCCATAACTAATTGTCTTTCAGACTAACAAGTTACTTACCTTCGGTAACGATATATCTCTAAGAGACATAGATTAGTTATGGATTCCTCACCGCCCTACACCACCCATCCTCCCCGTTATGCGAACTGACTTCTAGAGTAATGGACTCCCTTTCAGGGACCTACTTTTCGTGCACCAGTGGTTAGTGTCTTGCATGGTTCTGCGCTTCTGGCGTGGAATGTCATGTAAAGAACTGACGTCAGCGTGCGAGGGCGGTGTCTAAGTACATACCACAACGTCATTTCGGCGACCACAACGCCAACGGCGAATGCGGAGTCGACCGATGCCACCTATCGACGCCCAGGGGTACTGCTGAGGAAAAAATTCTCCGGATCCAGTCTGACACCTGGGGGTAAATCTAAGGTGAGGAATCCATAACTAATCTATGTCTCTAAAAGATATATCGTTACTGTAGGTAAGTAACTTGTTCATCGAGCTTATACCAGCATATATACATATATTCAACATCAAGCTTATACCAGCATGCTTGATGACTTAATTTCTTTCTTTCTTGCTGGTATAAGCTTGATGCAGAATATCTATATCTATCTATCTATCTATATATATATATATATATATATATATATATATATATATATATATATATATATATATATACATGAATGCTACAAGCTTTCCCAAGCTGTAGGCTGCACTCCAACGCCCGCATGAGACGTCAAGTCTTCACTAGGTACAGACAGCGAGTCTGCCCCTGATACCTCCACAGCAGCTCCCGTCTGACGCGTTTCGAAAGGAAATCTTCTTTTTCAAAGGCTACTGCCGGCGGAAAGAATAGCATGCTTCCGGTTTTCCTCCTGAAATACTGCCTTGTGCCACGCCCCCAGATGGGCTTGATTAAATATCATGTGGGGCATTCTGGGTATGGAAGTCCCGGAAAATGATTAGCACGGTTGCTGCCGGTAACAAATGAAAACCCCTGGATGGGACTCACGGGTAGATGCTGTCCTTATCTTTAACAGGCGCTTCCAAAGTTCGGCTAGGTTAGATACCAAACCATTTGGCCCCCTGTTGTGGGGTGGTGCAAGCCCGGCGGCAGGGATGGCCGCCTAAAATGAATACTCCAAGCTTTCCCAAGCTGTAGTGCAGCCTACAGCTTGGGAACGCTTGGAGCATTCATATATATCTTGCCACAATGTAGCCCAAGTTTAGACGCCGGCGCTCAAATGATAGGGCGGTGCATTTAATCCGGCAGGGCCAGGCCGGTAAACAATAAAAAATTAATTTTGCCTCACGGCAAAGGAGGAAAGACGCACTCACTTGTGGATGAAAGTTATTGTGTCTTTATGTTACATTCTTGCCATGCCCAACGCGTTTCGCCTTCACATAAGGCTTGATCACGGGATGTTACACACATAAAAGGGGACATCTTTTATTTTCATTAACACACAATCACTTCCTGTTTCACTGTGGTGCATTGTGGGTAGTGTAGTTTCATTTTATCAAAACTTGTTAACTACAAGTTTTATCAGTGATCTCAAGGTGCACTTTTTTACGTGATTTAAAACATATTCATTTTGTCCTTTATTGGCTATACGTGCTTTATGTCCTTTGATGTTAATGGCTCTCTAGTGAGCTTGTCTAAAACAGTGTTTCAGTTCTTGTTTCATAGATCTTTGTTCGCAGCTCAAATTTCTTTGTTTTATCACATTATATCTTTCACTACTCTCCAGTGAGTATTTATTTGATCGCTGCGAATATGTCTATTCCTGATTTCTTAAAGATGTACATAAAGTTCTTCATTTTGGTTAAGACCCCTCGGATTTAAGGTTCTGGATGAGAGTATATGTTTTGATTCTTTTTGACGTAAGATTTTCTTGCGATTTCCACCTCTTTCTGTCAATGGTATTTGTTCCAGAGCCCAATATTTTAAGGATTCCCACTTGCCATCATGGTGTGTTTCCATGTGTTTGGCTATGGCATTTGTACGGTCCTTGTGATTTGTGGCTCTGACATGTTCCAGAATTCTCTTTTTGAATTCAAAGATCGTGCTTCCGATGTATCGCAATTTACAGGGACACTCTACCAGGTAAATTACATAGTCACTTTTGCACGTGAGATGCTGTTTAATTTTCCATTTGGTCCCATTTCTGATGTTAACCTCACATTTGTGTATCGCGATTTTGCAAACTTTACATTGTTTGCACGGCCAGAATCCTTCTCTTTGTAGCCATGTAGTGACTGGTGTCTGTTGGAAATGGCTGTGGACAATTCTGTCTCCTATGTTTCTTGCCCGGCGATATGTTACGTTTGGATGATCACCAATTATTGCTGTCAGGGTGGGGTCCAGTTGAAGAATTCCCCAGTGTTTTTTAATGATTCTTATCGGACTTTTATTTTCTGCACTGTAGGTTATCAGTCTTATGGTTGTAGATTTGTCTGATTCAATTTCTGATGTTTTTTTAAGTAAATCTCCCCGTTGATGATTTGAGGCTCTTTGTAGGCTTTTGTTCTATTACTTTTTTGGGGTATTTCCATTTTTGGAATCTGATGTTTGTTTCCTGACTGTGTTCGTTGAATTCCGTGTCCGCTGAGCAATTCCTCCTTAGTCTTAAGAACTTCCCATATGGGATGCTCCATTTCAATGATGGATTGTGGAAACTTTCTCCATGCAATATTGCATTTGTTGCTGTTTTTTTACGGTGTAATGTGGTATGTAAGGTGTTATTTGCAATGTAGATGTTCGTATCCAAAAATGTCACTTGTTTTTCACTGATTTCAAACGTGAATTTCAGTTTTGACGCATTATTGTTCAGTCTGTCAAAATAACGTTTGAAATCTTGTTCTGTGCCATCCCAGATGATTAGGAGGTCATCTATGAAGTGGAGCCAGAGAATGGTTTTATCCAAGAGCTCCTCATTCTCTGATGTCCACGCCAATTTCTGTTCGAACCATCCCATGGTTAAATTTGCATAATTGGGGGAGAATGAAAAGCCCATGGCACATCCGTTTATTTGTTTGTACAGTTGTTTGTTAAATAAAAAGATGTTGTTGTTGAGGCATAGGGAAATCATTTCATTTAACATGATGTTATGTTGATAATACTGATTATTCTTTTTCCCTAAGAAGTATTTACATGCCTCTGTCCCTATGGAGTGTTCTTTATTCGTGTATAACGAAATTACATCCATAGTGATGAGTTTGAAGGTTGGCTGCCATGTTACTCCTTCCAATTGCTGTAGGAGATCTGTGGTAGTGATCAATGTAATTAGAAATTGGTTCTAATAAAGAGTTATTTGCGGAGACAATTGGTCTTCCTGGAGGGTGTTCTTTACTTTTATGGATTTTAGGTAAACAGTAGAATGTTGCTAAAGTTGGATAGCTGCAACTTAAATATTTTTGTTCTTCTTCATTAATCAAACCTTTGTCAAACCAATTTTGTATGCATAAAGTTAGTTTTTCTTGTATTTCCTTAGTGGGATCAAAACATATACTCTCATTCAGAACCTTAAATCCGAGGGGTCTTAACCAAAATGAAGAACTTTATGTACATCTTTAAGAAATCAGGAATAGACATATTCGAAGCGATCAAATAAATACTCACTGGAGAGTAGTGAAGGATATAATGTGATAAAACAAAGAAATTTGAGCTGCGAAACAAAGATCTATGAAACAAGAACTGAAACACTGTTTTGGACAAGCTCACTAGAGAGCCATTAACATCAAAGGACATAAAGCACGTATAGCCAATAAAGGACAAAATGAATATGTTTTAAATCCCATAAAAAAGTGCACCTTGAGATCACTGATAAAACTTGTAGTTAACAAGTTTTGATAAAATGAAACTACACTACCCACAATGCACCACAGTGAAACAGGAAGTGATTGTGTGTTAATGAAAATAGAAGATGTCCCCTTTTATGTGTGTAACATCCCGTGATCAAGCCTTATGTGAAGGCGAAACGCGTTGGGCATGGCAAGATCATAAAATAAAGCCGCAATAACTTTCATCTACAAGTGAGTGCATCTTTCCTCCTTTGCCGTGAGGCAAAATTCATTATATATATATACCGGCACGCCCTCTTGGTTTGGTGCGACGCGAACAGCCAGCAAAATAATGGATATTTTGTGTGAACCACAGTGCGTGGCCCCCCTCGGGTGGAAATAGCACTAAGCGGTAACATTATCGCCTGAGGGAAAGAGGAGTATTATTCTGAATACTGAAGAGAGACTTTGCGTGATTCAACATTTATGGAAACAATTGAACACCAGCTGCTTTGATGTCGTGATGTCCGCAGCCAACAATGTTTGGGGCGCCACTGGGTCCAAGAAGATCACATTACTTAATGTGCCTTCACTGGGGGCAGTACTCATCGTAAGCAGCGAGTTTCGAACCAAGGCAAGCGGTGCAGCGAGAGACATGACGCTGATCCTTCAATGCAGAGGTGAGGTCAAGCACCAATGAGAACATCAGCGTCTGCATTTAAACTCTTTGCAGGCGCAAGGACTTCCACTATGAAACCGGCACTGATGAAAGCTAACTGCTGAAACGCGTCTGCCGAGGGGTTTCATGGCTCACTGGTTTATGCCTACGATTGAATTAAAAACAACTTCGCAACGCTCTCCTGCATGTGTCGGATTCATTATTTAAGTGGAGTGAGTAATGGACTGAATATAAAGCCAGGTCTGCAGGCACTGGCTACCGGCACGCCCTCTTGGTTTGGTGCGACGCGAACAGCCAGCAAAATAATGGATATTTTGTGTGAACCACAGCGCGTGGCCCCCCTCGGGTGGAAATAGCACTATGCGGTAACATTATCGCCTGAGGGAAAGAGGAGTATTATTCTGAATACTGAAGAGAGACTTTGCGTGATTCAACATTTATGGAAACAATTGAACACCAGCTGCTTTGAAGTCGTGATGTCCGCAGCCAACAATGTTTGGGGCGACACTGGGTCCAAGAAGATCACATTACTTAATGTGCCTTCACTGGGGGCAGTACTCATCGTAAGCAGTGAGTTTCGAACCAAGGCAAGCGGTGCAGCGAGAGACATGACGCTGTTCCTTTAATGCAGAGGTGAGATCAAGCACCAATGAGAACATCAGCGTCTGCATTTAAACTCTTTGCAGGCGCAAGGACTTCCACTATGAAACCGGCACTGATGAAAGCTAACTGCTGAAACGCGTCTGCCGAGGGGTTTCATGGCTCACTGGTTTATGCCTACGATTGAATTAAAAACAACTTCGCAACGCTCTCCTGCATGTGTCGGATTCATTCTTTAAGTGGAGTGAGTAATGGACTGAATATATATATATATATATATATATATATATATATTTATATATATATATATATATTCCAATCGCAAACGCTCACACGTGTGAAGACGCCACACCCAACGTCAAGTTTTAACCCTTTTTATTCAGTTGGCAGCAGCAAATCTGGAACCAGCTTACACAGTTGAAAAATGACGCCAATATCTGCCAAACGCGTTTCAGAAGAGTTCCTTGTTCACTGGCTTGGCGTATTCTGGAGGCAGGAACAAGGTGCAATGTTCGTTTCTTGATTTCAGGTGTTTCTAATCCCGCCCCACTGGGCGTGTACTTGCTATGCACGGTGGTACTCGTAGTTCGTGTTACGGTGATATTCAGGATCAGGTAGGTGTTCTTGATTCGAAATGCTGTTCCGCTCTGCCTTCCACTCAATAACATCCGTTGGGCCACTGTGGTCTGCGGGGTCAGATGGCTGCTTTATTTGCGCCTCGCTGAATGGGTGCGTTGTTCCTTACGGTGCCTCTCCAACGAAGCACACGGACCTGCACTGCTGCAGGGGGGCATCTTCGTGGCCAGAGCGGGCCACATATATTCCAATCGCAAAATCTCACACGTGTGAAGACGCCACACCCAACGTCAAGTTTTAACCCTTTTTATTCAGTTGGCAGCAGCAAATCTGGAACCAGCTTACACAGTTGAAAAATGACGCCAATATCTGCCAAACGCGTTTCAGAAGAGTTCCTTGTTCACTGGCTTGGCGTATTCTGGAGGCAGGAACAAGGTGCAATGTTCGTTTCTTGATTTCAGGTGTTTCTAATCCCGCCCCACTGGGCGTGTACTTACTATGCACGGTGGTACTCGTAGTTCGTGTTACGGTGATATTCAGGATCAGGTAGGTGTTCTTGATTCGAAATGCTGTTCCGCTCTGCCTTCCACTCAATAACATCCGTTGGGCCACTGTGGTCTGCGGGGTCAGATGGCTGCTTTATTTGCGCCTCGCTGAATGGGTGCGTTGTTCCTTACGATGCCTCTCCAACGAAGCACACGGACCTGCACTGCTGCAGGGGGGCATCTTCGTGGCCAGAGCGGGCCACATATATTCCAATCGGAAACGCTCACACGTGTGAAGACGCCACACCCAACGTCAAGTTTTATCCCTTTTTATTCAGTTGGCAGCAGCAAATCTGGAACCAGCTTACACAGTTGAAAAATGACGCCAATATCTGCCAAACGCGTTTCAGAAGAGTTCCTTGTTCACTGGCTTGGCGTATTCTGGAGGCAGGAACAAGGTGCAATGTTCGTTTCTTGATTTCAGGTGTTTCTAATCCCGCCCCACTGGGCGTGTACTTGCTATGCACGGTGGTACTCGTAGTTCGTGTTACGGTGATATTCAGGATCAGGTAAGTGTTCTTGATTCGAAATGCTGTTCCGCTCTGCCTTCCACTCAATAACATCCGTTGGGCCACTGTGGTCTGCGGGGTCAGATGGCTGCTTTATTTGCGCCTCGCTGAATGGGTGCGTTGTTCCTTACGGTGCCTCTCCAACGAAGCACACGGACCTGCACCGCTGCAGGGGGGCATCTTCGTGGCCAGAGCGGGCCACATATATTCCAATCGCAAACGCTCACACGTGTGAAGACGCCACACCCAACGTCAAGTTTTAACCCTTTTTATTCAGTTGGCAGCAGCAAATCTGGAACCAGCTTACACAGTTGAAAAATGACGCCAATATCTGCCAAACGCGTTTCAGAAGAGTTCCTTGTTCACTGGCTTGGCGTATTCTGGAGGCAGGAACAAGGTGCAATGTTCGTTTCTTGATTTCAGGTGTTTCTAATCCCGCCCCACTGGGCGTGTACTTGCTATGCACGGTGGTACTTGTAGTTCGTGTTACGGTGATATTCAGGATCAGGTAGGTGTTCTTGATTCGAAATGCTGTTCCGCTCTGCCTTCCACTCAATAACATCCGTTGGGCCACTGTGGTCTGCGGGGTCAGATGGCTGCTTTATTTGCGCCTCGCTGAATGGGTGCGTTGTTCCTTACGGTGCCTCTCCAACGAAGCACACGGACCTGCACTGCTGCAGGGGGGCATATTCGTGGCCAGAGCGGGCCACATATATTCCAATCGCAAACGCTCACACGTGTGAAGACGCCACACCCAACGTCAAGTTTTAACCCTTTTTATTCAGTTGGCAGCAGCAAATCTGGAACCAGCTTACACAGTTGAAAAATGACGCCAATATCTGCCAAACGCGTTTCAGAAGAGTTCCTTGTTCACTGGCTTGGCGTATTCTGGAGGCAGGAACAAGGTGCAATGTTCGTTTCTTGATTTCAGGTGTTTCTAATCCCGCCCCACTGGGCGTGTACTTGCTATGCACGGTGGTACTCGTAGTTCGTGTTACGGTGATATTCAGGATCAGGTAGGTGTTCTTGATTCGAAATGCTGTTCCGCTCTGCCTTCCACTCAATAACATCCGTTGGGCCACTGTGGTCTGCGGGGTCAGATGGCTGCTTTATTTGCGCCTCGCTGAATGGGTGCGTTGTTCCTTACGGTGCCTCTCCAACGAAGCACACGGACCTGCACTGCTGCAGGGGGGCATCTTCGTGGCCAGAGCGGGCCACATATATTCCAATCGCAAAATCTCACACGTGTGAAGACGCCACACCCAACGTCAAGTTTTAACCCTTTTTATTCAGTTGGCAGCAGCAAATCTGGAACCAGCTTACACAGTTGAAAAATGACGCCAATATCTGCCAAACGCGAGTGAACAAGGAACTCTTCTGAAACGCGTAATAAAAGGCCAGAACAGTCTGATCTCTTCCTCCTCCTGTTTTTTGGCTACCGCAGATCAGATAAGTGTAATTGTTTGAATGTGCTAATGATGTAGATATAGGACGCTGTATGACTGATGTTGTATACCTGTTTGTTTAGGATTACATGGTATATTAATGATATTATCTGATCTTGTCGTAATATCTGGTCTTGACGAAATTTTACGTTGTGTGAGAACTTGCCGTTTGATGTTTTTATATGCTTGGGTGTCAAACTAGCACACTTTGCCTGGATAGTGTTTGTGGCTGAACATTAGTTGTGTCTCTCGCTGGTAACCGTCCTTTGTCGCTTGGGGGCACGAAGCCTGCTGTGCGTTCTCAGCTTGTCAGATGTCAGATGCAGAAGAATTCCTCGATGTCAGCGGATCATGCTTGAGGAAAGTCTCCCTGACCGCCGCTTACAAACAATTGGCCAACTTTACTACGGGCTGAAATTGAAGTAAAGCTTCCTCAGCCTAGAGAGGAAGAAATAATTGAAATAGAAAGGGGATCTTCCGTGGGCACATCATTCTAAGTTGTGACGTGTAGCACGGGTGGCCATTTTAGAGGCTTGGGAACCTCTAATTTCATTTTAGTGCCAACACAAGCGAATTCAAGTTGAAATTTTCACCGTTAACGACAGAATCAGACTGTCCGTTCCCTTGGGCATACTTAGGGGGATGGTTATGATATTTACTGTGGAAAGAAAGCAGAGAATAATAAGGTTCTGGCCATTTTTGTGAGACACAATTTTATTTTCACAAATAGGTAATTTAGTAGGATGGGTGATGAAAATAATTCTGAGACCATGGAGGAATCCTTAGAACATAAACTAACAGGAATGCTGCAGAAATTCTCATAGGATTTAGATGCTAAAATAGATAAAAAATTAGAAGCTCTGCTACAAGAATTGAGGTTTATTTCTGATGAAGAAAGATTTTGTGCAGCTGGGGAAGCTTCCCATAGTAAGAAAGGAAGTAAGGTGGATAGAAAACGTAAACACGTTGAATCTTCTGTGTCGCATATCATTTCTGGATGTATGAAATTTGGTGGTGTCGAGGGCACTCAAGGGGACCAATGTAAGGTTCCAGAAAAAGTAACCAAATTTTAAAGCAGGCAAACATATGGTTGTGCACTGTGACGACTCCACGGGGAGCGCGAAAGTGGAATTCAGCTGCTCATCAGACTTTGATTCAGATAATTCTGAGGGGATTGTGACACAGGGGTCAGACACCTTGGAGAAAGGTGGCGATGAGCAGATGACACAGAAGACAGGCACCTTGTAGAAAGGTGGCAATGAGCAGAATGGGGCATTACGCAACCCCCTTGGGGGTTTGATGTTTGATCCAACTTTATTTAAATACCCCTTTTCTCCTGAAGGGTTGCCAGCTGCACATGTGGCTGAGTTTACGCAATACTGGATTAGGAAGCAAATTCCTAAAGATGTAAGATTAAGTCTTCGATCTGAGTGTCCAAGACCCATGTTAGCCCATAAGGTAATGCAAACTCCAGATTTGGATGGGAAGATTATAGCTTTCGTTGGCAAGGGAGGACATGACCCCAGGAAAGGTCCTGCTAAGGTTCTACGTATGTGCCAAGACAGGTTACTGGATCTATCAGGCCCATTAACAAAAATATTTGACATGGCTGAGGAGGCTTTTGTAGGTAAATCATCCCTTGATATAGGGAAATTGAGACAATGGATAGAGCTAGCAATTTGTCTTTTAGGCAAAGCGAATACAGCCATTTCTGTGAAAAGAAGGAAAAACATCCTTCTAAAATTAGAGCATAAATTGGTTAACAACAAGGAAGGGCAAGCGGCTAATGGCCTTCTATTCGGAGATAATTTCATTAAGGAGATGTCAAAATATGTGGGGGCTTTCACCTCACTACAAAAACCTCAAAGAGAGATTAAAAAGGTCTTTGACAGACATGTTTTTGGCAGGCTGGGCGAACAAGGGGTTGGTTCCCCAGCCAAGGCACTACAGGGCCTCGTTGTAAAGGGAATGTAAACCAAACATATCAATAATCTTATAATTCGGGAGGGTTTTACCCTCCAAGACAAGGATATAAAGGAAGAGGATCACGAGGTAAACGATGTACACGTGGATCAGGTAAGTCTAGACCTTTCTGTTATCCCAATAAAACTGGATGGCAGACTTGCTCAGCTTTTCAACAATTGGTTAAGGGTAACAAGATCGTTGGATATTAGAAATAGTAAAGGGATATCACATAGATTTTGTGGGATAACCGGTTCAGGATCATATTCCAGAAATAATAAGATTTAATGAAGAATTAACAAAGTTAGTTAACAAGGAAGTTCAGGATCTGAAAGAAAAAAGGGCCAATATAAAGGCGATAGCAGGTCTAAAAGGGTTTGTGAGCAATATTTTTTTGGTACAGAAAAAAGACAGTTATGAGAACAGTAGTAAACTTGAAGAGTTTGAACGACTGGGTAAAATATAATCATTTCAAAAGGGAAGGTTTACATTTAATAAGGGATGTCCTGCAATCAGGGGATTAGCTAATGAAGCTAGATTTAAAGGATGCATATCTGACAATTCCTATTTGGGAACATCATTAAAAATACCTTCAGTTTAGGTGGGGTGAAAGAAGATGGAAGTTTGTTTGTCTGCCCTTCAGTCTCTCGACAGCACCCTGGTGTTTCACCAAGGTCCTGTGACCGGTCGCAGCATTCTTGAGGGAACAAGGTGTTTGTCTGATTATTTATCAATACGACAGCCTTCTAATGGATCAGAAGAGATCAAAGTGTTGGACCATACTCTTATGACAATAACCTTACTGGAGGGCCTTGGATTTGTGGTGAACAGACAGAAATCATATAATCCCAAGTCAGGTGACTCAGTTCCTAGGATTCATGATAGACACAGATCTGAAAGAAACACGTTAGTTAGATTCCTCACCTTAGAATATCCCCAGGCGTCAGACTGGATCCGGAAGATTTTTCGTCAGCAATACCCCTTGCGCGTCGCTAGGCGTCGTCTGCGGCTCCGCGTCCGTCGTCGGCGTCGTGCGCCGGGATGACGTCGTCGGAGTACTTAGACGCCGCCCTCGCGCGCTGACGTCAGTTCTTCTTTTTTCCGCGCCAGTAAGCGCAGATCCGGGAGAGCTACCCCTTTTAGTCTTTTTTGACTAAATCTTTTTTTGATCATTTTTGATCCTTGTCTGTCGACATCTGGTGCCGGTAGGATGCCTGGGTTCAAGGCTTGCGAGGATTGTCATCGACTGATGTCGGTGACCGATCACCACCGCCTGTGCCTCTACTGCTTAGGCCCCGACCACGACGCGGAGTCGTGCAACGACTGTCAGGCCCTGACTTCGAAGGCTTCTCGAGCTTCGCCACTCGGCTCCGCGTCGTGCGCGATCCCGGTCCAGGAGGAGGTCCAAGGATCGCTCGCGGAGCCCTAGCCGACGCCATCGCTCGTCCGGCTCCAAGTCGTCGGGTAAGTCCAAACGCTCAAAGAAGTCCAAGAGGCGACATCGCTCTTCGGACTCCCCTCGCCGGTCGCGCGACTCGGCCGAGGGTCAGGGTGGTTCCACCCCCGCGGCTCCGGCGGAGCCGCAGGTGCCGCGTCCGCCCCCATACCTTCCGGTCCCTGGGGCTGACGCGGCGCCGGCGGAGATCAGTGCCTTCCTCTCGGCCATGAGGAGCCTGGCCCCGCCGTCGACGCCCGCTGGCGCGCCTTCGGGCCCCGCGGACTCGACTGGGCGACCTCGCGTGCCGGCGGCGCCGGCCCCGGCGCCGTCGACGACTCCGGTCTCGACGCCGCAGGTCCCCGCGGGGCCCTTGCCTGGGCCCCAGTCGACGCCGGTTGACCTAGTCACTCCTCCACCGGCGCCGACGCCTGAACCACCGACGCCGTCACCGGCGCCGCCGACGCCTGTGACGCCGACACCCCAGTTTAGCCCTCATCCGGACCCGACGCCGGCACGGCGTCCGCCGACGCCGCATCCGACGCCGCTTGAGTCCTACCATCTCTACAGTCCGGTTCCGATCATTCCTCCTGTTTATCAGGAATCGGAAGAAGGGGGCGACTGGGAAGGGTTCGAGGACCCTCTGGCTGTTCAGTCACAGCTTTCTCAGGACTGGGCAGATGAACTGGGGGAGGCCAGTGGGCTAGACACCTCGCCAGACACTGGATTCACTTCTCCTCCGACCGTGGCTTCGGAGGAGGGTGCAGCATTTTCTGTGGTGCTGCGCAAGGCGGCCGAGGCCCTTGGGCTCGAGTTGCCTGCCGTGGCTGTGAGGACTAACATCCTCACTGAGGTGCTTCAAACCTCAGCAAGCTCCACTGAGCCTCTGCTGCCGTTCAACGAGGCCCTCACTGACGTTCTGCAGGGCACCTGGTCCAAGCCCTCCACAGTTCCTCCTGTGGATAGGAACGTTGCCAGGCGCCACCGCCCTGCTCCGGGCGACCCCAGTTTCCTGTCCCAACACCCCACCCCCGAGAGTCTGGTTATCCAGGCCTCTACCTCCCAATCCTCCTTCCCGACCGCTCCGCCGGATCGGGATTCCAAGAGACTCGAGCAGTTTGGCAAGAAACTGTTTTCGTCCCTTAGTTTGGGCCTGCGGTCCTTAAATACCGCCTGTCTCTTGGACCGTTATTCCCATTCCCTGTGGGATACGGTGGAGGACGTGCTGCCCCTGTGTCCGGAGGAGGTCCGGACGCGTCTTACCCAGGCTTTGGCCGATGGGAGGGATGCAGCACGGCACGCCATACGATGTGGGCTTGACACCACGGACTCGCTGGGTCGGGCGATTTCGACCACGGTGGCGCTCCGCCGCCACGCCTGGATGCGGTCCACGTCATTTTCCGGGGATGTCCAGACCACCCTCATGGACATGCCCTTTGATGGCACTCGCCTGTTTGGTGAGAAGGCGGACAGTGCGCTGAACCGCTTTAAGGACTCCCGGGCTACGGCCAAGTCCTTGGGCCTCTCGGCTCCGCGGGCGCACACCTCCGCTTTTCGCCCCTTTCGTGGCCAAGGAAGGGGCGCCTCCTCACGTCCGCAAAGCCACCAGCCGCAGAACCAACCTGCGCGCGGTCGCGGACGTGGCTTCCGCCGTGGCGGAAATGGAGGCCGACGTGGTCAGCCCACTTCCACCCCTGCAGCATCCGCCTCAAAGCCCTCCTAGTCCGAGCTTTCAGGCCCATACCACGCCAGTGGGCGGCAGAGTTCGCCATCACCTGCTCCACTGGCGGTCCATAACATCGGACAGGTGGGTGCTGCAAATCGTCCGAAGGGGCTACTCCCTCCCCTTCGAGACGACCCCTCCAGCCATGCCACCGCAGCACCACCGTATCTCGGGGGATCATTTGCATCTTCTCCGCGAGGAAGTTTCGGCTCTCTTGGCCAAGGGGGCCGTCGAGCGCGTTCCGAGTCCAGAAGTAGGTCGTGGTTGTTATTCCCACTACTTTCTGGTTCCCAAGAAGGGCAAAGGGGGCCTACGCCCTATCTTGGACCTCCGGAACGTCAATGCCTTCCTCCGAAAGGAACGGTTCAAGATGCTCACGTTGGCTCAGGTTTTAGCTGCCCTAGACCCTGGAGACTGGATGGTAGCGTTGGACTTGCAGGACGCATATTTCCATATCCCCGTCCTGCCGGCCCACCGGCGTTACCTGCGGTTCACGGTGGGCCAAGAGCACTTTCAGTTTACCGTGCTCCCCTTCGGCCTCACCAGTGCCCCTCGGGTGTTCACGAAAGTGATGGCGGTGGTCGCAGCTCATCTGCGCAGATCAGGGGTTCCAGTCTTCCCCTATCTCGACGACTGGTTGTTGAAGGCGGGCTCGCCCCAGGCAGTCGTCTCCCACCTCCAGACTACGGCGGATCTCCTGCATTTGCTGGGGTTTTCCATCAACGTGCCGAAGTCACACTTGAGTCCCTCTCAGAAGCTCCTCTTCATCGGAGCGGTTCTCGATTCGGCGCAGTTCCGGGTCCATCCACCGGAACAGCGGGTCCGGGATATACGGGCCCTGATTCCCATCTTTCGGCCTCTATCCCGGGTTTCGGTCAGGCTAGTGTTGCGGCTTCTGGGGCTGATGGCTTCCTGCATCCTACTAGTGCATCACGCCAGGCGGCGCATGCGGGCTCTGCAGTGGGACCTGAAGTTTCAGTGGGCCCAGCATCACGGCAACCTGTCCGACCATGTCTTGATCTCGGAGGGCACTGCACAGCAGTTGCAGTGGTGGCTCACGGACCGCGAGTGGGTCAAGGGCAAGAGCCTCTCCCTTCCCCAACCAGAGCATGTCGTAGTGACGGATGCGTCCCTCCTGGGATGGGGTGGCCATATGGGAGAGGTGGAGATCAGAGGCCTCTGGTCTCCGGCGGAGTCTCGTCTCCACATCAACCTGTTGGAGTTGAGAGCGATCCGGCTTGCACTGAAAGCCTTCCTTCCCTCTGTCAGGGGAAGTGTCGTGCAGGTGTTCACGGACAACACCACCGCCATGTGGTACTGCAACAAACAGGGCGGGGTGGGGTCGTGGACCCTTTGTCAGGAGGCTCTGCGCCTCTGGACATGGCTGGAACACCAGGGCGTCACCCTGGTGGTTCAACATCTGGCGGGCTCTCTGAACGCCAGAGCAGACGAACTCAGCCGCCGGTGCATGATGGATCACGAATGGCGTCTGAACTCCGAAGTGGCGCAAGGCCTCTTTCAGCTGTGGGGAGAGCCTTGGTTAGATCTATTCGCCACCGAAGAGAACGCGCAATGTCAGCAGTTCTGCGCGTTGGAATTTCCAAGGCGGCACTCGCTCGGCGACGCTTTTCGTCACGAGTGGAGTTGCGGTCTGTTGTACGCCTTTCCGCCTATACCACTTCTGCCCAGAGTGCTGAAGAAGATCAGGCACGACCGGGCCCAAGTCATCTTGGTGGCTACGGATTGGGCACGAAGATACTGGTATCCCGAGCTACTCAGTCTGTTGACCGATCCCCCGATACGTCTGCCCCTTCGGGAGGATCTTCTGTCGCAGCAGCAGGGGACGGTCCTCCACCCGAACCTGTCCAGCCTCCACCTCCATGCGTGGAGATTGAGCGGCGGCAGTTGATGCCATTTGACTTGCCTCCTGAAGTCTGTGATATCATTCTGGCAGCCAGGCGTCCCTCCACAAAGTCGGTATACGCCTGCCGGTGGAACAAATTTGTGGCATGGTGCACAGCAAAGGCTGTGGATCCCCTTTCCGCCCCTCTTTCTGAGGTTCTCCTCTTCCTTCTTTCTCTGGCCCAGCAGGGCTCTGCCCTGGGCACCCTGAAAGGTTATCTTGCTGCCATCTCCGCCTTCTTGCGGCTTCCTGATCAGCCTTCTCTTTTCAAGTCCCCTGTGGTTACACGCTTTCTCAAAGGCATTACACATACGTTCCCTCCTGTCCCTTTTGTAATGCCTCAGTGGGACTTGAATCTGGTCTTGACATTCCTGATGTGCGCTCCCTTCGAGCCTCTTCACAATTGCCATCTTCGTCTTCTGACTCTTAAGACTGCTTTTCTGGTAGCCATCACCTCGGCTAGACGGGTGAGTGAGCTCCAGGCTTTATCTTCAAAGCCTCCTTTTCTATCTGTTCATCCGGACAAGGTTGTCCTTCGGCCTCGTCCCTCCTTTCTTCCTAAAGTGGTGACTCCTTTTCACCTTGGGCAGTCTGTCACCTTGCCCACCTTCTTTCCGCCTCCGCATCCTTCCAAAGAGGAAGAGAGGCTCCACCGTCTGGACCCAAAACGTGCGCTCTCCTTTTATCTGGACCGCACAAAACAGTTCCGGGTGGACGACCAGCTTTTTGTTGGGTACGTGGGCGCTAAGAAGGGGAAAGCTGTGCACAAACGGACCATCTCTCGGTGGGTCGTTTTGTGTATAAAACTTTGCTATTCCTTGGCTAAAAAAGACCCTCCTGTTGGGCTGCGCGCCCATTCTACTCGGGCCACTGCGGCTACTACTGCCTTGGGACGGGGAGTCCCTTTGTAGGACATCTGTCAGGCGGCGACGTGGGCTTCGCTACACATGTTTGCCAGGCATTATTGCCTTGACAGCCAAGTCCGGAGGGATGGCTTCTTTGGCCGTTCTGTCCTCCAGGACTTTCTGGTGTGATCTTGGTTCGCAGACCCACCACCGGGGATGGTATTGCTTGGGTATCTATTCTAAGGTGAGGAATCTAACTAACGTGTTTCTTTCAGATGAACAAGTTACTTACCTTCGGTAACGATGTATCTGTAAGAAACATTAGTTAGTTAGATTCCTCACCGACCCTCCCATCCTCCCCGTTCTGCGAACTGACATCTAGGGTTAAGGTTATCCTTTTCAGGCCCCTAGATTTTATTTTTGGCACCAGTGTCGGTCTTTGCATGGCTCTGCGTTCCTGGCGCGGAAGGCTATGTACAAGAACTGACGTCAGCGCGTGAGGGCGGCGTCTAAGTACTCCGACGACGTCATCCCGGCGCACGACGCCGACGACGGACGCGGAGCCGCAGACGACGCCTAGCGACGCGCAAGGGGTATTGCTGACGAAAAATCTTCCGGATCCAGTCTGACGCCTGGGGATATTCTAAGGTGAGGAATCTAACTAACTAATGTTTCTTACAGATACATCGTTACCGAAGGTAAGTAACTTGTTCTACAGGGACAATAGAGACTTCCGAAGGAGAAATGAAAACGTATAAAGAAGGGATTAAGAAATATTTTGCTTATGGGAAAAATATCTTTGAGGATGCTAGTAAGGGTGATAGGCTTGTTATCTTCTACAATTCAAGCCATTTTTCCAGGGCCTTTGAATTATTGTGCTCTCCAATGTTTAAAGAGCAAACATCTGAGGTGAGGGTTGAGATATTCAGAGGGAGTGGTTCTTACAGTGGAGGCCAGGGAAGAATTGGACTGGTGGTAAAAAAATATGGAAGCGTGGAATGGGAGGGCTTTTTTTTGGGTCACTGTAGGAGAGTAGGGTCTGCAATCCTATGATCACCCAGATTTTTTGCTTTTGCTTCATTGGTTTACGACTTTCTCCGGCTGTGGGCCTGCCAATCAGACCCACAGCCTAGCTGTTCTCTCTCGAAATTAACACACATGTACATTAGGTGCATCCACTAATTGGAACTGGGCCGCCTTGTCAGTCCCTGTCTCAGCATACCACAGGTATCCAGGGCATCGGTGTACCCAGGGCCTACCAGGGGCTGAAGCATGTATTATGCCACCCCCGGAATGGCCGCCCAAATCTGACACAACTGGCTGCACGACAGCTGGGGCCACGTGGTGTAATCACCCGTTGCTGTAGGTGTAGTATTCCTACACCTAAACCCTAAAATGGACACATGGATTCCTATCAGTCACTCCTATAGCAGGCCTTAACAATCCTGAAGGCAGAGTGCAGGGAATCATGTGGGACGGTGCTCTGGCGCGAGCTGAGCCCATCGACGGCTTGCGGAACCAAGTCCTAACAGCCGTTCCATGGTGACGCGGGCCAACTACTTTTAATGCATTATAATCCTTGCGGTTATTTGCTAACTTTGGCATCGCATCACCTATACATGTCGAGTAAGGTGTCATACGAATGGGAATACGAACCCCTCGCCAGTCCTGGTGACGGGGTTAGCATTCCCCCCTTTTAGAGGGACACGACATGGAAGTAACCTTGAACCCCGGTTAAAGTTGACTCAAGCCTCAGCATCACAAAATGGATGCTGCCACCAGACACAAGTCTGACCTCCTGCTGCTGGGAGACCTTCCAGCGAAGGGAGCTTGGACAAAGGGTTTCCTGTCGAGGGCGGTGTTAGCACCATCCCAGACAGGGTTTGTGTATCCCAGGTAGGCAGGGCTGAAAGGAAGGTGATTGCCAGTGGCACCCCGGTGCTCACTGTGCATAGCCCGGCTCAAACCAGTTTCGGGGGCACACCAGCCCCTGAGCTGGCGCGAAGCCGGACAAAGGATAGGGGTGTAACCACCCCCCTCCTGGCTCCACCCATAGGTAGAACCTAGTCACGGGCCAGCCCCTTTTTCTTAGAATAAAGGTAGGAGCGAGTCCCCTTCCCAAATTGGATAATCAGATAATCGGATAACTCCGAATCACGAACTACTTTCCACGAAAGGAACTCTTGACTATTTCTGAAGACTCTCCCTTGTGGCTAAGGAGTAGCCACCCTGCACCAGCAGGCACCATCTAAGCGCTTGCGGTTTGCTGTAAGTCTCTCCTACGGATCAAGACTGCCCAGCTCGACGAGACCCGAGTTCCCTGCCATCTCTGACCTTTTACCTCCCTCATCAGCTCAGCTGAGAGTCGTAGGTGTGACGAGACCTGCGGGACCGGCTATCTTCAGAACCTGCACGACGCTTATCTAGCACGCCCACCGAGGGACCCTCGAGTGAGTGCACCTAGGGTTTGAGAAGCCCTAAACCCTGAGCAGCTCCAGCATCGAAGTCTGCCTCCCCAGCATCCCCGAGATCTGCGTGGGGGCCCTTCCGCTCCTTGTTGTTCACCGCGTTGTTCGACCACTTGCCGACCGGCTTGTGGCCCTCTTCACGACGCACCACGATTGTTTCATCACTAGTCTGGTTGCTCCAGACTGGCTCTTGCTCCCCTTCAACAGAGGAGTACCACGGACCCTCCTGGTCCACTCCCGACGCCATCTTGACTCCCCCGCTTGGGTGGCCACTGCCAAGATCCGCTGCCCCTTCCTGGGCCCAGCATCATCGACAGCAGACACCTTCGTGGGACAGCTCGCCCTCCATCCTGGTCGCCGCCGCGCCTCCTGGTCCGAGGAACGGCCGAGTCCGACGTCACCCACTCACCTGGTCGAGGTGACTTCAGCCGGTACCCTCCGGGTACCCACACGATCGCTGGCTAGCGGTTGAGAACTGAGTCCCCTCTGCTTTCAGGTTTTCCTTCACCACCGATCCAGGCTTGGATCGCTCTGAACATCGTCACTGGTCGCCTGCCAGCAACTTCTTCTTTCAGGCTCCTGAGACTACACGAGGACTCCCGACATCTTGCCGAACTTCACGCAGCCGCAGCCTCCGGGCTAGGTAACTCGAGCATCTCGGTGCTCCATTGCAGGTTCGCTCTACAAGTGTCCAGTTCCTTTCTCGTTTAGTCCCACTGATCGGATCACTCCGGAATCAGTACCTCCAGACTCTAACCATTCGCATTTCACTGTTAGTGTAGATGGTTTCTCGTGCCCCTCGGGCATTTGTGTAAATTGTGCAACTGAAGTATTTTCCTAAGAGTTTTGTAGTGTGCTTAGCTCCCTGACTCATAAAGAGCCAGGGTAGTCTTGTTATAAATAAATATCCTTTTATTTTCATAACAACTTGTGTGGTGTCCTTTCACTTGGTGTTCAAGGGGTATATGTGATGGTAAACAGCTGGCTTAACACGCCCTCTAGAGTTTAGCCTAAAGACTGCTCGTATCCACGCTACTAGGATAGCTGGTCTAAAAGGTTGACTTACAACCAATCATCAATAAGGGTCGTTTGGAATGATACACAGTGATCACTAGAATAGTGAGCACTACATATCAGGCCAACCTCTCACATTGGTGAGCAGCGGTTGGGATTTGAGCTTGCTGTTGTTTTACCACACACGTATCCTAAGAATATCGCAGTGAAAGATCACATAAGTACCCAGGTACATATAACTTAACTTAGAATACTCCGAGTTCTACTGAACCGGCTGTTGTAGTGTAACAGGGCTTAGCACACCCTGACTACAACTCTTAGCAAGGGACCAGTAGGTAAACCCATAGTGTAGGTAGGTGCAACACTTACACCTCACTAGAAAAGCATGTCGGTCCACGGAGAGTCTGCAGGGACTCCCTTAGTGGTCAGTGACCCTCCACAGGTCGTGTCACGATATGCAACTCTTAGCTTCAAGGAGATGCGACAACTGTGTGCCTCCAGGAAGCTAAACCAGGGTTCTAACCCTACCATCGCAATACTGATAGGTCTCTTAGAGGCGTACGATGCTAGGAGGTCCTCTAACCCAGGTCCCCCCAGTGCAGATGGGAACATGCCTCCCTTAGAGGGAACCCTCGGTGACCCAGACCTCGACCTCCACACAGAGGAGGAGGACGAGGACGAGTTATCGGGAGACGAGGCAGACAAAGGTCCAGTGGTAGTCGGCAGGCTTACAAGGACCAACTTAAGCAGGCATGAGAATGGAACTGGGGGAGCCCCGGGCCCACGCTCAAGCAGGCTTAACCTTGGGAACGGACGAGCTAGGTCTCTCTCCAGAGGCTCTGGCAGATCGGTTCATACACATGTCTCTCAGGCACCTTCTCAGAGAGGAATGACTTCCCCTCAGAGGAGGGAGCATGAAGCGAAGATGCGGGAGGTCAATCTGAGGATCGAGCGGGAAGAACTTGCCCTCGCCAAAGAAAGACTTGCCTTAGCCCGAGAGCAGAAATTAAGTGGGTTAGATCCCACTGGTGGCAGCATTCTCAATAGAGAGAAAGACAGGGGTATAGACACTAGACACCTGAGTAAAATCGTGCCCCCCTTTAAACAAGGGGACGACATCCACAAGTGGATAACTGCCTTGGAGAGGGCCTGCACTGTCCAGTGCGTCCCCCCAAGTCAGTGGGCAGCTATACTGTGGCTTTCCTTTGAAGGTAAAGGAAGGGACAAGCTCCTCACTACAAGAGCTGAGGATGCTAACAACTACCAAGTCCTGAAGAACACACTGATTGATGGGTTTGGCTTAACCACGGAACAGTACCGGGTGCTGTTCCGGGACACCCAGAAAATTCAGTCTCAGGATTGGGCTGACTTTGTCGATTGTGCCACTAAGGCTTTGGAAGGCTGGTTGCTGGGTAGCAAGGTTACTGATTACACAGGATTGTACAATCTTATCATGCGAGAACAGATTTTAAACAACTGTCAGAACCAATTGTTGCATCAGCACCTTGTCGACTCGGATCTGACCTCTCCCCAAGAATTGGGAAAGAAGGCAGACAGATGGGTCAGAACAAGGGTCAAGCAGAACCAGAATCAGAACCAGGGTGGTCAGAAGAAAGCAGACCAAAAGGGTAACAAGAACGAACAAAATGACCAGAAGTCTTCGACAGGTCCCCAACAAACCAAAGAGGGTGGGGGTCAGGCTTCACAGAAGAAGAAGACTCAAGAAGGCCAGTCAAAAAGGTGGTGCCAATACTGTAAAAGTAAGACTCACTGGTTTAGTGAGTGCACCAAGAAAGGAGGGCAAACTCCTACCACTGCAGCCCCTAAGGCACCTGCGCCCCCTAGTACAGTCAGCAGTGGTAGTGCGCCTCCCAAGGCATTAGTTGGGTTAACCTTGGGAACCGAGGGGAGTGACGACTTAGTCGGCACGCTCACTCAGGCCGTCCTTGTCTGTACAGGGGATATGGATATGTCCCCTGATGCCAGTCCCAATACTTTGGGCAAATACAGGCAGACACCTTTGATAAATGGAAAAGTGGCTCAGGCCTACAGGGACACGTGTGCCAGTGTCACCATGGTGACGCCTAACTTCGTGGACCCTGGACAGATCATGCTAGGCACCAGTTACCTAGTGACCAATGCCAGCAACGTCACTACCAATCACAGTATGGCAGTTGTTGATTTCTCCTGGGGAGGGGTAAGTGGCCCGAAAAAGGTTGTGGTTAGTTCAGACCTCCCCGTAGAATGTCTGTTGGGCAATGATTTGGAAACGTCACAATGGTCAGAAGTGGAGCAGAGGACTCACATGGAAATGTTAGGTTTGCCAGCACATGTCCTTGCTGTGACCAGGTCACAGGCCAAAAGATGCCCCACTGAACAGGTGCTGGATCCTGGAAGAACGGACCAGACACCTTCCAAGAAAAGGAGCAGTAAGGGTAAGGCTTCGCCTTCCCCCTTGCCCCAGGTCGTGGATCAAGTCTCCGAGGAGGCTGACCTTAAAGAACTGAGGGAAACTGAGCCGCAAGAGCTTGAACCTGGTCAGGTTGAGTTTCTGGGCTCAGGGGGACCCTCCAGGGAAGACCTGGGGAAGGCACAGTTAGACTGCCCCTCACTTGAACCCCTCAGACAGCAGGCCGCTGCTGAGGCTGCAGGGAACGCCACAGGTACCCACAAAGTGTACTGGGACGATGGACTCCTGTACTCGGAGGCAAGAGACCCCAAACCTGGTGCGACCAGGAGGCTGGTCATCCCCTTGTCTCTGAGAGGTTTCCTTCTCACCTTGGCCCACGAGATTCCCCTTGCAGGTCACTTAGGCCAGAATAAGACTTGGGACAGAATTGTTCCACACTTTCACTGGCCCCACATGTCCGAAGATACGAAGGAGTTTTGCCGCTCCTGTGTCACTTGCCAAGCCAGTGGTAAGTCAGGTGGCACGACAAAGGCCCCCCTCATACCACTACCAGTGGTGGGGGTACCCTTTGAACGAGTGGGGATCGACATTGTCGGACCAATGGAACCCCAGACAGCATCAGGGCACAAGTTTATACTGGTGGTGGTGGACCACGCCACCAGGTATCCTGAAGCTATTCCCCTTAGGACCACTACAGCACCTGTGGTGGCACGGGCCCTACTTGGAGTGTTCTCCAGAGTGGGCTTCCCTAAGGAGGTCGTCTCAGACAGAGGTGCAAACTTCATGTCGGGATATCTGACTGCTATGTGGAAGGAATGTGGTGTCAACTACAAGTTCACCACACCCTATCACCCACAATGCAATGGGCTGGTTGAGCGATTCAACCGGACCCTAAAAGGGATGATTCACGGACTACCTGAAAAGCTTCGGCGGAGATGGGATGTCCTGATACCCTGCCTCTTGTTCGCCTACAGAGAGGTCCCGCAGAAGGGGGTTGGCTACAGCCCTTTTGAGCTTCTGTTCGGACATCCTGTAAGGGGACCCCTTTGTTTGGTAAAGGAAGGATGGGAGAGACCTCTCAGAAAGCCGGCATCAAACATTGTGGACTATGTGCTCGGTCTCCGCTCGCGGATGGCGGAGTACATGGAGAAGGCGTCTAGAAACCTTGAGGCGAGCCAAGAATTACAGAAAGCTTGGCACGACCAAAAGGCTGTCCTAACTGTGTATCAGCCTGGACAGAAGGTGTGGGTGCTGGAGCCAGTGGCCCCAGCAGCACTCAAAGACAAATGGTCTGGGCCCCACACGATCATTGAGCAAAAGGGAGAGGTCACCTACTTGGTAGACCTGGGAACTCCCCGGAGCCCCCACAGGGTGCTCCATGTAAACAGGCTCAAGGCATATGTCGACAGGGAGGGCATGGGCTTGCTCATGGCCACAGATGAGGGACAGGAGGAGGAGAGTGACCCTCTCCCGGACCTGCTCTCTCAGAACCCTGACGATGGATCAGTAGATGGTGTTGTCTTTTGTGGCAGCCTCTCTGGACATCAACAAGAGGATTGTAAACAGGTTCTTCAATCCTTTCGACATATGTTCTCTCTGACACCCAGTCAGACCAAGTGGTGTACCCACGAGGTCGACACTGGGGACAGTCTGCCCGTAAAGAGTAAAATCTATCGGCAACCTGATCATGTCCGAGACTGCATCAAGACAGAGGTGCAGAAAATGTTGGAGCTGGGAGTCATTGAACCCTCGGACAGCCCCTGGGCTAGTCCCGTAGTGCTCGTGCCGAAACCTCACACCCAGGGCGGTAAGAAAGAGATGAGGTTTTGCGTGGACTACAGAGGTCTCAATGCGGTCACTAAGACCGACGCCCACCCGATACCAAGAGCAGACGAACTTATCGACCGGTTGGCCTCGGCCAACTACTTAAGTACGTTTGACCTGACAGCTGGGTATTGGCAAATCAGGTTAGCTGAGGAGGCCAAGCCCAAAACAGCATTTTCTACCCCGGGTGGGCATTATCAGTTCGTGGTAATGCCCTTTGGTTTGAAAAATGCACCTGCCACCTTCCAAAGGCTGGTGAATCGAGTTCTCACTGGGTTGGACGACTTCTGTGCGGCGTATCTGGACGATATCGCTGTCTTTAGCTCCACCTGGGAGGATCACCTGGTCCACCTGAGGAAAGTGTTAGAGGCCCTGCAGAAGGCAGGCCTCACTATCAAGGCCACCAAGTGCCAGATAGGGCAGACACAGGTTGTATACCTGGGCCACCGTGTAGGTGGAGGCCAGGTTCAACCATTGGAGAGCAAAATACAGGCCATCCAGGACTGGGCTCCTCCAACCACCCAGACTCAGGTTCGAGCTTTCTTGGGCCTGACTGGTTATTACCGGAAATTTGTCAGAAATTATGGATCCATTGTGACCCCGCTAAACGACCTGACAAGTAAAAAGATGCCAAAAAAAGTTCAGTGGACAGCAAGCTGTCAGAAGGCATTCGATGACCTAAAGCAGGCCATGTGCACAGCACCTATCCTAAAGAGTCCCGACTACTCCAAACCATTCATTGTCCAAACAGACGCTTCGGAGCTGGGTGTGGGAGCTGTTCTATCGCAACTGAATTTTGATGGTCATGACCAGCCCATAGCTTTTATTAGCAGGAGGCTGACCCCCAGAGAGAAGAATTGGTCAGCTATTGAGAGGGAGGCCTTTGCTGTGGTTTGGGCCCTGAAGAAGTTGAGGCCATACTTGTTTGGCACTCACTTCAAGATTCAGACCGACCATAAGCCCCTCTTGTGGCTAAATCAAATGAAGGGTGAAAACCCCAAACTACTTAGGTGGTCCATTTCCCTACAGGGGATGGACTTCACAGTGGAGCATAGACCTGGCACTGATCATGGCAATGCAGATGGGCTCTCCAGGTATTTCCACTTAGAGCAAGAAGACTCACCTGGTCAAGGTTAGCTTATTGTCCCAAAGTTTGGGGGGGGGTCATGTAGGAGAGTAGGGTCTGCAATCCTATGATCACCCAGATTTTTTGCTTTTGCTTCATTGGTTTACGACTTTCTCCGGCTGTGGGCCTGCCAATCAGACCCACAGCCTAGCTGTTCTCTCTCGAAATTAACACACATGTACATTAGGTGCATCCACTAATTGGAACTGGGCCGCCTTGTCAGTCCCTGTCTCAGCATACCACAGGTATCCAGGGCATCGGTGTACCCAGGGCCTACCAGGGGCTGAAGCATGTATTATGCCACCCCCGGAATGGCCGCCCAAATCTGACACAACTGGCTGCACGACAGCTGGGGCCACGTGGTGTAATCACCCGTTGCTGTAGGTGTAGTATTCCTACACCTAAACCCTAAAATGGACACATGGATTCCTATCAGTCACTCCTATAGCAGGCCTTAACAATCCTGAAGGCAGAGTGCAGGGAATCATGTGGGACGGTGCTCTGGCGCGAGCTGAGCCCATCGACGGCTTGCGGAACCAAGTCCTAACAGCCGTTCCATGGTGACGCGGGCCAACTACTTTTAATGCATTATAATCCTTGCGGTTATTTGCTAACTTTGGCATCGCATCACCTATACATGTCGAGTAAGGTGTCATACGAATGGGAATACGAACCCCTCGCCAGTCCTGGTGACGGGGTTAGCATTCCCCCCTTTTAGAGGGACACGACATGGAAGTAACCTTGAACCCCGGTTAAAGTTGACTCAAGCCTCAGCATCACAAAATGGATGCTGCCACCAGACACAAGTCTGACCTCCTGCTGCTGGGAGACCTTCCAGCGAAGGGAGCTTGGACAAAGGGTTTCCTGTCGAGGGCGGTGTTAGCACCATCCCAGACAGGGTTTGTGTATCCCAGGTAGGCAGGGCTGAAAGGAAGGTGATTGCCAGTGGCACCCCGGTGCTCACTGTGCATAGCCCGGCTCAAACCAGTTTCGGGGGCACACCAGCCCCTGAGCTGGCGCGAAGCCGGACAAAGGATAGGGGTGTAACCACCTCCCTCCTGGCTCCACCCATAGGTAGAACCTAGTCACGGGCCAGCCCCTTTTTCTTAGAATAAAGGTAGGAGCGAGTCCCCTTCCCAAATTGGATAATCAGATAATCGGATAACTCCGAATCACGAACTACTTTCCACGAAAGGAACTCTTGACTATTTCTGAAGACTCTCCCTTGTGGCTAAGGAGTAGCCACCCTGCACCAGCAGGCACCATCTAAGCGCTTGCGGTTTGCTGTAAGTCTCTCCTACGGATCAAGACTGCCCAGCTCGACGAGACCCGAGTTCCCTGCCATCTCTGACCTTTTACCTCCCTCATCAGCTCAGCTGAGAGTCGTAGGTGTGACGAGACCTGCGGGACCGGCTATCTTCAGAACCTGCACGACGCTTATCTAGCACGCCCACCGAGGGACCCTCGAGTGAGTGCACCTAGGGTTTGAGAAGCCCTAAACCCTGAGCAGCTCCAGCATCGAAGTCTGCCTCCCCAGCATCCCCGAGATCTGCGTGGGGGCCCTTCCGCTCCTTGTTGTTCACCGCGTTGTTCGACCACTTGCCGACCGGCTTGTGGCCCTCTTCACGACGCACCACGATTGTTTCATCACTAGTCTGGTTGCTCCAGACTGGCTCTTGCTCCCCTTCAACAGAGGAGTACCACGGACCCTCCTGGTCCACTCCCGACGCCATCTTGACTCCCCCGCTTGGGTGGCCACTGCCAAGATCCGCTGCCCCTTCCTGGGCCCAGCATCATCGACAGCAGACACCTTCGTGGGACAGCTCGCCCTCCATCCTGGTCGCCGCCGCGCCTCCTGGTCCGAGGAACGGCCGAGTCCGACGTCACCCACTCACCTGGTCGAGGTGACTTCAGCCGGTACCCTCCGGGTACCCACACGATCGCTGGCTAGCGGTTGAGAACTGAGTCCCCTCTGCTTTCAGGTTTTCCTTCACCACCGATCCAGGCTTGGATCGCTCTGAACATCGTCACTGGTCGCCTGCCAGCAACTTCTTCTTTCAGGCTCCTGAGACTACACGAGGACTCCCGACATCTTGCCGAACTTCACGCAGCCGCAGCCTCCGGGCTAGGTAACTCGAGCATCTCGGTGCTCCATTGCAGGTTCGCTCTACAAGTGTCCAGTTCCTTTCTCGTTTAGTCCCACTGATCGGATCACTCCGGAATCAGTACCTCCAGACTCTAACCATTCGCATTTCACTGTTAGTGTAGATGGTTTCTCGTGCCCCTCGGGCATTTGTGTAAATTGTGCAACTGAAGTATTTTCCTAAGAACTTTGTAGTGTGCTTAGCTCCCTGACTCATAAAGAGCCAGGGTAGTCTTGTTATAAATAAATATCCTTTTATTTTCATAACAACTTGTGTGGTGTCCTTTCACTTGGTGTTCAAGGGGTATATGTGATGGTAAACAGCTGGCTTAACACGCCCTCTAGAGTTTAGCCTAAAGACTGCTCGTATCCACGCTACTAGGATAGCTGGTCTAAAAGGTTGACTTACAACCAATCATCAATAAGGGTCGTTTGGAATGATACACAGTGATCACTAGAATAGTGAGCACTACATATCAGGCCAACCTCTCACATTGGTGAGCAGCGGTTGGGATTTGAGCTTGCTGTTGTTTTACCACACACGTATCCTAAGAATATCGCAGTGAAAGATCACATAAGTACCCAGGTACATATAACTTAACTTAGAATACTCCGAGTTCTACTGAACCGGCTGTTGTAGTGTAACAGGGCTTAGCACACCCTGACTACAACTCTTAGCAAGGGACCAGTAGGTAAACCCATAGTGTAGGTAGGTGCAACACTTACACCTCACTAGAAAAGCATGTCGGTCCACGGAGAGTCTGCAGGGACTCCCTTAGTGGTCAGTGACCCTCCACAGGTCGTGTCACGATATGCAACTCTTAGCTTCAAGGAGATGCGACAACTGTGTGCCTCCAGGAAGCTAAACCAGGGTTCTAACTCTACCATCGCAATACTGATAGGTCTCTTAGAGGCGTACGATGCTAGGAGGTCCTCTAACCCAGGTCCCCCCAGTGCAGATGGGAACATGCCTCCCTTAGAGGGAACCCTCGGTGACCCAGACCTCGACCTCCACACAGAGGAGGAGGACGAGGACGAGTTATCGGGAGACGAGGCAGACAAAGGTCCAGTGGTAGTCGGCAGGCTTACAAGGACCAACTTAAGCAGGCATGAGAATGGAACTGGGGGAGCCCCGGGCCCACGCTCAAGCAGGCTTAACCTTGGGAACGGACGAGCTAGGTCTCTCTCCAGAGGCTCTGGCAGATCGGTTCATACACATGTCTCTCAGGCACCTTCTCAGAGAGGAATGACTTCCCCTCAGAGGAGGGAGCATGAAGCGAAGATGCGGGAGGTCAATCTGAGGATCGAGCGGGAAGAACTTGCCCTCGCCAAAGAAAGACTTGCCTTAGCCCGAGAGCAGAAATTAAGTGGGTTAGATCCCACTGGTGGCAGCATTCTCAATAGAGAGAAAGACAGGGGTATAGACACTAGACACCTGAGTAAAATCGTGCCCCCCTTTAAACAAGGGGACGACATCCACAAGTGGATAACTGCCTTGGAGAGGGCCTGCACTGTCCAGTGCGTCCCCCCAAGTCAGTGGGCAGCTATACTGTGGCTTTCCTTTGAAGGTAAAGGAAGGGACAAGCTCCTCACTACAAGAGCTGAGGATGCTAACAACTACCAAGTCCTGAAGAACACACTGATTGATGGGTTTGGCTTAACCACGGAACAGTACCGGGTGCTGTTCCGGGACACCCAGAAAATTCAGTCTCAGGATTGGGCTGACTTTGTCGATTGTGCCACTAAGGCTTTGGAAGGCTGGTTGCTGGGTAGCAAGGTTACTGATTACACAGGATTGTACAATCTTATCATGCGAGAACAGATTTTAAACAACTGTCAGAACCAATTGTTGCATCAGCACCTTGTCGACTCGGATCTGACCTCTCCCCAAGAATTGGGAAAGAAGGCAGACAGATGGGTCAGAACAAGGGTCAAGCAGAACCAGAATCAGAACCAGGGTGGTCAGAAGAAAGCAGACCAAAAGGGTAACAAGAACGAACAAAATGACCAGAAGTCTTCGACAGGTCCCCAACAAACCAAAGAGGGTGGGGGTCAGGCTTCACAGAAGAAGAAGACTCAAGAAGGCCAGTCAAAAAGGTGGTGCCAATACTGTAAAAGTAAGACTCACTGGTTTAGTGAGTGCACCAAGAAAGGAGGGCAAACTCCTACCACTGCAGCCCCTAAGGCACCTGCGCCCCCTAGTACAGTCAGCAGTGGTAGTGCGCCTCCCAAGGCATTAGTTGGGTTAACCTTGGGAACCGAGGGGAGTGACGACTTAGTCGGCACGCTCACTCAGGCCGTCCTTGTCTGTACAGGGGATATGGATATGTCCCCTGATGCCAGTCCCAATACTTTGGGCAAATACAGGCAGACACCTTTGATAAATGGAAAAGTGGCTCAGGCCTACAGGGACACGTGTGCCAGTGTCACCATGGTGACGCCTAACTTCGTGGACCCTGGACAGATCATGCTAGGCACCAGTTACCTAGTGACCAATGCCAGCAACGTCACTACCAATCACAGTATGGCAGTTGTTGATTTCTCCTGGGGAGGGGTAAGTGGCCCGAAAAAGGTTGTGGTTAGTTCAGACCTCCCCGTAGAATGTCAGTTGGGCAATGATTTGGAAACGTCACAATGGTCAGAAGTGGAGCAGAGGACTCACATGGAAATGTTAGGTTTGCCAGCACATGTCCTTGCTGTGACCAGGTCACAGGCCAAAAGATGCCCCACTGAACAGGTGCTGGATCCTGGAAGAACGGACCAGACACCTTCCAAGAAAAGGAGCAGTAAGGGTAAGGCTTCGCCTTCCCCCTTGCCCCAGGTCGTGGATCAAGTCTCCGAGGAGGCTGACCTTAAAGAACTGAGGGAAACTGAGCCGCAAGAGCTTGAACCTGGTCAGGTTGAGTTTCTGGGCTCAGGGGGACCCTCCAGGGAAGACCTGGGGAAGGCACAGTTAGACTGCCCCTCACTTGAACCCCTCAGACAGCAGGCCGCTGCTGAGGCTGCAGGGAACGCCACAGGTACCCACAAAGTGTACTGGGACGATGGACTCCTGTACTCGGAGGCAAGAGACCCCAAACCTGGTGCGACCAGGAGGCTGGTCATCCCCTTGTCTCTGAGAGGTTTCCTTCTCACCTTGGCCCACGAGATTCCCCTTGCAGGTCACTTAGGCCAGAATAAGACTTGGGACAGAATTGTTCCACACTTTCACTGGCCCCACATGTCCGAAGATACGAAGGAGTTTTGCCGCTCCTGTGTCACTTGCCAAGCCAGTGGTAAGTCAGGTGGCACGACAAAGGCCCCCCTCATACCACTACCAGTGGTGGGGGTACCCTTTGAACGAGTGGGGATCGACATTGTCGGACCAATGGAACCCCAGACAGCATCAGGGCACAAGTTTATACTGGTGGTGGTGGACCACGCCACCAGGTATCCTGAAGCTATTCCCCTTAGGACCACTACAGCACCTGTGGTGGCACGGGCCCTACTTGGAGTGTTCTCCAGAGTGGGCTTCCCTAAGGAGGTCGTCTCAGACAGAGGTGCAAACTTCATGTCGGGATATCTGACTGCTATGTGGAAGGAATGTGGTGTCAACTACAAGTTCACCACACCCTATCACCCACAATGCAATGGGCTGGTTGAGCGATTCAACCGGACCCTAAAAGGGATGATTCACGGACTACCTGAAAAGCTTCGGCGGAGATGGGATGTCCTGATACCCTGCCTCTTGTTCGCCTACAGAGAGGTCCCGCAGAAGGGGGTTGGCTACAGCCCTTTTGAGCTTCTGTTCGGACATCCTGTAAGGGGACCCCTTTGTTTGGTAAAGGAAGGATGGGAGAGACCTCTCAGAAAGCCGGCATCAAACATTGTGGACTATGTGCTCGGTCTCCGCTCGCGGATGGCGGAGTACATGGAGAAGGCGTCTAGAAACCTTGAGGCGAGCCAAGAATTACAGAAAGCTTGGCACGACCAAAAGGCTGTCCTAACTGTGTATCAGCCTGGACAGAAGGTGTGGGTGCTGGAGCCAGTGGCCCCAGCAGCACTCAAAGACAAATGGTCTGGGCCCCACACGATCATTGAGCAAAAGGGAGAGGTCACCTACTTGGTAGACCTGGGAACTCCCCGGAGCCCCCACAGGGTGCTCCATGTAAACAGGCTCAAGGCATATGTCGACAGGGAGGGCATGGGCTTGCTCATGGCCACAGATGAGGGACAGGAGGAGGAGAGTGACCCTCTCCCGGACCTGCTCTCTCAGAACCCTGACGATGGATCAGTAGATGGTGTTGTCTTTTGTGGCAGCCTCTCTGGACATCAACAAGAGGATTGTAAACAGGTTCTTCAATCCTTTCGACATATGTTCTCTCTGACACCCAGTCAGACCAAGTGGTGTACCCACGAGGTCGACACTGGGGACAGTCTGCCCGTAAAGAGTAAAATCTATCGGCAACCTGATCATGTCCGAGACTGCATCAAGACAGAGGTGCAGAAAATGTTGGAGCTGGGAGTCATTGAACCCTCGGACAGCCCCTGGGCTAGTCCCGTAGTGCTCGTGCCGAAACCTCACACCCAGGGCGGTAAGAAAGAGATGAGGTTTTGCGTGGACTACAGAGGTCTCAATGCGGTCACTAAGACCGACGCCCACCCGATACCAAGAGCAGACGAACTTATCGACCGGTTGGCCTCGGCCAACTACTTAAGTACGTTTGACCTGACAGCTGGGTATTGGCAAATCAGGTTAGCTGAGGAGGCCAAGCCCAAAACAGCATTTTCTACCCCGGGTGGGCATTATCAGTTCGTGGTAATGCCCTTTGGTTTGAAAAATGCACCTGCCACCTTCCAAAGGCTGGTGAATCGAGTTCTCACTGGGTTGGACGACTTCTGTGCGGCGTATCTGGACGATATCGCTGTCTTTAGCTCCACCTGGGAGGATCACCTGGTCCACCTGAGGAAAGTGTTAGAGGCCCTGCAGAAGGCAGGCCTCACTATCAAGGCCACCAAGTGCCAGATAGGGCAGACACAGGTTGTATACCTGGGCCACCTTGTAGGTGGAGGCCAGGTTCAACCATTGGAGAGCAAAATACAGGCCATCCAGGACTGGGCTCCTCCAACCACCCAGACTCAGGTTCGAGCTTTCTTGGGCCTGACTGGTTATTACCGGAAATTTGTCAGAAATTATGGATCCATTGTGACCCCGCTAAACGACCTGACAAGTAAAAAGATGCCAAAAAAAGTTCAGTGGACAGCAAGCTGTCAGAAGGCATTCGATGACCTAAAGCAGGCCATGTGCACAGCACCTATCCTAAAGAGTCCCGACTACTCCAAACCATTCATTGTCCAAACAGACGCTTCGGAGCTGGGTGTGGGAGCTGTTCTATCGCAACTGAATTTTGATGGTCATGACCAGCCCATAGCTTTTATTAGCAGGAGGCTGACCCCCAGAGAGAAGAATTGGTCAGCTATTGAGAGGGAGGCCTTTGCTGTGGTTTGGGCCCTGAAGAAGTTGAGGCCATACTTGTTTGGCACTCACTTCAAGATTCAGACCGACCATAAGCCCCTCTTGTGGCTAAATCAAATGAAGGGTGAAAACCCCAAACTACTTAGGTGGTCCATTTCCCTACAGGGGATGGACTTCACAGTGGAGCATAGACCTGGCACTGATCATGGCAATGCAGATGGGCTCTCCAGGTATTTCCACTTAGAGCAAGAAGACTCACCTGGTCAAGGTTAGCTTATTGTCCCAAAGTTTGGGGGGGGGTCATGTAGGAGAGTAGGGTCTGCAATCCTATGATCACCCAGATTTTTTGCTTTTGCTTCATTGGTTTACGACTTTCTCCGGCTGTGGGCCTGCCAATCAGACCCACAGCCTAGCTGTTCTCTCTCGAAATTAACACACATGTACATTAGGTGCATCCACTAATTGGAACTGGGCCGCCTTGTCAGTCCCTGTCTCAGCATACCACAGGTATCCAGGGCATCGGTGTACCCAGGGCCTACCAGGGGCTGAAGCATGTATTATGCCACCCCCGGAATGGCCGCCCAAATCTGACACAACTGGCTGCACGACAGCTGGGGCCACGTGGTGTAATCACCCGTTGCTGTAGGTGTAGTATTCCTACACCTAAACCCTAAAATGGACACATGGATTCCTATCAGTCACTCCTATAGCAGGCCTTAACAATCCTGAAGGCAGAGTGCAGGGAATCATGTGGGACGGTGCTCTGGCGCGAGCTGAGCCCATCGACGGCTTGCGGAACCAAGTCCTAACAGCCGTTCCATGGTGACGCGGGCCAACTACTTTTAATGCATTATAATCCTTGCGGTTATTTGCTAACTTTGGCATCGCATCACCTATACATGTCGAGTAAGGTGTCATACGAATGGGAATACGAACCCCTCGCCAGTCCTGGTGACGGGGTTAGCATTCCCCCCTTTTAGAGGGACACGACATGGAAGTAACCTTGAACCCCGGTTAAAGTTGACTCAAGCCTCAGCATCACAAAATGGATGCTGCCACCAGACACAAGTCTGACCTCCTGCTGCTGGGAGACCTTCCAGCGAAGGGAGCTTGGACAAAGGGTTTCCTGTCGAGGGCGGTGTTAGCACCATCCCAGACAGGGTTTGTGTATCCCAGGTAGGCAGGGCTGAAAGGAAGGTGATTGCCAGTGGCACCCCGGTGCTCACTGTGCATAGCCCGGCTCAAACCAGTTTCGGGGGCACACCAGCCCCTGAGCTGGCGCGAAGCCGGACAAAGGATAGGGGTGTAACCACCCCCCTCCTGGCTCCACCCATAGGTAGAACCTAGTCACGGGCCAGCCCCTTTTTCTTAGAATAAAGGTAGGAGCGAGTCCCCTTCCCAAATTGGATAATCAGATAATCGGATAACTCCGAATCACGAACTACTTTCCACGAAAGGAACTCTTGACTATTTCTGAAGACTCTCCCTTGTGGCTAAGGAGTAGCCACCCTGCACCAGCAGGCACCATCTAAGCGCTTGCGGTTTGCTGTAAGTCTCTCCTACGGATCAAGACTGCCCAGCTCGACGAGACCCGAGTTCCCTGCCATCTCTGACCTTTTACCTCCCTCATCAGCTCAGCTGAGAGTCGTAGGTGTGACGAGACCTGCGGGACCGGCTATCTTCAGAACCTGCACGACGCTTATCTAGCACGCCCACCGAGGGACCCTCGAGTGAGTGCACCTAGGGTTTGAGAAGCCCTAAACCCTGAGCAGCTCCAGCATCGAAGTCTGCCTCCCCAGCATCCCCGAGATCTGCGTGGGGGCCCTTCCGCTCCTTGTTGTTCACCGCGTTGTTCGACCACTTGCCGACCGGCTTGTGGCCCTCTTCACGACGCACCACGATTGTTTCATCACTAGTCTGGTTGCTCCAGACTGGCTCTTGCTCCCCTTCAACAGAGGAGTACCACGGACCCTCCTGGTCCACTCCCGACGCCATCTTGACTCCCCCGCTTGGGTGGCCACTGCCAAGATCCGCTGCCCCTTCCTGGGCCCAGCATCATCGACAGCAGACACCTTCGTGGGACAGCTCGCCCTCCATCCTGGTCGCCGCCGCGCCTCCTGGTCCGAGGAACGGCCGAGTCCGACGTCACCCACTCACCTGGTCGAGGTGACTTCAGCCGGTACCCTCCGGGTACCCACACGATCGCTGGCTAGCGGTTGAGAACTGAGTCCCCTCTGCTTTCAGGTTTTCCTTCACCACCGATCCAGGCTTGGATCGCTCTGAACATCGTCACTGGTCGCCTGCCAGCAACTTCTTCTTTCAGGCTCCTGAGACTACACGAGGACTCCCGACATCTTGCCGAACTTCACGCAGCCGCAGCCTCCGGGCTAGGTAACTCGAGCATCTCGGTGCTCCATTGCAGGTTCGCTCTACAAGTGTCCAGTTCCTTTCTCGTTTAGTCCCACTGATCGGATCACTCCGGAATCAGTACCTCCAGACTCTAACCATTCGCATTTCACTGTTAGTGTAGATGGTTTCTCGTGCCCCTCGGGCATTTGTGTAAATTGTGCAACTGAAGTATTTTCCTAAGAGTTTTGTAGTGTGCTTAGCTCCCTGACTCATAAAGAGCCAGGGTAGTCTTGTTATAAATAAATATCCTTTTATTTTCATAACAACTTGTGTGGTGTCCTTTCACTTGGTGTTCAAGGGGTATATGTGATGGTAAACAGCTGGCTTAACACGCCCTCTAGAGTTTAGCCTAAAGACTGCTCGTATCCACGCTACTAGGATAGCTGGTCTAAAAGGTTGACTTACAACCAATCATCAATAAGGGTCGTTTGGAATGATACACAGTGATCACTAGAATAGTGAGCACTACATATCAGGCCAACCTCTCACAGTCACTGCCAGCATTGGTGATAGAATCAGATGCAAGCTTGTCAGGTTGGGGAGCAAACGGTGGTTCAACTTCTACAGCAGGTCTGTGGACAGGGAGAGAGTGGAACGTGCATATAAATTGTCGAACTTCTGGCAGGATCTTTTGTGGTAAAGAATTTTACAAAGAGTACTGCGAGGTGTTTGATAATGGACAATGTGTCAGTTGTGAGATATGTGAACAAGTTAGGGGGTCCAAAATCAACTAACACTGCCAAAGTGTAGTAAAAACAATACGGCTGCCTTTTCACTCTCAAAAACCAGCCATTACCCAAATATATACTCGCTTGTCATCTCCATGTACCACAGTATACTGCAAAGTTATCACGATATACCATTGCCTAAAAAATAACTAAGGCCTAGCTCTATTATTGAATTGCAGTACCCTTTCATCATTCCTAGTGTCGCATGGCCAATGCAATACACAAGTCAGATTTACAAAGGAGTAGAAGGCCACCATGCATGCACCTGCAGTGATTGGTAAATCTGAAGAAATGCAAGGCGGTGCAGTTTTGCATTACTCTGCACACCATAAATTTCACTGCTGCTAAATTTCACATAATCCTGTGTGCCATGCTACTGTAGCCACTCCATAATATGCTATTCCACTCTACGCCTCTCCGCTGTACGAGACTCCACTCTAAACTATTACACTATACAATGTCACTGTACACCACTCCACTGGATGCTATTCCACTATAAGCCATTCTACTGTATGCCACTCCACACAACTCTATTTCATTACATGCCACTACATTCTATAACACTTCACTATGCTATTCCACTGTATGCCACTTCACTGTATGCCACTCTACGAGTATGGCACTCCACACTATGCCACCTCATTCTCCATTATTAAATTGGACCGCACTCCAATGCATGCCACTCCACACTATTACACTGTACACCACTCCAATCTATGCCATTCCACTCTACGCTATTACACTGTATGCAACTCCACTCTACGCCTCTTCAATGTACATCATTCTACTGTATGCCACTCCGCTACTCTAGTATATGCTATTTCACTCTACGCCATTACACTGTATGCCACTCCACTCTATTCCACTGTGTGCACCTCCACTGTACGCTACTCTACTCTATGCCACTCTAGTGTTTGGCACTCTGCTAACCGCCACTTCATTCTAAACTATTTCATTGAATGCCACTCCACTGTATTCAATTGGACCTCACTCCAATGTACAGCACTCCACTGTATGCTATGACACTCAACCACACATCACTGTAGGACACTCCAGTCTACACTACTCCATTATACGCCACTTCAGTGTATGCTGCTCCACTACACACTATTACACCCTACGCCATGCCACTGCACAACACTCTACTCTACCCCACTTCATTCTCCACTATTCCATTTGACACCACTCCACTGTACGTTATTACACTCTTCCCCATTCCATTGTACACCACTCCAGTCTACACTATTTCACTGTACATCACTGCACTGTGCTCTACTCCAGTATATGCTATGCTAGTCTACGCCACTCTACTGTACACCACTCCACTCTACGCTATTCCACTGTATGCCACTCCACTATATGCTACTCCACTATGCGCCATTTCATTTTATGCCCCTCCACTCCAATGTGCTCCACTCCATTCTACGTTAGTCCATTGGATGCAACTCCACTATATGCTGTTTCACTCTACCCCACTCCACTGCACACTACTCCAGTCTACACCACTCTACTGTACGCCACTCCACTCTATGCTATTTTACTCTATGCCACTCTACTCTATGCCACTCCACTGTCTCCACTCTATGCTGCTCTACTGGATGCCACTCCATTCTACACTATTTCACTGTATGCAACTTCAATCTTTGCCCCTTTACTGTATGGCGTTCCACTCTACCCCTCTCCACTGTATGCTATTACACTCTACACCACCACACAATACACCACTCCAGTCTACACCCCTTCACTGTACGCTAGTACACTATACGCTATTACACTCTTCCACACTCCACTGTACTCTATTCCAGTGTATGCTACTCTACTTCATGGTAATCCACTCTACACCACTACAGTGTATGCCACTTCACTCTACGCCGTTTCATTGTATGACACTCTTCTCCACTCTATAACTCCACTCTATAACTCCACTCTATAGAAGTCTCCCACACTTTATGGCACTCTACCACATTCGACTCTACTCTATCTCCTTACATTACACTGTCCAACTCTATTCTCCACTCTATGCCCATACACGCCAATGTACAACACTTTATTCCGTTATACACTTTTCTATATGACACAGCATTCCACACTACTACACAAGACCAATCCAATTTATACGTTTTCTACCTATGCCAGTACACTCCACTCCATGCCACTCTGCTCTACGACACACAAATACACTCTATTGTTTCTTACTCCACACTACATTACACCACTCCACTTGACTCTACTCCACTGTCCAAGATTTTACCTCACTCTGTTACTATACAACAATCCACTCTATGCGGCTCCACTGCTTCACACACTACTGCACTTTACGCAACTCCACTCTACAACACTCTAATACAGTGTATGCCACTCTCCGACACTTTACTCTGGTCTATTCCCCTTTACTCCACTGTACAACATTGCACTATACTGTATCTCACTGTTCAACACTCTACTCTGATACTCTAGTCCCCTATACAACACTGTACACAACTCTTTGTATGCCACTGCACCTCATTTTACTCCACTCTACTCTGACACAGTACTCCACTCTGCTACTCCACTGTACACCACCACTCTATGCCGTTCAATGCCATTGTACTCTATAACACTGTATGCCAATCCACTCTGCCACACTCTACAACACTGTACTGTACACCACTCCTCAAAAATCAACTAGACTGTATGGTATATCACTCACCAATACCGTATGGCACTCCCACTCCACTATACCACCTAGCACTCCAATTTATGACACTTTACTCAACTGTATGCTATGCCACTCCACTCTACACCACTATAGTCTACAACACACCACTCCATTCTATCACACTTTACTCCATTGTACACCACACCACTCCAGTTTACTCCACTCCACTATACTCGACTGCTACACTTTATATCACTCTACGCCACTGTACTATACATCTCTCTATGCTGCTCCACGGCTCGACACTACTCCACTGTATGCAACATCTGTCTATAACACTACTCCATTCTATGCCCATCCACTCCTCTCTATGCCCATCCACTCTATGCCACTGTACAACACAGTATGACACTCTACGACACATCACTCAACTTCTCTCTTTGATACAGCACTCCACTCAACTTCTCTCTTTGATACAGCACTCCACTATCTGACACGACCTTCCACTCTGACACTCTCATTCACTGTCCTCTATGACCCTCTGCTTGAATATCCTCCAATCTGTGACACTCTACTTCAGGCTACTCCATTTTAAAACACTACACAACTCTGACAGTCTAGGACACCCTGCTCTACTGTTCGACATGCCATTCTACTGTACAACTAGCTGCTCCAGTCTACGATACTTGATTCCACTATATGAGACACCATGCCACTACACTATAAAACACTTTACTTCACTGAATGATGCGCTACTACACTCGGCTCTACTGCATTCAATTCAAATCTACAATACTTTAATCTATGACAATAGACTTTACAACACTCTCCTCCACTGTACATGTTCTACACTCCACATAACAAATCACCACTTGCGACACTGGACTCTACAATTTAAAACACATTTTTGTTGTGAATTTAAAAAAAATTGGAATTCAATAATAAAATACAAAAGTTAAACCTGAGTTAGGAAAACTTATTTTTCCTATACAAACCACGTTTAAACCTCACAAACTTTAAAAATTCTAAAGTTATGTTCATAACTTTCATTTACAATTTATCCATTACCTTTGAATTATTATAAGTAGTGGACCTTGTTACACACACGTTTCAGCTCGCTAACCAGACTACACGAACTATGACTCACCACTCTACCTTGCAGTGTGTTCTAACAAATTATGATACTCCACTGTACAACACTACATGGGACTCTGCCACTGTACTGCACAACACTACTAACCCTGGGCTTAGTTTGCGAAGTAGCGCTACGCGTAGCTACGCAAAGTGCACTACGCGAGCTATGCGATGCATTTCGCGAACTGCGTTTTACCCTGTTCGCACTGTGCGGACAAGCATCTGTGCAATCATTGAAAACGGCATCTTGCACAGTGCGAGCTGTAGTTTTCTGCCGCTCGAGTAGATTTTTACTCGAGCTGCAGCTTTCTCAACGCGGACTGGTAGCTTCTCATCGCGAGCGGTCGCGAGTATACACGACCACTTACAATGAGAAACCTGACCTCCCTGCATTGAGAATCTCACCGGGAGGTTTATTTTCCACACTCGCGATCGCCAACTTGATGTTGCTGATTGCGAACAAGGAAAAAGTCTCGCCGGGATGTCATTTTGCTTGCTCACGGTTGCCAACTTGACGTTGAGAACCGCGAGCAAGCAAAAAATGACCGCTGCACTACGCAACTCTACGCGTGTTTGAACTGTGCTACTTGCAATTCGCGTAGTGCGAAGTAGCGCAAACTTCGCAAACTACGCGAGCTTAAACACTGCACTCAACAAGACTGACCTGTATGACACCGTATTCCACTAAACTCCTTTCTATGCCACTGCACTTTGCTACACTTTATGCCACTGTACAACACTCTGCTCAATGACACTCAACTCCACCACTCTCCATTTCATGACACTCCAGTCGACGACACTCCACTGTACGTCACTCAGCTCTACTGTAACCAGGTGAGGTCGCCCCCACACACCACTGCTTTGACTCGTTCTGCTTGCCTGCATTGTGTTCTGACCTTCGTGGATATTTACTTTTTGCCTCTGTATTTCCCGTTTTTTTTGATTGCCTGCATTGTGTGTTAGCCTCGTGTATATTTTCTCTTTGCCTCTGTTTTTCCCGTTTTGCTTGCCTGCATTGTGCTTGCCCTCCGTTGTATTTTTCTTTTTCCTCCGTTTTTCTAGCTCCCCGGACGACCCAGCCGCCGCTGAGCCGCCCTCTGCCCTCCTTTTTCCTGCCGCTGACTCCCTGCGGCCCCGCCCCCCTCCTGCCCATTCGCCGCCCCGCTCCCGCCAACCAGCTGCTCCTCCCTCCCGGCTCCTCTCTTAAGGGGATCGCGCTGAGGGGAAGGGAGCGACCGCCGAGCCTATGACCAGGTGAGGTCGCCCCCACACACCACTGCTTTGACTCGTTCTGCTTGCCTGCATTGTGTTCTGACCTTTGTGGATATTTACTTTTTGCCTCTGTATTTCCCGTTTTTTTTGATTGCCTGCATTGTGTGTTAGCCTCGTGTATATTTTCTCTTTGCCTCTGTTTTTCCCGTTTTGCTTGCCTGCATTGTGCTTGCCCTCCATTGTATTTTCCTTTTTTCTCCATGTTCCTATCTCCCCGGACGACCCAGCCGCCGCTGAGCTGCCCTCTAACCTCCTTTTTCCCGCCGCTGACTCCCTGCGGCCCCGCCCCCCTCCTGCCCATTCACCGCCCCGCTCTCTCCACCCAGCTGCTCCTCCCTCCCGGCTCCTCTCTTAAGGGGATCACGCTGAGGGGAAGGGAGCGACCGCCGAGCCTATAACCAGGTAAGGTCGCCCCCACACACCACTGCTTTGACTCGTTCTGCTTGCCTGCATTGTGTTCTGACCTTCATGGATATTTACTTTTTGCCTCTGTATTTCCCGTTTTTTTTGATTGCCTGCATTGTGTGTTAGCCTCGTGTATATTTTCTCTTTGCCTCTGTTTTTCCCGTTTTGCTTGCCTGCATTGTGCTTGCCCTCCGTTGTATTTTCCTTTTTCCTCCGTTTTTCTAGCTCCCCGGACGACCCAGCCGCCGCTGAGCTGCCCTCTGCCCTCCTTTTTCCCGCCGCTGACTCCCTGCGGCCCCGCCCCCCTCCTGCCCATTCGCCGCCCCGCTCCCGCCACCCAGCTGCTCCTCCCTCCCGGCTCCTCTCTTATGACGCGAACGCGCAGCGGGCGCGCTGATTGTGTGCCGAAGGCGCGCCTAAGGCAAGCCCGTCTGAGCCCATCCGCGCCTGGACCGCGCCCAGCACCAGGACCCCTGGCCCCCGAGGCTGCCAACCCATCCGCCAGTCCTACGACGCCGCTACACTCAACGCACTCAACCCCGGCCGATCGCTACCGAGCAACCCCGAGACGCTCCCACGGACCCTTCTGCTGCCGAGCCTGCAACTTCTCCTGCATCCGGACCTGCACCGCACCCGCCAAGACGAGCACCAGCAGTAACCACCTGAAGTGCATCCTACTCAACACCCGCTCCGTCCACAGACACGCCGTGGAACTCTGAAACCTCCTCGACACCACATCTCCAGACGTCGCCTTCCTCACAGAAACCTGGATGAACGCCTCCTCAGCGCCAGACATCGCCATTCCGGTCGGATACAAGATCACCCGGAAGGACCGCGTCAACCAGACCGGAGGAGGCATCGCCATCGTCCACAAGAACACCATCCACATCATGACCAACTCCGACGACACCCTCTCGCCGGCCGAACACCTTCACTTCCAGATCCACACCGACCCCAAGACCACCCTTAGAGGCACCCTCATCTACAGACCCCCAGGACCCCGCACACAATTCAGCGAAGACATCGCCAACTTCATCAGCCCACTACGCCCTCCCCTCCGCCGACTACATCCTCCTCGGGGACCTCAACTTCCACCTGGAGAACAACAACGACCGCAACACCACCACCCTGCTGGACAACCTCGCCGACCTCGGTCTCAAGCAACTGGTCAACACCCCCACCCACTATGCCGGCCACACGCTTGATCCAGTCTTCTCATCCAGCAAGCACATCACCTTCACCCACTCCACAGGACTTCACTGGACCGACCACAGTTGCGTCCACTTCAGCTACAGAAGAACCACGACCCACCACCACCCGCAACAGGTTCCCCACAGGAGCTGGAGCAAGATCACCGCCGAACAGCTCACCACCTCCCTCAGTCAGAACCCACCCGCCAGCACAACGGACCCCACCGAAGCTGCACACAACCTCACGAAGTGGCTGTCCGACTGCGCTGACGACCTCGCGCCACTTAAGAACTCTACCAGCAGACCCAGAAGCAAGAAAGCCGCCTGGTTCACCGACGAACTCAAGGACTCCAAGAAGAACTGCCGCACCCTCGAGAAAGCCTGGCTCCTAGACCAGACCACAGACAACATGACCGCCCTCAAACACGCCACCCGCAAGCACCACCAGCTTATCCGCACTACCAAGAAGAAATCACTGAAGGAACGACTGGACAACAACACCCACGACAGCAAGGAACTCTTAAACATCGTCAAGGAGTTCTCCAGCCCCAGCACCGGTAACAACGACATCACTCCTTCACAAGACCTCTGCGACTCTCTCGCCTCGTTCTTCCACCGCAAGATCGCCGACATCCACAACAGCTTCGGCGCACCATCAACACACCCAACCGACGAACCAACGCCCTCCACCACCACCCTCCGCACCTGGACCACGGTGACCACCGAAGACACAGCCCGCACGATGAACACCATCCACTCCGGATCCCCGACCGACCCCTGCCCCCACCACGTCTTCAACAAGGCAGACTCCATCGCACCCCAACTACGAGACATCATCAACGCCTCCTTCAACACCGCCACCTTCTCGGAGAGCTGGAAGCACGCCGAGCTCAGCGCCCTACTGAAGAAACCAACAGCAGACCCCACCGACTTCAAGAACTTTCGCCCCATCTCGCTCCTCCCCTTCCCTGCCAAAGTCATCGAGAAGACCGTCAACAGACAGCTCGCCGCCTTCCTCGAGACGAACGGATCCCTCGACCCCTCGCAGTCTGGTTTTCGAGCCAACCACAGCACCGAGACCGCCCTCATCGCAGCCACCGACGACATCAGAACCCTGCTGGACAACGGGGAAACGGCAGCCCTCATCCTCCTGGACCTCTCTGCAGCTTTCGACACCGTCTGCCACCGCACCCTAGTTCAACGCCTCAGCAACATCGGTATCCAAGAGAAGGCACTGGAGTGGATCATCTCATTCCTCACCGGCAGAACTCAGAGTGCGCCTCCCCCCGTTCCGATCCGAGGCCACCGAAGTCATCTGCGGCGTACCGCAAGGATCATCACTCAGCCCCACCCTCTTCAACATCTACATGAGACCTCTCACAGCCATCGCACGCCAGCACAACCTCAACATCATCTCCTACGCCGACGACACCCAGCTGATCCTTTCCCTCACCAACGACCCTGCCACCGCCAGAACCAACCTACACGAAGGGATGAAAGAAGTAGCCGAGTGGATGAAGAACAGCCGCCTGAAACTGAACTCAGACAAGACGGAAGTCCTCATCCTTGGATCATCACCCTCTGCCTGGGATGACTCCTGGTGGCCCCCGGCCCTGGGCAGCGCACCCAAACCAACGGACCACGCACGCAACCTGGGCTTCATCCTGGACTCCTCCCTCTCGATGACCAGACAAGTCAACGCCGTCTCCTCATCGTGCTTCAACACCCTACGCATGCTCCGCAAGATCTTCCGATGGATCCCGACCGAGACCAGGAAGACGGTCACCCAGGCACTCGTCACCAGCCGACTGGACTACGGAAACGCCCTCTACGCCGGAACTACAGCCAAGATACAGAAAAGACTCCAACGCATCCAGAACGCCTCCGCCCATCTCATCCTGAACATCCCCCGACGCAGCCACATCTCCGGCCACCTGAAGGACCTGCACTGGCTCCCCGTCAGCAAGAGGATCACGTTCAGGCTCCTCACACACGCACACAAATCTCTCCACAACCTGTGACCCAAGTACCTCAACGACTGCCTGACCTTCTACACGCCCACCCGCCAGCTACGTTCGACAAGCCTCGCCTTCGCCGCCATACCACGCATCCGAAGAGCCACCGCTGGTGGCAGATCCTTCTCCTACCTGGCGGCCAAGACATGGAACTCCCTCCCCATCCATCTTCGGCTGACCCAGGACCATCTCGCCTTCAGGAGACAACTCAAGACCTGGCTGTTCGAGCAATAGCAGACCCCTTCCCCCAAGCGCCTTGAGACCCTGCCGGGTGAGTAGCGCGCTATACAAGTGTTATGGTTGATTGATTGATTGTTTGAAACAGCACTACACTGCATAACACGCCGCTCGGCTCCACGATACTCCACAATATGACAACCAATCCACTCCACTGTATACCACTTTCCTCCGCTCAACTCTATTCCACTCTACAATATTCCACTCTGACACAAGATATGCATAGGTATATTGCTGAATGGGTTTCTTATATCGCCCAGATAATGCCCCATGAGCCTTCAAAACGTACTGTGCATGTTAAATTTATTTTTCCACTGAGCCATGTATTTTTTGCCACCAAGGGTCCTTTTGGTGGGTGAGGGGAATTTAAACTAAGCTGTGTGCTTTCCACCATTGTAGGAGACACACATAGTCTGGAGGAACACTTCTATACTTTCCCATAAGGCTAGATCCCTTTTGTTTTTTGACAATATAACTTGAGGAGGATGTGTCAACCTCTTCTGCTCTTTTGAGCATTACCGCTTCACTCCCTTCTTGTGTTACTTTGAAAGATTATAGGTATCAGAATTGTCCTCCAGAACCTATGCATATTGGAGCTATTTTATCAACATTCTCAAAAGAGGAAAAAGAGAATTGACGGAAGAATAATCAGTGTTTGTACTGTGGGTCCTCTAATCATTTTATAAAGAATTGCCAAAAGCAACCATGTAAGACTTGCTCAGGAAAATAATTAACACGATGTTGAAAGGAATCCTATTATTGAGGAAAATGCCCAAAAAATCCACAGTCACCAAAGGAGGAGATCACCATAATTAAAGATATGCATCTATTTTTAACTGTAGCCTTAATTGACCAAGATGGGAATCACTACATGTTAAATGCTCTGGTTGCCTGAAAAAACTGGGATCGAAGTAGATTGGCGTATATTCAAAAGCATTGGATGGTTGCTAGAAAATAAGACAGTTCCATATCAAAACAGAACAGTATGGGTCAGAATTAATATCTGGATGCACTGCACATCCTAAAAAAGTTTTTATTGGATTGTTTTTGAAAAATATCAGGAGATTATGCTCTTTCACATCATTGATGCACCTCAATGTCAATTAATGTTGAGGTTAACAAGGCTTAGTCAAGTTAATCCCATGACAAATTGAAAAGGTGAACAAGTTGAATTAATTTCCAAAATTTGTGAAAAACTTGTCTGGGCAGATTGAATTAGGAACATGTTGTTCAGTAAAAGATTTAAGTAGTCAAATAGAAAACATTTTCTGTTGACAATTTCCTCATACACCATCAGATTCCTGGACATTATCATAAATGTCATGATGTATTTAGTGAAAAGACAGCAGAAAGTCTTCCGCCACATAGGTCTTAATTCCTAGTTCCACTCTTCCCTCTAGTAAACTATATGCTTTGATAAAAAAGAGAGAGAGCATCTGTTGCATTATCTAGATTAATATTTAGAAAATGACTAAATGGAGGCAGGTCAGAATCTACTATTTGGAGTTATCTCTTCTAGGATTACCTCAAATATTAGCCATTCTCTATGGTTCCCTTATCCCCAACGCCACACCTCTAGTTGCCAAAACATCTCTTCTAGCTTGGAGGACGGCCTCACGCCACACTCACTGAGACACCAAACACCTCTGGACGATGATTATAAACAGCTCGCTCAGCACGGGGGCCATGCCAGACTGCCTAAAACAAGGCCAAGTCTCTCCACTTTAATTTTTTTTTTTAAAAACGGGTCTAGACCCTGAAGACCTCCACCACTTCAGGTCAATCTCCAACCTGCCCTTCCTGGCCAACATCCACGAAAAATGTATCTTACTCCAACTCAACCAGCACATTGACACCAACAATCTCTTGGAAGCTCACCAATCAGGCTTTCGAAAGGGCTGCAGCACAGAAACAGACCTACTAAATATAGCAGATGACATCCATAAATGTATGGATGCAGGTCGCTGCTGCCTGCTCATCCTCCTATACCCATCTGCGGCCTTCGACACAGTGGACCATAAACTTCTTCTCAAGAACCTTAAACAGCGGATCGGAGCAGACGGCATGGTGCTGAAATGGTTCACTTCTTCCTTTCACAACTGTTCTCAACAAATCAAAATAAACAATGCAACCTCTGATACCTCCACCATAACCAGAGGTATCCCTCAGGGCTCAGTCCTTTCACCTACTCTATTCAATATCTACATGGAGCCCCTCACTACCATAATTAATTAAGCCAACATCACCTACCACCTCTACGCAGACAACATCCAGCTCTACCTGGAAGTCTCCTCCCCAAAACACATTTGCTGTCTTAACGATACTCTAAAAATAAATTCACAACTGCCTATCACACAACCACTTAAAACTCAACCAAGACAAGACGGAAATCCTTCTCCTCTCAAACAATGGACAAACTCACCAGGCCCAAGAATGTCTTAAGCTTATGGACTCCCTAAACTTCGACCTAACCCTGCCTGCTCCGCCAAGTCATTGGGTGTCTTACTGGACCCTAACCTGAACATGAGCTCACACATTAAGGCTACCGCAAGGAGTACCCTTTACAAATTAAAACTACTCAACAAAATCGAGCCTTTCCTCCCACCTAATGATCTCAAGACTGCAACGCAAGCCCTGGTTCTATCCAGACTAGATTACGGGAATGCTACTCTCACAGGTGCAGTAAAATAATCTCCCCTAGCCCCTATGCGAACCACTCTAAAGGCAGCAGCAAGGATGGTCACTGGAGCTAAAAAGCACGATCATATCTCCCCCCTCCCTGAAAGAGCTGAAATGGCTACCTATTGAAGCTCAATGCCAGTTCAAAACTGCCTGCCTCACCCACAAAGTCCTTCACATTGGTAAACCAGTCTACCTGACAGCCAAGCTCACCAAGGCAGGCCAGGCAAGAAACCTGAGGAGCAACAATAACCTACTTCTTATTCCCCCAAGGAGGCGCAAACAAAAAGCCCTGGCCTGCTCCTTCCCGGCCATTGCCCCCAAAATCTGGAACTTCCTACCAGCAGATCTCAGAACTAACCCCTTCTTTGTGACCTTCAAAAAAAACTGAAGGATCTCCTCCTCGCTCGGCACCTTTAACCTTATGCTCAACACACCATTAACTACCATCTCCATTTTGATATGCCATTTGATATGTGTCTGTTCTTTCTTATTTCCTGTGTTACTTGTTGTAAAGCGCTCTGATACCCTCGGGTCCTACCAGTGCTATATAAAACTCTCTAAATAAATAAAACACCTCTCTGGCACAGCACCTGGTTGCGGTAGATGGCGACTTTGCAAATCTTTGGGAGATGAGACCTTATTGGCATTTTGTAACTAGGAGACGTCTGGTCGGGGAAGCACATGCGGTTTTTCAAGAAATCCAAACCACGTATGCACCTACTAATATACAATTCTACAAATACCGTCAAATGAGACATACTCTTCAGTCTCACGCCTCGCAGACTGACTCTCTACCAGAGTTCAACCAGCTGGAGTCTAAACTCCTTGTGCGTGATCTGGGCAAAGATGGGATCTCCAAATCTTACTGTACCTTATCGTCAATGCCCCAGACACTTTTGATCATCTCCGAACCCTATGGGGCAACTGGATGGGTCCCCTAGAGGATGATGACCAGAGAGATATGCTGATGGTTTCCAGGCTTATCACTATTTCTTCCAGATTGCAATTGATTCAAACTTACTACCTCTATAGTGCTTATCACTCCCTAGACTACACCGAGCGGACCTCCTTTCTGAGACCACGCCTGCGGACTTCTATCGCATGGTCTGGGTATGTCCTAAGATTCAGGAGTTCTGGTCTACGGTAGTGGGAGAACTGACAGATGTGCTGGGATGGGAGGTCACCCTCTCCCGCTTGGTGCTTCAGCAGGGAGTCCTCGATGGTTCTGGGGGCACGAAGTCTGATCGGTCCTTCTTGAATATGGACCTTCTTGTTGCCAGGCATGACATTTCCATGCCCCTCCTACCCTTTCGCAGTGAAGCTGGGGGAGGATTGGTGCGCACAACAAGAAAAACCGGTCTACAAGGCCAATGGTTGCCCCCTTAACAAATTTCGAGTTTGGGAGAGATGGCTGGGCAAATAAGCCTAAGGTCCCGTCTGGAAAGTGGGGTGCCACAGTTGTTTGTTACCTTCGTTTTGTCTCATTTGATAGCAAATGCCTTGATAAGCTACTTGTGTGTCCTATTGTTTTCCTCTATGAGAAATCAATTCAATATAAAAGAAAATGGCTTAATTCGACCTCCCCAATCTCTTGTAGCCTCCTGTATCTCTTTTTGTGCCCACAAAGAGGAGAATTAGGATTTTGTATGGATTATAGAGCGCCAAGCAATATCACTGTTATTCCTGTTTTATCAAATCAAGCATGCAAACATTTTTACAGAATTGAATTACAGAGGGGCTTAACTTTTGATACGTATAGGAAGCGTGAGGGAGTGGAAGATAGTTTTTCATTCAAAATTTGGAATATTTTAGTAGACTGCGATGCCGTTTTAGTTAGGTAATGACATCAAGAGTGGTTTCAGCAAAACAACTAAAATTGGCTTCATTCTTCGCAGAATAACTTTACTCCCACCTTTAAACCATAGGGTAAAACTGGAAAGACATATATATTAACTAGATAAGAAGAACAAGAAAAGGAAAATGAGATATAATTACTTCTGATAAATTAGTAGCATATTTATTTACAAGAGGATGAAATATTAGATAAAATCAAAACACAGATTTCAAAAGTCAGGATGGACGACTGTGCCAACAAAGGATCTTGAGAAGTTAAGGATGGACTTCCTAATTTTGAAGGAAAGTTATACATTCCTCCTTCTCAGTTAAACATTGAAATTCTTAAAGCAATGCATGATTGTTTGGAAGGACATTATGGTTTAGAAAAAAAACCCTAGCAGTATTGCAAAGAGATTATTGGTAGAAGAAAAGGAAAGATGAAATTTAACACTGTGATGAGGTCTGTAAAGGATGTGTTAGAACAAAATAAAAAAATGAGTTCCCCCAAGTGCTATTGGAGTTTATGCCTATTCTAAATAAGTATTGGTAAAGTATTTCTATGGATTTTATCACTGATATGACAAATGATAAGGGTATGATACCATCATGGTTGCAGTAGATTTCTTCTCCAAGATAGCACATTTTATCCCAGAAAATATTGTTAAGTTATATTGACTGCCCCAAAGATATTTGTTGCTAGAGTAACACAGTTTGTTTCCCATTTTTTGAAGTCCTTTTGTAATTCTCTAAAAATACAAACTGTTTTATCCACTGCTCATCATCCTCACACGGATAGCCAAACGGAAAGGGTGAATAAAAACAAGGAAATACATTTACATTGTTATGTGGAAGATCGAGGTAGCTGGGTAAAATATTCATGGTTACTTAATTCTGTTACAATAACACCAAACATACTACTTTTGGATCTTCCCCTTTCTATATTAGTTCAAGTTATCCTCCACGAATGCCTGTCCACTCGGGTTTTGAAAATATCCCTAATCGGACAGTAATACAACATATCAAAGATTTGCAATAATGATGGAATTCAGATTAATATACAAGTCAAAATACAATATATAAGACAAGCAGATAAGAAAAGAAGAAGACACTGCAATATTCACCAGGGATCAACGTCTGGGTATCAACAAAGTTCATCAAGTTATCAGGCAAACGAAAAGGAGTGCCTTTTTTACTGAGCTTTTTAAAATATTAAGACAACTAAAACCAGTAGTGAAAATGAGCATATTCTCTACAAATCCATGGTGTTTTCCATACATCTCTAATAAAGCCAGTAGTGCAATAACTAGATTTTTTTTAAAAAACGATATTGAGTAACCACAGTTTCCAAACCAGAACACGAAGTTAAGGCTATTTCAAACTCTCGCAGGAATTAAAGGAATTAGTCAATATTTTATTGATTGCGTAGGGTATTGCCCAGAAGAGAGATCTTGGGAGCCGGCTTCTGGCTTTCATGCCCCTCAGTTAGTTGAAGTCTCTGCTCAACATCCTGTGATTTTGGGAAACTCGCTTATTCTCCTCTTGCCATTGGACAGCCCCTAGTGACCCTCATGGGTGATTAGGTGCGATCTACGAATCCTAATATTTGTTTATTTATTTATTCAACAAGAGAAGGCCAGAATAAACCTTATTATGATGCTATGATAAATTCTTTTTTTCTTTTTAAACTACATTTAACAAGTCTTCATAACCAAAGTATTTAGCATTCAAAGGAAAAATTGTGACTGGAAGAAAAAATAAAATAAAGGACAAATCAGCACAGGAGGGGTCATCTCCTGAAAAGGAGTCATGTATGTAGAAAAGCTGGAGTGTTCCACTCTAATGTTTTTGTCGGAATTGGATATAGGGAGAGTCCCAACTTCGAAATATCGTTCCTAAATTTAGTGTGTGGATCAGCGTCAGAGTCCTGAACATTTTTTAAGTATCTTGTTTTTCCTGCTTTTAGAGACTTTTTTTCTTAACCTATTATGGAAGGAAGTGTCAAAGGACATCTATTTTGAACACAGTAAGAATTGGTCTTTTCAGAAAGTTGTTTTTCACACTGAATTAAATAAAGCTGAAAAGGAAGGCTCCAGATTAGATTTAGCTGTGAACACAGAAGGTTGGATTAGAAGCGCTGCGTTGGTTTACTGAATTGTTGGCATGAAAGAAATTAACGTGATTGCAGAACAAACTGATTGTGATAAAAGTGTGCTGCACTTTATTGTTGAACTGCAAAGGTATAGGGCGCCACCTTGTGACTGCAACTGGAATGGAATACAGTGTGCTGCGTTTCCCGTTTATTTGGGGGGAGGGGTATTATGAGATACGGAAAGGGAATCCTGAAATCAACTCAATTCATGCCACTTGACTGAACACTCTTGGACTACAACTATCAATAAATAATTAAAAGAAACATTGAAAATCAGCAAATAATAATTTTCAGAAGATGTATACGGATTGATAAACAATGGTTGTGGATGGACCAATTCCTTAGGTTTTTGTACAAACATATGAAAGTAAAACTGGACAATAATTGGTGCATGGGATAATTTAGTACTAATGCAGAATGTGCATGCTTATATCCAGAAAAAGTGTTTAGGCACAAATCGGATTTAATACTTTCATCAGAGGCGTTGCCTGGAAGTAGATTTATAGACCCTAGATATAGAGCAGGGCAGATTATTAGTATGGAAGTGAATCAATCTCTAGTGTGCTCCCTCCAGTACCATTGAAGACATGCATTCCATTACTTCTGAATAAGAAATGAGGCGGGGATCAGTTCTCACTCCAGTCTAGGTACCCTGGTCAATACACACTAGAAGCAGATCCTTGCCCTCGTTTGTTATTGGAGATAAAAGTGAACTCCTCATACCAGGGGGCTGTTGTTTGTGCCCCACGCAGTCTCCCCCTCTGGGTTTAGGCTGTTAGATCCGAAGACTGATGATATGGAATCAGTGGGATACAGGTTTAAATATCCTTCGGATTAAGGAATTCCTGCAATTACTGCTTACTGATGGAACCTGTGAGTCCCAAGCCTAAAGAGTATCTATTTGGCACGAACTTTAGGCGCTGGAAGAGCTACCTCTGGAGGCAAAAAAAACATTTAAGATTAAACAAGAGTTGCAACCAAACTGACTCTTAACATGGCTCCTATAAAAGTGAGCCCTGAACAGACTGGTAATAAAGGGCCGGCTGTGTGCATGCCCAGCGGCGGCGCCATACTGCACCTGGCAAACACTCCAACATGTGGAGACCTGAGATTAATATGCAGGAAGGGACCGCAGCCAGAAAATCCTCGTCAGTGAGAACAGAGACAAAAAGCCTGAATGAACAACTCGGCTACCAAACAAATGTAAAGAGCATCTTACTCCAGGTTGCTCATCTCTGACCTCAAAGCCAGACTACCCAGGGGGTCAATTTTGAAGAGAACCACAATATTAGAGCCCTGCAGCACCAACACTGATTATTCATTCTTCAGTGCAATTTTTCCGATTTGACAATCGAATAGCTCCAGTCTGCAGGAGCTGTGGAGCCCTATTCTGATACCTGGAATATTTCACCTACATAGGTCTGTAAAAACCTTCAAAGTAGTGCCTTTTTTTCTCAAAGTTTATTTTGCCTGTGATCGAATTGCAGCGCTAGATCGGCTAATTCCTCCAAATGAGTTGATTTATTTGGAACTTGAATGAATAAATCTTTTGATTTTTCACAAAGTATCCATTAAATGGTAGCTGTTTTCTTTAGGCCACTGAGCTTCTAACCCCCTTTTATAAATTGTGTTAAATGCTCTAATGAGATTTATCTGTTGGAGGCTGGCTTAGAATATGGTGCTCACTTATGTAAATGTAGCACCCTGCCCTAATCCAGACAACCTTTATAGTGATTTTAGTGGTTTTAGACAACCTTAGAAAGTTCTCTAAGTGGTAGCTGTGGAGAACAGCCTTCAGGCTTAGTCCAGAAGGAGTGTAAAGCAGCTTGCTTTACCAGAACATAATCTTATTGGTATAGATTAAGTGAAAAAGAGCCACACAGTGTATTTATAAAAATATGTATTTATTATAACACACTCACTAACACATACAAATATCTCCTACTGGGAGATATATACAATGCACACAATACTTTGCAAATAAAACAGGTAAATCGCATTAATACACAGTGGTCGCCAGGGGTAGACCAAACCATATACTAAAATAGTGGTATGCGAACCACGACTCAAGTTAAGACTATACCCAGAAGATGTAGTAGTGCTTGGGGCTCAAGGAAACAACCGAGGTAAGTAACCAGGAACCCAACGGAGGCCATGTGCAGAGTGGGAACACAACCACTTGCTCAGTTCAAGTCAATGGGTAAGTCGCAGTTGCAATTTTAAAGAAGGACCCTTTCCAGTAGTCCCTGAAGAAACCCAGTGGAAGACAGAAGATTGGAGAGCCGCCCTACTTGTGGATATCCTAGGAACCAGGATACCTACACTAGGGAAGCCAGGTGCATAGGTGTGAAGTGGTGTCAGAAACCGCCATCAAACTCCATGGGAGACTTCAGGAAGTTGCCGCTGGCGAAGAAGGTGAAAGTGTCCAGTGGAACCCAAAGGTGGATTCAAGATGAGAGTACCTGCAAGCAGAGGAGGCAGAGTCTATGCCACTCAGGAGTGACCAGGAGGCACGGAAGACAAATGCCCTCTGATGTCAGGAGATGCAGGAGATGACCTTGGAGCTGCAGCTGTGTGGACCAGGCGATGCTGTGGAAGACCAGGAGCTGTACATGAGCTGTCCCACATCGGATGTCGAGAGTTGAGGGGTCGGTGTCCGCTATGAGCACCAACAAGCCTTGGCAACTGCAAAACAATGTGGCAAGCAAAAAAGGTGCAGAGTCAGGATCAGCAAGGTCCGAGGGACTCACCACATGCAGGGGAGTCTGAGTAAGCCCCGTGCTATCGGGGGAGCCTACTGGAATCAAAGAAGATCCTCAAGAGGACCCACAGGCATAGGAGTCACAAGAGGACCTCTAGCAGCTCACTAAAGATGCAGGTTCATGGTGTAAACGATGCAGTGAGGACAGAGATCTTGGCTGGAGGAGATGCTTGAGGCTTGAGCTTCTTGGAGCCGAAGGTCTCTGAGGAAGAGAGCCAACAAGCCTTCGCAATGATAAGTTGACGCGGTGCACAGTGGTTTGGTTCCTGCGGTTCTGATTAGGGATACTGGCCTCGCACTCTGTGAGAAGATAATGCAGGCCTCGAGAGAGTTGTAGAACCACTACCTGGGTTTCTGAGTCTTTCAGAGTCCGTGGGAGCTCAGGAGCAGGAGACCGGTTAGCTTGGTTGCAATGCCTGCAGATACAGGGAAGTGACTCCTTCACTTCAAGAGAGATTCCTTCAGGTGTCTTGATGTCCACAGGCCTTGGAAGGTTCCTGTATGGAGCACAGGCATGGATGTTGCAGCAGACGAGCAGAACGACAAGACCAGGAGCAGCAGGAGTCTTCCCAGTTTTAGTTGAGGTGCCCAGAGCAGAGTCCAGCAAAGTCCAGAGTGCCCAGAAGGTCTAAGATGAAGTGGTTCTTGATCTGAATCTTGTCCCACGACACATCTAGGGACCCACCCACAGGTCAGCCCTTAAGTACCCTAAGGAAAGGGTTGGGATGATTCAGGGGTCCCTCCCAGAGGAGAGGATGGACAGTGGGGAGGATTCTGCCATGTCCTTTATCCAGTTTTGCGCCAGAGCGGGAGCCAACAGCTCCCTGAAGGGCGTCAAATGTGCACTTCAAGCAGACTCAGTGCCCCAATACACTGACTGGCACATGCATCAAGGAAGGCTTTTGCGATTCCTTAATTGCGATTATTAAGGAATCGCAAAAGCCTATGCATGTAGGAATCGCTATAAAAATAGCGATTCCTAAACGTTCCTTAATTGCGACTCGCAAATTGCGAGTCACAACTAAGGAATGCCTTCCTATTAATTCCTATGGGCCTACAGGCCCATAGGAATGAATGGGAGATTGCATGCGCAATTTTCGAGTACCAGTAGGTACTCGCAAATTGCTCATGCAATTTCAAGGGTGCAAGGGTGTCAAAATGACACCTTGTTGCACCCCTGAAATTGTGATGTGCACCCATGTTGCGCACACACATGCCCCAAGGGCATATGTGTGTGTAACTTAAAACTTAAAATAATGCATTTTAGTGCATTTTTCAAAGTTTTTGCAAATTACAGACAAGTTCGATTTGTCTGTAATTTGCGGTCTCAAATAGCAAAATCGCTATTTGTAGGTGCTTCTAGCATTCCATTTAAGGAATCGCAAATTGCGATTCCTTAAATGCAATCGCAATTTAGGAATTCACAAATAATTGCGAATTCTTAAATTGCGCTTAGGAAACACTTTCATGCATCTCCAAAGGCTAATTTGCGATCGCAAACGGCTGCTTTTTGTGAATCGCGCCGTTTGCGATCACAAAAACCTTTGATGCATGTGTCCCTAAACCCTGTCTGGGAGGTGGTCACACCTCCTTGTGACAGGATATCTATTGTTCTGTCTTTCCCTGCCCGAGCTTGGCTCAGCAGCAGGAGGGTATAAACATGTCTCTGGTCGGCAGCAGCCCTAGCGGGATGTCCAGTTCTGGGAGACTGGTACTGGGAGCACCGAGGGCCTCCTGGAGGAGCTTTACAGTGCATGGAATCATACCTCGGGTATGATAACAGCATGCTTGATACCAAACATGACAGGGTTCATTACAGCCAGTTTAGAGATGATCATCACGTAATGACGCATGGCCCCTCTGGGGGGACATGGCCAACAAGCCAAGATGGCAGTTGCACTTGCCTGAAGTTCTTTACCCCTGACCCTGCATCCATCACATATCCGAGCCTGGTGGTCCTTCACGTGCCATCTTGCCTCTCATCGAGCAGCTAATCACTCCCCGAACACCTCCTAGTTGGCTGTTGTGTGGGGCGGCTGCCAACCGTGCCTGTCGGTGCCGTAGAGATGTTGGGCCTGGACTTGATCCGTACCAAGTCCATTGTCGGTGTGGGACGTGAGGCCTCTGGAACTGCGTGAAGAGAGAGATTGTGTCCCATGGACAGGTTACCCACGGATGGTACTGTGCAGAGTACTGCTGGTTGCTGCCCTGGGGGAGTAGGTGCGGCTGGGTGAGGAGTGCCGCGCTGCTCAAAGAAGTTACCACAAGGCCTGGGTGCCGTGAATTGGAGGTTGCATGCATACCTGAGTCTGTGCTGTGAGGGACCTGGCCTGGTGGCAATACGAGGGAGACAGTGCTTGCCTGAGCTCCTGCTTGGGCTGGTCGCGATCGGACGTCTGCCCTGCCTTGTGGTTGGCCCGTGGGATGCAGGCTGGGGATCGTCCTGTCAGGCACTGGCTGGCGGTACGGTGTCCTGAAGTGGTGAGCTCTGCTGTACTAGCTGCACCATCAGGTACTGAGAGGTGAGTGCCGCCTAATTACCTTTTGTGAAATCTCTCTGGCTGGGGGGGGCTGCCCCCCTGTACATCTGCTGCTGTGCAGTCCAGAGGTCAATTCGTGCCTGGTCCGAGGGGCACACGGCCCGGAGGAGCCCGGGCCCCTCTTGTTGCCATCTGCTGCTCCCCCTGCCTGGGTGGAATTGTCTGCGTTCCCGGGGGCCAGATCGGGCCTGGGTCGTGTTACCTGGAAGGGGTGCGGTAGAGCTGGTTGTCTCCTGTCTGGCGGCTGGGGGGGACTCTCCTCTTGGTCAGTGCTGCAGCAGCTGTAAAGGCTCTGGGGTCGGATCAGGCACGGGCAGCGGAGGATTCCAATTACTTTTGGCAGCAGAGGAAAGCCCTCCCCTCTACCCCTCTTCCCTGCACCACAAGGCGGGACGGCAGGACAGATGCATGGGTCGGACTTAGCCTAAGCTGTGTGAGCTTGCTCTCTCCTTGCCTACAAGGAGCCTTTGCTAGGTGGTGGGGGCTGCAAGGACCCGGGGTCAGATAGGGCCCAGGTCGGGAGCTGAGTTGACAGCATGGCACTACCACATCATATACTTGATTGGGTTCCCCCCATCCCCCTTCCGCCTGCGTGCTGTCAGTTGTAAGTGCCCTGGGGAATTCTGGTGTGCCTAGAGCACATACCACGAATTAGACAGAGAAAGTCAAACCCCTATGGTGCGGAACATGGCCTTGTGGGGTTGACTTAAGAGACTTGTGGTCACTGGGTTGGGCCTGTTGATGATCTCTTGGCCTGCCACCCATGAACGCCTAGTGCAGCGCTTACAAATTCGGTCTTGGGGGCTCCTGCTGTTACGCCCCTGTACCGCAACCAACTACAGTGAGCCTGGGAGCCCTGTAGCCTGGCGTAGTTAGGTGGAGGAACTTGCCCAGATAGCACAGCAGATCAGGGGGCTGAGCAGTGGGTGTCATATACGCTGGCTACACACTTGGGTGCCTAGAAGGGGTTGCTGCAGCCTGCTGTCGCCTGAGATTGACCCATGGAGTTGCCTCCCTATAGGTATAGGCACTGGTGAGGTACAGTAGTAAAGAGTTGCTCGTTATAAGACCTAGGGATGCGTAGACAATACATAGTACTGCCCTTAAGCCACAAAAACTTGCCATGGTTACTAGATACATGTACCTGTCCCTATAAGTACATTGAGCAGACATGCAGAGCCAGTGGCACAGGGGGGGGGGGGGGGCACACTGTTGCACTGCTCCCTTTGAAACCTGAGGTGTGTGCTTTAGTCACTTTGTATCTGGTGCACACGCAGATGATATTAGGTCATGGGACGCCTCCGCTCTAACCCTCCGCCCAACCTAGCGGGACCCCCCCAGACATCGGGGAACCTTCTGGAATGGGACACCCAGCTTGGATTGGTGCAAACGGATATGGCACTAAACGACAAAATATCCAATGGACTCACAGCAGTGAAGAAAATTGGAGCGGCTCTAGAAAAACACGAGGACGTCCCTTGTAAGTAAAATAGACAAAATAACTATTGATTTTAATCAGCTGCGGGCCGACCAGCTTGCAGACAAGCAGTGCACAACTGAACTACAATTGGAAGAGCTGCAGCCCGCCACACAAGAGCATACTTCCACACTGCAAGCACTCCTGGGCCACATATCTGAGCTAGAAGACAGAGTGGAAAATGCAGAAGGTAGATCGTGCCACAATAATATATGCATGATAGGATTGCCAGAAGGGTCCGAAGGCCACGATGCTGTGAAGTACACGGAGAGCTGGCTATGCAAATGGATGCCCTAAACAGACCTGTCAGTGCAATTTTTGGTTGAATGGGCGCATCGGGTGCCAGCGCAGAGACCGCCACCAGGAGGAAGCCCCAGAGACCATTCCTGTTCCGCCTACTCAACTACAGGGACCATGACAATATCCTGCAGGAAGCACGCCGCAGGCAAGAAATCAAAGTAAATGGTGCTGTGCTGTGTTGATGATGTTCCCAGATTACACCTTAGCAGCCCAGAAACAGGCCCACTATTTTCTGTCCGTTAAACGCTGGCTGCGTGACCTGAACATGCGATACTCGGTTCTTTGACAAATCGGAAGATGTATGGGACTGAATGGAGCAGGCAGGCCATACAGTGGCAACAACACGGCCCACTGTGGTGGAGAGAGACCCAGGAGCCGTGCGGCATCGCAACCGTGGCAGACAGAGGCATACCAACCGGAATGAGCAACTGGTGGCGGTCCTAGCTTAGAGCAAATGATCTCAGAGCGAAGGAATGCCATACATACTGCAGCTGTACTGCATACCGGACGTCACATCTCGGACCTAGACAATGAGAAATCCACAAGTGAAGAGGACTCTGTAATAGGACACACCTCAGAAACTGAAACACCAACACCGCCAGAGGTGACGCCGCAGATATCCGACCACATTATCTGACCCCAAAGGTCATGTTTTTAGAAATATCTCTCAGAGCATGGCTGACCATGGGTTCCTGAGTAGCGCTACCCACGCACATGGGTTCCTCTCCACTCCCCTCTCCCTCTCCATATTTCCCTCTGCAGCCAACATTTGCTGGAAATCAAATGAAGTGAGGGGTTCAGCAGGTAATGCATATAGATGTTGGACTGTGATGGGTGGTCACAGGTAGTCATCCTGGCTGAAGGTTTACCTCGTCAAACAGGCACAGGGACACAGTGGTTCTCACCCCCCCCCCCCCAAAACCATCTCAGGTATGCGTATTAAACCCATCATGTCTGGGGGAGTACGCTTGATACCACAAGGTGCTAGACCAGTTTGGGCGGATCCCTGCTCCAGATCTGCTCCATCAACGTTGTATAAGTTGGGTTCTGCTAGTTGCACTGTTCACTATCCAGTTATTAAGCATTACTGTCCTATGCATTGTGGCTCCCCCCTGTACAAATGGCATGCCCAGATGAGCATGGGTCTACTGGGCAATGAGGTGGGATAGTGCGAGTCACAGGCTACTACAGCTACAATGTCACACAGGAATATAATCACATGGAATATGAGGGGCATGCACACATCTGCGAGGTGTTCTGCTTCTACTCCTACCTCAAGCGCCATTCTACCCACATTGCTCTTTTACAGGAGACTCACCTGACTCTTCTGGAGGCGGAGCGCTTGCGATGCCATTGGCAGGGACAGGTCTACGCTACAGGCTACTCCTCATGCAAGAGAACCCCATTTGTGACTGAGGTGGTAAAAATGGACCCAAAAGGGAGATATGTACTTATAAAAGACCGTCTAAATGGTACGTTGCTGGTACTGGGAGTGTATATGCTACCAACATTGTCCAGAAAATTTTTGTCATTCTCTCGCAACTGTCTTGGCGGGGTGGAGCAGTCTTCCATGGCTGATAGGGGGAGATTACAATGCGGTCATTGACACAACACTAGATCGTTCTTTCCCTCCCACTATCTGGCACTCACTCTCTGACTAATGCTCGGGCACTGAGAGACTGGATGCATCACTGCTTCGTGGAGGACCTGTGGCGGGCACTGCACCCTGACACAAGAACATACTCTTATTGCTCAGCCCCACATGACTTGCATGCGCAAATTAACCTTATACTGGGCTATCCGTCGCTTCACCCCATGGTAGAACATGTATAATATCTTGGTTGCACACACTCTGACCACAGTCCCCTGCTGATGTGTCTCAAATGGGAGATGCCTCGTTTGGGGATACCCACATGGAGCCTCCAGCTGTCAGCCCTGGAGGACGCATCATTTCAGGAAGCAGTGGGTGCGACCACAATTGAATACTTTGAACTCAATGAGGGGTCAGCAGGAAATACACTCATGAATGGGAGGCGTTAAAGGTGACTCAGGGGTTTGGTGCCTGGGTATCAACTGGAACATATGTAGGCACCTGGAGGTGAGGTGGGGAGAGTAGAGAGAGCTTATGCACTTAGAGGCTAACTGGGTAGCCAATGCAGGTAGTATAGTGGCACTTGAAGCCAAGCGTGGTGAAATGGCAGACTAACTGGAACATCCTTTTGATTACTACAAAGCTTATGTGCATATAGTAGCGCTCCGCCTGCAGCAGCTACACAACGCCACGCTTGACATCGGCTCTCTCTCCCCCTCATTGCGGGAGGCATTAATCATTTCATTACCTAAGCCGACAAAGACCCGACTGAGCCCGGCTCATATTATCCGTTAGCTCTGCTAAACACGGACTACAAAATACAGGCTAAAGTGCTTGCCGGTCACCTGGCCCCATTGGGGCCGGCGCTGGTTGGATCTGATCAAAATGGCTTAGTTCCAGTCCGTGATACTTCACTGAATCTTGGGCATTTCTATAGAATTGCCACTTACTCCCCGCAGCGGTGGCTGCATTCTGGCTGTCTGGTTTTGGACCTGGAAAAGGCATTTGATTCACTGTAGTGGGACTACCTCTTTGCTGTACTTAGCAAGTTTTGAATCATGGGCCAATTCCTCCACCTGGTCCAGTTATTGTACACACAACCAACAGCCAGAGTGAAGTCAGGCTGCTATATCTCCAAACCCATACTGATCGGGCGAGACACTCGGCAGGGATGGCCCCTGTCCCCACTACTATTTGCCCTGACAGTAGAGCCACTAGCGGCAATGCTCAGAATGCAGGGCGTGGAGTGGGGTATCCCCATTGGGGATGGCACTCATGCAGTGTCCCTGTATGCGGACGATATTATGGTCTTCCTAAAGGACATGCGCTTCCGTCCACATACACTAACCACACTCATGACTTTTGCGACATTATCCGGGCTGAGGGTCAATTGGAACTAATCCTGCCTATACCCTTTTAGTCACAGACATGCAGATCCGATACTCCAATACAATGATGGGTGCATCCCCTGGCAGCCTGACACATTCTGATATTTAGGAATCCGTGCTTATCACCAGCAGAACGACTTACTAGAGGGCAACTTAGGGAGAGCAATTACAGCGCTACGACCGCAGTTGTCCTTTTGGCATATGCTTCCACTGTCAGTTGCGGGCAGCATTGCACAGCTGAAGATGGTGCTCCCCCTCAGGTTGCTGTATTACTTTACTAATCTCCCCGTGTATGTAGCACCAGCTCATTTCAGGAGGTTCGAGACCATGATGAAGTTCATCTGGAATGAGTCCCGCTGCCAAGTAGCTCTTGCGAAACTTTACCTCCCGACTGATAAAGCCGGCCTTGCGGTTCCCAATATGAAAAAATATTACTTGGTGTCGCAAATTCAATAGGTGGCTAAGTGGACGGCACCTATCTGATACTGCCACGGGAGTCCCACCTCGGTCACTTGACAATATATTTTCCACATTCCATCCATGGGTAAGGTGCAAACAGCCTGAGCAGCTGCTGCTTAACGTCACGTACAGAGTCTATCACAAAAGTCTATACATTATGCCACAATAACTCCGTACGATCTGGCTTTGCCATTGCAGGGTACACCTTGTAGAGGCGGCTCAGTGTCTGCTGCAGAACTAGCGACCTGGCTGGCTGCTCGAGTGCAGTCACTGGGAGATCTCTACCAAGATGGGGTGCTTCTACCATTTGAGGAGCTGGCAGATGAGAACGGGCTACAGCCTGGTTAGTTTTTGCAATATCACTCCCTTATAGCGGTGCTCAGAGGCAAATGGGGAGGCATGGATGCAGAACGTCCTGTGTACCTTAACATGCAATATTTACATGCTATGGGTAGGGGCAGACACCTCACCAGATGGTTTGCAGAGCCATTCTGAATCCACATGACAATATCTATATCGCCTGTCGGACAGAAGTGGGATGCAGACAAGGGGTACCCCTTTGCAGACAAGGAGCAGACAGAGGCGTTGCTTAGCCCCATACATATCCTGTGGAACTTAGACTTATCCAACATTATATACTGCAGCGGGCTTACCTCCCTCCTGAGAAAATCAACAGGTTCTATAGGAGAACAGACTCGGCGTGCCCCAGATGTCAGCACCCAGGAGCTGACCTATTGCACGTGTTGTGGGCCTGCCTTTCCTTGCGCACTTACTGGCACCAAGTGCAACAGGCCTGCGACTAGAGTACACTTGGGAGGAGTGCTTACTACAACTTTACCCCAGAGGCAGGATGTTTAGGGTCACTTCTTGCTTCCTTGATTTAGGCATGCTAACTGCCAAACGAATGATTACAAAAAAATTGAAGAAGCCAGATCCCCCGGTGATGTCAGCGTGAAGTCAATTTGTAATGGTGTGGACTAGGGCAGAGAGCAAAGCACTTCGAGTAGATGATGTCCATGGCCTATACAAAGAACCTATCACAATGAACTCGGAAGCCACACTAAAGGAGTTTCAAGGCATGTGAGTAAGTGTTGTTGGGTCTCCTGCCCCGTCCATCACTGGGGAATCTGTCACGCACTCTGGGGAATGTGCCCTCCGCTGCACTGGGGGTTTGTAGTGCCCAGCCCCCTCCCCTTTCCACGCCCATTCATTGATGAGCCTGTGGCTTTGTGGTGGCGGGTGGTGGGCGGTACTTAGTAGGGCCTGCAGATCCGTTCCACACCACCATGCACACAATGCGTAGCCATCCAACAAGAGCATTGCTTCGGCTGATGGTAACCTACCCAACATTGTTACGATACACCCCATTCCCCTATGACTCAACATTGATGGAAAGTGCTTGTCAACAGCCAAACTTACACATCATGTTGCACACAAGGCCTGCTTAGATGATATAGTACTATGTAAATTAAGGAGGAAATTGCATGCCATAGGCATTTCATAATATGTACTGTAAGACAGTTGCTGTCAAATGCACAGAAGTTATTGTTATTTCTGTTAAAACCTGTTTTAATCATCTGTATGGGAGAGTCTACCAAGGGCAAACCAATTAAGTTGGTAATAAGAACAGACCTTGAAATAGTTTGCCGAATTGACACAACACACAAACAGTAGAGGCAATGTTAAAACATGTATGTAACAATTCGGGTGTATGGTCTAATGCTGTTAATTTACTGTCAAGTTTGGAGAACATTTTATAAGCAAATGTGTGAAATTGCAACAAAATCTGAAATTGAATAAACAGATGTTAAAAAAGAAATTACGCATGGCCTCTCTATATGTTATGTGGCTGATGCACTTACAACTGGGGAAAATGGACTCCATAGGTTGTAGGGGTGTCCCGTTCAAGCAGGGGCCCCATCACACTTAGAACCGAGCACCCTGCCTTCAGGACTGAAAGGCCTGCCTTAGTGGTGACTTCTAGGTTTTTATTGCAGTGAGCTCAGATATAAGCAACCTTATATCTGTCGTAAGTGGTGCTAGCACCAGCTTACACAGGCTGCAATGGCAGACATGTGGTCACAGTTTGAGTGGTCACCCTTGGGTGGCATAATACATGCTTCAGCCCATGGGGGATCCCTGGTGTACCTATGCCCTGGGTACCTTGGTACCATATACCCGGGACTTATAAGAGTACACCAGTAGCCAATCTGCGGTGTACCAAAATACTTACCATAGTCCATTTAGGGGTGAAAACACAGAGACTGGGGTCATGATTAGCAGGATCCCAGTCAGACTAGTCAGAAACAGCATAACACCAGGCAAAAAGTGGGGGTAACCATGCAGAAGGATCCTACCTTCCTACAATATCTCTGTATGCACTGGCTGAATAAGTGCTCTTATATGAACGATTTTACACATTTTCTTCTTAAAGGCATCAAAATCCTATAGCAAAGGGCTATTCTGAGCCACTAAAGGCATTGACCACTCAGTATCATCCCTGGTCAAATATGATGTGGGAAAGGACACTTTGGATTCAGATGTTGAAAACATTGATGGTTTGCGTAAAAAATGTAAACTGTATTGTGTTAAGAATATATTTACCTAATGTACATCCCCATCATTCCTTTCCGGGCTACTAAAGACAATAGTGTGGCCATCACTACAGTATTTGCAGCTATCGATGAAGGAGTAGAATAGGACTTAAAGGTGCCTTTGACATGGATGATGTGCTATTACTTGGCAAAGTTCCTGGAGGGGATCCGAATGATTCAACATTTTGTTGTAATGCCTGATTTTCTCTTCAAGATTCACTAAGTTCCCTAGAAAAAGACATTAAAGGAGAGATATTTGCCACTCCACACTGGAGAACTTGAAATCCACTCCTGTGTATAAGGAGACAACCGACAGAAGGGACCGTGTGTCTCCACGCTCTCACACATTGGGGTACCATGCCTCACATTCAGATGATTGTCCATACAGCAATGTCTCGAGTCATATTTCCAGCCTGATCTGCTGTATTATGAAGCAACATTCAGAGATCATCTAACACCTTGCAGAATCCATTCCATTGCATGTCCACACCCTCATCAATGAAATACCATGTGATCACACCAGTGATCAGAAGCAACTGCCAACCCGTAAATACTCTCTGAGCTCATATTTAGAGAAGATAGCTGGCACATAATAATCAGGGTGCAATGGCCAGAGAAGATTTCCTCAAGCAACTGAGTAGCAGCTGATAGGCAGTCTGGCCAGCAGCCCCATAGCAGCCCTCGGGCAGTCTTGCAGCAGCACGATAGTTGCTACAAGCTATTCAATGATTTATTACATTTTGACCGAATGTAGAATGCCCAGGAACTACAAAGGTAAACATAGCCAGGCTTGATATGTACCACTTCTCGTCATCACAGTCTTCACTGGTGGCAAACAGTGACTACATCAGCATGCAGCACATACCTGCCAACGAATGATCAGAATTTTGGGAACTTTTTAGTGTTCGCATAACACTCTGTTGTGGTAAGGAACTATATTAGCAAGAACGGAGAGCCAACGCTGCATTCTATTCTTGTTCAACATTGTCTTATTTTAAGTGATGGCATATTTTGTGTTGGAAGCTTTCAGTCACAAATGAATGTCAAAATGGAATGTGTTGGTGTTTTTGAGAAAGCTTAATTGTAGCTTGCTTATTGCTGCTATGACATTCTGGTAGGAGAATTTGCTATGGCGCACCATTCAAAGTTGCAACACCAGGTTGGTAAATAATCTTCTCAGTAGGTGTGTAATTAAATTGCTGGAAAGGAAAGACTATTCTTGTCTAACTTTTACCATTGTTTCTCTTGTGCTTCTAGGTTTCCCTTGTAGTGTAAGTGCCACCTGCCTGGTGAAGCATCTTTGCAGCAAGTGTGTAATTAAATTAGAAAAACACAAATTAGCAATCATGCAAATGGGTGGAATGGCCCACCCAATCTCATTGCAAATGTACGTAGATGTTGGAAACTTGCCCCAATGACTTTGCACATATGCAGCAAATTGCACTCTTTTGTGTGAGTAGTATTCAGAGACTGGAGGCCTCATCTATTGATGATGGAGAACGTTTCCAATACCTACATTCCTTAGACTACTGACCCTTCTCAGTGATTGAGCGGTACTTAGCAAAGGGCACATATAGATACTTTTGTTGAGTCCTTCATTTGTGATGTCTGATAATATATGCTTCCTTATTAGTAGGGTGGGTGGGAATTACTTGAGTTCCAGATCCAGGGTCTCACCAGAAGGAGACGTGGCCAAGGTCCTTGCAGGGAGAGCTGTAGGCTTCTTGGAGAAGGCGGAACTGTCCGATTGAGAAATGCACCCTCCAGAGGAGAATTCTGTGTTCGGATTCATAGGCCTATTTGCTGAATGACTAATGAGCTGTGGAATGGACTTGGGTCCTAACCCTGCTGCATAAGCATCATCTTCCTGAAAGGAAGAGTCTAAACTCGCTATGGTAAAGAGTTGTGGAAATGTGACCTGCAGCAGGACACCATATAGAAAAGGAGTCCACAGCTGTGCAGGAAGGGCAAAGACCTGAGAACAACCAAGCTTGAGGAATCAGAGGTTCCTGAAAGGTTTTGCAAGTGACTGTAGTCTGTCGACAGGAAATGAATGCAATTGTCAAGAAACAGGAGGTTCAGGACTGTCTGCTGCTGTCTACCATTTGTAAAGGTCCAGGGTTGGCTGAATCTTATAGAGGTTAAACTTTCTTTCTTAAATCTTTATTTCGACTCAGAGAATCATAAAAGAATCATACAGTTGCAATCAGAAAAAACAGAAGAAACAGAATTTAAAATAAAAAAAACATCTATAGTCAAGAGTGGATACAGCCGCGATTACAGGAATGCTTCAACATAAACCAAAAACCACATAGTAAGCAATTTTGAATTTCATTTCGACAAATGGATTCTTCTAATATTCCATACCGCTGCTAGATACTTACTAATGGCAAATACAGTAGGAAGAGATAAATCACTTTTCAGCAGCCTATAGGCGTCTAAGTAATGCCTGAAGCCCCAATTCCTGCAGATGGGAATAATCCACTTTTTCCTAGATTTAGTATATACAGGACAAAAAAACATTAAATGAATATCGTCCTCTAGCTCACTAGAGCAAGCAGGACAATTTTTTAGAGTAGGCGGGTGCCATTTGCTGGTAAGGGCTCTAATTGGAAGCGCGTTGTATCTCCATTGTAAAAATAATTTTCTCAAGGGAATAGGATTAATATCATTCAACACTGTTTCCAATTTATAGTAATCCTTCGTAGTTAGGAAGGTGGTGGTCATTGGTCCAAGTTTATCACTTGCAAAGGATACAGAGAGATTAGAGTTATAATATAATGCAACCAATTCTTTACGAGATATAGTTGCACAGGCCTCTAGAGGTTTTGTCCACAGGGTCAGAAGGCCCAGCCTAGAAAGTTCGTATTTAACGAACTTAAGCCATGGAATGTTGCCTAAAGCTGGGTGTAGGTAAAGTTCCGTAAGTTCGGAACGATAACTCAAGAGTTCTGGGGTTGTCCAAAGACGCCTCCAAAAAGTTAGGGGCTTCACACCAAGTTCCTCCTTTATCGGTCTCAATCCCATGTCGAGCCTTAGGGGGAAAAGCGGCGTACTAGATGGAAGGGCAGTCAAGTTCCGTAAGAATTTGTTTTCTGTAGCGGCAATTTCCGGGGCACAATCAATGCCCCAGAGTTCGCCGCCATATGTTAAGGCCCCACGTGCCTGCATTTTATAGATTTCCAGAGGCGGACCGATAGGATGAGTCATGGATTGATTCCATAATTTCAGAATTCCCCCCACCCTTTGGGTTAACTTTAAATTTGATTTTATCTGGTGATGGGACCAAGACATTTTTTCATTCAGGGTTAAACCCAAGTACTCAAAGGTGTGGACTCTCTCTAGGCTAATACCGTTTATGGTGGGGTTAGGACGAAGAGACCTGGGGGGATTAAAAATCATAAATTTGGTCTTAGCCGTATTAATCTCTAGCCCTCGATCAATGCAAAATGAGACGAAACCATCGAGGACACGTTGGAGACCCATAGGGGTCTTAGCTAAAAGCAGGGTGTCGGCGGCGAACATAATGGCAGAAATGTCAATGCCCGCAAGCCGTGGAGCATCTCTGTTTGGCACATCGTTTAGATGGGAAATGAGACCATTTACATACAAACAAAACAAAGTAGGAGCCAAAACGCATCCCTGCCTTACCCCTCTTTCGACGGAGAAGCTAGCTGATAGTGTACCATCTCTACCACATCTTACCCTCGCATAATTATTGGTATGAAGGCGAACTAGTATATGCAGAAGAGGGCCCGGAAGACCTAAATCTTGTAACACAGTCCAAAGTTTCGTGCGTGGGACTAAATCAAAGGCCGCACGCAGGTCAACAAAGACTGTGTAAAGAGAGCCCCCCTCAATCTTTACTGTTTTCCAGAAGAGCATACACAATCTAAAGATCTGGTCAGTTGTGGAAACGCTCTTTCTGAAACCAGCCTGATAGTTGCTCAGAATCCCAGAGGTCTCTGTCCATTCCATAATATGGTCCAGAATCAACCTCGAGAAAAGTTTCTGGGCAACATCTATCAGACTGATAGGCCTATAATTTCCAGGCAGCAAGGGGGACCCTTTTTTGAAAATAGGCACAACTTCGGCACCGAGCCAGGTAGAAGGGATAGGCAAGCCATCAAGGATTGCGTTGAATAATAATGTAAGATATGGTGCCCAAACTCTAGGTTCATGTTTGTATAGGTCTCCTGGTACCCCATCCAAACCTGGTGCTTTACCTGCAGGAAGCAGAGAAATTGCAAGTTGAATCTCACTTAACGTGAAATTAACCTGATCCTGACTAGGTACAGCATATAGAGGGGCCTCCGAGACAGATGGTAGCCCTTTATAAAGAGAACTGAAGTGGCTTTCCCATGCTTCAGGAGCAATATTATTTTTTACAATTGCGGGAGGTTCGGTTGTGCCAGTAGACACAATCAACCAAAATCTCCGTGAATCTCTAAATTGTAAAGCAGATGTTAAATTATCCCAATTTTCAGAATCCCACTCCAATTTAGCATAATGTATTAGGGATCTGTAAGTCTGTCTCTTATGTTGGATGTCAAGCTTACTAGCTTTCTTTTTTATTGCATCCAGCAAATCACTCTTGGCCAATCTGCAGGTCCTATTGTACCAGTGAGGCCGATTTGCAGATCCTTTTTTACAAGGGGCAATTGGATTAAATAGACCAGACAGGGTAGAGAATAATTCCTGATTGGCGCTAGCCAATTTTTCATAATAAATGAAAGAGGAATACTGCTCTGCAATTTCTACAACATTATTTAGTGTAAAAGCCGCTACTGCGTAGACTTGGGATAATTCTTGGTGGTTATCGACCAATTTATTCCATTTAATTCTGCGTTTGTTATTTGTAAGAGTAGCAGAGCCCAATATCTCCGTATTAGCTGGTAGCAGTAAATCGAGAGGGCTCAGACCTGATAGAGAAACATCCAGTATCAAAGGGTTGTGATCGCTCTCCCCCCTTGAAATGACTTGAAAGTCAAGAACTCTATTCCATTCCTTGGCTTGAACAAAAATATAATCTAGTCTGGCCTCCCTGCCTGACTTATTAAAGGTGGGCCTTGGGGGATTGTCTTAGATGGTTCGTCCATTACAAGCCCCAATTGAATGGACCATTGTCAGGGAAGTAATCTGAATAACCAGTGGGGCCCAAGCCCTAGCCATTGGGCCTGCAACCTGAGGAATATTCCAGATTTCATCCTCCTCTGAATTTATTTGGTCCACCAGCCCCTCAAGTGGTTCAAAATGGGAGTTAAAATCACCAGCTATAAGAAGCATTATGGGATCAGGGATCCTGGTTAAGACATTTGACAGGGCATCAATCACCCGGGATTCCGCACAAGAACTCACGGGCCTAGCGTACACATTAATCACCGCTAGCTTAGTATCTAAGCCCCAGTCCAATATCAAACATAAAATATCATCGGAGCCAGTTTCAAAATTCGTAACACTACATCCCAAATGAGTAGCAACCCAAATAGTTAAACCACCTGAGGGACGGCCGCGGCCACCCCACGCAGCCGGAATTTAAAAAGTGGCGAAACCCACTCGATGGTAATCTTGTCTTTCCCAAGTTTCTTGGAAACAACAAATTTGATGGAGATCTATAAAGGAGCCCCATATTGGACAATCGAGTTTACTAGATAAACCAGCTATATTCCAAGAAAGGACTTTGTGTCTAGCTATACAATTAGAAACAGCAGCGGGGGTTTTACAGGCAATTGGCTCACCAAAATTCAGCGAAGAAGGGATAATAGTGGGAGCAAAACAGTCTTGAGGGTTGATAGATAACCAAGGTGCACAAGGAGGAATTTGCAGAGGGCCCATGAAAAATGGACTCTGGCTGAAGTTTTGTTTCTTGGGTGGGAGTTCATTTTTAATCACACATTCATTTTCACAGGTCTGGCTAACGTTTTCTTTTTCTTTCAGTTTAAGTACTTGTTCTTAATTCTTAAATGCATTACATGCACTCGATGAGTCTATTAGGACTCTCTAGGCCGGACCATGAGGTTGATGTTTCAATGGTATTAAATTCGGCAGTCTCCTCCATGAGTCATTGTTCGGTCATCCATTAGGTTCATTAACCCAGTGACAACAAAGGTTCTCTGCCAAAGCCAATCCCTGTTTTCAAGCTAAGAAGAGCATGCACATATCCCTATTAATTAAACATTCTCTGAGCATTTGTGTTTCGCCCTCATCAATGTCCAGCTGAAGAGGAAAGTGGCTTCCCTGTACTTTGGAGAGACAATAGGACGTTTTTTCCACGGTTTGCTCAGCCTTTAGTGAACTGTGTTCACTTACGTTCAGAAACGTTTTAAGGCATGGTGGACTCTGGCCCTGAGCCCTAGCCTTTCAGGGGGGCCCCTGATAGAGCCAGCCCTGTTATGTAGAGTCTTGCCCTGGTGACCTTGAATAATTCTAGAAGGAAGTTGTTTTAAATATTGTTATCCTTTAATTTATTTTTTAATGTAGGTGATGTGTGTGATTCTATTATATACATTTTGCAGAGAAATGTGTTAAAGTTTAATGCAACATCCATCAAAAATATTCTTTTATATTAAAACAGAACCTCACATATGAGAAATGGGAGGGGGTCACAGACATTATTTGCAGTAATATTAGTGAGCAGCTGCTGTGTTACAATATTGAAAACACGCGCCACTATCCCTGAATATTAATTATAATCACATTTAGAATTTGGACCAGTGTTCTTAGACAAAGACAGCAGGAAAGAGCTGAAACTGGATCATAAATTCAAAGCTGTTCCAAACAGGGGCCCCCAAAATGCGTTTGCCCAGGGACCCCAAGATCCTTAAAATGTCCCTTCTTACGTTTACCTACTAGGAAGGAGGACTGTGGTCACGTACGTTTGGATACATTCATGTGATCCAGCCCATCCCACTGAATTATCCAGGTCTCATAGCCATTTTGAATGATAACCTATAAAAACAATTCTCGTGCTCCACATGCCTTCCTAGGTCATATGGACAGACGAACTACAGAACTCTTATGATCAGTCTTACAAGCAGTCCATTGCAGCCTTTCTTCTGTTTAGGTGATCAGTGATTTCTTCATTCAGCAATCAGGTCCATGATCCTTGCTAACATCTTAAGATCACCTTCAGAATTGTTTGGGAAGGTAACTATGAATTAATTTTGACTAAGTACCTTGCAGACATGGTCATAAAACTAGATTTATCGGTTAGTCCTGCTCACTAATTAATCTTTAGGGTATGTGATCTGAACCCTGATTATCTTCAAGATCTCCTCTAGGAAGGGTTTGCCCACCAAGACCTTGTGTACATTTTGGTATACTACTTCGTCAATTGCATGGTGTGCATATGTCATTGTAATTTTATGTGTAGTAATAAGATTTGTGACTATTAAAGTACTTTTCCTTTCCAAATGTGAAAGCACTGATTAGAAAATGATCTTTTGGGTGTTATTATATGCATTACAGAGCTTTGAGTTTCCAAAGCATAACACTTCCTTGAGGGTGCCCTAGACTGATCTGGCCAACACTACCTTGAGAGTCAAGTGCTGCAGAGGTGCACTGGTTTTCAATTTGAGGTGGCAATAGTAGAGGAAGCCCTGGACACCAGTGTTAAACGGCCTCAATTGACACATTTAAGGCCTCCCAAACTAATCCTTACACTGCTCTCACCATACAATTCCTCACTTCTTCTCATTTTGATGCTTTCTCCCCTCTTTCTCTGATTTTTTTTTATTCCATCCTGCTATTGTTGTCCTCATCCTTCTTTGTCACTACTTCCGATGACCTCCCTGTCTGTTCTTCATATTGTTTTCTTCTCCTCTCATTTCTTCTGTTGGTTTATCCATTCTCATGTCTCCCTTGTTCTTAGCCTCCTTTCTTTCTCACATTTCTTTTGCACTTCCTTCCTTTCTCTTTGCCATCTTTTTAGTCAATCCTTCAGTGGATCTCCCACTGGGTCACCCTCCTTTTATGGTAATCTATTTATTCTGTTTCGCACCTATCATACCTTTAATGTTGCTCTGCTCTGCCGCCATCCTTCTTGGAGCTGACCTTCGATCCGGGTCCCGACACCACGACCCTTTGAGAAGTTGAGCAATGCAGCTGATCAGAACCACACACATGTGCATCACTGTCTGTAGAGTCCCTTAGAACAGGAGCATTTGTACATGCAGTCAATTTACAGTGGCAGACTCACTATTATCACCAACCATGACACCACATGAAAAAATACAATGAAAATGTGGGCAGCGCATGCAAGTCCTACTATCCCATATGAACGAGGTTCAGTGTTGGCTTACTCGCTGCTCAACAAAGAATGTTTTTTATGGTCAACCAAGTTGATGTGCCCCATGTGATCAATGCTTCATGCAGTCAATATGTCATCTTGTAGAGACGATACCCTTTCTGGGGATGAGCAATCCGATGAGACGTGTTCTTTGTTGTTCATCTTGCAGGTGTGCAGCAGGTGTGAGGAACTTCCCTTATTTCTATCTTCTCAGTTGATGTACCTCTATGCTGCTATGCACAGATGCATTCACCTTGCATACGTTCTGAAGACGTTTTTGGCCATAGCTGGGCAGATACCGACATTAAAGCATGCAGGACTACAGCGATAATAGTGGGTTCACATCTCTATTTTTTCACTTCTGTCAATGTTACTAAAGTTGAATTAAACATTGTTAAATAAAAATGTATGCACCTCAGCTCTTGTGTTATTCTTTGCCATCTGCAAAGCTTTTACACCGTCATCCAGGGGCAGCTCCTCCACTGCTTAAAGAGCAGTGCAGAAGAAAAAAAAATTATAATAATGAAACATTATCATTTTATTTTTCCATTCCTAGGTGCGGGAAGGGGAGGGGCTGGCTAGAGCAGGGGCCACAGGATGAGTGGTGAGCACACTCAAAGTGCGCATGAATGTTTGACTGGCCGTCTTGGGCCGGCCAAATATTTATGGGCACTTTGCATGTTCCCCACCAGACTGCATTACAGAGCCTGGTGGAGAACATGCAAAGGCTCCCTTTCCTTGTCTGTGCGCCGAACCGTGGCGCTCAGACCAGTCAGTGGCTTAGGTAGCCCGGGTGCTTCCTGCAATGAAGAGAGGCGGCGGAAAGGCAGCGGCTGGGGATGCGACCAGCAGGTAAGTTTTCTTTATTATTTCTTTATTTTTTTTATTTTCAAACCACACACCTCCCCCTGCCTCCCCCGCCACTATTCCCTACCAGCCGTCACTGCCATCATCAGTTCTTTCGATAGTTTTGTGCATGAAGGTAAAGTATTACAAATACATCAATGGACACATAAGGGCCTTGACAGGAAGAGATGAAGGTGTACCGCTCAAAGCCACTGGAGTTACAACCTCACAGTGAGGCACTTTACAAGTCCATTGCATATCCAGACCTGTTCAGAAAGTGGAAAAGTGATGATTAGGTCTTCAACGTCATCACCTACTAAGTTATAAGCGCACCACAAAATTAATTTTCTATGAAAACACGATCCTAGCTATAAGTGCATACAATAATATATGTATTATCTACTGGTGATCACCAGTAGGTAGTTTTAGTTGGGTCTGCTTTTCCATAGATGGAGAGGGGGTGATTTGATTTGCTAATTTCTTTGGCCTCATTTGATGAATCTCCACAAAACTTTCCAAAAACAAATTTCATCCACCTCAGCTCCTTCCTGGAAAATTTTTGGGGTGATATGTCAGGCCGGGGCCAAGAAAAAAGAAGGGTCCCAAAATGCAAAATCTCCATGCATTTTCCATGGATTTCTTTAAGACAGGTTTTAGCAAAAACTGCAGAACGTAATAACACTACATTAAGCAGGAAGCTGGATCTTGGTTCACAGATTGTGCATTTAGTGATTTGGTGTAAATCTGTTCAGTAGTTTTTTAACTATTAAGGGTAAAAAAAAATTGTATATTTTGGCCGTTGGGCTCAGGAGAGGCCTGTGAGCCTCACGCGATAGCGCAGAATGAAAAATGGAGGCCTGTGATTGTTTCCCGTGAGCCTTCATGCTCTTGCAAGAGGCTCCCATGAGACTCTTGAAAGAGCGCTCTGATTAGCTGGCTGTTGGAATGTTAGAAATTAAAAGGCCGCAAGTACTGTTTATTGTGAAAAATTGGAGGTGTTGCAGATACAAAGTTGAAAAGCTACATAAGGGTCCAGCAGAAAGGCATGCTGTTCCCCTAGATTTAGAGAGGAGGTGTCTAAGGGATAACTACTGTGAAGATGATATATTTCATTTGTTTTTAATTAATGTTAACGATCTCGCTGGACACTCTATTAGTAGGAATACATATTGTGGTCCTTGTTGTTGAGAGGAAGTGTATAAGAGGTAAGTAATGTGATGATTGGAAGGTTAAATGTTTTTTTTTTTTTTAATTCTCTTATCATGCAAGATTCTGGCGGGATTGTGAAAAGTAGGAAGGAGTAGGTGATGTTTGAATGCACTCTGCTAAGCATATTTGTTACTGTATGAAGGAGTCTTACTGGAGACTGTATTTATCAGACTCTACTCTTTGAGAAGAGTTGTGAGAAGAGTTGAGGCTCATCCACACACCTTACTACATATCAATGTCATCTGAGACAAAGGTCTGGAAGAAGAGCACAGTCCCTCCCCGCACCCTACTACGCACACCTTTCACTACAGAGAGACAGGTGACGTCAGAAAGGCCAGTCCCTCGACAAACCTTACTATGTACACCTGTCATCTAAGAGAGAGGTCTAAAGGGAAGGGCAATCCCTCCCCACACCCTACTACGCACAACTATCATTACAGAGACAGGTCTCGGCAGAAAGAACAATCCCTCCACAAACCCTACTACGCACATCCATCATCTGAGAAAGAGGTCAAAGAGGAGATGGAAGTCCCTCCCCAGGCCCTACAATGCACACTTATCATTACAGAGAGGGGTTAGCAGAGAGACCAGTCCCTCCACACACCTTACTATTCAAACCCCTCATCTGAGAGAGAGGTCTAAAAGGATAGGTCACTTCATCCACACACCCTGCTACACACACCCGTCATCTTAGAGAGATTTCTGAAAGTAGAGGCCAGTCCCTCCACACACCCTACTTTGCACTCCCGTCATCTGAGAGAGAGGTCTAAAAGGAGAGGGCAGTCCCTCTGCACACCCTACCACACACACCCCTCACCCTACTTCGCACACGCATCATTGCAAGAGCAATGACACCTCAAAAAAAGATTGCTGGTGACATGTTTTGATATCAGACTTACAATAACTGAGTAAATAAACAATTTCAATTAAATATTTGTTTATTAAATCACACACATTTTACAAAGATTTTACAAACTGTGAACCATATCCTGTTTTGTTTTACTAAAATAGTGTCAGAACATAATACATATTATAAAGCCCTTCTACCATACATACACTCACAAAAATAATTAATTTACTTTAAAAAAACTAGAAATTCACTGAAAAAAACAAGAAGTAACCTATTCGTTAAGTGTAACAAGATATTTGTTTTCGTTAAAAAAAAATGTAGAAATTAACTGGAAAAGCAAAGTAACATTTTAGTTGGGTGAATTTCTCAGTGACAACTTTAACGTTTTGAACTAAAACAAACACAGAAATTCACCAGTTATAGTTAGCAGCAATAACTATAACTTGCACTCCCCCATGCACTGCTTATGATCCCACATATGCTATCACTCATGACATGTTCTATGACACCATTTATGACATCACTGATGACATCTCAAATGGCATCACTGATGGTATCATCCAACCTTCGTTTTCCCTCATATTGCTGTTTAAATTGCCATGGCTTTATACATAGCATAGTTCACATTAACAATCAACCACAGATATACGGGAAACCCACATCCAGTATGGTGTTAAATCTGTATACAACTGTTCAGAGAACGCCAAAATAGTGAATGCCAATTCCAAAACAAATGCCTTTTATCTGTATCAATTCCCCTGACATTAAGATATGAAGTTGATATCATTAGAGAACTGAGTACTGTGAACAGTGCTTACTCAATAGAGGGAGTTTACTTTATGCCACACTGTTTGCAAACACTGAAAGTTTCATAAGAAATACACCACAGACTAATACAAATTATCATCTAAGAACAGTTCGCACTCTATGCGACAACTGTCAAAAACAAGTTTAGCTAAAAATAACCAAGATCTAAGGGTTCTAGACATCCTACTACCTGCACCATTCATACTATGATGAAAACTTTACAGATAGTCCATCTTTTGAAGCAAAACAAGTACACGTACATAGGTTGGTACCTAGTGCACAAAGTCTTCTATGTTAAGTAGAAATTGTCATGCTGAGATGATTCTCTTCAATAACTGCTTACAGTACTTAGTATGCAGTATGTAAGATTTCCGCCCTGCTGGAAACCTTTTCTGCAGTACCAAAATACTTATGTGGAACATAATGAACACAAGTCTATAGTCACCTGTACAGAGACTTACTCTTGAATACAAAGATTTATAATAAGTTCAACACCTCTACACAGATATGGTGTATTAGGAGTGTATGCGTTTTCTAAATACTTGAACCCATTAGCTGCACCCAAACTGTCCAAAATTAAGTGGAATAATAATATGGTAGGTATCCGCCACAATCTAAACTATAAAACAAATGTGCATACTCATTGGATGATGTTATCAATGATGTAATGAATGATGTCATTAATGATGTTATAAAACATGTCATGATCCATTCACTCCCCGCTTTACCATCAATTACGATTGATGGCCTCAAGGTCTTGTTCATCAAGATAAATAGGGGTCTCCAAAAGACCCCCTTAAACCAGAACTCTTAGTTAAATTACAAGAATGCCTTCTTACCAGCTGTTTAGAACTCATCAACCTCTGCATATCTTCAGCAGAGTCCCTGCAATATTGGAAACACACTAAAATTATTTTTTTACCAAAAAAATCTGTCATTAGATGCCCCTAGGCTGGAGAGCTATCATCCGATCTCTCTGCTTCATTCCTGGCCAAAATAACAGAATCCTATGTGAATACCATTCTAACGCAATATCTAGAATCTCATTCCATACTGGATTCATCGCAAAATGACTTCCGGCCGAGACACAGCACAGAGTCAGCCCTATTGACAGTAACGGAGAAGCTTAGAGCATCCATGGATGAGGGCAGTGCGTCAGCACTTATCCTGCTGGATCTTAGTGCAGCATTTGATACGGTCTTGCATAACATCCTGCTCCTCCGGTTGCAAGAGATTGGTGTCACTGGCAAAGCCCTCACCTGGTTTACATCTTTCCTGTCCTATAGGTCTCTTCAGGTTATTCCCCCTCCCTTCCACTCTGACACACTCATTACGCTGTGGCGTCCCTCAGGGGTCGGCATGGAGTCTGACCCTGTTCAATTACTATATTCGACCGTTGGCTGTGCTGGCCAAAGCCAGCAATATTTCTCTGGTGTCATATCTGGATCACACGCAGTTGGCAATATCCTTTACCAACGACCCTAACCTGGACGACGCCAAATTTCAGGAGGACATGACCGCCATAGCAGCCTGGATGGAGGTGAATTGTCTCCAGCTGAATTCATCAAAATCTGAGAACCTCCTACTAGGTAGAGTCTCATCTCTGGGGCAACAAGTGGTGGCCACCGAAGCTGGGCACCCCTCCTGTGCCAAAAGTCATCATAAAAAACCTCAGCATTTGGGTCGACAACGCCCTTTCCTTTGAGGACCACACCAAGCCCATAGCAGGGACCTGCTTCAGCTTACTGAGTGGCGTCAAGCCCATACTGGGTCTGTTTGACCCCCACACTCGCCAGCTGGTCGTCCAAGCTACGGTCTTGGCCAGGCTGGACTACTGCAATAGTCTGTTGTTTGGCTCAAATAAATCCGTGATCAATAGGCTACAGCGCACCCTGAACGCCGCAGCCCGAACACTGTTTGCCCTGCCTAGGTATAGTTCAGTCTCTGGTCTGCTGCGCCGCCTTCACTGGCTGCCTGTAGAGCAAATAATTCAGTTCAAAGCACTTTGCACTACACACAAAATTCCTGCAGGCTTAGGTCCAGCGATTCTGAGCAACCTGTGTCACCCTTACATTCTGACCCGTGTTCTCGCTCTGCCAACCTACATCTGATGCATGTGCCACGGTTCCGCAGATTCAGAGCAGGAGGACGCTCATTCAAGGTGCTTGCATCTACTCTTTGGAACTCTCTGCCACTTTCTATCAGAAACATTCCTAACCTCCTGTCCTTCAGAAGGGCAGTGAAGACCTGGCTGTTTCAATGATCAGTAGCTCCTCTCGCATCCTCACCTCTGGCAATTAGTGCTGGGACATCCCTTTGCTGTGACAGCCATGCGCTCTATAAATTTCATAACATAACATAACATGAGGGATGTCATGTGTGATGTTATAAGCAGTGTATGGGGGCGCATGTTATAGTTAGCACTGATAGCTATAACTGAAGAATTTCTGTGGGTTTTTTTTAGTACAAAATGTTAATGTTGTCACTGAGAAATTCACTTAACTATAATGTTACTTTAACCTTTGGTTTTTCTGTGAATTTCTATGCTTTTTAAACGACAGTCGATAACTGTACTATGCCTAACTATAATATTACTTTAACCTATAGATATATATATATGTATATATATATATATATATATATATATATATATATATCCACACAAAGATGCTCAAGTCAGTGGAGCCACTCGACAATTTAACCACACAATGAAAAGACAGATGTCCGTGCTCTCAGGAAGCGCCAAAGTGAAGTTTTATTGCACCAGGTAACACGTTTCGACAGGCAAGCTGTCTTGGTCACACAAAGGTTCAGCAGAAAATGTTCAGATACATACTCTCATGTGGCAACGAAAAACTGACTACAACACATGTTGAACAACACATTGTTACTGTGGTGGCCATTTTAGAGTGGTACATTTGCAATATAGCAAACATAAGGAGATGATGGACGGAGTGCTGAAACTTTTCAAACACTCACCCCCAATCACAGATCTGGGTTGAATCCATCATCATTCTTTAGCTCACTCTGCCACCCCAGTTCAGACACAGCTATATGCAAATCAGTCTTGACCCTGTGCCTTATAGGAACAGTCCAGCCTGAACTGCCAAGACATGTCTTCCCTGGACCGGAAACGGACATCCTGGGACCGGTTTCATTTGCAATATAACCATAACTTAAACAACACAATTATTTCAAGATATTTACATCAATTTACTGTTATACACATAGTGTGATGATAATTGCTATGTCATATAATATGTAAGTGACATATGTGCATAACAACGAATTGTTGCACACGAACATGAGCATATCTTCGGTACTCCAAGATTATTTGTTAACATTTGGCAGCCATAATGGAACAGCATACTTTCTCATGGTATCTACTTACAAAATTGGTATTACAGTGTAAACTGATAATAACAGAAGGGGTCCCAAGGAAGATTTTATGTAAAAAGGTAGAAGAGTTCATCTCACAATTTGTGTGTATATAAACGACATAGTGGTAAATATGAAAAGCAGCAATAGGCTATATATAAACAACTGAGTGTGCTTCTGTGACTACAGATGCGTAGTAATACATGGATCATGAATAACGCCATAGTGGCTCGAATAGATCCGAGTGTGCATCTGTAAGTACAGATACACACTAATGCATGGATCATGAATGGCGCTATAGTGGCTTGATTAGATCCTAACCTGGGAACCACCATAAATATGCATGTACATATAGATGGAGACCTAGCTATGTCACAGTGCAACATGGATTGATGTTGTATGGTGCAAATATTATCTAACTAACTTAATACATAAGAGATTTGTATGTCATGTTCCCTGTCTCTTTGATGGCTGGCGCGCGGTGTGTTGCGTGCGAGCCAGCTCCCTTCTGTCGACATCAGGCTAAGCAGGTCGGCTGTCTAGTCTAACTAAATGGGACATGCCCGAGACATCAGCTGACCGGCACTTCCGGGGAAGACCTTTATCTGAAACGAAGCCGCCGCAATCGGCGCTTCGTATTAATGTACTGAGCTTCACAGGAGCAGTCCCACAAAGCGCAGGAGTGCTTTTGCCAGCAACACACGACTCGTGCAGGGGCACGAAGTCACGTTTCCTTTTGTTTTCCCCACCAAGCGCAGGATCTCTTTTACCAGCAACACGCGACTTGTGCAGAAGCACGCAGTCAGGATTACATTACTTTTACCGGCAAGCGCAGGAGCGCGTTTGTTGGCACCACGCGACTCGCGCAGAAGAACGCAATCGCGTTTCCTTTGCTCATACCGGCAAGCGCAGGAGCACTTTTGTTTCTTGACATAGCAATTTGTGCAGAGGCACAAAGTTGCACTCCCTGGATACTCGCACCAGCGCAGGAGCGCTTTCTTTGCTATCTCTGCAACTCGTGCAAGTGCACGAAATCCCATACTTTCATTATTTGGCAACCAGCGCAGGAGCGCATACTCTTTTCTTTTGACCGTGACCCGTGCAGGGGCACGAAGTTACCGTTTGCTGCTTCCAGATCAGTGGTGTTCGCAGAGCTGCTTCTTTCTGGACCCAGAACACTGCTAACTGGTCTACTCCGCTCTCTAAGCGTTGCGTCTCAGGTGACTACGCCTTTCTTGTGTTTTGTGTTGGTTGTACTTGTCACCTGTGTCTGGCGTGAGTGTTACTCATCTGCTCCATCCCTTAGGCGGTGTACACCACGAGACCCCAAGAGCATCCGAGGGCAGCTCAATCCCAGCATCCTTCTATGCTGTCTACACCCTTTCTTGGTTGACTCCCCCCTCTTCTGCCTGGTTAGTATTTAGTTCTTTCTGGGAAACGGGGGGAGCCGGAGGGGGTTGTCCACGTCGTCCCTGCGGGATCACTCCACAAGCTGCCGGTAAGTCTTGTGGGGATCTGACATTGTATAAACGAAGAACATATACACTTAAGTTTAAAGCAAGTGAAAAAAGTGAGATTAAAAGCTTATCTGATTAAATAGTGCCTGACTACGTGGAAGAAAAGGGTAGGGAACCCATGTAAGAGAGTGTCCGTCCCCTGGCGGAGGGTCCCTTTCTTTCCTTCTGTGAAAAAATAAAGAGAAAGAAATAAAGGGTTAAAAGAGATAATGCATAACACATATCTGCATATATACAGAACATTGGATATATACTTTACAGATCATTGCATTAGAACATGGAAGATAGAGGAGACAGTGGCAAAGAGTATCATAGTTCATTTTCATGTAGATGAATACTCAATTCCTCGTCCACATTATGCCCTCACGGCTGTTTAGTTCCGAGTTCTAGAATCCACTAGAATCCACTTTTGTGTTTGTTAGCCTAGTTTCCCATAAGTTTAAAATGGAGAAGTGATGTTTAGTATTTATGAACTCAGTGTCAAAACACATCTTTCTATGAAAGTGGTTTTGTCACTGTGTGTTCAGAAACCACTGTTTTAGAAAGTGGCTGAGTTTTGGGCATTGAGCATTTCTGTGTGTCTCTGCTGAATGTGGATTAACTGTCTGGAACTGAGAGGTGAGAGGAGCTGAAGGAGGTCTTGACCCAGGGAGGGGTTGAGATGGCGCCAGGCTGACCTGCATCTGAAGAGTAGGCAGAGGAGAAGCCCCGGGAGGTGAAGAGGCCTCGGTTGCTGCTATAAAACAATTGAGCTGTGTCCTGCTGAGTGAATTAGGATCCAGACCGTTAGTATCAAAGGGAGAAAGGTGACACTGGGCAGGAAACACCCAGAACTGGGTCAGGGAACCCTGAGCACAACAAACTTCACAGACATTTAGGGGTATAACTATGAGAGCGGAGACCCCTGAACATTGGAAGAGAAATGGATTGAGACTGAAAAGGCTTGGACCCATTTCGTGGTCAAGAGGAACCTCTGCTAAGGAAGGAACAACTGAAGAGACAGCTGGGAAGGACTGACCATTGCTTCGTGATCTGGGGCTGGTTTGCATTTTGCTGTTTTAACCAAGGAAGAGGCTGTTGGGACTGTGCTTTGTGCGCTGGGTACCCCTGCTTGAAGAAGACTGTGCGTTGTGCTGTGTCTTGTTACCCCAAGGGCCCGAGATGAGCTGGCTCCCTGTTTGGAAACACAGGAACATAAAAGTTTCCACAGAAGTTTCAAGCAATGCGGTGGGCGCGTGTTGTGGCAGCTTGAGACCCTCTGAAGGTTTGACCTGTGATCTTGGACACACAGAGGAGAAGTGAGACTCGGACGCGCTGGGTGCGTGTCGTGGTCCACCGCAGGGATTGGTAAAGGGCGCCTGGTCAGCGTGTGCATCGGAGGTGAAGTGAGACTCGGACATACTGGGTGTGTGTCGTGGTGCACCGCAGGCGCTGGTGAAGAGCACCTGGTCAGCGTGTGCATCAGAGGTGAAGGGAGTCTTGGACGCGCAGGGTGCGTGTTGTGGTGCACAGGAGGCATTGGTGAGGAGCGCCTGTCAACGTGTGCATCGGAAGTGGAGTGAGTCTCGGACGCGCAGGGTGTGTGTCAGGGTGCACCGGAGGCGCTGGTGAAGAGCGCCTGGTATTGAGTGCACCGGAGGAGAAGTGAGGCTTGGACACGGTGAGCGTGTCGGGGTGCGGCCAAAGGCGTTGGTGAAGAGCGTCTGGATATCGGGGCACAGGAGTTGGAGTAAGTCTCAGTGAAGCAGTGTGCGTGCTTTGGTGCAACCTGGGACTGTGGAGGTGATCAGCTGATCATCGTGTGCAGCAGAAGAAAGTGAGTCTCTGCAGCGCAGTGTGCGTGTCTAGATGCCAACTGAGACCGCAGGAAGGAGTGCCTGGTAAACGTGCACTCGGAGTCGATGTGAGGTCCCATCAGCATTGTGTGTGTGGCTTCGTGCCAGAGGAGACCCAGAGAGGGCTGTGGTGATCGTGCACCCGGAGTAACTTAATCTCAGCGGCGTGGGGTACGTGTGCCCTGCAGCCGCCTGAGACCTTCCTAACAGTCACGGCCCGGACCGGCAGCCCCGGAGGAGCTGAGCTGCCAGGCCGAGCCGCTGAGGCCCATTGAGAAAGTTCTGCACGGAAGGCCCAGTTCGCTGAAGGAGGAGAGGAGAGGGGGTCGCGCCCCCAGGTAACGTTCATCCCTGCCTGGGCGGGTGCGGGCTCGGAGGGACACGCTCTCGGCCTCTCAGTCCTTCTGGCGACGTGAGTCTTTGCTTCGGCTCAGATTGGAGCCCGTACTGACCAAAGGAGTGGCAGCACTGGGGCCAGAGTGAGAAGCTATACTTTATGTCATTGTTGATACATGTGGGGGGCAACTGTTATCAAAGAGGCTGACTGTCGTAATACACATTGCCAATATTGCTGCTAACGATCTGCCAGACTGTCTTATGATGTCTGACATTATTTCTGCATAACGAAGTACACGATTGTAGCGCTACGCATTGCATTATTTCTCCATTGCAAAGTACAGGAGTGTAGCGGCCCGCATTGCATTATTTCTTTATTGCAAAGTACATGATTGTAGCTATGCATTGCATTATTCCTTAATTGCAAAGTACATGATTGTAGAGGTGCTCATTGCATTATTTCTTCATTGCAAAGTACGTGATTGGGGTGTGACGCATTGCATTATTCCTTCATTGCACAGTACATGATTGTAGCAGTACGCATTGCATTATTTCTCCCATTGAAAAGTACCGGGGTGTATCGTTTCGCATTGTATTATTTCTCCTTTGCCCAGCACAGGATTGTATCGTTACGCAGCACACTATTGTTTGTCCATTGCAACGTGTGTGATTCTAGCATTGCGACCAGCATAGTATTTTGAAAGCGGTTGTTGGGATTTGAACCTACCAGCCAGCTGGAACGAATATTACCCTTTATTATATATTGGCTTTTGTATCATGTGGTCTGATTGTATATCTTTTTATATAAAGTTTATACTTGTTTTATCAAACTCATGTGGAGTCCATTTGTGGTGTCACCAGTGGGTTGCTGTGAGTGTGGTTGCACATACTGTATACTCGTGCCTTGGAGACAGGCCTGGCTGCTTGTGCCAAGCTACTAAGGGGGTGAGCAGGGCTATCTCAAACGGTGTCCTTACTTGGCCTAACGTTGAGTGAGGAGTCCCGGGTCTCGCATTTGGTGACAGTGGTGCGGCACTGGGACCCGGGCTTCCAACAATTTCCATCTTAATTTGAAACAAATGCAACCCTATAAAAATGGCAAAGGGATTATTTACTCCGATTATGTGGGTGTTTTATGGCATTAGTGTCCAGGTCAAGATATTCCAAACTAATCTTAGCAGCCAAGGGACTATTCGTCCTAAGCAGGCATCTTGACTTCCTTTTCCCCCACATAGATTCTTAATCTGTTCTTACTAATCTTGTTTGTATCAAGAAGTATTGAAAAACTGTGTTTAGGATCATCATATATATTGGGATTTGTTGGATTGTCCAGTATTGTTGCGCGATCACCATGAACTATGTCGAGCAGAGACAATAGTGAGTCTTAGTTCTTTGCATGTATCACAGCAGCTGTTGTAAGTGAATTCGATCTCCTGTTCCCAGCTGTATAATAATCGAAGTGTAGAAGGGATTGCGCTTTAGGAAAACTGCTTTTGGTGGGTTGGTCAGCAGATACAAAATTAAAAGACTCTTAAAGATATACGCTCACTTCATTGGATAGCGTCAGGCAGGGGCATGTTTGGACTTTGAATAATCTCCCCACATTCTCACTATGCTGGACAGTTTGTCACCCTTTTTGTCCTTGGGCGTTGGCTTTGGATCATAATGGCCACATTATTTACAACTAGAGCAAATACTAAGACAAAAGAGTTTTTGAATTCCTTGAAGACCTGGAAAAATGATGGGTTTGTGCAGGGCTCTAAGTGGGCTTGGTCCTACTGGTGCTCAGCACTGGCAGTTCTAAAATGTAGGTGCTGGGATGGGTCCCGACCAGGCTCTTCATCTTTGCCCTCAGGCTGGTAAAAATCAATCTTAACTCTGCAGTTGTACCACTGTTCACTGCCTTTGATGAAATTTCAAAGAAACTTGTTAGATTTCTTTTACAGTCGCACCATTTCAGAACTGACGCATTTTCAGTATGCTGTACCATGAAGCCATAGTTGTTGCCTATTTATCTTATGCAACTAACAACCACTGTCAAAGCCAATAGTCCTAGCATGTTACTCGTTGTATTATATATCTGAATTTGATTAAAAAAGCAGAAAAATACCAGTTGGAGGGCACACTATGCTAAGCACAGATTTTCAGTTTATGTGTTTCTAAGCCACGCCCTTAATTACATTGGCTACGCCCCTTTGAGAGACCTCCCCTCTTACCTCCCCTCCAGTTTTTTCATCCCACTTAAAGCCCTGGGCTTGTGGTCATAAATTAAATTAAAATATGTATAATTGATTTCCTAAGTAGCAGGGAAGAAAGCAGCGGTTATACTAGGGCCGGAGGTTCTGCCGTTGCCCTCTGCCAGGCTGCAGAGCCTGGTGGCACTTAGCACAATTACGGAGTTGGGGTTTCCACTTTAGGCCAGAGTGGTGAGCTCCACTCCGTTCGCAGAGTTTGTGGAGTTTTCTGCACTCCGCAGAGGTCACGGAGTGCAGAAAACTCTGCTCTGCGTGGCACGGCAGAGTTTTTTCCTCGCTCGCGCTCACGAACTGTAAGTTGGCGAGCATGAGCTGCGTCTCGGGTAGAATTTCTACTCAAGCGGCAGGAAGATCAGCCCGAACAGCACTTCGCGCCTCACTCTGCCGCTTGCTGAACTCCACTGAGTTTTTTGTCACTTGTCCGCGAATTCCCCCAGGCCTACAAAAGTCCACATGTGGAGTTCAAGAGCGTGTAGCCAGGAGAATACTCAGCCAATCATGCAGCGAATATGGCTTTCCTCAGACTCCAGCCTGTTCACAACTTACATTGAGAAAGTGTAGCTGTGCCACGATCAAAGATGTGGAATAAAACATAATTTCAGTACAATTGGAACCCTTTACTAAGCCACAGGCCACCAGTGAATTCAGTCTTGCACACAGGTGACAGAGTTCGCTACAAAGGCAGTTCCTCAAATGAAGGGCGAAGGGCCAAGACCAGGAGAATGCTGAGAAATTAAACAGCAGATATGGCCAGGTGTGTAACAAACACCCCCGCAGCCCCCGCGGTGCGGGGGGGGCACCCACTATTCAGTAAATGAAGGGGGCCCCCTCAGCTCTTCGGTAGAGAGCTGTGAGAGAGAGGCTTGCTCTAAATCAAGCCTCTCTCTCTAACTGAAGCAGCCTGCACGGAGCTCCTGCGCTGACCCAGGACTGAAGAGAAACAATGTAACAAGTTACATTGTTTCTCTTCAGTCAGAGCCACCAGCCAGTCCCGGAACAAGGATGGGGGTGGGGGCCCCAGAGAGAGCAGGAGGCAGCACAGCATTCCCCACAGGGCACTGCCTCTGAGAAGGGAGAGGACAAGGATGGGAGTGGGGGCCCCAGAGACAGCATTCACCACAGGGCACTGCTCCTCTGAGGCAGCACAGAGCTGACTTCAGCCAGCAAGTTTGCAGCTCCAGAAACAGGATCTGCTGGGACACATCAGAAGGTGAGAGTTAGAGCTATTGATGTTGTAATGGACAATGTATTTTACCTATGCGTTTTCTGTTTGGAGTGGAGGGAATGTGTGTGGTGTCAATTGGACATATATGGTTTGGATTGGAATTGTTGGTTGTGGAATTGTGTTGCGTGGATTGGATCTGTGTAGTGAAATAATGTGGCATGGTGTGCAGTGCAATTATGTGGTATTGAGTGGAGTGGGATTGTGTTTTCTTGGAGTGGGATTATCTGGAATGATATTTTGTGTTGTGGAGTGGTATGTAGTGGAGTTTCCTTATGTGGTGTGCTGTTAAATATTATAGCATGATGTGGAATTTGTGGTGTAGATTGGATGTATGTGGTGTGTTGTGCATTTGTGGTGTTAGTCTGAATTATGTAGTTTGTTGTGAATTATGTGGTGTGGAATGGAAATGTGTAGAGTTGAATTGTGTGACGTGGAAGTTGCGGTGTTGAGTGAAATTATGTTGAGTGGTATTATGAGGCATGGTGTGAAGTGTAGCTATGTGGAGTGTTGCTACGTGGCATAGACTGGATTTATGTGGAGTGTATGTATGCAGTATGGAGTAGAGCATAATTATGTGGAGGTTAATTATGTGGAGCTGAGTGGTATTATGTGGAGTGTTATTATGCTGTGTGATAAATTGTGTAGGGATGAATTGTGGAATTGTGTGACATGTGGAATTATGTGGCATGGTGTGGTGTATAATTATGCGCAGTAGAATTATGCAACATGTTGCAGAGTTGTATTTTGTGGAGGGTAATTATGTGTTTTAGAGTTGAGTGTAAATATGTTGTGTGGAGTGTAATTATGTGGTTGGGAGTGGTATTAAGTTGTATGGAATGTGATTCTGTGATGTGGAATTATGTGGTATGGAGTGAAGTGGAAATATGTGTATTTTTTGGATTGTAATTATGTGGTATGGAATGTTGTAGGGTTAAATTATTTATAGTTGAATTGTGCAGTGTGGATTTATAAGCAGGGGCGTAACACAGGCCCCAGGGGCGTAACAAAGGCCCCCACAGCTCCCTTGTTGCGGGGGGGCCCCAGCGCTCCAGAGGCCCCCTCAGCGGTGCCAGCAAGCACCACAAATCCGTGACTGTCTGGGATAGGTAATTAATTAATATAGGTAGGTTATGTAACTTATGCTTGCTCTAGACTTTTCTTTATAAATTAAATGGTAACATTTAAAAAATGGTAATGGTGCACACTGCGCAGCGTGCAGATGTCTCCGCCGCCGCGTCTGCGCGGTCTTACTCTTCACCCTTAGGGTGGGGCTGGTGACCAATTGTCATGCGCATTGCTGACTGGTGAAGCGAGGAGGCATGCCAGAGGCCAGAGTGGAGACAATTGAGAGGTAACGTGCGGCGGCGACTACCTGCCATAATTTAATTATTTCTCTGGCTAGCCTTGTTTGCCCTGTCTTCTGCAGCTCGCGCAGGTGAGTCTGTCTGTTCGCCCAGTCTATGCCACCCCCCCCGCAGAAAAGTGCACCCCACCCAAAATTAATTGCAACGACCACTTGTGTGCGTAAGGTCTCCAGTTTAGTGTGAAGGCATTTAGTAAAAGAAAGGCGCCTTTGGTACATGAAGTTTGTTTGGAAAATATGGGGGGGTTATGTTACACATTAAAGATTAAAAGTGCGTGTCATCAGTTTCACCTGCGATTTATATTGATTTGCGGATTTTACAGAAAACACAAAAATCGTCATTGAAGTTTGTGGGCGTAAGAAAATATACCCTGCACCTATGAATTTACATCTTAGTCTGTGACTTTGGGAGAAGTTTCCCGGTTTCGCCCGACTTTGTCAAGGCAAAGTGATACCCACTTCCCCCCCAAACTGACCCGATTTCTTGTCGCTGATTTCTAGTTGTCAAGTGATGTCGGTTCTGAAGGGGCAGGTCCAGCTGAACTGGACATCAGGGTGTGAGTGGGGCAGAGAGGGGGAGGATTGGGGCTGTGGTGGCAGTGGTGCTACATAAATTGCAGCTTGCAGATAAAATGGTTTCTAGCTGAAACAGTTAAAAGTTACTAAAATACAGCAACATGCATTGCTGCACAGTCGAATGCCCTTCGCTAAAATTGACAGGCCATCTTTCAGTTACTCTTTGTTGTTTGGTTGTTAAACTGAGACTGAGGTGAAACATTTGCCAGAACAGTCTTGAAAGGTGCAAAAATTACAAAAAATTAAGTATAAGTATCACAAAATGTGCGGCATTAGACCGCATAATTTGCCTTTTCCTGCTGCATAATTGAGTACCTGCAGCATAATTCTCAAGGCACTGCATACCATGTACTTCCCCTCTGTTTACTGCTGTCGCAAACAGCCACCAATCCTACCCCATTGATATGAAAGGAAAAAAATAACATTTACAGCCTTTCTATGTTACGAAGCATGTTCTACCAGAGGTTGCACGTGACTTTCGTGGAAACAGGCACCAGCGTGTGTAACTCTCTTCTCTTTCTGGACTTTTTTTTTTAACACCAGCACAACCTACCTCACTTGCGACCTTTGAACTGTGGGGCGCTCCATGCACTTTCCCGCCCTGAAGCCATCGTACTCCACTCAGTAGCAGTAAAAGGATCAATGTTTCTGGTCCAAAAATGGCTCCAAATCCCTGACTCTGTGGGTGTGACAAGATCACCCAGCATCCTGCCCCAAACACCTGCCAGCCCCACAGACCTCTCCAGGCAGAGAAACCTGCCAGCCCCACAGACCTCTCCGGCCACAGAAACCTGCCAGCCCCACAGACCTCTCCGGGCACAGAAACCTGCCAGCCCCACAGACCTCTCCGGGCACAGAAACCTGCCAGACTCACAGACCTCCCCAAGCAGAACAACCAGCCAGCCCCACAGACCTCCCCAGGCACAGAGACCTGCCAGTCCCACAGACCTCTCCGGGCACAGAAACCTGCCAGCCCCACTGACCTCTCCAGGCACAGAATCTGTCATCCCCCACAGACCACTCCAGGCAGAGAAACCTGCCAGCCCCACAGACCTCCCCAAACACAGAAACCTGCCAGCTTCACAGACCTCCCCAAGCACAGAAACCTGCCAGTCCCACAGAACTCAAGCAGAGAAACATGCCAGTCCCACAGACCTACCCAGGCAGTGAATCCTGGCAGTCCCACATACCTCTACAGGCATAGAATCCTGCCAGACCCACAAACCTCCCCGGGCAGAGAAACCTGCCAGCCCCACTGACCTCTCCAGGCACAGAATCTGCCATCCCCACAGACCACTCCAGGCAGAGAAACCTGCCAGCACCACAGACCTCCCCGGAGACAGAATCCAGCCAGTCCCACAGATCTCCCCAGGCACAGAAACTTGCTAGCCCCACAAACCTCCCCGGGCACAGAAACCTGCCAGTCTCACAGACCTCCCCGGGCATAGAAACCTGCCAGCCCCACAGACCTCCCCAAGCACAGAAACCAGCCAGTCCCACAGACCTAAACAGGCACAGAAACCTGCCATCCCCACAGACCTCCCCAGATAGAGAAACCTGCCAGCCCCACAGACCTCTCCAGGCAGAGAATCCTGCCACTCCCACAGACCTCCCCAGGCAGAGAAACCTGCCAGTCCCACAGACCTCTCTGGGCACAGAAACCTGCCATTCCAACAGACCTCCCCGGGCACAGAAACCAGCCTGTCCCACTGACCTCCCCAAGCACAGAATCCTGCCAGTCACACTGACCTCCCCAGGCACAGAAACCTGTTAGCCCCACAGACCTCCCAGGGCACAGAAACCTGCCAGTCCCACAGACCTCCCCGGGCACAGAAACCTACCAGCCCCACAGACCTCACCAAGCAGAAAAACCTGCCAGCTCCACAGACATCCCCAAGCACAGACACCTGCCAGTCCCACAGACCTCCACAGGCACAGAATCTGCCAGCCCCACAGACCTCCCCCAGCACAGAAATCTGGCAGTCCCACAGACCTCCACAGGCACAGAATCTGCCAGCCCCACAGACCTCACCAAGCATAGAAACCTGCCAGCCCCACAGCCCTCCCCAGGCACAGAAACCTGCAGCCCCACAGACCTCACCTAGCTCAGAAACCTGCCAGCCCCACAGACCTCCCCAAGCACAGAATCCTGCCAGCCCCACAGACCTCCCCAGGCAGAGAAACCTGCCAGCCCCATAGACCTCTCCAGGCAGAGAATCCTGCCAGCCCAACAGACCTCCCCAAGCACAGAATCCTGCCAGCCCCACAGACATCCCCAGGCAGAGAAACCTGCCAGTCCCACAGACCTCCCCAGGCAGAGAAACCTGCCAGTGCCATAGACCTCCCCAGGCACAAAAACCAGCCAGTCCCACAGACCTCCCCAGGCACAGAAACCTGTTAGCCCCACAGACCTCCAAGGGTACAGAAACCTGCCAGTCCCACAGACCTCACCAAGCATAGAAACCTGCCAGCCCCACAGCCCTCCTCAGGCACAGAAACCTGCAGCCCCACAGACCTCACCTAGCACAGAAACCTGCCAGCCCCACAGACCTCCCCAAGCACAGAATCCTGCCAGCCCCACAGACCTCCCCAGGCAGAGAAACCTGCCAGCCCCACAGACCTCTCCAGGCAGAGAAAACTGCCAGCCCCACAGACCTCCCCAAGCACAGAATCCTGCCAGCCCCACAGACATCCCCAGGCAAAGAAACCTGCCAGTCCCACAGACCTCCCCAGGCAGAGAAACCTGCCAGTGCCATAGACCTCCCCAGGCACAAAAACCAGCCAGTCCCACAGACCTCCCCAAGCACAGAAACCTGTTAGCCCCACAGACCTCCTAGAGTACAGAAACCTGCCAGTCCCACAGACCTCCCCAGGCACAGAAACCTGCCAGTCCAACAGACCTCCACAGGCACTGAATCTGCCATCTCCACAGACCACTCCAGGCAGAGAAACCTGCCAGCCCCACAGACCTCCCCAAGCACAGAATCTTGCCAGCCCCACAAACCTCCCCAGGCAGAGAAACCTGCCAGCCACACAGACCTCCCCAGGCACAGAATACTGCCAGTCCCACAGACCTCCCCAAGCACAGAAACCTGCCAGCCCCACAGACCTCCCCGGGCACAGAAACCTGCAGTCCCATAGACCTCCCCAGGCAGAGAAACCTGCCAGCCCCACAGACCTCCACAGGCAGAGAAACCTGCTAGACCCACAGACCTCCCCAGGCAGAGAAACCTGCCAGTCCCACAGACCTCTTCGGGCACAGAAACCTGCCAGTCCCACAGACCTCTCTGGGCACAGATACCTGCCAGTCCCACAAACCTCCCCGGGCACAGAAACATGCCAGTCTCACAGACCTCTCTGGGCACAGAAACCTGCAAGTCCCAAAGACCTCCCCAGGCAGAGAAACCTGCCAGTCCCCACAGACCTCCCCGGGCACAGAAATCTGCTAGTCCCACAGACCTCACTGCCGGGGCATATGAGAACGTTTTTCTATTTTTGGGCTGTGGCCAAAATAGAATAATCTTACTATGGGCTAATTATTGTTGCTATGTCAGTGCAAAATGAATTTGTTCTGTTTTTTACCTGGTGTTAAAGTGGATGTCTTATGGCACGAAGTTGTAGGTCTGTTGTTTTTCTAATGAGATAGGTCCATAACTGAAATAAGAGGCATGTCTGGCATCTTCACAGTGACGTAAGATAAGCCCCCGCAGCCCCCTCGGTGCAGGGTGGGCCCTCAAGCTCCAGGGGACCTCCTCTGCAAAAGTGGTAGGTGGTGGCCCGGGGAGGGGGCCCCCCTCCGTGTACTTTGCAGGGGGCCCCCTCAACTTTCGTTACGCCACTGGATATGGCTGTCGTACTAACTTGTGAATAAAATTGACTCATCGTCCTCCACTGCGAGGCGTGGCTACAGAATCTCTGGCAACCGAGCTGGGGAGTGTAGGACAAGGGGGAAAGCAAGAAGCAGGTGTGGACGTTTCGATGTTCCCCTGCCAGTGGAACGCAATTGGATTAAAGTTCAGGCCCCTGCCCCCTTGCACGTGCTCTTTCTAGCACGTGCCTCGTTCTTTCAATCCATTGCAGCGTGATCTTTAATTGCCACACCCGATTTATGCAGTTCACTCAGTTTGGAGTAAAGTTCACACACATCAGGCTATACCATTGTGAAAATCTCGTAGCTCAAGGTTTCTGACTACTTTTTGGGCAATGCCTCATTGTGAAAGCCATAACTGGTTCCCAGGTAAGACATGCCAGGCCTGTGCAGTCAACCCTTTCTGCCATTTATCAAGAAACAGGCGCCGGGGCCAGTGTTGCCCTTGCTCAGTCAACACTATTAACTTTCTTGGGTTTCACCTGAGCATGTTTCCTTTTGTCTCCTACACGTGACATTTCTGTGGTGGTGATGTTGCATTATTTCACTACATTCACTACACTTCCTACGATGTTTTCCTCACTGCTACTCCTGACTCTACGGTATTAGTCTGGACCTCTAGGTGAGGCAGTAGTCTTCTGACTGCAGTTTCTCTTACTTCCGGGGTCTGAATGCCTACCCTCGCCAGATCTCCTATTACCACTCTTTGAAAGGGGCAATAGTCGAGAAGTCATTTCCGCATCAAGGCAACTGGTCCCTGCAGAGCACATGATCCTGAAACACTTGTCAGACAAACTCTCTTCTGATTTGCAAGAAGTGAAAAGCTTTAAAGCATGTTATAAACTGTGTAATGCCGCAATATTAAAATGTCCAACATTTGACCAAAACGTACATACAGGATCCCTTTTGCATTGTGTACACATACATGGTGTATGTTGGTTGTGGTGTCAGTATTAGCTATGAAGTTGGAAGTTAATTTGTAGGGTCAGGCATGTTCATGAGGAAGTTAGTATGGGTAGATTGAAAAACCTGAGCCAGAGGCGGCTGAGTGGTCAACAGGCATCATGAGATATGATTAAGGATCGTGGTGGCTCCTATTTTGTAGAGGTGATCCTTTACGACAAAAGTTTCCAGCTCCTATCTGAATTGCATGAAGCTTGGAGCGTTTCTAAAGTTCCCACAGAGGTTACAGTGCTTAATTTGTAAAGGAATGAATGCTGGTGCCCAAAGCTCAGCTCAGAGGCCCGCGGCTGGTGCAGTTAAATGTAATCCTGCCGAACACAAAGGCTGCATATCCTTAAAACCACTGATGCCTCTTTAATCCATTATCAGACTCTCCCTGCCCCTTCATCTCACTCTTGCAGGATCCAGCTTTCTCACTTTGTTACGGTTTTTCCATCTGTCTCTTTCTCTGTCTTTCTGCTTTGTGTGTTTTCCCTCTCTTACTCTTGATTAATGTCTGATGCAGAAAAATAAGTGCTGGTCCCCAAAAATGAGTGCCCGTGGCCCCCACTATCAACCACCAGCTCACATTAAGCACAGATATCATGCTATATTCAGGGACTGCTGTTGGACAAGGTCTCTCCTCTGTTTTTCTCTTTTTTGTAGCTTTTCGGTTTCTAGTCTGGCAACGTCCATCCTTGGTGGCTACTTCTTAGGCATACTGCTGTCAATGTTTTGGAGGTCTTGTACTTGATGCAGTTAGTCTGGAAGATGATGTGGGCTTGGATGCGTGCCAATGTGGATTTGGGGTGCCATTGAAATACTTGTGTCCTGTACTGAGTTGTACTGCAGTATGTAGGATGCCCTTTAGGCGTACCCATGTGGTAACATGGAGACTATGCAAAAGGGTATTTCCTTCATCCTGGTGTGAGTGAAAAGGTATCACTTTCTTCTGGAGGGAGAGTTGGTGCAAACGGGTTTGTTTTTTGTTGCGAGGTGTTCTTTAAAGGAGAATCCCGCGTTGAAAGGTACCTCAAGAGGTTGCATGGCATCAGGGAGCTAAAACCATTTAGGTTCATTTCAGAGAGCCTGGTTCGGATTTGCAATTCTTTGTTGCTGTTCGAGAACAGGAGCAATGACGCCTTTGTCGGGTTGAGTTTGAAGTACACACTGGATATACAGTTCAGAGTGAGATCAAAACCGAAATTGAGAAGCTGAATACTGTGAGTTGGGGACATTTTCAATGTCATTATTATATTGGTAGACTTTTATCCTGCTGTCAATGAAAAAAAAAAATTGTAGGCATTGCTGATATAACGAAGCCCTGGAGTACTCTGCTACTGAGCTTCTTCTTTGGATGAAATGGTGATGACTAGTGAGGTAGGAAGTTGAATGTGAATTACTGAATGACTGTGTTGAAGAAATGCATGTGTTTTTCCAGTTTATGGATTAACACCTGGTAGTTGACAATATCAAAGGCAGCAGAGAGGTATCGAAGGATCGGAGGCAGAGGCCCTTCTTGTTGGAGATCCTGAGAACATTGTCGAGCCCTGAGCTAGCCCTGGAAGAGGTTGTTCATGCAGATCTGGTTTTGGATGTGTTTGGACATTGCTTTCTCATTACTTTTTCTGACAAATAGAGGGTGTATGATATGGCAGTACTTATTAAGACTGGCTGAATTCATGGTTAGATATTTCAGCAGGGGCAGGATGTGTCCAGTTTGGGGGTCATCAGGCAAGATTCTTTACTAGAAGCATGCATCGTCAATGTGTTGGAAGCATGACAGGCCAAACACACGCAGGATTTCAAGAGCAGGTTAAAGGATGTCAATTTGAGGATTTGTTTTATTGATGATTGGGAGGAAGGGTGATGGTATTTTGTACACAAAAAAGAACAAACGGCAAACCAAGGTCAAGCACTTCCAGTCCGTGTAACGTTATGTTTTATAAAGTGGTGCAAACTCTTCACACACCCGCCGTCCAAGGGTGTTATATAGAGACCAAGGAAAGGAAAATTGGAAGGTGCACTCAATTCGGAGTCAATTAGGTAAAAGTCCTTTTATTCAATAATGCTGTTCAGAAACTGGCACACAGCCAACGCGTTTCGTTCCCATTAAACTGCCAGTGGGAACTTCGTCAGGGCTCAATGGAGGATTTAAATCCAAGGTTGGTATCGAATGCAGAGCAAAAAATATATAAGCCAACTGTTTCCAAATAGACAAATCCCATACAAGTTGTATATGTTGACCTAATAATTCTCCATAGTGTGGGAGGCCAAATATCTATTACGTCCTAGGTCCGCAATTAATATAGTAAATTTTCAGTCTGGGAAGATGTAGTCGAAATAGATAAGAATAACCCACTTATATCGGGTGAGAAAGCGAATCTGTGGCAACTGGTAGTTCAAAACGGCATGATAACCGGCAGTATTCATGGTTAGATATTTCAGCAGGGGCAGGATGTGTCCAGTTTGGGGGTCATCAGGCAAGATTCTTTACTAGAAGCATGCATCGTCAATGTGTTGGAAGCATGACAGGCCAAACACACGCAGGATTTCAAGAGCAGGTTAAAGGATGTCAATTTGAGGATTTGTTTTATTGATGATTGGGAGGAAGGGTGATGGTATTTTGTGGTTGTGGATGAAGGTTCTGATTTTGATTATGTTCTCTGTGAAAAGGTATTTCAAACTAAGTATGCTAGTGGGCAGGAATTGTTGTTGGGAGTCCCAAGGCTCCCCCAAAGCCCCAGCCGGCTCCCCAGCCAGCACCCATTGTGGTGCTGGTAGGAGTCGGCACCATTTTCCTTTGCTTCTGCCCGGACAGTAGCAGCTGATTTAATTGCTTTCATCCAGATGAGAGGAAAGTTGTGTTTTCTGCCTGGAGGACTGAGGGCAGCGTATGCTTAAACTCTCACGGGCAGAAAACAGCAGTGTCCCAGGAGATGGGGTCCCTGGACCTCTGCTTAGATCCTGCCCTGGTGGGATGGAGTCCCCGGGGCTGATCTGCCGCATAGGGAGGGGAGGTGCACGCCCTCTGTAAGGATTCGCCAAACATATAATGGTAAACATTCATAGCTAGTTGTTGTAGATTACTTGTTAGCTTTTCTCTACTGCACAGCTCTGTTGGAGTTGGAATGTTGCATGACATCATGGAATGCCTGGGTGTCTCTCTAGAGGAGTTTGGCAGTTGGTGTACTCAGGCTGAGCTGAATGGAGCTTGCTCCTGGTGGGGCTATCCTTGTACTATCTAACTTCCTCCTCTTATCCTGACCACCTGTGATGGAACTAAGCTACCATTAAAGAAGTATCTTACATGAACCAATGGACTCCCGTACATCTTTATAACATTTTGGCGACGATCTTAAGGACTGACGTGTGCACTAAGGAGTAAGGACTTCTAGGAACTAAGGAACCAAAAGAAAAGGAACTAAGGAGTTTAAGGACTTTCAAGACGTCAATTGAAACGCAAAAGTAACGCCCTGGTCAGCCCCACCAGTGTCCTGTACCATCTGGACAGCCTGCAGCCTGGGCGTTTGTATCCACATCACTGTGGAACCTGTTGTCACCTGTAGGAGTGGAGGAGTCCCTCTGGTAACAAGCCTACGGTGCCTCCTTGTTTATCACAGCCCCAGCCTGCCTGCAAGTGTCGTGTCTTGTCTGCACATTCAGGGAATTACCATCAAAGTCGCATGGTGAGCAGCGTCGTTTTAAAAAAAAAGGGAGAGAGACTTCTGATGTCATTTTGGAACAAGCTTCATTTATCTGGTGAGGAAATCGGCTGTTATTCTGTTGGCTGGTGTGACGGAGAGCTACTTGCAGCTCAAGCCATTCGATCAGTTTCAAGACCTGCAGTGTCTGGGTGTCTCCGTGGAGAGATCGGCAAACTGGGATTGTTTGGAGCAGCGGAACTCAAAGCCATCTGATCCGCTTCTGGCTCCTGGTCTGCGTCTTGCTCCTGTTTCGCTGTGGGTTCGTGTGGTGTAAAGCGGAGCCTTTTCGTTTGACTCATATTCGTGGGGCTGCGTGTGTTCTCCAATCGGCTTTGTGGTAGTGGTGCCATTTTTGGGGTAAGATCGTTGGCTTTGTAGCCGTTTGCCATGCTGTGCACAATTTTTGAATGTGTGGATATTCGCAGCGAGCGCCAGCATGCGCACACTTACCTCCGTCACAGACCCCTGGAGTTCTTCCGACATTCCCGCATCTCCTCAACTGCTCTTGGACGCTCTCCAGTGCATGCGTGCCGTGAGCCACCCGGCGCGGCGTCAAAATGCGTGCCGCCATTTTGGACTTGGGAACTCTTCCTCCATGCTAATCTTTACTGCGGTCTGCGTTGTCATCAAAGTTCTGCGGACAACAAGTCGTTGCGCAGTTCTTTCTGGTGTATTAAGCAGCGTGGCAGGAAAAGGATGGTGCGGCTTGGTAAGCGGAGGATGTGGCGGTTTTGCAACTTCTGTCGCACATTAAGGTACATTGGTGTGCAAGCGACATTGTAATAATCTACAGTCAACTTGAGCATGGAGAGCGCTAGGTACTTTGGACATTCCCATTCAGTGAATGCTCACTGAAGAAGCTGCGGAACTTCTTTGATGGGGAATCTCGGGTGATAGGCCGATCACCGGTGCCTAGTGTTTCTTCTTGCCTCCTCTCATATAGCACTGTTTGTATTGGCTTGTGAGAGGCATAGTGTACTCAATGCTTCAATTCATGTCTTAACACTGTTGTGGGTGGAGGTTAAAGTTTTTGGCTGATCGTTATCTTTTCCTCTACCCTGTCATGGGGAGGTCTTTGGTTGTTGCTTAACCCTATTCTATGTATCTTTTGCGGTACCCTACTAAGGGGAAGTTGTGTGTCTTTCTTGTTGTGTACACTTGTGGTGTACAGGGGTGTACCCTTGTTTGGGGAGGTTCTGTCATTTGTGGGTAGTCTTTGCCCTGTATCTGTTCACATGCTGTGTATCTGTCCCTTTGGGGTGGTTTTGGCGGTAGTTATTGTCAGTAATTTCTTGGTCTATATATATAGTGTACCCATTTATTTGGGGAGGTTGTGGGCGTAATTTTTTGCCTCTAATCTGGTTTTCGGTGTTTCAGGGTTAGTGCCCTGTGTACCCTTCTAGGTGTAAACTAGTTAGGGGATGTGGTTCAGGTTGCGTTTGTAGGTAGTCAATGCCTCATGTCTGTTCCCAGGGTGACTGCCCTGTGGCGTACCCTACCTAGGGGATATCGGGTGTCCTGTAGTGTTTGATTTATAGTGTGTAACTCATTGTGTACCCATTCTTTGGGGAGGTTGTGGGGGTAGGCAATGCCTCTATTTTAGTTTGTGGTTTTCTGGGGTGCGTGTACCCTATGGTGTACCCTATCTAGGGGAGGTTGTTGTTTCTCCAGGGTTAGTACCCTGTGGTGCTCTCTCCAAAGGGGAGGTTGTGGTGTGTTTCCAGGGTTGGTACTCTGCGGTGTACCCTTTTTAGGGGAGGTTGTGTTTTTTTCAAGGGTTAGTACTCTGTGTTTTTGGCGTGCTTGACTAATTTCCAGCGCTATCAATGGGTCTTCTTTTCTAGTTGACACTGTGTTCCAGTCGAAGTCCGCCTCCATGGAACTCGTGGCCAAGGGTTTCATGTTTGGAGGACTTTGAGTGTGCAGTTTTGTGTTTAGATCTCTTTGTTACTCCTGGTGGATCTTAAGAGTCAGCATGTCTTCTAGCCTAATCCTTGTTGTTGTTTTTGGAGATGTTGTTTTCTTCCAAGGGTCTGTATTTACATCCACCTGGTTACAGGGTGTTTTCCCTGGGTGTACCCACTTTTGGGGAGGTTGGGTGGGTGTTCGCCTTTCTTGTTGCATTGTGTTTTTCATCTGTGCCATGCATTGTTTTCCCTAAGGGAGGGGGATGGGGCGTGTAGTGATGTTGTTTGTGATCTTTAACATATGTCTGTTCATGCCAGTCGTTTTGTGATACCTCGTGCATTACACCCGAGGATAGGTGCACTTCATTGCTGCACCTTCTTGCCTAAGGTTTATTGGGTATCTTACTTTACTTCTTTTGTTCCCTAAGGGAAGAGGATGTGTTGTAGATTACTTGTTAGCTTTTCTCTACTGCACAGCTCTGTTGGAGTTGGAATGTTGCATGACATCATGGAATGCCTGGGTGTCTCTCTAGAGGAGTTTGGCAGTTGGTGTACTCAGGCTGAGCTGAATGGAGCTTGCTCCTGGTGGGGCTATCCTTGTACTATCTAACTTCCTCCTGTTATCCTGACCACCTGTGATGGAACTAAGCTACCATTAAAGAAGTATCTTACATGAACCAATGGACTCCCGTACATCTTTATAACACTAGTCCGTCCATTTCGTTACCTTCAGCTTACAGATTTCCAATCCACTGCTGCCTCAACCCACCACAGAATCCATTTCCCCCCGTTCTATATTACATATTCAAAGTTCTACTAACTCTACACATCTCCCCCCTTCTACATACCAATTACAATTGTCAACAAGAAAGAGAGCTTATGCTTTACAACTTAAATGTAATACCAATAAAAATCTTTATGAAGATACGTACACAAGAAATATACTTATAAGACATCATAATGACATGGAAGGATGCATGTGATGCATGCACTGAGTACATTGTCCACAGCACGCAAATGCTAGTGCACCAGAATATTCAATGACAGCTAGTACTATTCTTCTTCTACATCAGCCATGTGTCTTTTTAGACACTTGCACACTCTCCCCAAACTCCACACAGATCCATCCTCCAGAATGTGCATAAACAGCCCACTACCTCTAGACCCTGAAATCCTGTTAGGTGGTCAATCTCCTACTACGCACAACCTTTTTCCTATTGGACAGGTCTTCATGGAGCGCCCACTCCCTTCTCACTCTTAAGTCCCATTATAAGGCCAAGTATTTTGGAAAAGCTTACACTCATTAGCAGTAAGAGGCTATAGAAAATGAGGTCCGGATGTTGCTGAGTCCCTTTCAGTGTGATAACCATATACCAAACTGTCCACATCACTTACAAATGTTTACAAAGTGAAATGCCCTGTTTAGGCAGTAATGACAGTGAAAAATAAACTTTGCTGCTTAAATGAAAAGACATTAATTAAATAACAATTGTTCGGTATTTTGCTGCTGAATTAAGAATGAAAATCAAAATGAAAAAATGCATGGACATCAACCAAGTTGCAATGGGACAATACCAAAGGCAGCCTTACTGAAGGCAAACGTCTGTGAAAAGTTGTGTTTTGATTTGATTCAGTTCTACGATAATCTGTCTCTTTCTTTGATTTGTGTATTATCATGAGCTTCTAATAATAGTTTTCAATTGGTGTTTGTATTTTTAGAAATGCATCAAGATTGTATGGCATTTATGTTATTTGGTTTCTCTTCTATAATGGGTAAGCTATTAAATTAATTTGCGTTATGGATTTTAAGATTGCATAACTGGAAAGGATGTTGTAAATTTTGTCTAAACTAAACAGTGACATGCGATTGAAATTGATTAAGCAACCAAAGAAATGATTAGATGATTAATTTCTCCTACTCTAACCGAAGTCTGTAGCGCAGGGAGAGGCTCCTCTTTTCTCGCAATACAGAGTCTGCACAGATGGCTGTCTAATGACCCAAAAGCGGAAAAATAGTCCTCAGAAATAATATGCTCATCTTCTGGCTGATTTTAAACAGGAACAAAGAATGCATGGTTCATCTTCCAAATGTGTTTAAACAAAGCCTCTGGAAATGCAGGAGTTATCTTACAAAGGAAAAAGTCCACAAAAGATTAATTCAACAACACATCCTAGAGGGGTCATCTGGAATCCCCATCAGCTAAGCTGTATTTTTTTTAAAGTAAGCCAATTGCATCACACCTGTGAGAGATGCCTTGCTTTGCTGACAAAGGCACCTTAAAATGAAATGGACTTTAGATGATGTTAATATTAGCAGTGTATGCTGTGAATTTCCGAAGCTAAAAAATAGATGTTCCTTTTTGAAAATGCCTAGTGCTCTCAAATAATCACCTCATGACGGTTTTTGGGTGAGTGGGCAGAAGGCCCTATCCACTCCCTCCCTCAACCCCCCTACCCCACCGCCCCGATCTTCAGGCTGGAGGTAGATTCCAAGGGCGAAGGGCAACCCTAATTGGTTGGTGGGTGCTTGGGCAGGGTTATTTAGGTAATTATGGGCATACAGACGGTTGTTGGGTGGCATTTTAGATTTATGGAACACCCCAGCTAACAGGGACAGTTTTATAAGGCTTTTCCTTCGCTTAGGTATTAGGTAGGTTTTTTCCATTTGTCACTGTGTAGGTCATGGCATTAGTTATTAACTAAGAGGTCTGCCAGTCGCTGCTGGTCCAGCAGTATGTGGGCAGGACAGACATTTTGGCGGGCGGGGTCTAGAAGAGTTTTGCAATGGAGGCCCGGCCCTGGCAGCAAGCTGCTAAGGGTGTAGCAGGGGCTGTTTTGGCCTTTGTGTCCGCTTGAGGCAGATGAGGAGAAGGGTTTCAGGCACTGAGGGGTGCGGTAGACAGTGTAATGGTGTGGAGCCCTAGGACCCCATGCATTAAGAATGACCACACAGACATGGGCACTTAGTTGGTAGAACTGACCCAGGGCATGGGTATCCGGCCCCTTTTATTATCAGGGTCACATGTCCTGTGACGCCTGTGGTGGATGGGTGTGGGTTGGGGTGTAAGCCAGCCCACAGGGAGTGGCTGGTACATCAAACAACTAAAACAGTGACCAGCATGTCACTACAGGCAGCATGGCGGGCTGGCAGTCTCGCGCTGCTTTGCTGCTTTGTGCTGCAGAAGGAGGCGGAGTATGTCAGCATCTAGCTCAAGTGCTGCTCTGGTTCACGGGGCCGGGATGGGTCTGAGGAGGTCTGGGGCAGCTCCTGCGCGAGGCCCAGGGGCTCGCTCCAGGGCTAGTGGGCTCTTTATTCATGCTGTCAGAGGATGCTCTGTTTGGGGAGCTGTGCACCCTTTTCCGGCCACCTTAACGTTCAGTGCTCCCGCTGGGGTGTGAGCAATGCAGGTGCCTCCTCCAGCCTGCGCGCTGTGCGCAGATCGCAGCTGGCCAGTTTGTGGTCAGCGGGCCCTTTCTTAGTCCTCTCCGGCCCACATGCCAAGTGGGGAGCATGGTGGGCTGGCCCTGGTGATGCCACAGAGTGCAGTGATGCCTCTTGGCCGCGCGCGGGAGGTCGACGTCAGGTGGGGCTGATGTTATTCAGGGCCTGCCACTAGATATTGCCAGCCAGGAGGCAGGCCCGGTCACAGGACACCACATCAGGTAATGGCACTGCATGAAGGGAGGGCACAGTGGGGAGAGCTTTCTTAGGCCCCAATCAGGCTGTATTTCAGGCCTCAGTTGCTGGTTGCAGCCCAGGGGCCCAGAGGTGGCGGACAGCTAGCAGGTAGGGTCACCCACTGGGGATGGTAGATTTGTAGCCAGTGACTTGTCAGGCAGGGTTGCTGTGCAGTTAGTGCAGGTTGAGCGACCCTCCCAAGGGATTGAGTTACCTGTGAGGGGACATGGGTTGGGGGAAGGGAATGTGTTTTTTTTGCACCCAGGGCGTGTTCCATGGTTTGGGTGGGTGGAGAAGCTTTTCAGGATCGGGCCCAGGTATGTGGGTTTTGTGCCATGACCCCCCATTTACTGGCATTGGACAGGAAGTACAGGGACAGATGAGGGTCAGCCAGAGGTTTCAGACAGGGATGGCTGCAGAGACTGCACCTGGTCAGTCGGGTGGGTCTAGTGCAGCCTGGCGACTCCAGTCTGAAGGTGGAGCCCACATCTATACGGCCGGCTCCAGGGCGGCAGTATACCGTTGAGTGGAGAAGCAAGGATTGGGACCTGCGAGGGAGAGTGAGTGGTGGTCGGCACATCAGGGAGTGCAGGAGAGATGGGGCACAAGTAACTACAGGGGGAGTATTGGTGTTTTACAGGCTGTTACAGCTCCGGCAGCAAAGACGGTGTCCACTCAGAAGGAACAGAGACTGCTGTCCTGCTAGACGTCTTTAGTGAGGGCCCAGACATTGAGGCTAGTAAGATGAGTTCTGGGGGGCACGGGAGGTGTAGAGGTTGCTTTTCAGGCAATGGGCGTTGACACACAAGTGCAGGCAGTGAGTTTGCATTTGTCAAAGGGTAAGTATGTGCAGGATCAGGGCACAGGTACGGACGCGGTTGGGGATGAGGGGCAGGAGGAGGAGGGAGAGAGTGTAAAATCTAAAGCTGTAGGGGTACAGGTCGAAGAGGATAAAGGGGAAGGGGACAAGGAGGAGAGTAAGTATGTGAGGCGCCATAAGCTTCTGTACATGGGAATTACGAAGCCTTTAGGAGCACATCTGAAGTTAGCAACCAGGGAACGCATATGCAAAGGGGAGTATTTTGACATTTTTAAGCTGCTGCATTGGGAAATACGGGTGAAAGAAAAAGAGTATGAGGTGTCCCACAGGTCGAGGGTATCTGCTAATATTGAGAATTAGACAGGAGCATTTCTCTTATACGTGAGTGTGTATTGTGAGAAGTATCCAGAGAGGTGTGTGGTGTTGTTCAAATATCTTGATGTAGTGCAGAAGGTGCTGGTTACTTTTGGTGCGTGGGTTTGGGTCTGTTGCAATGAGGAGTTTCGAACGCACCTTGTGGAGGATGCAGATGGGGTCTGGTGAGAGCTGGATTACGTGCAAACAATGACGGCCAGCATCACGGACTTTTGAGGCGAGTCGATGGCCGATTATACATAAGCCCTTTTGGGGCATCCCACCCCTGCCGGGGTGGGTGCAGCAGGCATAGGAAAGGGTGGGACCAGATGGGCATGTTGGGCTTTCAACGAAGGTCTATGTTCATGGGAGTTCTGTAACTACAGACATGAGTGTTCGAAGTGTGGAGGTAGGCACATGCTCACACTGTGTGGTCTCAATGGTGGGGCGTTTAGCCAGCAGGGAGGTCAGTGGTCAGGTCCCAGTGAACAGAGCAGAGACAGGGGGGGGATGAATCCCATGGGAAAGGGCGCTCACTCCAGTTAAGGTGGAGAGGTTGTGGCCTTGGCTTAAGTTGCTAGGATCATGGGCAGAAAGGAATTTGTTATTGCACGGGTTTCAGTTTGGCTTTCGTCAGTGTTACGAGGGTCCCATGGTGCACCAATGGGCTGACTATTTGAGGTCTGTGAGAGGTCAAGAGGAATTGATATGGAGCAAACTGATGAAAGAAGTGGGTGGAAGGGCCATTTACTGATTGGCCCCTGAAGAACTTGAGGATCTAACCGATTGGGGTGGTCCCAAAAAACAGAGCCAGCGGAGTTATGTTTGTGACATCACCTTTCATGGCCGGAGGGCTTGTCGTTGCATGATTTCATTTCTGAGGTGTGCAGCAAGGTGCATTATGTGTCTATTGACATGGCCGTTGCGTTGGTAAATGTCGGTGGCCGAGGCACTTTTATGGTGAAATGTGAAGTATAATCGGCTTTCCGCTATTGCCAGTTTACCCTGTGGATTACGAGTTCTTAGGCATTGAATTTGGAGGCCAATTCCTTGTTGACAAGTCATTGTCTAAGGGCTGTTCAGTTTCATGTTCATTGTTTGAATCTTTCAGTTCTTTCTTTTCAAAAATTGGTTACACACATAATGGGGAAAGACATAATGACACACTACTTAGATGATTTTTTCTTGGTGGGTCCAGAGGCGGTGCGTCCATTGGGGCGCAGGGGCGGAGCCCCACTTACCGAACGCGAACGCACGCACGCAAATCAGCAAATCCCAGACCAGCAATGCAATGAATATATTATTTATTGCGTCGGACATGAAGGGGGTGGGGCCGGGGGGCGAGCACTGACACAGTTGACAGCGGCTCGCAATTTATTTGCGCATGCTCGAGTTTGTCCCACTGACTACTACTGAGAGGAGGGGGCCGAGAGGCCGAGGGTTGCCTCATGCAGCAGCCCCGTCTCTCGGTATCCGGGCGAGCCCTATCCGTGCTCTTTCGCCAATCCAGGGCAGGCGCTGCTAATGCAGCGTCTCTGGAACGGCTGAGAGCCTGATACAGTCTCTCAGACCCCGCGCGGCAGCCTACAAGTAACTGCATTGGGTGCCGCGCAACTATGGCCAATCACTGTGGCTTATGTCTGAACACAGTGACAGTGATTGGCCATGAGGTGCGCACTCTATGCAGTCTGTCGCGTCATCATGCACGTGGTGGTGCCACACTGTCTGCATAACCTCGTGGCGGCGGTGCGTACAGGACCCGTCGTGTGACTCGTGTGTGTGTCGACTCGTCGTGGTGTGGTGACAATTCTTGTGTACTCTACTGTTGTCCCTGACTTGTCCATTGGTGAGTACTGCAGTCTGCACAGCTCATTATCATTTGATTTTGAATAGGCATTCAGCCTTGAATCGGGTTACTGACTTTGATGTGTGTGTGGGCTTTGTAAGTGTGCCGCAGCAGGATCGGATCGGACATTTGAAACAGCGAGCATCCATTCATATCATAGAGTTGCTTGTTGTGTAACTTGTGTCACACCGTGTGACACAACAAGCAAATCTATGAATGGATGCTCGCTGTTTCAAATGTCCGATCCGATCTCACACCGGACTGCAAATGCAATTAAATAATGGATTGGCTGCGTCATGAGCATTCCCTCAGTCGCGCGCCTTTCAACTGCTGTTGTCAGTGTACGTCAGCGAGGATTGCACACACTGTGTTTGGCAGGAAAATCTGCTTCCCTCGACAGTAGTGTGCTGCCTGCTGCAGGATCGGACATTTGATTGAAACGCAAATGCACGTTTGGTTTTCGTACATGCCAACATTTCAGAAGAGCAAAGTGGGAGATTGTAAAAAAAAAAAATCGGGAGAATGGGGCCTTGAATCGGGTTACTGTCGTCATGTGTGGGCTAAGGGCTTTGTAAGTGTGCTGCTGCAGGATCGGACATTTGAAACGCAAATGCACGTGACGTTTGGTTTTCGTACATGCCAACATTTTTAATCTATTTACTCAGCGGGTATATAGGCCGCGTGCCAGCTCGCACATTGGGGTATCACGAGGCATCACTTCTTCCCAGACATGTATGGAAGCTCCCTGCGCGAGTATGGCACAGACACCCTCTCGCCTTTAATGTCTTTCTGGTGAGATGTAAGCATTCCAACCACAGAGTCTGCCTTCAAAACTGCTTGGCTGTGACAATGGCTGAATATCACTTAACTTCCGAAATCCGAATGAAAAGTTTCACTTCTGTTCAAAGCTCAGTAACATTTTCAGGTATGTTTTTTCTAAGCACACTGAAATAAAAATTTAAAAAACATTCTATTGCAAACAGATGGAATCACCAGCAACACACGATAGAAAAGTCCAAACATCTGGAACAGCTTATGTGCATAAAAAAAGGTAAAGAAGTGGAAGCAGTGTTCATAAATTGAATTTAGGGCATGCTTGTCCAAGCAACCACAACACAGCATGCTGTGAAACAGTATTGCACTCAGAGTAGGCCTCAACCTGAAAGTGATTTACAGAAGTGCTAAAGTTAGCCTTCGGTGAACTGTTGTCAAACAATTGACCTGCCTGGCAGGGGATGATATATTTACACACGGGTGAAATGCATCAGTCTTTGCTTGTATATTCCATAAAGATACTGAAAGCTAAAAATCATATCATTATTACATTTAAATGTAAGCAGGTTCCAATGGATAATTTTAACGTAGCAGACTAAAAAAAAGTCTGGTTTCCCTGAACATCAAACAAAATAAATATTTTAAGAACACTGTAGTTATTTTATGTTAACTTGAAGAACTGACGCTGGTAAAATTCATTGGAATTACTTGTATTTTAAAAGCAATGCTTGTCTAGTTACAGCACGTTATTTTTAATTTTCAGCACCTTCCAAAGCTTGACAACCCTTACCAAATTTTTGGTCATATTTCCGGTGAAGAACAAGACCTCCTTTGCTGCTCTTTCACCCCGGCTACGACCCAGCGAACACCAGAGTTAAAGGTAAGGAAACTGATGCTATTTTTTTTTTAGGTTGGAGTTAGAGCTATGTGTGTGGTCACTGTACATGGTGGATGGGGTAGGCACACATTCTGAACATTGTACCCTCAGTGGATGGAATTTACTAACAGCCTTAGCCCTGTGATTTGGGCAATAACGGTTGTTAACAGCACTATCTATCCCTTGCCTTGTTCAAGGCCCTCAAGCAGTGTCTGTTTCAGTGCCTTCAGCAACCACTATGGCACACAGGCAGCAGGCAGTAAGGCTGTATTTTTTGCAGTCATGTTGTGCAAAGGGGAGCTGTTGGAGATTTATTGCGATACTGCACAAGATATATGTATTTATACTGAAATTTGATATTATTGCACTGCACCTTATATGTTGTACTTTGATTATTGGCAGGTTTCTTTAATATATATTGGTAAGGCCAGCATCAGCATCATGAATACAGTACAAGAGCTGATTACAAGGTCATTCCAGGCACGGCCACTTGAAGACAAAATACATTTAAAGCAATTGGGACCTCATCGGCCTGACCTAAAACTACAGCAAACTTCCCAGGACAGAGGAAAAATGTTCACACGTACATTCTCAAACGCCTGGTACACAAAAGCTGATTGGCTTACAGGGTGCCCTTTAAGAAATTCTCTGTTCTGCTTCCCCTGCTTGCTGTTTGGTGGTGAGTTTTCTTGGACAAATCAAGGAGTAACAGACTTGAAGCATTTGTCTGAAAAAATAAAGAAGCATTCACGCACAAGAAAGCATATGGAAAACCTGACTAGACTGGGAATGTTGGGGGAAGATGCTCCGATTGAGCAGCAGATAAGTGATGCATACCACAAAGCAATACAGAAGCACAATGAAGCAGTTGATAGGAACAGACAGATTCTATCCAAAATAATTGATTGCATTCGTTTCTGTTGTGCTTTTGAACTGGCATTGCGAGGCCATGATGAATCGGAAGGTTCCCCAAATCCTTGAATATTCAAAGGTCTTGTGGATTTAATAGCAACCATAGGCAAGGATATGGAAGCACATTTAGCAAGTGCTACAGTCTTTAAGGGCACCTCTAAAACAATACAAAATGAACTTCTTGAGTGTATGCTCGAAATTATGAGAAGCCATATTGTGCAAGAATTGCAAAACTGTAATAATCAAAGATGTCTCGTAGACAGGTGGCTTAGAACAGATTGTAGGTTTATTGGTTAGCCATAAAGTCCATGTAGATCTCATGTAAGGCCTCAGCTAGGCCCCAGAAAAGTCCCTGTAAAGCCCCACCAGGAGCAGCCTCCCTGCTGCTCAGCCCATCTCCTCCAACTGCCAACTCCTCCAGTCCCCCACACTCAACATTCCAAGTGACATCACTCAATGGCTGAGCAGCAAGGAACAGGACAGCAATGAGGAAGATGTACAAACAACAACAATAGATTATAGCACAAACACAGACTTTGTGGCTATTCAGGCTGATGACACCACTGATGTGGCCACTAACACAGTCCGTATTAGTGTTTCGATACATTGACAATGACAGACAAGTTGTGGAGAGGTTCTATGGTTTCACACATTTAAGAGACTCTAGTGCAGAAACCATTACTGCAGCTATACTGCGTCAACTGAGCTTAATTTTTCCAGAGCTGCCTCAAAAAAAAAACTTATTGCGCAAAGCTATGATGGTGCGTCCGTAATGAGTGGAAGCCTTAGTGGAGTTCAGAAGAGAATTCGAGATGTGTACCCTAATGCTCATTATGTGCACTGTTACGCTCACCAACTTAATCTTATTATGCAACAGGCAGTATCAAAGATCACCGAGACACAAATTTTCTTTCAGGATATAGGAGACATGGCAGCATTCTTCTCGCGTTCCCCCAAAAGAACAGAAGCACTTCATGACATTGTAGACAAAAGTGTTCCAAGGGGATCCTCAACTCGTTGGAACTTTAACATCCGTATAGTCAACCTAATCTATGAACATAGAGAGGACCTTCTGAAATGTTTTGAAGCCATAGAAGCCAATGATGAGTTTGATTACAAAAGTCAGATTGAAGCCCGTGGCTTTGCTAAAACACTACAAGACAGAGAGTTTCAGTTCTTACTGTTTTTATTTCATCCTATAATGGTAGCTGTCGACCTGTTATACAATCAGTTACAAGCACGAGAGATATATACTGTCAAAGTGCAAGTATATACTACTATGTTTGTCCAAAGCATAAGCAAAGTGAGAGATGGGGTTGACAATTTAGACAGCAAACTGCCAGAGCAATCTACTTTCGCAAACCGCAGGAAAAACATCACCACTATGGTCCGAATTGCAAAGGAGATCTGTGACATTGTAATTGTGTAGGCCAAAGAGCGTTTTTATTTCACAAAACATTTGGTGAGTGCCACATTATTGCAAAGTCAACAGTTTGCCAAATATGATGAATCCTTCCCGGAGCGTGCTCTGAATGAGGCTGTGGGAGCTTATTTTATGCTCAATAAAGAAGAGCTGAGAACTGAGTTGACTGTACTGTACCCAATGCCTGTGTACCGGAAGGCCACAAGTGCCTTGTCTTTGCTGGCTTTAATTCATAAACTTAATATGGAAAAGTCACTTGGAGAGACAGTGGCTTTACTTAAAATTGTCATAACCACTCCTATGACAACTGTCGAGGCAGAACGATGTTTTTCAGCCTTAAAGAGGATTAAGACATTCCTGAGAAACACCATGCTTGAGGAAAGACTCAATGCTTTGGCAATGCTCTCTGTAGAGAGCAAGCTAGTTCAGAAAATCCCAGACTTTAACACTAAAGTTATTGAAAAGTTTGCTGCTCTTAAAGAGAGACGTGCTGATTTCATTTACAAAAAGTAAACAATGTTGAATGCTGCTACTTTGCAACCAGTTTAATTTGTTAAATAAAAAACATCTGTGAGTGAGGTACTCAGAAATGCATTGTATCTCGAAGTCTGTTATGAAGCTCTGTGGTTATACTGAATAAGCAGCTACCTATGTTATATGACATCTCTTTATTAATGTTATAACTGCACTTTCACAATTGCTTTATTAAATCAAATCAAATCAAATAATCTTTATTCTCGATCATTTAGATCATCAAAGATATAAGTACATAACAGTTTTTAAAATTTTGAAGTTTTCGATATTTTAAACAGTTCCATGTAAACAATGACTTTCGAAAATTTCATAGTGCAGCCGTTAAAAAACATAAAAAGAGATAATCCAATATCTTGTAACATTATACAACCCCCCCCTCTTTTAAAAAACGAGATCGAACATACCACATGGCCATTAAATACTTTGCCACAGCAAAAACAATCGGAGGTGACAAATCAGTTTTTAGGATTCTGAACGCAGGCAGATATTTCCTAAATCCCATATTTTTAAGAATGGGTAGAAGCCAGTACTTCCTCACTCTTTGGTAGGCTTTACAAAAAAGGACCACATGTAGGTCACTTTCCTGGGGATATGCACAGGCTGGGCACTGCTCTATTGTTGAAGGCTGGGACCAAGAGCTGGTGAAGGCCCTCAGAGGTAGAGAACCGTATCTCCACTGTAGGTATAGCTTTCTTGCCATCACAGGACCCATACCATCTAATACACTTTCCATAAGGTAAGAGTCTTTCAATTGTATAAATGTATGAGTCAATGAGCCCACCCGTGTACTGCCTAAAGCGGTAGTCAGCTTGGACTGGTAGTAAAGTTGTGAGAGTGCCTTTCGAGAGGTCCTCCTACTTGAGTTAACAGGGTCGGTCCATAGTTCCGGTAGGCCTAGACTTTCACATAGACTCTTTATGTATCTTAACCCCTTCCATGCTGCGCAGATTCCGCCGCTGTGCTGACGGAATCTTGCGCGGGCGTGGTCATGACGGAACGGTTCCGTCATGAGCACAGCTCAACCGTGGCTCATGACGGAACCGTTCCGTCATGAGCACCGAAGGGGTTAACCAGGGGATGTTATTGATGTTCGGTAAAGCCAGGAACTCCTGGAGCTCGCTTCTATAATCACTAAGATCCTGGCTGCTCCATATTCGTTGCCAAAAGGCTAGGGGTTTCAGACCAAGTTCCTCAGCGATTGGCCTGAGACCTAGGTCCAATCTCAGGGGAAGCAGTGGGGTACTCGAGGGGAGGGCCACTAGCTGCCTGAGAAATTTGTTCTCTGTAATTGTTAGGTTTTTAGCAGGAACATGGCCCCAAAGTCCCGCCCCGTATGTAACTGAGCCCCGAGCTTGGGATTTATAGATCTGTATCATGGGGCCCAGTGGGCGATATATAGATTTACCCGCCATTCTAGTAATACCCCCCGCTTTCTGTGATAGTTTCAAATTTGCCTTAATCGTATGTGTCCCCCATGTCATTTTCTCATTCAGGGTTACCCCCAAATATTCGAATGTGGAAACCCTCTCCAATCGCACTATACCTAACAAAGGGTTAGGACGTGTTGAGGGGGTAGGGTTCAGAATCATAAATTTTGTCTTGGAGGCGTTAATTTCGAGGCCCCTCTCAGTACAAAATTTCAGGAACCCGTCCACTATCCGTTGGATTCCCATGGGGGATTTAGACAGCAGCAGGGTGTCATCTGCAAACATTATGGCAGGCACCCTGCTGCCATTCAGTTTAGGAGCGTCGATGTCTTTTATCCTGGACAGGTGGGCGATGACCCCGTTGACAAAGAGGCAAAACAGGGTGGGTGCAAGCACACATCCCTGCCTCACCCCCCTGTCAACGGGGAATCTTTCTGTTAAGCCCCCCATCCTGCCACACCTGACCCGCGCAAAGTTGTCCTGATGTAATTTAATCAGAATGGCCAGGATATCTGGCGGGACTCCCAAGTCATCCAGGACACTCCAGAGTTTGGATCTTGGCACCAAGTCGAAGGCGGCACGCAAGTCCACGAACACCGTGTACAAGCTGCCCCCCTCAACAAGTGCCGTCCTCCAGTAAATAAGATTAAGGCGGAAAATTTGGTCCATGGTGGATACCCCCTTTCTGAACCCGGCCTGGTAAGGGCTCATGGTGGCGGTCTCCTCTATCCAGTTCTGTAAGCGATCTAAAATAAGCCTTCTGAAAAGTTTTTGCGACACATCTATCAGGCTGATGGGCCTGTAGTTGGATGGGAGCAGGGGCGAGCCTTTCTTAAAAATCGGAACCACCTCTGCGCCCAGCCAAGTACAGGGCACCTCCATACCCTTCAGAATCGCATTGAATAGTACCAGGAAATAAGGGGCCCATATGTCTGGCTCCTGGTTAAAAAGATCACCCGGGAGACCATCCAGGCCAGGTGCCTTCCCAGTTGACAAGCCTGATATGGCAACCCGGACCTCTTTTTCGGTGAATGGGTCCCCTTCCAGACAATTATGTACAGATGGAATAATACAGCCTCCATGCCCTGGTTCCAATGTGTACAGAGACTGGTAATGCTCCTGCCAAATCTTGGAAGAAATATTTGGCTCTATTGCCGAAACAAGTTCCCCGGAGCCTGTGTTGACAATTCGCCAAAACTTCCGTGAGTCCATAGAGGCTAGAGAGCTGGCAAGTTCTTCCCATTTATTCTGGTCCCACTCAATCTTAGCATTAGCAATCAGCTTCTTGTATTCGCGTCTCCTGGCTTGAATCTCAGGCCTACTTTTGCGATTCTTAATGCTCGACAAAAGGTCCCTCCTTGCTCTGCGGCACACCGCATTATATCATGTGCACTGGTTCCTTCCACCCCCCCCTCCTTGGTCCATTATTGAATAGATCTGCAGTCAGAGTCTTTACGACTTCTTCATGATTCAGCCAAATTTGTTTGTTTTTTTCCCCTGAACTAGGTTCATCACTTAAAGTGGCCATGTTCTCCAATATGGGAATGAGATTATTATAAAACCGGGGGAGCTTGACTGTACTTGCTACTATTTTTTCCCACTTAATTCTCCTCCTATTACTTTCGAGGACTAGATCAGGGTTTGTCTTAGGCGATTCTACTTCCCCACGGTCCCGTCCAGGAAGGAGAAAGTCCAATTCCAGGGCATTGTGGTCGCTGTCTTCTCTATCAATAACCCTAAAATCAATGACATGCGACCACGAGGATAGTTGCACTAAGATATAGTCTAATCTTGATTCCCTACCTTTCCGATTGAATGTGGGTTTACTCGGGATATCAGATTTAGCACGCCCGTTACAAGCCCTCACCCCATGTCTCAAAGTTAGGGCAGTAATCTGGAGTGCTAGTGGGCTCCAAGCTTTGGGCGATATAGATACTGTCAATGGTACTCGCCATCTTGCATCTTCCTCTAAGAAAGCCCCATCTAAGAGACCTGCTAAGGGCTCAAAATCTGAGTTCAAATCCCCACCCACTACAAAAGGGAACCCCTTAGGGAGTTCAGCGAGAAGATCCGACAGTTCGTCAATGGTGGGGGACTCCTGTGAGATGGTAACCGGCCTTGAGTATACATTTACCACCGCTAATCTACAGCAATGGGACCATTCCAGTAGAACCACAAGTATGTCTTCTGATGCCACTGGAAAGCGCGTGGCCTGGCATCCCAGGTGAACTGCGACCCAGGTTTCAAGGCCTCCCGATGGACGCCCCCTTCCCCCCCATTTCGCAGGAATGGAGAATACTGCAAAACCCTGCCTCGCATGTTCCTCTCTCTCCCAAGTTTCCTGGAACATGCATAGATCTTTGGAATCAGTATATTCAATCCATTCCTGACAGTCGGACTTATTTCCCAAACCTGCCACATTCCATGACAATATTTTTAATGGCGGGGGCCTATCGTTCGAAATAATAGTGTGGGTGGAAACATTCCCTTTATCGCTGGCCATGATCTCTGGATATATTGGGGGGAGGCTTATTTCTTCCCCCACAATGTGACGTGGCTTGCCAATGGAATTACTCAGAACCCCATGGTGTTCTAGAGCGTTGGGCAACTCTATCTCTAGACTAATTCCGTCCACAGCCTCCCATAATGCAGAGTTACACTTCCTGCTTGTGTATATGGGCAGTCAATCTACCATGTCTAGCTGACTGTACCTATTCTGCGTTGGAAGGTAAAATTGCTGAGGGGATCTCCGGGGATGGTAGTCTTGCTCGCTAATGCCCCAGTTACCACCTCTCCTATGGCAAGTTTCTCATCCCTCGTCGACCATATTGGTGGTGTAGTGGGCTAGCTCCTGTCTTCTAGAGTTGGGGAATTCTCTCCATCCTCTTGCCAACCCCCCACCCAATCTCTCCGGATATGTGCCTTGTACATTAATTTCAGGGTACCCTTGGTATTGGCTTCTGGGGCGATGAAAAACTCCCCTTCTTTTGATATCTCCCCACCCGGCGGGTCTTTGTATCCGAGCCCCCCAGGTCTCATCCTCTCTATCATATACTAGAGGAGGGTAAAAAAAGGATAGGGGTAGGGATTGAATGGTAGTCCCCTCATCCTCTGGGATCCATCCGCATATATGCAGGACGGTCCTATGGTCTTTAAAGCTGACTATAACACAGTCGCCATTTATAGATTTAGTTGAACTACCCAACCAAGGGACCCTTCGTACCATAAGGACTGCGCTCAATATACCTTCCGGGAGCGGTCTGTATGTGCATAGCCAATTTATCACCTTATTCTTAAGGGAGGCGGTGGATTCTTTAGAGGTAGCATTCAATTCTGGTACCCCTACTAGGACAACAGTATATGGGGCTGCCTCTGGGGGAAGATGTATTGGTCTAGGCTTTATCCTCTTGCTCACACCCTCGGTTGTTAGTTCTCCAGTATTCGGTGTATTGATAGGAGCACGATCACTTTCCCCAACTTGCTTTGCACTAGTTGGAGGGGAAGGTGGATGATTATACTGTTCTGCATGATTTTTTGGAGGATTTGCCTTCAAGTGTGTGTTGTTACTTATAGACGGGGTAGGTTTTGCCTGCTGCGCTATCTGTGTGACACTTTTAACCTGATTTATAGCCTGAGAGGGTCCCTTTTTTGTTACTCTGTCGGGAACCTTGGTCCCACCATTATTAATTACTTTGAAACTGTCAGCTAGTTGGACTGTCGACTTTTCTATGGCCACTAACCTAGCTTCCATTTTTATTAGCCTTTCTTCCAGTGGGCTTAAGAGGTTTCTTATGAGGGCACCTATATCCGCAAGGGTAACATCCTCCTCAGTGGGCTCTAATAAATTCAATTCAGCGTGGGTGCTTGTCTCCCCCAGTGAATTGAAGCGCATGGCCTCAGCTCTATCTATTTGCGTTTTTTCCCTAATGTTTAAACAAGAACTGTTTAATAGCGGATACGAGGAGAGTTTTGAGGTGTTCAGCTTTCGCGCGCCCTTGTTCTTGGGCCCTCCTCTCTTTTTCGGGATTGCTCCTTCTCTAATCCCCTTTCGCTTGTTTGCTTTTGGGCCTGCGGGATTAACATTATCGGGGTCTGGGATGGGGTTTATAGTAAGTATGGGGTGGGGTTGAGCAGGCGGAAGAGTTAGCATGCTAAGGTCTACAGAATCACAAGGGTCCTTCATGCTTAACTGGGAAGTACAATTTGATATATCCAAAGTCCCGGAGGGATCACTTGTGCCGGCCACCCCCGTGTCCAACACAATAAGTTCTGGGCTTACCTCAGGAGACTTTGCCTGGGCCAAGGGACCCATAGACGATCTCCTCACCCAGTCCAATTCCTGAGATATTCGCCTCTCAAGGAGCGTAATGTCCTCTATTAATAGGGAACCAGCTTTCACGAAGTAATTATCCAATGTTCCCTTAGATACAGCTGCAACAGCCATTGCACTTTTACTCCTTGTTTCCCTTGTCATCATCTCTACTGGCAAACACCAACAGTAACCCTCAAAATCCAAATGAATTCCCGGAATGGACCAAGGGGGGTGGCCCAGGCCCAGCCTCTCCCGTCCTCTAACGGCCTCAAACGGCCCACCCTTTGCCCGGGCTTCGCCCCGGGCTGCGCCCCGCACGCGTCCCGCTAACGCGTAAGTGATCAGGGGATTATAAAGTAAGAGGGGGAGGAGTTAAAGGAGGGGCCGGGAAGAGTGACCAGGTGCGCTGAATGAATCTGGCAGCTACGCACCCTGGACCTCGCAGTCCCAGCAAACAGGCAGCCTCCAGGTGTAAGCACCCTCAATAGAATGTCCCAAGGCTCCTCAGTGCAGGAAGAGTTGAGGAGAGCAAATCGGCAAGGTCCGCGCCTGCGAGCGGCTCCCGCGAAGCGGGGGCCGCGAGGCGTTATGTAGGCGGAGGAGCTGAAGGAGGGGCCGGGAAGAGTGACCAGGTGCGCTGAATGAATCTGGCAGCTACGCACCCTGGACCTCGCAGTCCCAGCAAACAGGCAGCCTCCAGGTGTAAGCACCCTCAATAGAATGTCCCAAGGCTCCTCGGTGCAGGAAGAGTTGAGGAGAGCAAATCGGCAAGGTCCGCGCCTGCGAGCGGCTCCCGCGAAGCGGGGGCCGCGAGGCGTTATGTAGGCGGAGGAGCTGAAGGAGGGGCCGGGAAGAGTGACCAGGTGCGCTGAATGAATCTGGCAGCTACGCACCCTGGACCTCGCAGTCCCAGCAAACAGGCAGCCTCCAGGTGTAAGCACCCTCAATAGAATGTCCCAAGGCTCCTCGGTGCAGGAAGAGTTGAGGAGAGCAAATCGGCAAGGTCCGCGCCTGCGAGCGGCTCCCGCGAAGCGGGGGCCGCGAGGCGTTATGTAGGCGGAGGAGCTGAAGGAGGGGCCGGGAAGAGTGACCAGGTGCGCTGAATGAATCTGGCAGCTACGCACCCTGGACCTCGCAGTCCCAGCAAACAGGCAGCCTCCAGGTGTAAGCACCCTCAATAGAATGTCCCAAGGCTCCTCGGTGCAGGAAGAGTTGAGGAGAGCAAATCGGCAAGGTCCGCGCCTGCGAGCGGCTCCCGCGAAGCGGGGGCCGCGAGGCGTTATGTAGGCGGAGGAGCTGAAGGAGGGGCCAGGAAGAGTGACCAGGTGCGCTGAATGAATCTGGCAGCTACGCACCCTGGACCTCGCAGTCCCAGCAAACAGGCAGCCTCCAGGTGTAAGCACCCTCAATAGAATGTCCCAAGGCTCCTCGGTGCAGGAAGAGTTGAGGAGAGCAAATCGGCAAGGTCCGTGCCTGCGAGCGGCTCCCGCGAAGCGGGGGCCGCGAGGCGTTATGTAGGCGGAGGAGCTGAAGGAGGGGCCGGGAAGAGTAACCAGGTGGGCTGAATGAATCTGGCAGCTACGCACCCTGGACCTCGCAGTCCCAGCAAACAGGCAGCCTCCAGGTGTAAGCACCCTCAATAGAATGTCCCAAGGCTCCTCGGTGCAGGAAGAGTTGAGGAGAGCAAATCGGCAAGGTCCGCGCCTGCGAGCGGCTCCCGCGAAGCGGGGGCCGCGAGGCGTTATGTAGGCGGAGGAGCTGAAGGAGGGGCCGGGAAGAGTGACCAGGTGCGCTGAATGAACCTGGCAGCTACGCACCCTGGACCTCGCAGTCCCAGCAAACAGGCAGCCTCCAGGTGTAAGCACCCTCAATAGAATGTCCCAAGGCTCCTCGGTGCAGGAAGAGTTGAGGAGAGCAAATCGGCAAGGTCCGCGCCTGCGAGCGGCTCCCGCGAAGCGGGGGCCGCGTGGCGTTATGTAGGCGGAGGAGCTGAAGGAGGGGCCGGGAAGAGTAACCAGGTGCTCTGAATGAATCTGGCAGCTACGCACCCTGGACCTCGCAGTCCCAGCAAACAGGCAGCCTCCAGGTGTAAGCACCCTCAATAGAATGTCCCAAGGCTCCTCGGTGCAGGAAGAGTTGAGGAGAGCAAATCGGCAAGGTCCGCGCCTGCGAGCGGCTCCCGCGAAGCGGGGGCCGCGAGGCGTTATGTAGGCGGAGGAGCTGAAGGAGGGGCCGGGAAGAGTGACCAGGTGCGCTGAATGAATCTGGCAGCTACGCACCCTGGACCTCGCAGTCCCAGCAAACAGGCAGCCTCCAGGTGTGAGCACCCTCAATAGAATGTCCCAAGGCTCCTCGGTGCAGGAAGAGTTGAGGAGAGCAAATCGGCAAGGTCCGCGCCTTCCTGCTTTCTCAAATTTGCTTAAAAATGCACCATTTCTCTTCTCTTTTTTCAAAATTTTCTTGGGGGGAGAACCCCCCGAACCCTCCTTATAGGGGTTCGGGCTCGCTCCCTACGCTCGCTCGCAACGGTGAAGTATACCAATCATTTGATGCCCACCACTTTAAAATGTCACCAGCCGCCCCTGGGTGCACCATATTCACAGGATTGTCAGGAGAGATTGTTACGGTTCTAGGAGTTGATGGAGGATGTGGGAATTCCCTTGGTACCCGAAAAGACAGTGGGCCAAGTGCAGGTGATTACCTTTTATGGGGTGGGGTTGGACTGCCAGCCTATGGAAATCAGGTTACAAGAGGAGAAGAAGTTGAAATGCTTACAGCGGCTGGACAGGCTTTTGGAGAAGGGCAAAGTGCAGGTGAAGGACATAAAGATTTTGCTAGGCCATTTGAATTTTGCCTGTAGGCGTTTAGAGTGGGCAGGACATTTTTTAGGAGGTTGAGTTGGGTTCTAGCAGGGACTGGGATCCCACACCACCGGGTTCAACTCACAGCAGGGTTATAGGAGGACTTAAGACTTAGGTGAGTTTTCTTGACTGAATGCAATGGAATTCCAATGGCCAGATTGGGGAAGCAGTTTGAGTGGTCCATTTAATTGTTTTTAGATGCATCTGGAGTCCATGGTTTTGGCCTTTTCTAGCAAGGGAGATGGTGTGCGTAGAAGTCGCCAGAGGCATGGAAATGGGGGGCGTAGCACTGCCTTTCACGAGTTTTTCCCTTTGGTGGTGGCTGTGTGCTTGTGGGGTCATCAATTTTTCAACAAAATGGTGCTGTTTAATGTGGAAAATATGGCAGTGGTGAACATGGTCATCAGGCAGTCAGTGAGGAACCCCCAAGTCTGGCAGTTGTTATGAATGTTTGTGTTGGAATCTTTGCGACCAAATGTCATTTTCAAAGCACGTCATATAGCGGGGTACACAGTGAAATTGCTGATGTGCTTTCTCATGTTCAGTTGGCAAGGTTCCGTGGTCTTGCACCATGGGCCTGCACCATGGTCCTACAAGATGAAGATCATGATGCCAGCACATTTGGGGTCTGCAGGCGGGTATGTGTGCAGCAGCTTCTACTGGACTTGTTGTCAGTGTACTCTCAAACAGCGTACGGTCTTGCATTGGAAGAGTTTGTCAAGTCTAGAGTGGTGCAACATACCAGAGAGCGGTCAGGAACGGAGTAATTATGTGGTACATGCCATTATGTCCTGGATTGATACGGGTTTGTCAGCGGTTACCATAGCATGGAAGTTGGCAGGCTTGGCATTTTTTGGAAAGATGTTTTAGGGATACGAGCCATCGACTAGAGAAATGGGGAGGAGGATACTGGAGGGGTGGACTCAGCAGAGGGGGCCTGGCGCAAGAGTGAGGCGCCCAATAGGCTGGAGATTTTTAAACGGTTCATCTACATGCTGCCACAGGTGTGCAGGGACGACAGAGGGGCGCTACGTTTTTGTGATCATGGTTTGGTTGTTCTTTGGTTCTTTTCGGGTGGCAGAGGTGGTTGGTTCCAAGTTGCAGGCAGGAATTCATTGGCAGGATGTTCACATGCTTTCAGGGGTGGTTCAAGTGTGGTGTCCTAGATCTAAAATGAACCAGTCAGGATGGGGTACATGTGTGACGATGAGACGATGAGAGCATACCCAGATGCACTGGTTTGTCCACAGGAATGGTGGAGACAACTGGTTCAGCAAGGGGAGGGGTTTGGAGAGATTTTTCGATACGCAGATGGGATGCGTTTTTCAGCGTCACAGGTTTTGAGGAAGGTGCACGGTGTCTTGGGTTATGAGGTGCTGGATTTCAGGACACATTCCTACAGGATTGGGGTGGGTATGAATCCAGGGGTGGAACCGCGGCTGAGATTCAGAGAGTGGGACGTTGGCAATCAGACTGCAATCTGAGCTATTTGCGTTTGGGCTAAATTTTCAATAATGTTCATTAACATGAGTCTTTTTCTCTTAGGTTGCAATATGGACCCCGCAAGGTGCCACATTGAGGTTTGGATTCGAGGACACTCGTTCATAAAATGGGCAATAAGGCATGATGACAACAGGAAAGGAGGATGGCTACTGGGACTGTCTGACATTGGCATTCAATTGAAACAGTTTGGCAAAGGTGGCATGCGGTGGCACAAATTGCTGCCTAAATTAAATTCTCTTGTGCCGGCTTCCCTTGCCTGGAAATTTTGATTCTGCACTTCGGAGAAAATGACGTGGTCCAATTGAAAGGTTTGGCTTTGATAGAAAACGTGAAAAATTATTTGTTAGAGATCAAAGCGTCCTGGTCAGGCACCACTATGGTTCTCAATTAATTTATGCCCTGGAGATCTTAGCTGGATTCTACAAAACCTGGGGCTATCAACAGAGCTAGTCGAAAGGGGAATAGAGAGTTGTGCAAATTTTGGACAGCGGAGGGTTTCTATTTCATGGAACAGGGTAAAAAGCGGTGGAATTCTTTCGGTGGGATGGGGTTCATTTGTCTAATTATGGTGTGTAAATTGTACCTTATGCAGGTGCAGAGCATTTTAGCTGGATTGCTACACTTGCCGGCAGTAATGTAAGCCTTGATTGGGGGGGGGAGGACACAAAAAACTGTGTTTTTTTTAGTAGCGGGTGTAGATAAGTTATAAAGTCATTGCAACAAAACATTGGTTAGGTTCAGACCCAATGGATATTTCAGAAAGGAGGGGAGGAGGGAGAGTTGCAGGAATTAATCAAGATGACAACAGTTGGCTAGGCATGAGGTTGGGATGTGGAAGGTTGAATGACGAGATTTGTGATTGGATTTTGGTTGGTTTGGTTTGTGAAGGGTTGTTTAGGGGAGGGGGAGGTAGGTTTTGGGGAGTTACAAAATGTATAGTGAGAACAGATTGCTTTAGTATGTAAGGCTTTAGAAGTAAGGTTTGTGAAACTGTGTGCACCTGTTTCATTAAAGCAGCCTTTTGCACACTTATGCCCCCCCACCCCCTCCCCTGGGATCTTCAGGTGGGTGGTAGGTTCCAGTGGCGAGGGGCAGCACTAATTGGTTAGGGGGCGAGTGGGCAGGGTCAGTTAGGTAATTATGGGCATGCAGACGGTTGTTGGGTGCCATTTTAGATTTATGGTACACCCCGGCTGACTAGGACAGCTTTACAATGATTTTACCACTCACCCTTCCTCCCTATTTTTTGTTTAATGGGAAAGGTGCGCATGGGTAACTGTTGTCATTGTTGGTTGGCGCTGTTGATGAGCAGATGCCTGATGCCAGATGTCGCCGTTTGATATTTTTTTAACACGCTGCTTGTTTGATCAGCCACTGTTCGCTTCATCTGCCTTCTAAAACAAGGCACAGCCCTCTTCCTAAGGAAAACTGTCATGGAGTAATAAACGTATGTTTGAACAAAAAATGATTTCCTTATTTTGTTTGTCTTTAGTGATGAGCACTTTGGCTAGATTTTTGTATCTTTGTAAAATTGATGATAACAAGGACAACTTGTATGGCAAACACCCAGAGCGGCCCTTTGTTAAGATAACTCCCTGGGCGGAGAAGAATGTGGCACCCTTGCTAATGTTAGCAAGGTAAATGAGGTAGCAGGGAGGATGTATGACGTTACAACGCACACTTTTACAACGCATGCACTTACAACGCATTTTTTACAACGCATAATCCATTACAACGCATGACATTACAACGCATGACACTACAACGCATTTTTAAAAACTAAATTTACAACGCATTTCCATTACAACGCATAATACCTTTACAACGCATACCATTACAACGCATAATATTAAATTGCATTTAAGGTAAGTATTAGATAGTATAGGGGTAAAAGTTACTTTTCTAACTCCAGGGGGTGCAACAGTAGGGTAAGTGTTGGATAGTATAGGGGTAAAAATTACTATTCTAACTCCAGGGGGTGCAACAGTAGGGTAAGTGTTGGATAGTATAGGGGTAAAAATTACTATTCTAACTCCAGGGGGTGCAACAGTGGGGTAAGTGTTGGATAGTATAGGGGTAAAAATTACTATTCTAACACCAGGGGGTGCATCAGTAGGGTAAGTGTTGGATAGTATAGGGGTAAAAATTACTATTTTAACTCCAGGGGATGCAACAGTAGGGTAAGTGTTGGATAGTATAGGGGTAAAAATTACTATTCTAACTCCAGGGGGTGCAACAGTAGGGTAAGTGTTGGATAGTATAGGGGTAAAAATTACTATTCTAACTCCAGGGGGTGCAACAGTAGGGTAAGTGTTGGATAGTATAGGGGTAAAAATTACTATTCTAACTCCAGGGGGTGCAACAGTAGGGTAAGTGTTGGATAGTATAGGGGTAAAAATTACTATTCTAACTCCAGGGGGTGCAACAGTAGGGTAAGTGTTGGATAGTATAGGGGTAAAAATTACTATTCTAACTCCAGGGGGTGCAACAGTAGGGTAAGTGTTGGATAGTATAGGGGTAAAAATTACTATTCTAACTCCAGGGGGTGCAACAGTAGGGTAATTGTTGGATAGTATAGGGGTAAAAATTACTATTCTAACTCCAGGGGGTGCAACAGTAGGGTAAGTGTTGGATAGTATAGGGGTAAAAATTACTATTCTAACTCCAGGGGGTGCAACAGTAGGGTAAGTGTTGGATAGTGTAGTGTAATATTATGCGTTGTAATGGTATGCGTTGTAATGGTAGTATGCGTTGTAATGGAATGCGTTGTAAAGGTAGTTTTTAAAAATGCGTTGTAGTGTCATGCGTTGTAATGTCATGCGTTGTAATGGATTATGCGTTGTAAAAAATGCGTTGTAAAGGTAGTGCGTTGTAAAAGTTGCGTTGTAAAGGTTGTTCCCCTAGCAGGGAGGCCCTTTTGAGTCCACTGGTCAAACCTTAGCTGAGCAGTGACTGACCCCTGAACATCTAGTCCTCCCCAGCTCACCTAAATCACCGATGGCTTACCTGCATCATGCTGAAGATGGGTTTATTGGTGTGTGTCAGCATGGGTCCTGTTGTCATTACCTTAATGCACACAGGTCCATGAGCCCCTCAGAATATTAGCGCCCAGGGCCCAGCTCACTAGGAGATAGCTCACTAGGCGATTGGCCAGCCCTGCATACTCTGCGGGCTACATGGGCTCTAACCATGTAAAAAGTGGTGTTATAAAATATAGCCATACTCATTGGAGCAAAGACAAAGCACATCGCTCAGGTCTGAAACTTTTAACCTGCATATCGCCTAGCGGTCTCCTGTCCCATCAACAAATAGGTATCGATTAAACACGGCGTGCCTTGGACACAGACAAGCATCTTGCTGCCTTTCCTGGCCACTCTTCAGCTCAGTGGGAGTTCACCATTGTCGCAAACCCATTCTTTCCCTGTCCCACCTGCAGGCCAAACACATAGCCTTACACAGCTCAGAGTCTTTACAACTGACTGACCATGCCAGATTCCAGGCCAGGGGAGTAGCCAGATAAAATCAATACCCTAAACTTGGACCCCCATCCAGAATGGCTGAGAACGAGGCCATTTCTCCCTAAAAGGGTTATTTTTTCATATTTTCTACCTTTTCTCTTGGCACTCCCTTCTTCTAAGTAGCCCTTCCTCTATTCCTCTCCTTTTCATCCCTCCTCCCCCTTCCCAAGTCTCTCTTCTCCTTTTATCTCTCTTTTCTCTCTTCCATTTACCCCGATTTCCTCCTACTTTTGTCTTCCATTCCCTTTCTTTTCACCTCTCTCCTGCCGCCCCTTCCTATTTACAACTACCCCTTCTTCTCTCATCTCCCCTGCTTGTCCTCCCAATCTCTCACTTCCAATCACACATTTGCCTCTCCCATCCCTCTTTCTATTCCATTGTTCTCTTCCCTTGTCTCAACTGTAATGCCTCTTCCCATTTGTCTCTTTCTCCCCATCACACAAAGTAATGCAGTTGATTAAATAGAAGCAAGTTAGACAAAATAAGGGCATGTTTGTAATTTTTCCTCCATAAGGGGAAAGAGTAATATAAATATTAAATATGACAAATTTGTCTTGACAGGTACAGATGAAGTTCAACCACTTTCTGCAGTGAGCTATATGCATTTCTGGTGTTATTAAAAAAAAGGGAGTGACATTTTCTGCGGTCCTAAAAGCCTGGTAGTGAAAGAAGTTGTTGTTTTTTTCTCCGTTCTTATTTTCAACTTATTAATTAGTTAAGAATACTTTTAGTGCTTAGAAAGAGTAGCAATATATTTTGAGCCTAAAGGAAACAGGTTTTAAGTATGTCAATCTCCCCACATGGACAAAACACTTCAGCTGATGCACATCTTTAAAGGAGAGGAGGGAGAAAAAAGCCTCTAGGGCCTCGCTCGTTCTCCTGTTAAACACAACTTTTTTCAAACTTGCACCGTTTAGTGTGTAAATATAAGTTTGGTAAACATACATTTTTCCGTCCAGCATATATAGAACTATCCAGTGCTTTTGATTGTGAAAATAGACCAAAACTGTGGGATATTTTAACTATGGTGGGTCTTGAAGGGGGCTTGGTGACCTTCCTGAGATCCCGGCATTTTAACTTGGCCGCCCCTGTGAGATATGGGAAGGGAGGAGAGCATACCACACTCTTCTTGGGTTCTACAGGGTTGTGTGCTGGCACTATCCTGTCTTTGCTCTCTGTAAGTGGTCTTGAATCCACCCATGTGAATCTTGGGCTAGATGCACTGGTCGTAAACAAAAAATCCATTCCTGCGCTTCTATATGCAGATGATGCTGTGTTGCTCACCAGGATGGCCATTGGCCTTAATTCACTGCTTGGCACTTTCATTTCCTTTATGAACAACTAGATTTGAAAAACTAATTTATCTAAAACCTTTATTATAGTCTGTGGCACCCACAACACAAAAACTTGTTGTATGAGCATCAACGATAGGTTTCTGGAAAAGTGAGCAAGTTCCTATATCTTGGTTTGATGTTTGATAGTTCTTGCGCGTGTGCTCCATGTGTTACCAACAGGAAAAATTGATTTTTACAAGCAGTTTTTACGATCTTCTCCCTTATTCCCTCTATAGGGAAAAAGCTACACAGCCCAAAATCAAGATCTATAAAAGGAAATTGTTGGACAAGGCCCTTCTTAGTGGACTTCCCTAAAACTTTTAGTTTTTTTCCTCCTGGTATTTGCTGATTCTCTTTTCGTGGTCTGAGGACTCTGGGCACCTTCCCACTGTATTGTAGTGTGAAAGCGTGTGCGCCCTGCCTACACATGCTAGGAAGTGGTGCTTACATGATTGGTTTAAGTGCTGTGCCTGTGAGTACCCTGTAAAGAGGTATACCACATACCCAGGGCAGGTACTGCACTGGCTACTAGTACGCCGCAGCACTGGTTGTGCCACTCTTCAAGATTAGCCTTTCAAACATGTCTCAAGCCTGTCATTGCAGGCCTGTGTGCACACAGTTGCACTTATGGTCAGGTTGGCATTTCTAAACCATTAGCCAGTGCTGAGTGGACTGTTCACTACCACTAGGACACCCCTAGGTTAAGCCTTGAGAAGTGGGGCTAGAAGGGGAAAGGCAGTGCAGGCACACATCTGTGTTCTCTGCCACAGGTAGTGAATAATCCCCTGATAGTTTTTCCCTACCTTGGAGGTCTTCTCTTCCATGTTGACCTGGGAGGTCAACATGGGTGGATTGCAGAATGACTATTAAACTGCAGTTTTAGCTTACAGCAGGGAGTAGCCTCGTGGTGTTTTCAACCATGACTCAAGTCTGCCATTGCAGGCCTGTGTGTGCGCGTTTGCACTGATGCTATGGTTGGCATTTATAAATCCTTGACCAATGCTGAGGGTGCCTTTCGCTAACACTAGAGCACCCCTAGGGTGAACCCTGGGGATGAAGCAAGTGATAGGTTAAAGGCAGGGCAGGTACACATGTGTTCCCTGCCCAGGTAGTGAAGAACTCACATGTGTGTTTTTACTACCTATGAGGTTTGCTCTCCACATATATTAACCTGGGGGAATGGCTGAGATTAGTTTAAGCTGCAGTGGTAGCTTACAGTGGAGCAACCTCATGTTGTTTACTATCATTGGATTCACAATGACAATTCATTCCTTATGGTAAAGGTTGATTTGTCATTAATAGCTTGGAAGTGCCACATCTAGAAATTGAACAAATACACATATCCCCAAACTGACTTTCCTTTTTAGTCTGGGATGAATCAAGGAATGCTATAATCAATAAAAGTGATCACTATTTATTCTTTGAACAACATCTAACCAACATTTCTTATTTGTTTATTGTCACACATAAAAAATCATATCCAATTGATCAACAATATCTTTTGTCCCTCCCACCAACACAAAAATACACTTCAGTGAATGCACCCAAAATCAATTCAGACAAATACGTACATAAGAAAATACTATACACAACAAACATGAATACAATACATTAATAGATCAGTTCTTATTTTACAATGCCCAGAGCACCACCTAAAGGGAAATGCATACCATGTACAGAACATTATCAACATCCTAGAAATTGGGCCTCTCTCCATGCTAAACTCTTTTGTGTGCCTTTTAGTTCGATTCCAGATCTCACTGGAGGCTGGGAAAGCACATCTGTGCATTCCCCAGAGACAACCATAAACCTTGGGCATGCAACTAGAATAACAGACCTCTGCCATTTGAGGTCTTGGCTAGATATAATGGGGGCAAGGTTTTGACACTTGGCCCCTGGGAAGTGAGATTATGGCCCCACTAAAGATTAAGATCTGCATTATAAGTCCTCATGGCAGACAGGAGTGAAATTTAGGGGAGACAACTGTGGTTAAAAGGGGAAACATCTGAACCACCCTCAACTTCAAAGGCACACTACAATATAACTACTGGTGCCATACGTCAGCAGGGGAGAGATACACTTGTGGGGACATGGGACCAGACATCCTGGACTGTGTGGTGCACAGTGCAAGAAGAATCTGTTGTGAACAAGGAGACTGCCATTGGAAGGGCCCGTGCACCATGTCTGAATAGTGGCTTGCCTGTGTCGACTACCTGCTGCTACGTGGCACCCTGAAGTGGGCTCTCCAACGGCTTGTTGGACTGCCCCCTATTCTTTGTGGAGGTCTCAGGGACACCAAAGACCTCCCGTGAGGGACCTACACCGTTTACCTGTTTCATCCGGAGAGGAATGCCCTCTCACGCGCCTATGTCATCTGTTGGTTCCTGACTGCAGCTTGTTGTGAACGTGCAGCTAAGTATTGTGCCTGGAGACTGGATTGCCTTGTACAGAGCCCCCAAACCATGCCTGCCCTAAGGAATGTGGCCCCTGCATCATGGGGCCTCAGCATGCACAAGCTTCTCATTGGTGGTGAGCAGGTACACCAGTTGCGGGACACCGCCTGTCCCAAATCATCGTCTGTGCTGCATCTCTCTCATGCGACACGCTGACTGCATGCTCATTGTGTGCAGTGTCTGATTCACAGTTTGCGACCCTCGGAGGGCTGCATCCATAGTAGTGCCTCATTCTACCTCATGCTGTTGTACTGAACTTGCGACTGTGTGTGTGGGACTGTATAGTCTGGTGCGACTTATAGCATCACACACCAGACGTTGTACCTCATTCCAGAGAAGTCCAGCAAACCCGAACATAGGTTGATTGTGACCAGATTGTCTGGTGCGACTCGTGGCATCATGCACCAAACGTATTGCCCCATTTCCAGGGAGGTACGACAAACCCGATTCTGGGTTGATTTGGACTGGATTTTCTGGTGTGACTTGACCTTTCTTTAAATCACTTCTGTAATACACTACACGGGTTGAGAGAAGTGGGACTCTATTTGGTCTTGTTTCCCCTCTCCAAGCAGCACTACCGTGCATCTCCATCCCCGTGAATTTTTTAGTTTGAACCAGGGACCTCTTGATTAAAATATTTAAGGTCCCTGTCTCATTTTTAAACCTGCACTCACTAGCACACCCCTACCCACACACCCTCACTCACAAATGCGGCAACTCCTTAAAAGAACTCTGCCAGAGAGCCCCTAACCAAGGGCCCGTGAGGGACTGCAGCGCCACCCCCACGAGGAGCAACTTTGCCCAATGATGATGCTATACATCCGCGAGGGTGTGTGAGGGCACTACGTACCACAACAAGGAGTACTCTCTCCTCACTCTGCACACTCACTCTACCCTTGGAGACATTCCCCACTATTTACAGCTTACCTGCTGGCTGTAACTCCCCCTCCATTTTGTAGGAACTGTAACCATCCGTTGGAATAAAATAGGATCAACAAGCACCAGATATTGTGTATACCTTCCTGTGGGGTGCTGGGACAACTACACCCCCATTCACTTAGTGTTCCGTCTTTCCCTCAGTGCGGCAAATCAACTACCCTCTCCTCACCTGGCCCGACAACTTCTTGTTGCCAGGTAGTATCACCCAAATCGGGTCTGGGTGGTGAGAGTAAGTGACTGGGCTGAAGCACACTTCCAACTGTGTTTGGAAGCAGGTCGAGAGGATGTGTGACCCCCTTCTACTTCACAGATCTGGGATGATGCTGGAAGGCGAATTGAGGGACCTCTTGATTGAACTGGGACCGCCTCTAGCCGTTTCTGCTACGCATAAAGTGGGTGAACTTCCTGAGTGGTGGCGAACCCCCTATTTGTTGACTGTTACCTGGTTACGCTGGTAGTTCCTTCTTCCCTGGGCCGCTGACTAAGTGTGACTCCAGCCTTAAACCGATCTAGTAAGGGGTGTGGGTGTTTGACTCTAACCTGTGGGCAGAGTAGTGGGGGGTAACTGAGAGGTGTGGGAGGGATTTTGCCATGGGGTCGCATTCATATTATCAACTGACCTGCTCTTTATCAATTGCACTGCATTATGGTGTTGAGTGTGTGTGCTCCATAAAGACGTGGCGATATCCTTTGCTCTCCGTTACGGTGCTGTGTGAGTGTGGAAGAGTGTGCTGCATGAGAACAGCATGCTAATAATTGCACTGCGCAGTGCTGTTGTTTTACTTGTTTATTTCATTACCTATGGAATACAACATTTTGACATTGGTTTTACATGTGCGGCTGCTGAACAGTGTTATAGATTCCTGTGTGTACACGTTCCTGATATCATTTGACCTGGGGTGTGTAGGAGAGTAGGGTCTGCAATCCTATGATCACCCAGATTTTTTGCTTTTGCTTCATTGGTTTACGACTTTCTCCGGCTGTGGGCCTGCCAATCAGACCCACAGCCTAGCTGTTCTCTCTCGAAATTAACACACCTGTACGTTAGGTGCATCCACTAATTGGAACTGGGCCGCCTTGTCAGTCCCTGTCTCAGCATACCACAGGTATCCAGGGCATCGGTGTACCCAGGGCCTACCAGGGGCTGAAGCATGTATTATGCCACCCCTGGAATGGCCGCCCAAATCTGACACAACTGGCTGCACGACAGCTGGGGCCACGTGGTGTAATCACCCGTTGCTGTAGGTGTAGTATTCCTACACCTAAACCCTAAAATGGACACCTGGATTCCTATCAGTCACTCCTATAGCAGGCCTTATCAATCCTGAAGGCAGAGTGCAGGGGATCATGTGGGACGGTGCTCTGGCGCGAGCTGAGCCCGTCGACGGCTTGCGGAACCAAGTCCTAATAGCCGTTCCATGGTGACGCGGGCCAACTACTTTTAATGCAATTGCTAACTTTGGCCTCACCTCACCTATACATGTCGAGTAAGGTGTCATACGAATGGGAATACGAACCCCTCGCCAGTCCTGGTGACGGGGTTAGCATTCCCCCCCTTTTAGAGGGACACGACATGGAAGTAACCTTGAACCCCGGTTAAAGTTGACTCAAGCCTCAGCATCACAAAATGGATGCTGCCACCAGACACAAGTCTGACCTCCTGCTGCTGGGGGACCTTCCAGCAAGGGGAGCTTGGACAAAGGGTTTCCTGTCGAGGGCGGTGTTAGCACCGTCCCAGACAGGGTTTGTGTATCCCAGGTAGGCAGGGCTGAAAGGAAGGTGATTGCAAGTGGCACCCCGGTGCTCACTGTGCATAGCCCGGCTCAAACCAGTTTCGGGGGCACACCAGCCCCTGAGCTGGCGCGAAGCCGGACAAAGGTTAGGGGTGTAACCACCCCCCTCCTGGCTCCACCCATAGGTAGAACCTAGTCACGGGCCAGCCCCTTTTCTTAGAATAAAGGTAGGAGCGAGTCCCCTTCCCAAATTGGATAATCAGATAATCGGATAACTCCGAATCACGAACCACTTTCCACGAAAGGAACTCTTGACTATTTCTGAAGACTCTCCCTTGTGGCTAAGGAGTAGCCACCCTGCACCAGCAGGCACCACCTAAGCGCTTGCGGTTTGCTGTAAGTCTCTCCTACGGATCAAGACTGCCCAGCTCGACGAGACCCGAGTACCCTGCCATCTCTGACCTTTTACCTACCTCATCAGCCCAGCTGAGAGATGTAGGTGTGACGAGACCTGCGGGACCGGCTATCTTCAGAACCTGCACGACGCTTATCTAGCACGCCCACCGAGGGACCCTCGAGTGAGTGCACCTAGGGTTTGAGAAGCCCTAAACCCTGAGCAGCTCCAGCATCGAAGTCTGCCTCCCCAGCATCCCCGAGATCTGCGTGGGGGCCCTTCCGCTCCTTGTTGTTCACCGCGTTGTTCGACCACTTGCCGACCGGCTTGTGGCCCTCTTCACGACGCACCACGATTGTTTCATCACTAGTCTGGTTGCTCCAGACTGGCTCTTGCTCCCCTTCAACAGAGGAGTACCACGGACCCTCCTGGTCCACTCCCGACGCCATCTTGACTCCCCCGCTTGGGTTGCCACTGCCAAGATCCGCTGCCCCTGCCTGGGCCCAGCATCATCGACAGCAGACACCTTCGTGGGACAGCTCGCCCTCCATCCTGGTCGCCGCCGCGCCTCCTGGCCCGAGGAACAGCCGAGTCCGACGTCACCCACTCACCTGGTCGAGGTGACTTCAGCCGGTACCCTCCTGGTACCCACACGATCGCTGGCTAGCGGTTGAGAACTGAGTCCCCTCTGCTTTCAGGTTTCCTTCATCACCGACCCAGGCGTGGATCGCTCTGAACATCGTCACTGGTCGCCTGCCAGCAACTGCTTCTTTCAGGCTCCTGAGACTACACGAGGACTCCCGACATCTTGCCGAACTTCACGCAGCCGCAGCCTCCGGGCTAGGTAACTCGAGCATCTCGGTGCTCCATCGCAGGTTCGCTCTACAAGTGTCCAGTTCCTTTTTCGTTTAGTCCCACTGATCGGATCACTCCGGAATCAGTACCTCCAGACTCTAACCATTCGCATTTCACTGTTAGTGTAGATGGTTTCTCGTGCCCCTCGGGCATTTGTGTAAATTGTGCAACTGAAGTATTTTCCTAAGAGTTTTGTAGTGTGCTTAGCTCCCTGACTCATAAGGAGCCAGGGTAGTCTTGTTATAAATAAATATCCTTTTATTTTCATAACAACTTGTGTGGTGTCCTTTCACTTGGTGTTCAAGGGGTATATGTGATGGTAAACAGCTGGCTTAACACGCCCTCTAGAGTTTAGCCTAAAGACTGCTCGTATCCACGCTACTAGGATAGCTGGTCTAAAAGGTTGACTTACAACCAATCATCAATAAGGGTCGTTTGGAATGATACACAGTGATCACTAGAATAGTGAGCACTACATATCAGGCCAACTTCTCACATTGGTGAGCAGCGGTTGGGATTTGAGCTTGCTGTTGTTTTACCACACACGTATCCTAAGAATATCGCAGTGAAAGATCACATAAGTACCCAGGTACATATAACTTAACTTAGAATACTCCGAGTTCTACTGAACCGGCTGTTGTAGTGTAACAGGGCTTAGCACACCCTGACTACAACTCTTAGCAAGGGATCAGTAGGTAAACCCATAGTGTAGGTAGGTGCAACACTTACACCTCACTAGAAAAGCATGTCGATCCACGGAGAGTCTTCGCAGACTCCCTTAGTGGTCAGTGACCCTCCACAGGTCGTGTCACGATATGCAACTCTTAGCTTCAAGGAGATGCGACAACTGTGTGCCTCCAGGAAGCTAAACCAGGGTTCTAACCCTACCATCGCAATTCTGATAGGTCTCTTAGAGGCGTACGATGCTAGGAGGTCCTCTAACACAGGTCCCCCCAGTGCGGATGGGAACATGCCGCCCTTAGAGGGAACCCTCGGTGACCCAGACCTCGACCTCCGCACAGAGGACGAGGACGAGTTGTCGGGAGACGAGGCAGACAAAGGTCCAGTGGTAGTCGGCAGGCTTACAAGGACCAACTTAAGCAGGCATGAGAATGGAGCTGGGGGAGCCCCGGGCCCACGCTCAAGCAGGCTTAACCTTGGGAACGGACGAGCTAGGTCTCTCTCCAGAGGCTCTGGCAGATCGGTTCATACACATGTCTCTCAGGCATCTTCTCAGAGAGGAATGACTTCCCCTCAGAGGAGGGAGCATGAAGCGAAGATGCGGGAGGTCAATCTGAGGATCGAGCGGGAAGAACTTGCCCTCGCCAAAGAAAGACTTGCCTTGGCCCGAGAGCAGAAATTAAGTGGGTTAGATCCCGCTGGTGGCAGCATTCTCAATAGAGAGAAAGACAGGGGTATAGACACTAGACACCTGAGTAAAATAGTGCCCCCCTTTAAACAAGGGGACGACATCCACAAGTGGATAACTGCCTTGGAGAGGGCCTGCACTGTCCAGTGCGTCCCCCCAAGTCAGTGGGCAGCTATACTGTGGCTTTCCTTTGAAGGTAAAGGAAGGGACAAGCTCCTCACTACAAGAGCTGAGGATGCTAACAACTACCAAGTCCTGAAGAACACACTGATTGATGGGTTCGGCTTAACCACGGAACAGTACCGGGTGCTGTTCCGGGACACCCAGAAAATTCAGTCTCAGGATTGGGCTGACTTTGTCGATTGTGCCACTAAGGCTTTGGAAGACTGGTTGCTGGGTAGCAAGGTTACTGATTACACAGGATTGTACAATCTTATCATGCGAGAACAGATTTTAAATAACTGTCAGAACCAATTGTTGCATCAGCACCTTGTCGACTCGGATCTGACCTCTCCCCAAGAATTGGGAAAGAAGGCGGACAGATGGGTCAGAACAAGGGTCAAGCAGAACCAGAATCAGAACCAGGGTGGTCAGAAGAAAGCAGACCAAAAGGGTAACAAGAACGAACAAAATGACCAGAAGTCTTCGACAGGTCCCCAACAAACCAAAGAGGGTGGGGGTCAGGCTTCACAGAAGAAGAAGACTCAAGAAGGCCAGTCAAAAAGGTGGTGCCAATACTGTAAAAGTAAGACTCACTGGTTTAGTGAGTGCACCAAGAAAGGAGGGCAAACTCCTACCACTGCAGCCCCTAAGGCACCTGCGCCCCCTAGTACAGTCAGCAGTGGTAGTGCGCCTCCCAAGGCATTAGTTGGGTTAACCTTGGGAACCGAGGGGAGTGACGACTTAGTCGGCACGCTCACTCAGGCCGTCCTTGTCTGTACAGGGGATATGGATATGTCCCCTGATGCCAGTCCCAATACTTTGGGCAAATACAGGCAGACACCTTTGATAAATGGAAGAGTGGCTCAGGCCTACAGGGACACGTGTGCCAGTGTCACCATGGTGACGCCTAACTTCGTGGACCCTGGACAGATCATGCTAGGTACCAGTTACCTAGTGACCAATGCCAGCAACGTCACTACCAATCACAGTATGGCAGTTGTTGATTTCTCCTGGGGGGGGGTAAGTGGCCCGAAAAAGGTTGTGGTTAGTTCAGACCTCCCCGTAGAATGTCTGTTGGGCAATGATTTGGAAACGTCACAATGGTCAGAAGTGGAGCAGAGGACTCACATGGAAATGTTAGGTTTGCCAGCACATGTCCTTGCTGTGACCAGGTCACAGGCCAAAAGATGCCCCACTGAACAGGTGCTGGATCCTGGAAGAACGGACCAGACACCTTCCAAGAAAAGGAGCAGTAAGCGTAAGGCTTCGCCTTCCCCCTTGCCCCAGGTCGTGGATCAAGTCTCCGAGGAGGCTGACCTTAAAGAACTGAGGGAAACTGAGCCGCAAGAGCTTGAACCTGGTCAGGTTGAGTTTCTGGGCTCAGGGGGACCCTCCAGGGAAGACCTGGGGAAGGCACAGTTAGACTGCCCCTCACTTGAACCCCTCAGACAGCAGGCCGCTGCTGAGGCTGCAGGGAACGCCACAGGTACCCACAGAGTGTACTGGGACGATGGACTCCTGTACTCTGAGGCAAGAGACCCCAAACCTGGTGCGACCAGGAGGCTGGTCATCCCCTTGTCTCTGAGAGGTTTCCTTCTCACCTTGGCCCACGGGATTCCCCTTGCAGGTCACTTAGGCCAGAATAAGACTTGGGACAGAATTGTTCCACACTTTCACTGGCCCCACATGTCCGAAGATACGAAGGAGTTTTGCCGCTCCTGTGTCACTTGCCAAGCCAGTGGTAAGTCAGGTGGCACGACAAAGGCCCCCCTCATACCACTACCAGTGGTGGGGGTACCCTTTGAACGAGTGGGGATCGACATTGTCGGACCAATGGAACCCCAGACAGCATCAGGGCACAAGTTTATACTGGTGGTGGTGGACCACGCCACCAGGTATCCTGAAGCTATTCCCCTTAGGACCACTACGGCACCTGTGGTGGCACGGGCCCTACTTGGAGTGTTCTCCAGAGTGGGCTTCCCTAAGGAGGTCGTCTCAGACAGAGGTGCAAACTTCATGTCGGGATATCTGACTGCTATGTGGAAGGAATGTGGTGTCAACTACAAGTTCACCACACCCTATCACCCACAATGCAATGGGCTTGTTGAGAGATTCAACAGGACCCTAAAAGGGATGATTCACGGACTACCTGAAAAGCTTCGGCGGAGATGGGATGTCCTGATACCCTGCCTCTTGTTCGCCTACAGAGAGGTCCCGCAGAAGGGGGTTGGCTACAGCCCTTTCGAGCTTCTGTTCGGACATCCTGTAAGGGGACCCCTTTGTTTGGTAAAGGAAGGATGGGAGAGACCTCTCAGAAAGCCGGCATCAAACATTGTGGACTATGTGCTCGGTCTCCGCTCGCGGATGGCGGAGTACATGGAAAAGGCGTCTAAAAACCTGGAGGCGAGCCAAGAATTACAGAAAGCTTGGCACGACCAAAAGGCTGTCCTGACTGTGTACCAGCCTGGACAGAAGGTGTGGGTGCTGGAGCCAGTGGCCCCAGCAGCACTCAAAGACAAATGGTCTGGGCCCCACACGATCATTGAGCAAAAGGGAGAGGTCACCTACTTGGTAGACCTGGGAACTCCCCGGAGCCCCCACAGGGTGCTCCATGTAAACAGGCTCAAGGCATATGTCGACAGGGAGGGCATGGGCTTGCTCATGGCCACAGATGAGGGACAGGAGGAGGAGAGTGACCCTCTCCCAGACCTGCTCTCTCAGAACCCTGACGATGGATCAGTAGATGGTGTTGTCTTTTGTGGCAGCCTCTCTGGACATCAACAAGAGGATTGTAAACAGGTTCTTCAATCCTTTCGACATATGTTCTCTCTGACACCCAGTCAGACCAAGTGGTGTACCCACGAGGTCGACACTGGGGACAGTCTGCCCGTAAAGAGTAAAATCTATCGGCAACCTGATCATGTCAGAGACTGCATCAAGACAGAGGTGCAGAAAATGTTGGAGCTGGGAGTCATTGAACCCTCGGACAGCCCCTGGGCTAGTCCCGTAGTGCTCGTGCCGAAACCTCACACCCAGGGCGGTAAGAAAGAGATGAGGTTTTGCGTGGACTACAGAGGTCTCAATGCGGTCACTAAGACCGACGCCCACCCGATACCAAGAGCAGACGAACTTATCGACCGGTTGGCCTCGGCCAACTACTTAAGTACGTTTGACCTGACAGCTGGGTATTGGCAAATCAGGTTAGCTGAGGAGGCCAAGCCCAAAACAGCATTTTCTACCCCGGGTGGGCATTATCAGTTCGTGGTAATGCCCTTTGGTTTAAAAAATGCACCTGCCACCTTCCAAAGGCTGGTGAATCGAGTTCTCACTGGGTTGGACGACTTCTGTGCGGCGTATCTGGACGATATCGCTGTCTTTAGCTCCACCTGGGAGGATCACCTGGTCCACCTGAGGAAAGTGTTAGAGGCCCTGCAGAAGGCAGGCCTCACTATCAAGGCCACCAAGTGCCAGATAGGGCAGACACAGGTTGTATACCTGGGCCACCTTGTAGGTGGAGGCCAGGTTCAACCATTGGAGAGCAAAATACAGGCCATCCAGGACTGGGCTCCTCCAACCACCCAGACTCAGGTTCGAGCTTTCTTGGGCCTGACTGGTTATTACCGGAAATTTGTCAGAAATTATGGATCCATTGTGACCCCGCTAAACGACCTGACAAGTAAAAAGATGCCAAAAAAAGTTCAGTGGACAGCAAGCTGTCAGAAGGCATTCGATGACCTAAAGCAGGCCATGTGCACAGCACCTATCCTAAAGAGTCCAGACTACTCCAAACCATTCATTGTCCAAACAGACGCTTCGGAGCTGGGTGTGGGAGCTGTTCTATCGCAACTGAATTTTGATGGTCATGACCAGTCCATAGCTTTTATTAGCAGGAGGCTGACCCCCAGAGAGAAGAATTGGTCAGCTATTGAGAGGGAGGCCTTTGCTGTGGTTTGGGCCCTGAAGAAGTTGAGGCCATACTTGTTTGGCACTCACTTCAAGATTCAGACCGACCATAAGCCCCTCTTGTGGCTAAATCAAATGAAGGGTGAAAACCCCAAACTACTTAGGTGGTCCATTTCCCTACAGGGGATGGACTTCACAGTGGAGCATAGACCTGGCACTGATCATGGCAATGCAGATGGGCTCTCCAGGTATTTCCACTTAGAGCAAGAAGACTCACCTGGTCAAGGTTAGCTTATTGTCCCGAAGTTTGGGGGGGGGTCATGTAGGAGAGTAGGGTCTGCAATCCTATGATCACCCAGATTTTTTGCTTTTGCTTCATTGGTTTACGACTTTCTCCGGCTGTGGGCCTGCCAATCAGACCCACAGCCTAGCTGTTCTCTCTCGAAATTAACACACCTGTACGTTAGGTGCATCCACTAATTGGAACTGGGCCGCCTTGTCAGTCCCTGTCTCAGCATACCACAGGTATCCAGGGCATCGGTGTACCCAGGGCCTACCAGGGGCTGAAGCATGTATTATGCCACCCCTGGAATGGCCGCCCAAATCTGACACAACTGGCTGCACGACAGCTGGGGCCACGTGGTGTAATCACCCGTTGCTGTAGGTGTAGTATTCCTACACCTAAACCCTAAAATGGACACCTGGATTCCTATCAGTCACTCCTATAGCAGGCCTTATCAATCCTGAAGGCAGAGTGCAGGAGATCATGTGGGACGGTGCTCTGGCGCGAGCTGAGCCCGTCGACGGCTTGCGGAACCAAGTCCTAATAGCCGTTCCATGGTGACGCGGGCCAACTACTTTTAATGCAATTGCTAACTTTGGCCTCACCTCACCTATACATGTCGAGTAAGGTGTCATACGAATGGGAATACGAACCCCTCGCCAGTCCTGGTGACGGGGTTAGCATTCCCCCCCTTTTAGAGGGACACGACATGGAAGTAACCTTGAACCCCGGTTAAAGTTGACTCAAGCCTCAGCATCACAAAATGGATGCTGCCACCAGACACAAGTCTGACCTCCTGCTGCTGGGGGACCTTCCAGCAAGGGGAGCTTGGACAAAGGGTTTCCTGTCGAGGGCGGTGTTAGCACCGTCCCAGACAGGGTTTGTGTATCCCAGGTAGGCAGGGCTGAAAGGAAGGTGATTGCAAGTGGCACCCCGGTGCTCACTGTGCATAGCCCGGCTCAAACCAGTTTCGGGGGCACACCAGCCCCTGAGCTGGCGCGAAGCCGGACAAAGGTTAGGGGTGTAACCACCCCCCTCCTGGCTCCACCCATAGGTAGAACCTAGTCACGGGCCAGCCCCTTTTCTTAGAATAAAGGTAGGAGCGAGTCCCCTTCCCAAATTGGATAATCAGATAATCGGATAACTCCGAATCACGAACCACTTTCCACGAAAGGAACTCTTGACTATTTCTGAAGACTCTCCCTTGTGGCTAAGGAGTAGCCACCCTGCACCAGCAGGCACCACCTAAGCGCTTGCGGTTTGCTGTAAGTCTCTCCTACGGATCAAGACTGCCCAGCTCGACAAGACCCGAGTACCCTGCCATCTCTGACCTTTTACCTACCTCATCAGCCCAGCTGAGAGACGTAGGTGTGACGAGACCTGCGGGACCGGCTATCTTCAGAACCTGCACGACGCTTATCTAGCACGCCCACCGAGGGACCCTCGAGTGAGTGCACCTAGGGTTTGAGAAGCCCTAAACCCTGAGCAGCTCCAGCATCGAAGTCTGCCTCCCCAGCATCCCCGAGATCTGCGTGGGGGCCCTTCCGCTCCTTGTTGTTCACCGCGTTGTTCGACCACTTGCCGACCGGCTTGTGGCCCTCTTCACGACGCACCACGATTGTTTCATCACTAGTCTGGTTGCTCCAGACTGGCTCTTGCTCCCCTTCAACAGAGGAGTACCACGGACCCTCCTGGTCCACTCCCGACGCCATCTTGACTCCCCCGCTTGGGTTGCCACTGCCAAGATCCGCTGCCCCTGCCTGGGCCCAGCATCATCGACAGCAGACACCTTCGTGGGACAGCTCGCCCTCCATCCTGGTCGCCGCCGCGCCTCCTGGCCCGAGGAACAGCCGAGTCCGACGTCACCCACTCACCTGGTCGAGGTGACTTCAGCCGGTACCCTCCTGGTACCCACACGATCGCTGGCTAGCGGTTGAGAACTGAGTCCCCTCTGCTTTCAGGTTTCCTTCATCACCGACCCAGGCGTGGATCGCTCTGAACATCGTCACTGGTCGCCTGCCAGCAACTGCTTCTTTCAGGCTCCTGAGACTACACGAGGACTCCCGACATCTTGCCGAACTTCACGCAGCCGCAGCCTCCGGGCTAGGTAACTCGAGCATCTCGGTGCTCCATCGCAGGTTCGCTCTACAAGTGTCCAGTTCCTTTTTCGTTTAGTCCCACTGATCGGATCACTCCGGAATCAGTACCTCCAGACTCTAACCATTCGCATATCACTGTTAGTTTAGATGGTTTCTCGTGCCCCTCGGGCATTTGTGTAAATTGTGCAACTGAAGTATTTTCCTAAGAGTTTTGTAGTGTGCTTAGCTCCCTGACTCATAAGGAGCCAGGGTAGTCTTGTTATAAATAAATATCCTTTTATTTTCATAACAACTTGTGTGGTGTCCTTTCACTTGGTGTTCAAGGGGTATATGTGATGGTAAACAGCTGGCTTAACACGCCCTCTAGAGTTTAGCCTAAAGACTGCTCGTATCCACGCTACTAGGATAGCTGGTCTAAAAGGTTGACTTACAACCAATCATCAATAAGGGTCGTTTGGAATGATACACAGTGATCACTAGAATAGTGAGCACTACATATCAGGCCAACTTCTCACAGGGTGCACCCTAGAGATGTGTGGATTTAAATTGTGTTATTTGTCAAGGAGAGCCCAGATCTAAGAACGTATCACAAAACATAAGGGCGAGGGGGGTAAAATAGGGCTTTTCCCAAGTGGGCATATTACTGATGTCATTTTATGTTGTGTTAAGTATTTTGTGTGTTGAATATGAGCTTTGTTTACATACACCATGTATGAATTCTCTTTTGTGATGCTCAGTGTATTTATTGTGTGAGAGTGCTGTGCCAACGCTTTACTCATTACCTCTGTGATAAGCCTGACTGCTCACTGCCAAGCTACCCAATGGTGAGTGCAGGTTGTTCAGTGAGTATAATCATCTAACTCTGACAGGAGGGGTAGGTTTAGCCTGGCTTGGGCACTGCCTCAGTCAACCAGAAAATACCAGTGCCAACAGAAATGTATTCCCCTTTATCTTATGAAGCGTATGGAGAATGTTGTAGATTTGATCAAGCTTGCCCCCCTCGTGCTTTGGTGCCCAATTTGGTCCAACAGGCAGACTTGCCTAAACAGGGAGATAGTTCTAGAGTGCCTTTCTTGCTCTTACGGGAATAAAATTACCATGCTCTTATATATTTCAGGGGCGCATCTGCTGCTATTGTCTGCCCTCCTATTTTTGACAGGAAGGACAAAAGGTGGATCCAGTATCGTTTTCTAATGGATAGAAGGACTCAAATGGAGCGCAAAGAATTAATGAAGCCCTCCGTTAAGGAAAACTGTCTTGTACAAACCATGCTGGGAGTAGCACCTTATTTGTACTTGGCCACAGAATATTGGGAGCATATGTTTTTGTCCCGGTTTAGACTGGGCTCAATTAGATGGTGTTTATGTTTCCCACAAGGTCAATTTGGCTCCTTTACTGCATGTATTTGCCCATGTGACGAGGTGTGTAAACAAGACTTTGTTGCACTTTGTTTTATTTTGTAAATTTCATGTTCCCTTTACACAATGTTATTTATTGCCTCCTGTATACAAGCACATATTTTGCAGGTGCAAAGTGGCACTGCTTTATTTGCAACAGTTAAGTAGCCTTGATGTATGTCTAGCTGTGGACTCCTTCGTAAAATGTGAAATATAATCACATAATTAAATGTTTTTTAGGTCTCGCCTACGCAGCGCGCATGCGCTGAATAGGCAAAAAGACCTTTAGCAACGGCTTCGGCTTCAGCCAAAAACGTGCACGCGTTCCATTGCCTTCAATGGCAACGCGTGGATGTCTGGAGATTCACTTGCGGGAGCGAGCGGCGCCATATGGTAGCAATTATCGCTCCCGCCAGTGATTCGCGCAGGCCCCCTTCCTCCCCCCTGATGCCGCATGAGGCGCGCGTGCGTGCTTGTGATTGTTTTAACCCGCTTTTTCCATTAGTTTAACTGTAGTATCGATGAAGAGGTACAGTGCACTGCACCACAACCTACAGAGCAGCATTATATTAATTTGTTCATTAGTTTAATAATGATGAAGAGGCACAGTGCACTGCACCGCAGCCCGCAGAGCTGCATATGTAATATTAATAAAGGGCACACTGTGCCCCTTGCAGCTTGCAAAGCAGCATTAATATAGGCATTCATCCATTTGTTTAACTGTAATATTGGTGATGAGGCACAATGCACTGCACCACAGCCTACAGAGCAGCATTAACATTCATTATTTTCACTGTAATAGTTATCAAAGAGCGCGCCGTACACCGTGCCGCCCGCAGAGCTGTATTAATTTAATATTAATTCGCACACAGAAGGTGTGTAAATGTAATGGTTATGAAGAGACCCCCTTCTCTCGCTGGGCTCGGCCTACACACACTCTTTAGCCCCCCCATTTCCCTCGGTGTCACTCTGATGCTAATATGGTGAGTCGGTCACCTCACGCAGAGCATCTACTGCTCTGAGAACTACCCAGGTCAGAAAGACCAAGGCGCATTTTGCATTCCCTGACTATATTTACCTGGTTAGTCAAATATTTTAGCACCTTCCAGCCACGCTGAAGTGGTCGTCCACGAAGTGTCTCTATGCTTCCTGTACTGCCTCCGCCCCATGAGCACGTGCTTCTTGCGCACACACTTTTTGCGTCTCTTCGTATGCCCCGCTAATCTTTTATCTCATGCATACTTATCTGTGCACACATTTGACCTCTTTTTCGGTGCACTCCGCTCTGTGTATCCAGGTGTGTCTTGGTCCTCATTCTTGCACGCGCATCTATGTATATGTCTGCCTTATTTTAGCTTTAGTTCACTGTGTATTCCCTCATCTGTACCCTTAACTTTCTTGTGCACCAGCAACACCTGCCTAGTTTTCATGTTCATTCGCCTTAGGGTTCTCAAGTTTTCCAGTCTGTGCTCGAGCAACCACTCATTCCCGGTATTTTCTTTGAATACTGGAACTTGCAGTCCTTATTTTAAAATGGGTTAAATGTGACTACAGATCTTAGCATGCAACTTAAACAACTCGGATATTGTGCGGAATAAAGTTCGGTATTTACCGCACCCACTAAAATGCTGTTTCTATGGGTTTGGATATTTACTGGTTGTGTTAAATACCTCTAATGCTGACTTTTTAGCTTCCAAATGAGGCACAACTTACATATTCAGTATTAAACACACTAAAAGTCTGCATGTTTGCCTTTTTCTGCTAATGAATTTTTGCAAGTTCGACATGCCGCAATCTGTCAGTAGCAGAATGTGAGGTTGTGATCATTATTAGACAACTCGTAATTCCTAACTCCATGCAAACTGAAATCACTTGTAAGCAGAGCCTCAGTATTCGCTTCCTGCATATAAAAATCCGATTGGCCGCACTCTGCTAGTCCTACCAGCGTGTTACCCCAAAAAATTGTGGTCCATGAGGTAGCGTCGGCGGGTACGCCTATGCCAAAAGTTTAAAATGAAAATGAGTGTCGCGTTAGCCATCCCTGGACACGTGTTTCGAGGTAGTTGCCTCTCGTCAGCAGGGAGTAGGTGTGTGTGTAGGGTTGCTGCGTAGGCTGCCAAAACATATTCTCAGGTAAAGTACCACTCAAGGCGCGCAGGTGCGTAGCCAAGGGCTCGTCAGCCCCACCGGCTCAAGGGAGCCTGAATATACACAAAAATCCGATTGGCCGCACTCTGCTAGTCCTACCAGCGTGTTACCCCAAAAAATTGTGGTCCATGAGGTAGCGTCGGCGGGTACGCCTATGCCAAAAGTTTAAAATGAAAATGAGTGTTGCGTTAGCCATCCCTGGACACGTGTTTCGAGGTAGATGCCTCTCGTCCGCAGGGAGTAGGTGTGTGTGTAGGGTTGCTGCGTAGGCTGCCAAAACATATTCTCAGGTAAAGTACCACTCAAGGCGCGCAGGTGCGTAGCCAAGGGCTCGTCAGCCCCACTGGCTCAAGGGAGCCTGAATATACACAAAAATCGGATCGGCCGCACTCTGCTAGTCCTACCAGCGTGTTACCCCAAAAAATTGTGGTCCATGAGGTAGCGTCGGCGGGTACGCCTATGCCAAAAGTTTAAAATGAAAATGAGTGTCGCGTTAGCCATCCCTGGACACGTGTTTCGAGGTAGTTGCCTCTCGTCAGCAGGGAGTAGGTGTGTGTGTAGGGTTGCTGCGTAGGCTGCCAAAACATATTCTCAGGTAAAGTACCACTCAAGGCGCGCAGGTGCGTAGCCAAGGGCTCGTCAGCCCCACCGGCTCAAGGGAGCCTGAATATACACAAAAATCCGATTGGCCGCACTCTGCTAGTCCTACCAGCGTGTTACCCCAAAAAATTGTGGTCCATGAGGTAGCGTCGGCGGGTACGCCTATGCCAAAAGTTTAAAATGAAAATGAGTGTCGCGTTAGCCATCCCTGGACACGTGTTTCGAGGTAGTTGCCTCTCGTCAGCAGGGAGTAGGTGTGTGTGTAGGGTTGCTGTGTAGGCTGCCAAAACATATTCTCAGGTAAAGTACCACTCAAGGCGCGCAGGTGCGTAGCCAAGGGCTCGTCAGCCCCACCGGCTCAAGGGAGCCTGAATATACACAAAAATCCGATTGGCCGCACTCTGCTAGTCCTACCAGCGTGTTACCCCAAAAAATTGTGGTCCATGAGGTAGCGTCGGCGGGTACGCCTATGCCAAAAGTTTAAAATGAAAATGAGTGTCGCGTTAGCCATCCCTGGACACGTGTTTCGAGGTAGTTGCCTCTCGTCAGCAGGGAGTAGGTGTGTGTGTAGGGTTGCTGCGTAGGCTGCCAAAACATATTCTCAGGTAAAGTACCACTCAAGGCGCGCAGGTGCGTAGCCAAGGGCTCGTCAGCCCCACCGGCTCAAGGGAGCCTGAATATACACAAAAATCCGATTGGCCGCACTCTGCTAGTCCTACCAGCGTGTTACCCCAAAAAATTGTGGTCCATGAGGTAGCGTCGGCGGGTACGCCTATGCCAAAAGTTTAAAATGAAAATGAGTGTCGCGTTAGCCATCCCTGGACACGTGTTTCGAGGTAGTTGCCTCTCGTCAGCAGGGAGTAGGTGTGTGTGTAGGGTTGCTGCGTAGGCTGCCAAAACATATTCTCAGGTAAAGTACCACTCAAGGCGCGCAGGTGAGTAGCCAAGGGCTCGTCAGCCCCACCGGCTCAAGGGAGCCTGAATATACACAAAAATCCGATTGGCCGCACTCTGCTAGTCCTACCAGCGTGTTACCCCAAAAAATTGTGGTCCATGAGGTAGCGTCGGCGGGTACGCCTATGCCAAAAGTTTAAAATGAAAATGAGTGTCGCGTTAGCCATCCCTGGACACGTGTTTCGAGGTAGTTGCCTCTCGTCAGCAGGGAGTAGGTGTGTGTGTAGGGTTGCTGCGTAGGCTGCCAAAACATATTCTCAGGTAAAGTACCACTCAAGGCGCGCAGGTGCGTAGCCAAGGGCTCGTCAGCCCCACCGGCTCAAGGGAGCCTGAATATACACAAAAATCCGATTGGCCGCACTCTGCTAGTCCTACCAGCGTGTTACCCCAAAAAATTGTGGTCCATGAGGTAGCGTCGGCGGGTACGCCTATGCCAAAAGTTTAAAATGAAAATGAGTGTCGCGTTAGCCATCCCTGGACACGTGTTTCGAGGTAGTTGCCTCTCGTCAGCAGGGAGTAGGTGTGTGTGTAGGGTTGCTGCGTAGGCTGCCAAAACATATTCTCAGGTAAAGTACCACTCAAGGCGCGCAGGTGCGTAGCCAAGGGCTCGTCAGCCCCACCGGCTCAAGGGAGCCTGAATATACACAAAAATCCGATTGGCCGCACTCTGCTAGTCCTACCAGCGTGTTACCCCAAAAAATTATGGTCCATGAGGTAGCGTCAGCGGGTACGCCTATGCCAAAAGTTTAAAATGAAAATGATTGTCGCGTTAGCCATCCCTGGACACGTGTTTCGAGGTAGTTGCCTCTCGCCAGCAGGGAGTAGGTGTGTGTGTAGGGTTGCTGCGTAGGCTGCCAAAACATATTCTCAGGTAAAGTACCACTCAAGGCGCGCAGGTGCGTAGCCAAGGGCTCGTCAGCCCCACCGGCTCAAGGGAGCCTGAATATACACAAAAATCCGATTGGCCGCACTCTGCTAGTCCTACCAGCGTGTTACCCCAAATAATTGTGGTCCATGAGGTAGCGTCGGCGGGTACGCCTATGCCAAATGTTTAAAATGAAAATGAGTGTTGCGTTAGCCATCCCTGGACACGTGTTTCCTGCATATGTACTCGTCTGTATCTCTGCCTTCTGAGCTCGAGTTATCACTATCAATGCCTTCGCTCGTTTTCCTGCGCATTCACCTTTGTGGTGTACAAAGTGCATTCACAGTTCCTCTATAGTTGTGCCTACTAAGCGCTTGTGCCCCACACACTCACACTTGTGCACCCATGACTCTCGAGGATCTCTGCACACCCAAATATGAAACGGGGTCATCCGTGGTCCCCTGCCCCGCTGTACACTAGAAGCCCAGGGCCCAGATCTACAAATTGTATGTCCTCCGCTGAGAGCTTGGGCCTTACCCAGACTTGCACATGTTCAAATGTGCCAGTAAAGTGATTTACAAGTTTTGGGCGGTAATGGCCATTGACTGCTTTAAGTGGGATGAAAAAACTGGGGTGAGGGGTGTCTCTTGAAGGGGCGAGGCCGATGTAATTAAGGGTGTGGCTTAAAAACACTTAAGGTAAAACTCTGTGTGCAGCCCGACTGGTATGTGCTATCTCTTTCTGTCATTGCATCCAGATGTATAAGGCAAGTAACATTACACCTACAATAAGCCATGACACTGGTTGTTAGTTGCATAAGATAAATAAGCAACAACAATGGCTTCGTTCTATATAAAATTAAAAATGCTTCGGTTCTGAAATGATGAGACTGTGAAAGAACTATAACGAGTTTATTTGTTACATCAAAGGCAGTGAAGAGTGTTACTGCTGCACAGTTAAAGATTTTTTTTATTTAATATTTGCGCGCGCGCGCACACAACTCCCGGTCGCGGCTGCACGTCTTGCTCGCCATTACTTTCGCACACACAATTTGCTTGTTTAATGATTGAATTTTTACCTTTTTTAGGATTTAAGCGTCTTTTGCTAAACCAAAAACTGCAAGTTTTATGGAAAAGTTTATTCAATTTTGCAAAAACATTTTACTAAGTGGAGAACTACCTGGCGATAGTGAGCACATTTTGAACAAGCATTTGCAATGCAATAGGTCTCACATTATTAAAGTTTGAACTATTGGTGTTGCATTATTTAGCAATGCCAATAGCTCAAACTTTAATAATGCAAGACCTATTGCATTGCAAATGCTTGTTGCATTTGCGCTAGTGTCAAAGGTAGGTCAGCAAACCCATCTGTAGCTATGGTCAACTCACCCTTGAAGCAGCAGTCCAGCGCTATTCAAGCTCTGCCGAGTCATTAAGTAAATTAACTGTGATCCCACCAAAAAATAATAGTCCGGCGGCATCAGATAATTCATATCCTACCTTGCAGGGCAGAACAGGATGTTCAAATTGATACAGAGGAGACTCTTGTGATGGCAGGATTAAGACATGAAAAGATTCAAGAGGCTGTTGTCGTAAGAGGCAGACTAACTGTCCTGCTAAGGCCATACCAAGGCTCAACTCCAATCCATAAGCGTGATCTTGGTGTCATTGCTACAAACTATTACATTTCACACCATTTTGGAAGAAATGGACCTATGTTTTTGGCAAAGCAGAGACAAGTCCTCAACTAGTACATCAGATTTGGACAAATGTATGCAGGAGGTACAGCGGAACAGGGATGCTCACTCTAACGGATTCATATAACTTACAAAGTGCTTGACACCCCCTGGCAATGAAAACACGAACAGAAACACAGGATTTAACACATAAACAACTTTATAAACCACTGATTCTGGAGTACTTGTGGGTTGGAAGTACCTGCTTTTTTGTTTTATGGGCTTTCCATGAACAAAATTTAAGAAAGAAGAGGTGGAAGTTCAATCTGTCAACAGGCGTCTTCATGCTAGGCCGATCTGTTTTCTTAAGTGCATTAGTCTGCAGAAACGCAGAATCTGGGGTATTGCGGTGCAATTATCATTCCAGAGTATTGTGTTGCAATTTTCATTCCGGGATTTTATGGTGTAATTTTTAAAGTGCATGATTAATTAGCAGCAGAAGGGATGTGGGGAAGAGATCCCAAAACCCAAACATTTTATAACTCACAATCGCGGCACCCGCGCTTTACTTATAACATTAAAAGTAAAGCGCGGGTGCCGCGATTATACCAAAAGTAAAGAAATAGAAAAAAAATCTATTTCTTTACCTTTGGTATAATCGCGGCACCCGCGCTTTACTTTTAATGTTATAAGTAAAGCGCTGGTGCCGCGATTATAGCGAAAGTCAAGGGGCGCGCTCGTCACGCCTGTGTCTGGGCACAATCATAGCTCCTCCCACGGCCTATTGGTGTCTATTACTTGCTTGGTGCACGTAATAGACACCAATAGACCATGGGAGGAGCTATGCGCTCGCGCCTCAGACCAATTGCGTGCAGTCTTTTAGAATAAGACGCACGCAAAGGCCAATGGGGGAGCTCAAAAGGACACGCACGAGCGTGTGCGATTCCTAAGTTAGCTCACATTCCCCGTTTTTAGGTCTCGCCTGACCCAGCGCATGCGCTGGTCTGGCGAGACTTATTGAGAGGGCTCCAAAAAGTGCTACCAGGCCAGCCTAGAGCTACAGTGCATGTGCGCGTGAGCGCGCGCTTGCCGCGATTACTTTCACTTTCGCGACCACACGGCCGCTTTGATGTTTGATCGCGATCACTTTCACGGCCGCTTGGCATAGCCAATAGGTCTCGCTTTTGGGACCTTATAAGTATTTAGTTATGCAACTGTTGCATGACTAAACACTTATAAGGTCCCAAAGGCGAGACCTATTGGCTATGCCAATGCTTGTTTCACTTACTAAAGGTCTCGCGACCTGCGCGAGCACTTCTGCGCAGTGCAACGCAGGTTGCGAGACCTAAAAATCGACACCAACCCCTTTATTTTAAGGACGTACATTACCTCGTGAGACAACTGCCCTGATTGTTTGGTTTTAAAAGTTTTTTTTAAGTTTCAAAAGTTTCATTGATATGTTTTTAACATGGGTGGAGGTGCCACAGGACAAACAGAATATTCTTAAAGTTCTTATTAAAAGAAGTTAATAAAATGCACTTAACAGATCCGCAATCAGCCAGTGGCGAACCACGGTGCCTTAAAAAAAGTGTGAATTATAACAAGAAAACAAAACGAAATAGTTTAAAAGACATCAGTGAAGATTTCGCTAACAGAATTAACACAAATGGCATATTTGCGTTTCGCCCAGGCTTGATGGCAGTCACCTGGTTTTCACATCCTCCTGGAGTTTTTGCACACAGGCGTGAATAACAGGCGGTGAATAGCGGTGTGGTCTCTTTCACATGCAGATTAGCTTGTCTTTCGACTGTCTAAATAAATAGCGTTTCTTGCTATTCTCCCTTGTGGCTGTATGGCTCCCAGCAGATTACATTCAAATTTACGTGTCGTTATAATTGGTATTTTTCAACATCAGCTTCCAACATCCGCTATACAGAAAATAAAGTTACTCCTGTCCACAATTCTACAATAATTTTTTGAGTTTCAAATAAGCCCTCTGAAAGCATCTGTGCGCCCGCCCCTCCACCGAGCCCCTACCTCACACCCCCATCCCATCCATGCAGGACCCCACCAACGGATTACGGTTTGAATCTCATTACGTATTCTAAGATGACTTCCTTGGTCGGGTAAAGGACCCCCTGTCAGAGAGACAAACATCGTCCCTTCTTCGCCTCCCAAGAAATTGTACCAACACCAACACCATTGCTTCAAAAACAACATCCTCATGCACAAAACTAACAACAACAAAAAAATCACTGCAACACAAATAACAGAAAAAAAACAACAAACAGGACTCAATGTAACGCAAAAGCCCAATATGCAACAACCAAACACGACTCATTGCAACATTACAACTTCAAAATTCGAAACATTTAACTAGTACTCATTGCAACTGAAGTAGCCCCTAAAGTCAATCAATATACATAACTCACTACAGCACAAACAGCCACTAAACCCAACTCACCAGTCACCAAAGCATCCACAAACAACAAAGCCAAACTCAGTCTAACAGAACAAAAAAAAAAAAACAAAGACAAGCATTGGCATAGCCAATAGGTCTCGCCTTTGGGACCTTTTAATTGTTTAGCCATGCAACAGTTGTTGTTGCACCAAGAATATTGTGCTGCATAACTAAATACTTAGAAGGTCCCAAAAGCGAGACCTATTGGCTATGCCAAAGCTTGTTTAAAAGGACTTCTGATTTTATGATTTATACATTTTTACTTTGCTGGTGTTTTGATCTTTTATATTGCATGTATGGTGTGTCTATATGTATGTATTGTATCTTTTATTATCTGCTTTTTAGTGATTAAATAAAAATGAATGATTGATTGATTGCTTGAGGTTGAATGCTTTATCAGAATGCTTTATTAGTCAGACCGCTCATGTTTCCTGGGCTCAGGCACAAGCAGCTCATTGAGTCCAGCTTTTTTGCTTTTCATTCGGGGACTTGTAGTTCTACCTACCCCATTACAGATTCAGATCTGTATGTACTGCCATGCAGAGAGAAGTCATGGACTGGATGAGTTGCTCACACATGGATAGCGCTGGGACACTCCCGGGTAGCCATGCGCTCTACAAATGTCTTTTCATTCATTCATTCATTCATTCATTATGGAAGCATGAGAGTTAACATTATACTTTCATAGATTACTATTTTGAGAATCTCAGTTTCTGCTGCTCCTTTATAACTACTTTGAGAATCTCAATTTCTACTGCTCCTTAATAACCCACACATTTGTATTTTCCCCTTAAATGTTCAGTTTTGTTTCTCAATTGTAGTCATTATTGTATAAAAATCTATAGATCAACTAAACTTCACAACAGCATGTGTTTCTTCTTATGGCAGGCTGTGTCAAGTCACATATATTGGTTAAAAATTAATTTCTAAAATTCCAGACTTTATACACACAGACAAACTCAAATACTCTTCACATCTTTGAAAGCCTGTTGTCTCGAACCTTGACTCAGATTTTAAAGCGCGTCCCAGTGAAAAGCGTACGAATATACATAAATATAGTTTGTTCTGAGGGCTAGATCTTGTTGAAATGATGCGTTTTCACAAGCCAAATTTGTTGAGCGTGGACTAAACCTGAAACTGAAGACAAATTGTGAAGAATAGCTTGGATTCACACAATACAAAAGAGGTGGTCATTTTTTTACAAGACGTCTGCACATGCATGCTTGTGTCTGCTGGGTGCAACATTGAATATGTTTTTGCAAACTAATTTACTCAGGGGAGTTGAAAGGACAATGTTAATAAAAATGATACTCATACAAGCCAATACATGTTGGTGAACAACATTTTGAATAAGATCTACTCTTTTTCTTTATTGCAGTTTTATATAGCGCAAACTCGACCCGAAGGTATTGGAGCGCTTTACATGAGAACCACTTACGTTACACAAGGACACCTTCATTTCTTGGTAGGCACCGGGAGATTAAGCGATTTGCCCAGAATGCCCAGGAAGCTGAGCCGACGCCGAGGCTCGAGCCTGGTTCCCCTGTGCCAAAGTCGGCACCTCTGTCCGTAAGGCCATAACCTCTCCCCAGCTACTTGTACGTGTATGCTTTGCTCCAAAAACTCTATGCATTTTACATAGCTGTGCATCTCTTTTTATTGTGGGTTCAACTCAGTGGTCGCAGGGGCGGGATCGGCAGGGCACGGCGTGGCCCTACTTCTATATTTCAATAGATCCCGTGCCCCTACTTTTTTTCATTTTAATAATACGTCCCAGGACGGCAGAAATAGCCATGGCCTGCAGAGAAGACTCGGCATTCCTGGCCGTTCGGGGACGGGTGGTGAGTAGAGAAGGAAAAGGACTCTGTCTTTTACTTCTTGCCATAGAAGAGAAGGACAGTGTCCACTTCTGCTCTGCCGTGGGAGCTGCACCCCCTCCCTTTCTTCCTCTTACTCCCTCTTTCTGTCTCGCACCTCCTCACTGAAAATCGTGACTTCAAGAAACGCTTCCCACCCTCTCGTTCCTCCTTTCGTTTATTTGTTTCTCTGTAAAATGGATCCAAAAAAGAAAAATACTTTTGCTGTAAATGTTGCCTTTTTCGGAAATGATTCTATTCCAAGGTCCAGCCTTGGGAGGGAGAAAAATAAAAGGTTCAACTATGAAAAATAAATAAATAACTAAATAAAGCAAGACAGTGTTCACAAAGCGGGCAGATTGATTTTATTCACACCCAAACACATTAGCGCCGCTATACAGAGTTTGCCAGTGAAGCGCTACTTTTGTTTTAATCCTTTCTTTGAACAACATTGTTTTCCCTGAATGAGGAAGTGCACCATTCCTGTAGATTATGCAATGCTGGATTGATGGGTGGATTGGAAAACAAAATGCGGCTCGGTGGTCATGGATGTGGTCTTTTAAACCACACTGCTTGTTTTTTGGAAGGATATAAGCAATGGACATTGAAGCGGGTCCCTTCTGGGCCCTGTTGTCATGTCCTTAACTTTTCAGGCATAAGCACAAACTGATTTCTGAATAGTGAGTGTAAATGAGTTAAGTTATCCATGTTGTTCCTGCTTACATTTTACATGCTTTAATTAATCTTGCATTCCCAATGAGTGTTTGCTTTTTAGGTCTCGCCTGAGACAGCGCTTTAGCGCTGCTCTGGCGAGACTTATAGTAAGCGAGTTTTGGAAGTGCAAACGAGTGCTTTCAGGCCTCCAAATACAGTGCATGTGCGCCGGGCGCGCGCACCATTTGGCAGCCTGAAAGCACTCGTTTTCTTTCACTTTCGCGCCCGCAGGGGCGCTTTGATGTTTGATGGCGATCACTTTCACATTCGCGGCCGCACGGCTCCCTTCCTCCCTCCATGATTGACCCTCTCCTGCACTATCTGAAAAACCCTTGTACTTTAGTGTTTCACGGTGAAAACAACCCGTGGTAGGCGTGCTGTGCTTCTTACCAACAACAGTGGGAGTGTGCCGATGCTTTAATCAAAACAAACACACATTGCAGGACACATCTGCACTCAACGAGTTAAGGGTTTGAAGGGGGGGGGGGCAGAGAGAATGAGACATGCTGGGCCGGTGGCGTTGCAAGGGTGGCATGGGCCCCAGTGCACGCATCGAGGCCACCACTCCGCCTCAACCGCTGGTTAGGTAATACAATAAAGCGATAGTGAAGTGCAACCGGCCGCGCGGGTCCCTGGGCCCGGTGCCCCTGCACCTGCTGCACACTGATTGTTATGCTTCTGTGTAAGTCACAAATTGGAATCCTGACAAGAACCCTACGCATTGCATTCTTTAGATGTTAATAAGATGAGTGCGTTCAGTTGGGAAACAGTAACATGTTATTGATAGCGATTAAAAAATGATCGATGAGGCTATGAGATCACTATCAAATAATCCACATTATTACTCGTCGTTAGACTATGTGCTATCAACTGCTAGGACGATAGTTCCCCAGTGTTTAAAAGTAACTGGCAACAGCAGAGCGCTTCACACTTAATTAGGCAGGAAAACGAAGAGTCTATATCGCATCATGTGACATCCTTTTCATTAGATGTACTGTGAAGGCAAAGAAAAATGGGAAATAATTATTAAAAAAAGGTTAATTTTCAGTAGTCTATTCGCGATGCGCCGTATTTTTAATATTTTATTCAAATCTGACGGATGCAACCGGTCCAGAAGCTGTCTTTGGATGTTACGCTTGGCAGATCTTAATATCATCACACGTTTTACTTTAGACAGAAGACATTTGTTTCATCCCTTCAGATGTGTAATCTTTGGTGCCTTAAGGCGCTTTGCGGCGTTTTGCCTTGTCATCTTTGACTTTCTCAGCAGTCGTGCCGTTTCTATTTGAGCAGCGGTCCTTTCGATAACTCGCTGAAAACTTTTGTATGGAATACTTTACTTATGCATGTGTTATATAAACTTTACCAAATTAATTTGGCCAGTAATTGATAATGTTAATAAAGGATGGAAAGCGCAGGTGCTTATTACATGCTTAGGACCCACAGCACTTTCGGATACTAATTTGCTTCCGCGCAGTTCTGGTCTATGAGCGACAGGAGCTCCCTTGTGTCTCAGTAAAATAGCTTAGTGGAATCATGCACTCTATGCAGATGGACGCCCTCGCATGACCTGAAGGTTACCGGCCTGAACAGTGCAGGGCTCAGTCAGCCCATATCCTTCACTGTTCAATAACATCTGCGTTGAGTGAGGGTTAACGGAAGCCGAGGGAGGTTCAGGAGCGTCACTCTGTACTGAAGGAGGGGCCGTGCTTAATACAACCCGGTGGTCTCCGGTGCTCCTCACTGGCGCTTTATTGTTAACATGGGCTCTTATGACAGCGACACATGGTGGCGCTGTTTGTCGTATTTTCTTTTGAGGAGCACAACATCTGTTGTTTAATAATTAAATATGCATTTAAAACACTAATACCCGCAACCTAACTATAAGAATAGCTTCGGCGGCATGTATTAGTCATTTTAATGTATATTTAAAGTTTAAACTGTCATACTTTTTATGGGTGTGATGGCTAGTAGTGATAGTACCATCATTGGCAGCGCTAGTGGGAGCAATGGGTAATGCAGGCAACAGTGGCCTCCTGACAATCGCCCTGGCACGTCTGTTTCGCTTTTTTTTTTACAAATCAAGCCCGAAGTTTGGGCCTTCTGTGGTGCCCAAGAACATGTTAGTAAAGAGACCCTTTAACCATGCCTCTGGTCTGCTGAGGCTCCCAGTCGCCACACTATCGAGGAGGACACTGCCAAGCACCCTTCGAAGTCGTGGCCTGCGCCCTGCATATTTCAGTGGCTGGGGTAACTCGCCCTTCCAGGGAGCTTAGTTCATTACATAATTGGCCTAGCCACATGTTTACATCCTGCAGTGGGTAGGAAAAACTTAACAAACGGAGAAAAAATGTTTGTTCACGGTCATTCCAATATGTAATGTTGAATATAACATACATTACGTCATGATACGTCATCAAATGGAACCGCCAGCCTCCTATTTCATTTCATTCGCATGTTCTCAGCCACTCGATTTGTTAGGCTTTCAAGGGGCCTGATTGTTTGTGCATGCAATGATGTAAAACTTCAAAGTGGGATTTTTCAGCAGCATTTTTAGCAGCAACATAGACGGACGTTTCTGATCAATGGTGGAACGCCAGGTTTTCTAAATGACTCCATTATATACATCTTACGCTTAAAGCAAGTTATAGTGTCATTGAAATGTTCGTTTTTTATTAAAGCTTTTCTATAATTTTCTTTCATCTGAAATAGGATTTTTTTTCTTCCGTGACGCATTCCTATGCTTAGTTTTACAAACGACGTATCTTGTCGGGAATGTTTTGAAATGCTGTTAAAAGGCGAAAAACATCGCATTGCCCCTTGAAGCAAGAAATCTAAATTTTCTGATGGAAAATAGCCAAATGAAATGATGCTGCCCGGCTTTGCACTGTCACGTCTTCAATCGGGTGTAAATCTATTCATTTTTCATGTGACACATTATTTAATTTTAATTTCCACTTGTTGCGATGCATAAGTAGCACACAGTAAAACGTTTTAAAGTTTAAGCAGGTTTTTCAAAGAACGGAACGCAGAATAGATTCGGCCAATGCGATCTTTGAAATATGTGCACGGCAGCAGAGATCCAACAATTCCATCTTCACTTCAAAGTGATTTCGTATGCAAACATTTGTCAGAGTGGAGCCCGGGCTCACAAAAGATGCACGCTTTGATTTTATGGTGCGCCGCCATTTTAGCGCGGTGATTGTAGCGCGCGTGCCAGGAGGCGTGCCAGTGACAGAAGGGCACCGCTCTGCCTTGTGTGACAAATGCAGTTGACACAAGATCCATATTAATGTTGTCAAGTTTGCCTTGATGTATTTAAGCAGATTTTAATTATTTTTTAGAGACGAAAGCCATGAAATATACGGCTTAATAGTTCTTCAAAGCAAGCCTAATTCAACGTGTGAATATAAAACCTCTCATAACAAGCATTTGCAATGCAATAGGTCTCGCATTATAAAAGTGTGAGCAGTTGGTATTGCTAATAATAATGCAACACTAGCTATTGGCATTGTAAATGATAATGGCATTTATTTATGTGTTTTTTTAATAAAATAGATAAAGGCATTGTCATGAACAATGCCAATAGCTTACACTTTTGCAAATGCGAGACCTATTGCATTGCAAATGCAATAGGTCTCGCATTTGTAGGAGTTTGAGCTATTGGCATTGTAAATGACAATGCTTTTTATTTAAGTTTTTTTTTTTTAAACATAAATAAAAGGCACTGTCATTTATAATGCCAATAGCTCAAACTCGTATAACTGCGAGACCTATTGTATTGCAAATGCTTGTTTCAGTATGTTGTTACTTTTTTTAGGCAGCATATTGCTCTTGTCTGCTGCGTAATTTGAACTGAGCCACATCCAGGTATTTATAGCAGGGCACAATTAGGTTGTAGTTGAAGGCAGTGCGAGTTCTCTCAGTGGGGCAGTATGGTGTTCAGTGGGGGAGAGGATGTGGCACTATGGTCAGAGCTGGTGGATTTGGAACGAGGGAACCAGGTTCAGCCTTCATGACCAGTCCCCCAGACCACTCTCCTGAGGGAGCAAATTCCCATGCTAGGTCTAAGAAGGCCCCGCAAAGCCATAGAAGCCCTGGTGTCTTAGCACCAGCAGGTTTGCTCTAGTGGGGGCAAGTGTGGGTTAACCTTGATGCCTGTCCACCACAATCCATACTGAAGTTCACCTCTAGTCTTGTTGGCAGGCTTATGAAGCAGCACACCCTAGAACAACAGTGACCCTGTCACTGAGGTCACAGGACCCTTGAGAAGTGTCAGCTCTAGGGCGGTGCGACCGGTTTGTTTGCACCGGGTGATGACTTTGGGTGGCAAGTATATTATGGTTTTAAAAGTGTTTGCTGCCTCTCTCCTGGCCTTATGATAACTCTGTTGATTAATGTTCTTCCTAGAGAGAGACCAGAGTTTTGTCTAGTGGAAGTTTTGATTAATGGAAAGGTTGCGCAGAAGGTTAATGTGCCTGCTGCAAAAAACATGTACCATACAGATCACAAAGTGCAAATAATGTAAATAGGTCAGTGGGTTACTGATTTTGTAAGACAGATCTTCGGTTGCTTGCAGTTAAGAAGTTAAAATCCTAACATAGAACAGTGAGCTATTGTCATCTAAGAGCTGCATGCAAACTGCAAGGTATAAATTAGAGCATTATTGTGTTTCCCCCAGTCTTTGATTATCCTAATGTTGCAAAAAGTGTTCATTTGGATAGAAATCAATTCTGATTATTAAAGAGAACCCCCAACCATGGTATCACATTTTAAATTCTGAGTTTGTGTTTGTCCAGACCAATCACTATTAAACTATACGGCCTAATAGTATGGTTGTCATGTGACTTCTACACCTTTTAGTCCTTTGTCTTATGTAACATTTCCTATACAGTGATTTACACACATATAATTGATTGTCTCTGTGTAGTGTGTGTGATGTAAAGTGTTCTGAAACCCTACACTGGATTGAGTGGTGCTGTAAATCAAATTAAATGCACCCGAGAGAGAGTGTGGTTATGGAGACTTGAAGGGCACTGTTAAAGGGTGGAATTGAGGGAATCCGTGGCAGAGGTGGTCATTGGGGGGCACCAACAAACATTAATGTACAGGGTGCCACCAGCGCTAAAGCCGGCCCAGCCCTTGAGGCCAGTTCGCCTCACCCATTGGTACCTCCATTGGCCTTGTTTCAGCAGTAGTAGCTGCAACTCACCAGGGATCAGCAATGTGGGATTTGCACGCACACCAAACTAAGTTTGCAAACTTCACATTCTCTCTGCTTCCTGCACAAGCACGTTTAAGATGTGCTGCCTGCTTTGGGGCCACTGGAATTATGCAGTAAAAGAAGACAAAATTACGCCACAGTGTTGACTAAATTATGCAGCACAAAAAAAGGCTGCAACGTAATGCAGTATATTTTCTGACACTTTCTTATTTTGACATTTTTACACACGCTAACAGTCTCTGGAAAGATTTTGCCTTATAAGTACCAGTGAAAAGCAGCAGTGAGAAAGGTGATCAGTCAACCTTTGCAAAGGGCCTTCCACTTCGCAGCAACACAAGTCACATTTTTTGAGTAACTTTTAATCTGTTTGAGCTACAAACAATTTATTAGTTAAAATTATCAGATTATGTAGCAGATGTTGTATTATGTGGCAGAGACATAACTATATAGAAAACTTTTGCAAACTAGGATATTTTTCCCAATCATGTTTGAACTGCTCTTGTGGAAAAAGAGAGAAGTGCTGATGACAGAATCTCCATGGATCACAGACAAATGGCTTGTGCTTCCACTTTTAAGCGTATTTGGGACATTCTGTAATTGGAAACTTTGTGACCGTATTTTAATGTCAATAACTCATATTAAACCTTAAATAATTATGTGTATCCATTGATTGAATTAAATAACAAAATAAGCTGTAACTGGTCAGTGAAATGCCAAACAAATATAAAAAATTGGGATGTTTTACGCAGTCTGGGCAGACCTCTGACTCCGCCCACAGATCCAGTTCTCAGGTTATTCCCGCCCTCTGATTCTCCACCCACAGGTCCCCTCCTTTTTTTTTCCCCCACTTTGATATTCTTCACATCTTTTAAAGCCTGTTGTCACGAACCTTGACTCAGATTTTAAAGCGCGTCCCAGTGAAATGCGTACAAATATACATAAATATAGTTTGTTCTGAGGGCTAGATCTTGTTGAAATGATGCGTTTTCAGAAGCCAAATTGGTTGAGCGTGGAATAAACCTGAAACTGAAGACAAATTGTGAAGAATAGCTTGGATTCACACAATAAAAAAGAGGTGGTCATTTTTTTACAAGACTTGTGCACATACATGCTTGTGTCTGCTGGGTGCAACATTGAATATGTTTTTGCAAACTAATTTACTCGGAGGAGTTGAAAGGACAATGTTAATAAAAATGATACTCATGCAAGCCAATACATGTTGGTGAACAACATTTTGAATAAGATCTACTCTTTTTCTTTTTTTCAGTTTTATAAAGCGCGAACTCGACCCAAAGGTATTGGAGCGCTTTACATGAGAACCAGTTACGTTACGCACCGGGAGATTAAGAGATTTGTTTGTGATGGAGATGGATGTTATCCAAAACCAGAGTCAAAGTTCAAGTTGCGTTTTACTGAACTTCAGGTCAGGTAATACCTTCGAAATCCTAATTCAGGGCGTCGGCGGGGGGACGGAGGCGCAAAGTTACTGCTGCGATTCCTGCAGTGTACATGACTTGTACTGGTGCTGCCTTCCTGTTCCTTTGCGCCTCCATCCCCCACCAAAGCCCTGAATTAGGATTTCGAAGGTATTACCTGACCTGAAGTTCAGTAAAACGTAACCTGAACTTTGACTCTGGTTTGGATAACATCCATCTCCATCACAAAAAACACCCTTTCTAGGTCCTGACGAAAGCCCCCCCGACCCCCAGGGGCACCTAAGGGGCTGAAACATGTCGACCGATCACTTGGACTAACAGTGCAGTGGACTCATTGTATGCTCAATCTTGGACAATATCGTTTTATCCTTTCCCATGCTCCAGACTGAATAAATTATAGTCTAGGTAACATGAGAAACCCCCTTTTTTAACAATTGTTCACTCTACACGAGCACTATTCACAATGTTTTGATTTCTGATCACTACTGTAATATCCAGTGGTTCCCTCCGGGTGGTGGAAGCATGAAAGAAACCCTATGATGATGCTGTCATGTACTTGAACTAAGGCGGAGAATCAAGATACACCGCCCCTTTGACCTGCTTTACGTGAATGAGGGTTTTTTAACCAAATGACGGAAAGAACCACATGAACCCTGGTAACCGGTACAAGTGATCCATTCTCCTTGATTATAGAGGTTCAACTAAATAGACAATAATGCCACAGAAAGCTTAGCATAAAACTCTATGCATTTTCCATATTTGTGCATCTCTTTTTATTGTGGGTTCAACTAAATAGACAATAATGCCACAGAAAGCTTAGTATAATTTGTATTTAATTACATACTATATGCATCATCAGCCTTAGCCTGTTGCATAATGTTTTCACCATGCAACAAATATTGCTAATAAAGTGCCACGTAGCTGGAATGCTCCTGACTCTTACACTATGCCACTGACGTGTTTTGGTCCTTTTTGGTACCAATTACTTTGGTCTGTGGAAAGTTGCATCAAGGTGGTCAAATATCAGCGAGTTAAACACAGGTTTCGAAAATCTGCGTGATTAAAGTTGTTTGAATTCTGTCAGATTAACTCGTCATTTCATTCGATGATAGAATATTTGCTAATAGATTTGGCAACAGTAGCGCCAGTGTTCAAACACTCGCTGTATTTTTATTGTCTCGTAACTGCCTTTATATTGGCTCCTTCCGAGGCATGGGCTTGACTAAAACTTGACGTCGTTCTGACTCTCTCCACATTCTACTTTCAAGCAAAAACCGTACTTGGCTGTCTACTTTTTTGTTAAAAGCTGGGCAGGCGTGGGCGTGGCCACACTTACGGGCAGGCGCACAAGGAAGGCAGCAACAAGTCAGATCAACTCTGTCCACCGAGGGGACGCCGTCATGCTGTCGCTGCTCCTGGCCGCGGTGATCGCCCTGCTCCTGTTCGCCGTGCTCGTCTCCTCCTGGAAGAAGAAAAAGCACCTGCCGCCCGGCCCCGCGCCATGGCCGCTGCTGGGCAACATGCACCAGATCAACAAGTCGGCGCCCTACGAGACGCTCATGGAGGTGAGAGACCGGCGTTTCATGCAGCCTCGCCCAGGGCGCGGTTGAGTCTGTTTCCAGGCTGTCTCACGTTTGACAGGTTAGGGAACTTGGACCTAGAGAGCGAGAGAGAAATTGGGTGATCCGGCCAGGATCACAGAGGCCGCGGCAGGGCTTTAAGTGGGCCGGGACTCTATCGAGTTCTCCATTTTTTTCCCTCCCTGTCGGCGTGAATTTTTTAATTTGAATTCCTACACCCTTTACTGGGATGTAACTTCAAGAGACTCTTAGTACTTTCACAGTCCCAGCATTCTAAAACGGAAGCATTTGTAGTATTATATACGAAGAAGTCATAGCTGTTGCTTATTTACCTTATGGAACTAACAACGGCCAATAGTGCCGACTTGATGGAGGAGTAAGGTTACCTGTTGAGTTATATATATGGATGAAATGACAGAAGCATCAACATGCTAGTCCGCGGCACAGTGTTTTAAGCCACACCCTTAATTACATCGGCTACGCCACTTAAACCCCCGGGTTGCTGTGAGTTGAGAAGCTCGCATCTCGTGATGCTGTAGCAAGCTAGTTGCTACCGAACTTCAGTGAGTACATGTCGCTTGCCCTACCTGAGGACAGGGTTGGACTGGGACAGATCAAATGCCCGGGCGCCAGAATAAAAGTGGCCCCATTAGTGGAATTAGATTTTTGCAAATGTAGGCAGTTTTCAACTTGTAAAGACACACTAAAGTGTTTTGAAATGTATGGTGGAATATATCGATTTGAGCATTCTGCAGGCAATGTTTGTTTTTAATAACAGCGAAGTCAACAGAAAAACCGTCCCAGCACACAATAAAACAGGACCGCAAACAGCCGCCCCCGTCTGCAGTGATGCTACTTTGCTGGCAGTAAAACTGGTAGCAGATTACTAAACGGCATTTTCCATGTTCCCACTGGGAATGTAGAAAACACGGGGGTAAAGGGGCGGAAGGTAAATATGTTGTTTCTTAAACTGGTGTTCCATGTTTACAAGTGGGGTAGCTTGCAGGATGATGGCGTGCATTTGCTGCATAAGTCAGTCTTCGGGTCTAAGGAGTTTGGATACCACCCTCCCAGAATACACAATAGGCACGTTACCTATGCACACATTTGAAACCTAAGAATATTGTCTTTTGAGAGTGTAAACCACGTTTTCAAACACAGTCTTTGACCGAAAGAATGAACTGTCGACATAACCTACTGAGCAATCACGTTCACAAGTGTACAGTACTTGTGTTATTGGTTGGCATTGTAACCATATCCTGATATGACCTGGAACACATGAAGCCACCTCAGGCAGGCTGCGTATGACAGGCCTGTGAAGGAGGCCAACAGGAACAAAACCAAGCTAATAAGTAACAGACCTTAACGTTTGTACGTTCACACTCCGGCCTTATTGACTGTGGGCGGCACCGCCACGGAGATGCAAAGAAAGATGTATGCCTGCTGCAAAGGTGCAGCCACAACCTTTGTGTTGAATAATACGAGGAGAGGGCAGGACAGGTTTTACCGAGAGGAACTGGAAATTCTTCTCCTGTCTGGCAGAGACCAGCGCCACGCCTGGACCTAAGCAAACCCTACACCCGGAGGCCTTAGTAAAAGACCTCCCACCCTCTATTCTGGGTGCCTCCATCAGGAAGGCAGATGGGCAGGCAGCAACCTGTCGTCGTAATAACTAACTTAAGGGTAAATATTCGCAGACCTGGTCTAACATTGCCCACTTTCTCTGAATAGAGTTTTGAATTTCTATTTAGCTCAAACCTTTTGATTTAATTTGTAATAGTAAAAAAAAAACACAGCTATAAATTATATCGACCAACTTTTTCAATTGGTACAGAAATAATACCAATGATAAAAGAAACCAGGAGAAGGAAAAGGAGAAAAGAAAGTACAAATGAAAAGCGATAAAACAAGAAGGCTTCAAAGGTTACTGGTCTTGGGAAAACCTTTCGTGACTTTTATAATAACATATTGGATGTTGCATATACACCATTTGAAAGACAGTTCGCCTGAAACTAGGTATTCATGTAGACTTTGTTTTATGTACATATTCAAAGAACATACTCGCATTGGACAGGAAGGTGCTTGCTTCTCATGGTCCTGCCAGCTGTTGACACCGTCCCATTCCTTCCATATGCAACTCATGCCCACCACCAGTTTCGTCCCATCCTCACAACAGCATGTAGTGGATTCCAAGCAATAACAATGATCAGATCTTGAAAAACAAGATCTGGTAGACATAAATCCAAGTGGTGGTATCTAGGCTCACGCCCAAATATGCCCAGAAGGTTTGAATACCAGCTTAGTGTCAAGGAATTCTCTAGTCTAACTTGTTACCCCGGTATTAGAATTTCCTGATCACTCAACCAGCATATGAAAGAAGGTGCCTGCCAGTTAATTATGTTGCCGCCATGTCTGAGAATTCCAGTGGTGGCTGGTGACATTTGAAAGTGGTGGGAGTAAAGGTTCAGGATGAGTGCCCTGTGGCGAGCAAGCGTAGCAAGTGAGTCCAGCTGTTATAAGATGGTTTTGGGGGCTCTCCCCTGGGAAAAGTTTGAAAAAAGAGTGGGCAAATGGTTCATTTTTAAGCAAATTTGAGAAAGCAAAAAGGTTAATAAAGCAACTGTGAAAGGGTTGTTATGAAATCAGTAAAGAGATTTCATATAAAGACGCAGGTAGCTGCTTATTCAGTATAATCGGAGAATTTCATAACACACTTTGAGATAACAATGCTGAGTACCTCACAGATTTTCTTATTTATGGATTTACCTTTACAAATAAAATCTACTGAGGAAATACAAGTTATTAGGATTTCTCAGACTGGACAAAATGAGACAGCATTAAAAGGCAGTAGAGCACTCTACAAGGAACTTTGTCTCATTCAGGTCACTTGTGACCTGGTGATTCAATTGGTACTGGGTGGTTAGGGGTGATTTATATCACTTGACCTTGTAACTATCTGCGTTGCACACTTTGTTGTACAGCATCACATAGTGTGTTGGCGCATAAAGGCTCTGACAAGTTACGCTTTTGTTTTTTAGTAGCCAGCTAGCAGCATGCTAATGAAACACAAAAGCATAAACCATGTCGGAACCTTTCCAAGCTCACACACAATGTTTATTTCCTTCCTTGACCAGCACTATGGTGATGGACGGCTCAAGACACAGGGGGACACACATATAGCAGGCGCCTGAAAAGGGACTGGGCCTGTCCCGCAACGCTAATTGTTTGTTTAAACTCTTAGTTCAACTACACAAGCATTAAAATGAATAATTGATAAGGAATTGACTGTACAGAATGGGCAGCACCAGGACTGGAGGGGTGAACAATTAAGAGCAGTCTGGTACCCCCATTGAACCCCACCTTTACTCACAGAGAAAAGGAGACCCCAGAGCGCAATGTTGTCATGAATCATCAAAATAAATGAACATGTTCAACACTAAACATACTGTACTAGCGGAGACGAGCTGAATTAAGGTTTGTTGGTCCCTTTCACGAGCAAACAGATCGATATGAGAAGAAATGAGGCAAGCTATTGAGCAGCCATTAAAGTAAAACGAATTCACCATTATCTCTTTAATAAATGTAAATTCCTCAGACCTCCGAGTCCTAATCGTCCGTCACTCTTATACTAAGGCTGCGCTACTATATTGTATTTTATTTTGCCTTCCACAACAGCAATGCCTGACTATACACCCAGTGACTTCCAGAAAAGTAAAAGTATATGTCCCCTGGGTCGAAGGTAAGGGGTTTGAGGTTTAAACGAAAATGTATCCAATAGCCATGTGTTAAATCAGAAAAAAAACATCACGTGCGGGCATTAAGAACACAAGGAGAAGGGGAACAAACTTTATGCCCCACTATGTGTGCATGAAAGTTGTAGTTTCCAAACACACTACTTATGTACTTGATGCACAAAATACTTCACTGCAAGTTATGTACCACTCCAAATTCTGTAAAACAAAACTTGGCAAAACACCAGTACACCAACCCTGCTTAATTTGGCACTCTCTTAATTAGTTCCACTCAGCGCATTTTATGTACTCAATAATTTGAAGAAAATATCCATACACCCATGCATTTCACAGACCAGTCACTGAGTGTGGAAAACGTCTGTGGTGGCATTCAAGTGTCGGTTATCTTAAAAAGAAAACAGTTAAGGGAGGCTAATATTACGACTATATCGCCCATATGCAAATCCAAGATATTTTACATTTTTATTACTTGAAGTAAATTTCACTTGTATTACCGTTTCTGTAATCAATTCGCTCTAAGAAAGTGCCGCCCAGTATGTTTCTAAGTGCTCCCCATTTGTGTACAGTAAAGTAACATATGCATAAAAATTGAGAAAATATCTCTATCACCGTCGCTCCACACAGGCTTCCACACAAAAACTGCAAAGACTAATTAGCTGTACTCGCGCGCACCAGTAGTGAAGCAATAATGCATGCCAATAGGGTAGCAACATACTGTAATTATCTGGGTTCAATTGGCCTCCAAGGCCTTGGTGTCACTGCACCTGCTGCACCAAGTTATCTGCGGCACCAAGATGTATGAACCTTCCTTCAAGGCACTGGCTGCATTCAAAAGTATGCATGCAAAGACTTCCAGATAATAAATAACTCATTATTGACAAATGTTCCTACCTGGTCTGTCCTTTAATAAACAGAGCGCCCACCAATATCCAAAGTAATATTGCAAAGAGTTTCTGGAGCTTCATTCTGCCGTTGAGAGTGCCGGGTACCGCACCGCCTCCGCTCCTGGCCGGGCACGCTGTACTGGTGCTGACTGAGTTTGGTTAATTGGTTGCTATGTGTTAAAAAACAATTTTTTAAACTGCTGACTTTGTTAGCAAGCAGACGGCCATGGCTTCTTTGGCAGAAGAAGCCGCTCCGCATGGTCTGGCCGAAGAATTATTGTTGTAAAGTGCACAAGGGCTCCTAAAACAACCGCGGGAGAAACCGCGCCGCTGAATGATGCTAAAATGTTGTTTGCTTTCATGCTCCACACGATCAGGCATGAATGAGTTCGGGGTCTCGATCTCAGCGAAGCATGTTGAAAATCACAAACGCACCACACAAACGTCTTTATAAATACACCCCACTGCGTGCCTAGAGGCTCCGATTGTGTAATGCATGTGTGAGAAAGGATCCTCTCCGGCGCATAATGTAGGCCTCTTCTTCCTCTGCGACGCAGCGGTTCCTTTTGGGCCTACGGATTTAGTACATGGTATGTTGTAATTTCTGGGGCCTCTGACCATGTTCTTTAGAGGGGCTGAGGGTGGCATGGAGATATGGTTGCCCCATATCAGGTGTCATGGAGCTAAGGCTGCCATGTACCACTGTTGCAGGAACAGGAAGCAACCAGCAGGCAGCTTCCCTCCCCTGCGCAAGCCAATCACAATGCTGCAATGGCAGCGTTGTGATTGGTAGGCGCAGCAGGAGAGTGCCCCAGCCGGGACATTTTCTCTGCATAGAGAAAAATGGAGAGTGGGCGGTCCTGCTCGAGGGCAGGTGGGGAGTGGCCAACCCACTGTTGTGGGTACTGACTGTTTGGTTGGCTCCAGTCAGTACCCACAACAGTGGCCAAGCCACTCCCCACCTGCCCTCGAGCAGGATCGCCCGCCCGCCCCCAACCAGACACAGAGGCACTTCTGCTTTCTCGCAACTGTGAACATTTCATGAGGGGCTCCATTGCCTGGAGTGGATTAAGTTATACCTGAGTTCAAGAACATTGTAGGAAAGTAGGATCTGCTTTCACGGTCACCCCCTTTTTTGCTGATGTCCCTCTGTTTTCCGACTAGTCTGACTGGGATCCTACTAATCAGGACCTCAGTCTCTGTGCTTCCTTCCTAAATTGGCCCATGGTGAGTACTTGGGTAATCTCCCCAGATTGACTACTGGTGTACCCTTGCAAGTCCCTAGTATATGGTACTAAGGTGCCCAGGGCATAGGTACACCAGCGGTCACCCATGGGCTGAGGCATGTATTATGCCACCCATAGAAGACCATTCAAATTGTGACTACATGCCTGCCATTGCAGCCTGTGCAAGCCGGTGCTAACACCACTTATGACAGATATAAGTTTTCTTATATGTTTGGTCACCACACTTAAAACCCATAAGTCACCCCTAAGGCAGGCCTTTCAATCCTGAAGGCAGTGTGCTTGGTTATAAGCGTGAGGGTGCCCCTGCATGAGCAGGACACCCCTACAATTCCCATAGTCCATTCTCCAGACGTTGTAATTGTGTCCGCCATTACAATACATATAGTGGCCATGCGTCATTGCGCGATGGCGAGCTATAAACTGGCTGTAACGAATCCTGGAATGTTTGGTAGGAAACATGTTGGAATCCTACCTCCAACACCATGCACTGTGGGGCTCCTCCAGGGAGCCCCGGCGCTCCTGGTACCAGTCTTCCAGAGTCTGACAGAATGTTAGGGCTGTTGCTGACCACAGGCATAATTCTGCCCTCCTTCTGCTGAGCCAAGCTGAAGCAGGGTAAGGTAGAACAATGGGTTTCCTTTCACAGGAAGGTGTGACCACATCCCAGACCGGACTTAGTGTATTAGGCTGGGGGCACTTGCCAGCACCACTAGACTGCTTTGAAGGCACATTTGGTGCCCTCCTTGCATACTCCAGTTGGAACCAGTTCAGGGAGCTGTTGGGTCCTGCTCTGGCGCAAAACTGGACAAAGGACATGGGAGTATCCTCCCCACTGTCCAGCCACTTGCCTGGGAGGTACCTCTAAATCATCCCAACCCTTTCCTTGGGGTTCTCAAGGGCTTACCTGTGGGCGGCTCTTCAGATTCGTTGTGGGAAAAGGTTCAGATCTGAAACTACTTCACCTTCAAACGTCTGGGCACTTTGGACTTCGCTTTGGGAACCAAGACTGCACCCGTAAGACTCCTGCTGCACCTGGTCTTGTTGTCCTGCCAGTCTTCTGTGTCTGTGCTCCATCCAGGTTTTACTCCAGGCCTGTGGCCATCAAAGACACCCAAAGGAATCTCCGTTGGAGTGAAGGAGTCACTCCCCTGCATCTGCAGGCACCACAACTAAGCTGACCAGTCTGCTGCCCCTGACGTCCTCCAGAATTCGCAAGTCCCAGCAACACATGTGGTGGTGCTACAACTGCCCGAGGCCTGCACGGTCTTCTCACCGAGTTTGAGACCAGTATCCCTTGTCGGAACCACTGGAACAGAAACCCTGCACACGTAGTCGACTTGCCAAGGCTCGTTGACTCTCTTTTCCAGAGATCTTTGAGATCCAAGAAGCTCTGGCCTCCAGCATCTCTTGCTACTCATATCTTCGTCCTCCTCACGGGCTTGCATCATTGGTGAGCTGCTCAAGGTCCTCTTGTGACTCCTGTACCTTCAGCCTGTGGGTCCTCTTGAGGTTCTTTTTAGTCTTCTGTCGGCTCCCCTACTTGCAAGGTGCCTACTGACTTACCTGCTCATGGTGAGCCCCTTGCTGGTCCCGACACTGCACCTTTTTCGTCTGCCACGTTTGTTGCTGCTGACAAGGCTTGTTGGTGCTCCTGCCGGACACTGACCCCCTGGCTCTTAACATCAGACGTGGGACAGCATGTGAATGGCTCCTGTTCTTCCACAGCATTGCCTGGTCCGCACAGCTTCAGCGCCAAGGTCACAGTCAACTATCCCACATCTTCTGAGATCAGTGGGCATTCAGCTCTGTGCCTTCTGGTCACTCATGGCATAGACTCTGTCCCTTCTGCTAGCAGGTACCTCTTTTCCTGAACTCACCCTTGGATTCCACAAGACTCTTTTACCTACTTCACCAGCTGCATCTTTACTGAAGTCCTCTGTTGTGGTCTACGGTGGTTTCCGATGTCACTTCGCACCTATGCACCAGTGAAGGTATCCTGGTTCCTGGTGTATCCATGGGTGGGGTGACTCTCCAACCTTCCATCTTCCACTGGTTTTCTTGCGGGCCCTCCTCAAAGTGTCCTTCTTGAAAACTGCGACTTCCCCATTGACTTGTATAGAGCACGCGGTCGTGTTTCCACTCTGCACACGGCCTCCATGGGGTTGCTGGGTACTTACCATGGTTGGTTCCTAGGGTCATAGGCACTTCTAAGTCTTCTGGGTCCAGTCTTGACTTCGGTCGTGTTACGCATTCCACTTTATTAGTATATGGTTTGGTCTCCCCCTGGAGACTGCTGTGTATTTGTTCTACTTACCTGTTCTTTTACTGAAGTATTGGGTGTATTGTGATTGTATCTCCGGGGAGATCTTGCAATGTGTTAGTGAGTGTTTATAACACATACATATTTTTTATAACTACACTGTGTGGTTCTTTTTCACTTGATCTACACTTTATGATTAGCACTGGTAAAACAAGCTGCCTGACGCTCCTGGGCTAAGCCTGAAGGCTGCTCTCCACATCTACCACTTAAGAGCTTTCTAAGGTTGACTCAGACCACTAAAGTCACCAGAAGGGTTGTCTGAATTAGTGCAAGGTGTTCCTCTTGAATAAGTGTGCACCATATACTAAGACAGCCTCCTACAAACATAGACATTTTATTCTTGAAGGCTGACCTATGAATTTATACAATAATCCCTCTATATAGAAATCAGTCAAGATCCTGGCCCTTTCGAGTTGTTGATTGTGGCATTTAACTTCATAGTGTCCTGCAAATTATCATGAAACGTTAAGCCAGTATATTTCAGAGGTCATTGGGTCCGTTTTATCTGAAAATGCTCAGCCATTGATCTGATGCACAGCCTATTACAGGCACATACTCCAGCTTGGTTTTATTTAGCGTATTACCAGAAACTGCAGCATAAGCATTAGTACATCGCAAGACAGCGGGGATAGAAGTTTCAACATGTGACAAAAACAAAATTATGTCATAAGCTGCAACTCTATAGCTCATTGACTTAATTGAGATACCACTGACGTCTGATCTGTCCCTCAACTGACCTAGTAGAATATCAAGTAAAAGTACAAATAAGAGAGGAGTCGTGTGATACCCCTAACGGGTCACTTGTCCAAGCTGGAAAAATGATCCCATTGGCCCTTACTGCTGCTTTGGGCTGATGATACTGTAGCATCTCCACAAATAGCACCCCTAAATTTACTTAAGAAGCATTGATTTAAACCCCCTACACCAGCTTATTAAATATTCTTTCAGCATCCAGGGGTAATAGAACAAAAGGAGACTTTCTTCAGAGCTGCCTCCAGGATGTGCCATTGCTCTCCTATTGTTTCTAGATATTCTGTATTTTAAGGCACCAGTCTGGAATTGATGTGTAAGACTACTAGTGACCACCTTAGCATACACTTTACAGTTTGAGGTAATTGGTGAAATTGGCCAGTAGTTACCAGGCACCAAGGCATCCTTCATCTGTTGGTAATAAAATTATGTTGGTATCTGCAGGTGTATCTAAAATTACACCTCCTCTTTGCTAACAAAATAAATTAAGTCATCCCAACAATCTAAAAAAGAAGGGATGATTTAAAAAAAAAAGATACATGTCACAATACCAGAACCAAGTTCCCACCCAGAAGGTAATTGGGAAACAGACTTTACAAATCGAAATCTGTTTATGCAGAATCTTTTTCTGCTTCACTAAATGTTGGTAGTGAGAGGTAATTTTGTTAATTGTCTAACATACTTTATTCCAGAACTGAGCCCGCAGTTTGCAATTCCCCATAGAAGTTGCCTAACATTCCCACCATTTCCTCATTGTCATTTCTTATTATTTATTTGCCTTAGGTTTGTTCTGTAGTTTCTGATTTCGTGTTTTTTAAGCAATTGGCTACTATTTTCCTGGATCTGTCAGCCTTTTACAGAAGACAAAAGTCATGTAAATGAATCACCAGTCCTGCTGATTAGACAGGAGTCTTGCATACTTATATTAACAGTTTTCATTTCAAATAAGTGCCATTGTCCCTGTAGGTCATATGTAATTTTTCTAGCCTCCTACTCTCCTGTCCCTTATCTAGTTAGACATTACTATTTATTTTGCTTCCAAAGGCAGAATACTGATACAGACTACTCTCCCCTTAATTCTGCTCTCAGTCTATCCCACAAATGTTATGATCGGGACAGGAGGACTCCTTTTCCTGAAATAATAAAATACTTCGGGGGAAAGATGTTGTCTAGAGGCTAGAATTGCTTACTTTGGAAATAGAATCAGGATTGAATCACTATCTTGTGATTCTGGATAAATCACTACATCTCCCTGTGCTAAAAATGTTTAATGTCTGCTTCTCTTATAAAGCACTCTAGTACTCTCAGGCCAAGTTTGTGCTATATAAAACTTAAAAAAAAATGTAAGTGATTTTTGAATAACTCCAGAGTCGAGTCACATAAAATCATTTTTTTGATTCTACTGATCTTGTCTTGCGCCATTGTTGCAAGCATATCAAGCCCTTTTCCAACACACATATGATCCTAGGCCTCTGTTTTGGAACCCCCATTCTTACACAACATGTTTCGATTTGTTCACTAACCAATAGTCCAACCTGGAATACCAAGTCCTCTATCTATCCATTCCCATTTCGTCTGCAACACCATCCTGCTTTTAATCCTTCTCTGTTATAAGGGGAACATGTGGCCTCTCAATGCACCCCTATGTTCAGAAATGTTCCTGCACTTGACTGAAATTTGAGTCTGTTAATATTTATTGATAAGACCTTTAACTTAACCGGTAGAAAACCAAAATATCCTGACTTCTCGTAATCTGTGGCCAGAAATACTAGGAACAATCAAATTACCATCCCAGATAAATTTAGTCCAGCACCACCTAAGTAAGAATGTATTCACCCAGGTTATTCCCTTTTTACAGGATATGATTACTCAATTGAAACCATAAAAAGTAAGAATAAAAGAATAAGAGAAGGGAAGCGACTGAGTTGGTAAAGACCCATGAGAAACGCAACATATAACATGTAAACTCCCCAGACAGTCCCCCTCATACTCCTAAACATAGAGGGAGAACGAGAAAAACCCAACCCTCGTCCCAAGTAAATATAGAAAACCATAAAATATATGGCTTCATATCAAACCCAACATGAGAACTAATATCCTAACCACCACAAGAGACATCATTATACGTTCGAACAACACACATTCCTCATCCCCTTTCAAACTTGACTTCATCTAACACATATTCCCTTTAGCAAAACCTAAGCACCACACTTGATTGCTGACATATATCGAGTTACAAATGAAGAAGCAGATAAGCTGTTTAATTTCCAAGCAAAACATTGCATAACCACAAACTTACATATATTCAGCGACAACGTTCAAGTATCCGCAGACCACCACTCTCCATCACAACAGACATTCAGTGACAACCTTCAAAAGAACAAGGTGTTGATCCAACCACATCTTCCTGGCTCTGAATGCTTTTTCAACACCCCACATCCTCAAACGTATTTAAAGAAAAATGTATTTTATTGTTAATCGGTGACAGCCCTACGTAGCAAAATGTAATGCCCATAGCTCTCATCTTTGCTGTCAAATAAAAAGCTATTTTCCTGCACGTATCCGATTTATAGCAAGGCCTTAAAAACAAAATATACATTGTGACCCTGATATTTGACCTGCAACTTCTATCTTTCCCATGGCAAAATCTTTTCTATGTGAGCAAAGCTCAGATAGCGAAAGATCAGCATCCTAAGATTGGGTGCCTTTAGTTAGATGCATTGGCACCCTGGGGGCCCTTGCCACTTTAAATTCTTTGAAAGAGCCAAAATCCCCTAGCATGGAAACCCATGCTTTAATAAAATTGACACGAGTTTGTATCCTCTTTTGAGGCTTCTGGGAGGCCAAAGCAACTAATAGTATCTGCTATTTCTATTTTCTAGCTATAATCAAGGTCTGTTTTAACGTGCTTCACCTTTAAATCGTGTCATCATTTAAATATAAAAAAAAAACATCTCTTTATTAGTGTTCAGTACTATGGGTAAAATGTAAAAGACACCACATTAGTGACACTGTATTGCAACCACGTCGCAGACTTTATCATACCTAGACCTTCTGCAGTCAGTTCGAACCATTTAAATATTTTAGAATTTTAATTCATTTTTTAACTTGTCCTTTAGAACTCTGTCTGTTAGCTAGGTGACAAAGCGTAATCATTAAACTGCTTGTAAAGTTATCAGGCATAAATGCAGACAAGCCAAATTAAATTCTATATAAAAGATATAATGATTACATTATCTCAAAGGTGAATTTAATTGTAATAACGTTTTATATAGCATTTCATACTGCTGTCCTGTCAGTTTTAAGAGCAGTGAATATGTTTTGCTATTACTCAATTTAATGGTACTCTAATGTAATTTGAAATTGTTCCTTAGCAGATGTACCTCTCCTGCCTTGTTGTTTATAATTATGTTTAAGAATCCACACATATATATTGGGTTTAGGAATATATGTATTCCAAGTATATTATGGTGCAGACAGGCAAGCGTCCTATAAGTGTCTTATCCAGCCAACCGTCTCTACACCCTTGAGCTCCCTACCTACGTACATGCATTCAACACATTCTATCATAATATTCTACAGTAATAAAGACCATAACACATCCCCCTTTCTTAACAAATTAAAGGATGACATGCAAATATATAAACTTTTACACATGTAAAGGTTTATAGTAAGTATACAGCCAAAACATTCCAGAAGCTTTCCTAGAACCCCATCCCGACATTCCCACAAGAACAAAAACAAACAACAAAAATATAAATACAAGAAAACAAGGTAGAAAATTTACAAAGAGAACTTTTCTGAGATGGAATCCATTATCCACACAAAGTTTCCTCTGTCACTTTGAGTTCAACTGTACTTCAACTTTGCTGTTATCACTACAATTCTCTAGTGCCTTTGAGGTTCCATCACAGGTAAGACCCACACCAGTAGTGTTCCTACTACCAGTATCATTAAGACGGTCTGTCTTGTAAGCACTAGAACAGTCAGGTAACTCACTTGACCCTCCATTATATTCAGTTCCAACCCCGAATTCCACAATGATGCCTTCTAACACATCATTAGCGGACTCGTGCTCCGAATGAATCGCAGGTGTGTTGGATGCAGAACATTTTGCAATTCTCTCAAGATTCCAAACTCTTCCATGTGCAAGCTGCACAGCATTATTCAACTCTCCCACAACTTCCATGGGTTCATAGAATTGACATTTTCCCCTTAAACGTTTATGGGTTTCTTGACTCACACCCACACCATAACCTGACATTCCTTAGTTCCATGTTTGCCATCATACAAATTCTTTCTTTTTGACTATGTGGACTCCACTCGATCATGTACCTGAGCCTACGACCAATGTACCACACTGGAGTCAAATAACCACCCCAGGTTATATTTGATTCCGAGCTTTCTCCCACGCTTCAGAACAATGGAGAGTAGCCTGTGATTTCACATATATACATCCTATAGTGTCCTTCTGTATTCAGTTCTTAGTCCGTCAAAATATTATTTTGCTATTTTGGACATACATTGTACACCATTATCACTTAAGTTTGCAGAAATACACTCCATTGAAAACTTTATCCAAGAAACTTAAAAACAACATCCATATCCACTTTGTGTACAACTTTGATAACTGGCCACCTAGAGAACATATCCATCAATAGAATGAAGAATTTCTGCATGTCTCCAATTGGACCCATTATATCAATAGCGATTGAATTCCGAGGTGACTTTGGTACGATAAAAATGTGCCCATAGGGGCTTTCAATTATACCAAAGATTTGTTTGCAATTTTACACTTGGTGAATTCTTGAACATACCTCTCAATTTTAGTGTCCATTCCTGGCCACCAAAATGATGTTTTTACTATTTGTTTAGTTCTTATTATCCTGAAATGACCTTCGAGACATAGTTCAGTGATCAATCCACACAGACTTTTTGGGTGTATTACTCTACCACCCCAGAAATACACTCTTCCCCCCCCCCCCCCCCCCCGCACACACAATTCCATTTGCACTTCCCAAAAAGGCTTTTCACCTGCTTCTAATGCCGCCTTGTGTGGTCCTCCATTGTGAAGCTATACTATAACATTTGCTAACTCTTTATCCTCCTTGTATGCTAGATCCCACACTTCTCTCTTTATGCAAGAATTACCCGAATTATGTGCATATGCAATTTTGAAAATCATTCCAGACCTCATCCTCACATTCGACCAACTGCTTAGGCATGCGGGAAAGAAAGTCCACGATTACATTGATCTTACCTGGTATATATTCCACCTTGGAGTTGTGGCCTTATAATTTTACTGACAACTATGCTAATGTTGAAAAGTATTGATAGTTCCTTCTGTGGTCAGAATCTTTACCAAAAATTTGTGTAAAATGCTTTTCCCACACAAATGCCCTATAATGGTCGACCACCCATGTAAGCATCTCCTTTTCTATCATTGAATATCTTTCTTCTGTAAAAGATAAAGATCTTGATGCATACGCGGAGTCAATGTTACCTACCATCTGGATCTGAAACGCAAACGCTTTAAAAAAATGTTTAACCCCTTCAGTGCCCATGACGAGCTGGACTCGTCATGGGCTGCGGTGGCGCTGTGCCCATGACGAGTCCAGCTCGTCATGAACTCCGCCCGCTAATGGAAGGCGCGGCACTGGGCGGGGAAAGGGGCGGGCATGCAAGGGGTTAAAAACCCCCCTCTTCTTGTGATGTAAAACCCTCTTCTTGTGACGTCCAATATGGACAAAATATCTGGCATTCTACTGGTTTCATAATGCATTCCTGTCATTTTCTGTTTAACTGATTGCTACAGTCGACGGTAATGTGTAAGATATGCGTGTATTCTTCTGGGACCGATAGGGGAAGTGCTGAGAAATATGGGAAAATAATGTTCAAATTCTGCATAAGCTCAAATGGATTTTACTGCTCACAATTGGCGAGCTAGACAACATGCTTAAGGGCAGCAAGATCCCTAGCGTGTGTTTATTCCCTAGCGCCCCGCTCTCCCTACCCGCTTCAGGAGACAGCTACAAATCTCAGCAACACCATCAATGCCACAGCCACTGAGACGAGGGCTTCACTGTTGCCCTCCAGAACGTATTTAGAAGGCGATTGCCTTAAAGACGGGGCTCTCCATTTTTAGGTCTTGCGCCTAGCGTTGCAGTGCATAGCACTGTTCGCGCAGCGCGAGACCTCATGTAGGGGGTTCTGAAAGCTGACCATGGTCAGGCTTTCGCAGGCTGCAATTGGTTTTAAAGAAAAAAAAATGCACGCAATTGGGCAAAGGCGGGCGCATGTTCCGCCTTTACTCCACACATTCCTATCGGTGTCTATTACGCGCAGCAGCGCGCGTTCGCATCGCTCCCTCGCCCCCCCCTCCTCCGTGGTGCACGCGCACCACTGGTTTTGATTCCCGCTCCTCTGCGCACCACTGGTTCATCTACTACCAAAGGAGAACGTGGAAGAGTGCAGTGGGAATCCGAGCTGGCAGCACGCCTCGGCGTTTCATTTCTCGTCCTCTCACTCCGTGTGTTCACACTTCACCAAGGGTTCCCGACGTATGTACAGGACTGCCAGGAAATCCATATTCACGACTCTCGCTATGCATGTACGATGGAAATAACAAAGAGGTAATCTCCTTTAATTATTACATATTACGTATGTCGCCTCTGGTCACACAACCCCATTGTACCTCTTTCAACGAAGCACCTCTGCTAATAAAAACACGACAGAACAAAACTAACAAGTAAATGTAAAGTTTGCATGCTTATTATTATAAGGTGAAACAGGCGAGCCTATAACGAGCATGATAATTGCCCACACCTCAGTGCCACTGAAATCTCATTGTGGGCGGGGTTATCAACAAGTCACTGTAAACCACACATAAAAACTAACCTGTGAGATATGACTGACACCCCCCCCCCCCCCCCCCCGGCTCCCTGCAGCCCTTTCTTCATTTCAAACTCCCCAGAGATCTGACTCTTTAACACTACGCCGCCGCCCTGAGTTCCCAATAAAAGGTTTGAGAAAGTGTGCACCAAAGCCTTCCTTCCCCACCTCTGTAAACTGCTTGGCAGTGTCCTTGCACTCGCAGATCATGTTGCAACAACAGCCGATTTGAAAGGTGCCCCTCACTATGCTAGTGTAATCTTAAGTGCCCATGGGCACCATGTTATAAGGGCCTCTGGGGCTTTAGTACCACCAATAACTAATGGCAAAAGCTACTCCAATTTATTTAAATTATTTTGATAGAGATTTATGTATATATACACACCCGCCTCTGGTCCAGTAGTACTTACAATGTGAAAATATAAGTATGATTTGAAATTGGTATAATAACTTGTCAATTTTTTTTACTTATTTTTTATTTTTACAAGTCCATTTGCCATACATGTATTTGTTGTGCAGTGCTCACAGTACGGTCTCAACAGAGAACTAATAAAAACAAATTGCAAACATCTGATATCCCCCACTTTACCCATGAGAATGTACACTGTAAGTGACAGATTTACAGGCGCATGCAACATATATTGCAAAGTTTGTAGTGCAAATATGACTGTGAAGGAGGGTGTAGTAGGGTTGTGACCGGCCTTCGTACAATAACGTGACATTGTTGTGCATTCTTTGTGCTATTCTCCCACCTATTTGGTTTTTTAATTGTTCCGTGCTTCTGTGGTTAAAGGTAAGGCACCTTTGCTTGTCCAGCGCTGGTTGAAGTGCCTTAGTCAGGGGACATTTGTGCATTTTGGGGTCATTCCACCAGACCATAGGTTGTATGTGTCAGGGCAATCAATGGGACACGCTAGGCAGTTCAGCTTGATGGATCTGCTCCTATCACCTGGGCTCCATCGACAATCATTGTGAACCTGGCTCCCAAGGAAGTGCAATACAATAAAGTAAGCAGAAGACACTATCCACAGGACAGGCCTGTTACTGGCAATTCCCTTGGTTATATCACTCACGAAGACACAGAAAACAAGATGCTCTATTCTTGAAATACCTCACTAGCAGCAGCAGCTCCAGTCATCACAGCCCCACCACCAAGACTAAAGCCACAGTACTGCAAACCAAGACCGCGAGACCACAATGAAGGTTCAAAACGCGTTGTCAAATCTCTGCTATGGGTGTAATGCACTGGTGTCAAAGTCCTGTTTTGAAGAGTTACTAACGAAATACGTTTCATTTTTCACTGTGGAATCCATTTCAATAGCAAGGGTGTGAGGTGAAATATGATACATGAATAGTACTTTTAATAATGACTATTAATTTTCATTCACATCAGTCAGCAGGCTTGCCTTACCCAACTTTTAAACAATGTACACATTATTTCTGCAATTTCCCTTCCTTCAGGTTTTATTTGATGCATGTGGCTAGAGAAATCCAAAAATCACAGCGCCTAGATGGCAATTATAATTTCAAGTGGAAACCAAGGTAAACAACATTTTAAAAAAAAAAAAAATGCAAATAGGTTGACAGCAAACCATTTCAGGACAAACATTCTTGGTTAAGCCTGGCAGTAAATACGTTTACCACATAAAGAACGAGCAACTAGAAAGAAAAACATGCATACCGTGTAATCGAGATTTATTTTTATGAAAACCGAAGAAATATTTATCACCTCAGTAGAACACAATGCAGGACAAATTCAAGCCACAATGCCAACTAACATTTTATCGGTCATGTTTTGTGACCATTCCTACTGTAACGGTCATAGTTTGGCTGAAAATGTAACATAGTAACAATTACTCGAGCTTGTTGAAAGAGACTCAAACGCAAGACAGGAACCCTTGATCACACTCCTACATCACAAATCACAACAAGCATTTGCAATGCACTAGGTCTTGCATTAGTAAAAGTTTGAGCTATTGGCTTTGCAAATAATAATGCAACAATAGCTCAAACTTTCAGTAAGGCGAGACCTATTGCATTGCAAATGTTTGTTTTTAAATGGGGTTCTCTTTCCCATTTGCAACAAAGGAGTTTTTGAAAAAAAGAGCAGTGAATGTTGTCATAAGAAGCACTGTTGCTGCATGGACTGTATGTTATTGTAAACAGCACTTTGTTTCTTAGCCTGCCAATGTGCTTTTGTAAAAAGTAGCGCATTGCTTCAATTTAGCGTCATCTGTGGGTTGTTGCACTGGGGCACTTGGGGCGGGTGGGTCTCAAGCTCTCGATTACGCACCAGTGTGAGCCGGGGGGGTGGGGATCAGAGTTTTGTGATAATCGTTGGCCTCCCCCAGTCCTAACTGTGTTTACCACGGGCATGAGAACTGCGTTGTTTCCCACTACAATCGACTAGTTTCCTTTTCCATTACACCAAAAGATCTGATTAAAAAATAAGTAATGCAATATCTATTGCATTGCAAATGGTTGTAGTACTTGGTACTACCCATAATTTTCGACACAATGTCGGATTCTTTAGCGTAGGTTTTCAAAGCACTATCACACCTGCTAGAAGTTTCTGCCTTACTAGCAATTGCCAATACAACGTACAAACGCATCACCATTTACCCACAGACGTTTTTGGATTGCTGGATTTCGCACATGCATAATCACCTGGTCCCGTATTGTTTTTTTTCTTGATACTCCCCAAATGCACAATCTTTAGCCAACTTTCTTAATTCCCGAACATAATCGTCAATGGATTCATCCCTCAGTTTATTTCTCTCACAAGCAACGTATAGTGTGATGCACCTATGCAGACTTTGAGCAAAGTGCCTATTTAGATTTACAGTTGCTTAGTTGAAAACATTTACATCCTCACTGCCTATCTCAGCGTTATGCATTTGATTCAACGTTTTCTACCCCTCTGGGCCTGAAGAATACAATAAAATTATTTTCTTGTGTTTCAGTTTCATTTTCCCATCAGCATCCACAGTTTTAATGATTCAAAAAGTACTTGTTAAATTTACGTCCTCTTAATGCAGGTTCCGAGCCAGATAACCAAACAGCTTGTGACGGACACAATGAGAATGTTTGAGTTATAACCAATGTAATGTGGAATTCTTAAGTGTCCTTTCTGCACCAGTAATAAACTGGGTTAGTCCTCTGTCCAAAATTCACCACACTAAAGGCAATATTCTCTCTCCATATCGTCCACATAAACAGTGGAGAACCGTCTACACTAAAGGCCGAACAGGAGGCATAGAAGATAACATTTCCTGACCCAAAAATATGTATAGGTAGTAAATGTGATTCACCAATTTCATTTTTTTGTATTCCCTTTTGTTCTGAAGTTTCCTTTCTGTTGATGCTTAACTGTAATGGCTTTGTTTCTATTCACAACTCAAGATGGCTACTGTGTACCATAGGGGCGTATCTGAAAGTCTCCTCAATGATGTGAGGTGCTCGGTAAAGCAAACTGACCTTTTGTAACTATTGGATCCGTGCGTGGTCTGTTGCTGTGCGAGCTCCCTCCAAGGGCTCGCAGATTCCATCGCCCACAGCAGCAACCTTGCAGCCCCCAATGCCCAAAGGCAGAAGGTTTAAAGGTAACACGTACCTTGCGACCTAATTTGTAGCAATTGATTACATTCACTGCTGAAAAGAAGCAGGTCACACACAGGTACAGTGCCACTCGTTTATTTGTCAATCGTCCCAACAACCCTCGGCAGCAACTAAAACTACAACCCCCACCAAAATTCCATGCAGGAAACCCCACAAGGCAACATTCCAAACCCAACACACACCCCTTCCATTGCTAATAATCACAAGATAAATATAGTACAAAATTGAAAGATAGAGAACAAGATACAGTGGCAGAATAAAAGTAGCCATATCTTTTAAATAATACAAGAAATGTATAGTATAAACCTGAACTTTTGCAGGAGCAGTTCTCACACCTGGATGAAGCTCTCCTAATGGGAACACCAATACAGGTAGCATGCACACCCATCTGGTCATTCACATATCCCGCTTTGCATTCAGGCACCACAGAGATCGCACACTTATTCCATGTTTTCCCATTTTTCAGCACCACTACACAATTCTTCACCACCTTCACTCGAACAGGTGCAGAAAACCGTAATGACCCTTTGCGAACAAAGCCTGGGCTTTTGATTCTCACCCCCAGTACCAAACTTCTTCCCTACTGCAGCTCTCACATCAACCACTCTTCCCATTTTCCCCAGGTCGACCCCTTTTTCTGGACAACCAATCCTTGTTCAGCTTGGAGCCTGCAATCCTACCCAGAGTAGTGTAGATGGAAACACACATGTACTGATGTATGGAGTAGTCCTCACAGCCCACAACATATTTGCGATGCCACCCTCCAATGCAACCCGTTGACAAGGGCCATTTGCAACTGGTCCATGATAACCCGGTTTATCTGTTCTACTGAACCATTACTGAGAGGGTGATAAAGAGATGTGATTGATGCCATTTTCCTTAAAGTTCTCCATCTCCCTAAATACCAGTTGTTTGCCATTGTTAGTCACCAGCTCCCCAGGGAATCCCTCTCTTAGAAACATTTCCCTGAAAAAACTAATGACCACAGCAGAACTCACATTGTCCACAAACTTCACTTCTGGCCACTGTCATATAGTCCACCAAAACTAAAGCATACTTCGGTGAGCTACCTGTGAGACCAAAAGGTCCAGACACATCAAACGCAAGTTTGCACCAAGGCAAGTTTTCTACTGCATCGGGTCAACAGGAGAAGGATATGTAACTTGCAATTTATCGCTTAGTACATACATGCAGCGGTCCTGAGCATAATGTTTGATGGCCTTATCTAAACCGGGCCACCAGAAATCCTCCCTAATCCTACATTTCATGACTGGAATGCCCTTCATGAGCGAAATCTTCCTTTGTATGCACCCTGGGACTACCAACAGACCACTCCTACACAAAATTCCCCCAACCGTGGACAATTCTTCCCCAACTCTTCTGTATGGAATCCATTCTGCAGGTGTATCCTTGCTATTAGGTCAACCTGCAGCAACAAAATTTGCCACCGCCTTAAACTCCTTGTCGTCAAACACCGCCATCATCCATTCCTGCTATGATAGTGCCCCTTTGACTGTATCATCCATTGAACACACCACACACCATCTCTAGATCGTCCATTATTTATTTGCTCTCAACACTCTCTCCCAGAGGCAACCTTGACAAGCAGTCAGCCACATAATTCTATGCCTTAGCCACGTACTCCAACCTGTAGTGAAATTCCTGCAGTCTGTATTGCCATTTTGCTATACGCCGAGTAGCTCTCCTGCCCCCTTTTTGATAAAAAGATCTACAAATAATTTGTGATTTGTTCTGAGAACTAATTTATTTCCCCACAAGAAGTTCCTAAAATGCTGCACACCCCACCACAATGCCAGAGCCTCCTTTTCTATAGTTTAACAAGTGCTTTCTGCACCTTTTATAGTTCTGGATGCAAAAGTTATGGTTTCTTTGCAGCCATCACATCTTTTTTGCATGAGGACGGCGCCAAACCCACATTGCTTGCATCAGTGGAGATGATACACTAGTCATTGATTTTGAACAATTTGAGAGGACGTGCTTGTACGATCACCTTCTTAATGAGTTCAAAATTGTTCATTCACTCTTCATTCCATACATACCTGACATTTTTCTTGAGGAGCTCCCACAAACACTGTCTTATCTGAGAAATTGTTAATACATTTAGCACAATTCTCTACTAACCCAAGAAAGAAGCGGAGTTGGTCCTTGCCCTTGGGTTTGGGTGCACTTTGTATGGCCTCCAAGATCTTCACTTTAGGTTCAACCCCCTTGCCCGAAATGTGATGACCCAAATAATCCACCACTTTTTGGTGAACTTACACTGGTCTTTCTTTAAGGTCCACTCACTTGACGTCACAATCTCCAAAACCTGCCTAACCCTACCATCCTGCTCCGATTCAGTTTTACCATATATCAGAATGTCGTCTTGGAAAAACACGACCCCCTAGCATTCTTGAATGGATTGGCCATCAAACACTGGAACACAGCAGAAGCTGATGCCAATCCAAAAGGCATCAGTATATAGTGGTAAGCACCTTTGGGCATAACTAAAGATGTGAAATGTCTGTAATCCTTACTTAATTTGACCTGATAATAAACTGAAGAAATGTCTAGTGGAGTGAAAAAATTGCCACCATCCAAAGTCTCCAGCATCTCATTAATATTGGGTAGAAGCTCGCGATCAACCCAAATGTTAGAGCTGAGATCCCTCAAATCCACACACATCCTCAAGGACTTGTCAACCTTGCGCACTAAAACTATAGGGGCCAACCACTCCAAACCTTCGATGGGCTCAATCACGCCCATTGAACACAATCTTTCCAATTCTTGACTTAGTTCGTCGCCCAGGCTTAGTGGTACTTTACACACTCTGTGAGCTACTGCTTTTGCCCCCTCCTTGAGAATGATACACTGTTGTAAGCCTTTTAGTTTGCCCAAGTTCTTACTTAACACTTCAGAATAACTCTAGATCCACTCATCACCTATCAAATGTCCAATCACACTATCATTAGATGGGGTAGCAGACAGCGGTACACAGTAAAACTCCTTCTCATCTCTTCTGGACAGAACTACATCAGGATGGTTGGGGTCCAAAATAATCCCGAGCTCTCCTTGCTCCTCCGTCCCAAACAAATTCGCCCCGTCCTTAACAATTTACATAGATCCTGTCGGACGTTTCTTCCAAATCTGCCTCAAAGTTCCCTAGGACCTCCACCCTCTTGCCCCCCTAAGCAAACATTTTTATGTTTGAATGGTGCAATTGAATGGACCCCAACCCATCAAAATTCTTGGCAATAATCTGCGTGAATGGGGAACCCAAATCAGCTAAGAAATTCTTCTTCTTGCTGTTCACACTGATCACACAAATTGGATATTTCCTCTTACGTGACCCTACCATGGATGCTATTTCCACCACACCATCCACCTGTATGGATGAAGAAGACCTTAATAACACATTTTTCTCCTTGTCCAAGCTATTGAGGTCTTCCTCAATGGTTTGTGCAGTGATTGTCTGTGCTAAGGTAGCCTTAAACTTCCGCGCAACGTACCCTTTTTCACACACTTATAATGTTTGATTTAAAGCAAAACAGAACTTAGCATTTCTAAGATGCGTAATATAGAGAAACGTACCTCGGCACTCCCAGTATTTAAATCTCTGTTCATGAGCATTATACACAACAAAACATCCCATGTATACTAAATATGACACCTCACAGGAAACACCAATACAGAAAATCATTCTGAAGAGGTCATTCATTTTAATGTTAAATGACAGTGATCCACTCTGGACATCATATTTCTCTTGATTCACAGACGTATGTATCTATTTGATCACATTCCGACTGTATTCATACAACTTGTACATGACAATCCATTTCATAACACAGCATGGTGGCAGAAGATGATGGCAGCCGACACGTGTTTCGTTACAACCGTAACTTCTTAGAGGCTGCAAATGATGTTAACGTGTGTAAGAATTAAACATTAATACAAATATATATATGCATTGCCCATCATAGAATCCCTCACAAGTACAAAAAATTGGAAAGGTAGACCGTGTAACGGTTAAACCAACCGTTATCTCCCAGGTGACATAGGAAATCTCCAGTGTAATAGTGACAACGCAAAGCATGGTGAAATACCCAATAGAATGGAATGTCTGTTCATGGAAAGGCAAGAGAAGAAAGCCAAAAGCTGATCTGACCCATTGAGAGCCAGGCATAACAAAGGTCTCGAGTGCTGCCAGTGTCAGACACAAGAAAATTATAAAAGGAGAATGCAGAAACAAAGAATTATAAACGCCAAATAGGAAAGGGTGCCAGCCAACATTATACGGATAAAGTCCTTGTGGCAGGATCAGTAATTGGAAGTATATCAAAAAGCGGCAAACATCTACCTTAACTCTGGAAAGGTATGAACTCCCAAGACCAGCGTCGTCCACCCGAAGGTCAAAGCTATTAAGGGTACTTAAGATGTTCAGAAAAACAGAGCAGAAAAAATAGTCTAAAAACAGTCTCAAAATATAAATGGTTACTTATGGTATGGAAATTTTCAGAAAACCTAGTCTATATAATATGGGCCCCTTGTAATCCATATCGTTGGCACCGAAAGATTATTCCCGAGTATATATATTCCAAAGGGTCCGAGCCCCGAAATAGGCGTGTTCAGCCTCAAATTATATGTGAAGGTTCTCTGCCAAAAATAAAAACGTAATTGTAGTATCAAAATCTAAACAATTTAATGAAGTCTCTTACGTAAAATCTTATTTACAAGTATAACCCTGAGAAGGAGGGTTGTCTGCCATGTAAGAGTCTATGCTGACAAATCGTCCTGGTATCGAACAAGTAATGAAGTGATCTAGATGTTCGAAGAGGTCGTGAAGTATTCTAGCAATGAAGTTTTAAATGCAGTTCTCAAAGAAAAAAAAAACTGAGAGGTCGCACATTAGGCCCAGTGCTACATCTTAATAAAATCCACATGCAAGCATGTGCTCCTATGAAAGACACGTGAAGTCAACGAGGGGAAAAAATACTGACAAACTGAAAAAGGTCATGCAGGCTAAACTCCCATAATACTGCTAGTTACTTGTAAAAAAAAAATAAAAAAAAACAACGTGACTTTTTTTTTTTTTTTTTAGAGTATATGCCTGCGGAGCTTGGGCTATGATATACCCCTATAGAGAGGAGACGAGAGAACGAGCTATTCACACATCAATTCATACATATTGTATGTATACATGTTAGTGCAACACCAGTGACTTACTTGGTAAGAAAGACGTAGTATTGAAAAGAAGCGGGTCACACACAAGTACAGTGCCTCTCGTTTATTTGTCTATCGTCCAACAACCCCCGGCAGCAACTGCTGCTCCAACCCCCACCATATTTCCACGCGGTGAACCCCAATAGACAACATTCCAAACCCAACAACAGTGAAAACATGCCAGATGAATCTGATTGCAATTTCTCCAGGCACTCTCTGAGTTTTCTGCGGCTGCAGTTACCTATTCCTCCTCACCCTGTTCCTGGAATGAGCACTTGCTGCTCCTTCACCTCACAATGGTTCTTCCAACCCATTGCCAACTTTGTTATATTCAAGAATCCACACATCTAGATTGGGTTTAGGAATATATTTATTTATTCCAAGTATATTAAGGAGCAGACAGGCAAGCGTCCTATAAGCCTCTTTTCCAGCCAACCGTCTCTATGCTCTTGCACTCCCTACCTATGCACATGCACTCTACCGATGTCCACATTCTACAGTAATAAAGACCGTAACAATGGTGTAGTTTACTTTTATTTTTTCAAAGTTTTCTATACCATAGGGAGTGATTGTCACAGAGTGGTGTGAGGTTCCTGGAGTGCTGACGTCAGCCTAATATCAGATTTCTGGAGTGTCTAATGTTGTAGAAGTCCGTCTGGTTTCAGATCCAAGGCTTGCTGTTCCAATAAGAGATATGATCCCTGTTGAATTGTCACAGTCTCATGGCAGGTTTCTTGAGAGACATCAGATGTGTATGTCGGATTACTTGGGTTAAGTCACAGTCACGTACCAGGTTTCTGGAGTGATGTCAAAATACATTCTTTTCAAAACGTATGTCAGGTTCCGGTAATGATGGCAGCAGTAAATGCCTGGCTCCCGGAGTGATTTTGATTTTAAGGTTTCTGTCATTCTCCTCATTCTGGTTGCACTGAGACTTCAAGGTCTTCTGTCTGCCTGTAAAGTCTAAGCTCCACATTCCCCTTTGTCTGTCTGTTTCTGGACCTAAACATTTCATTCTCTTTCATTGGGGAACTGCTTTTATACTGTCTGTATATATTCTTCAAGGTCCATAAACTGCGGTGTGCGGTATTTCTTTTTGGTGAGTTGAAGAAGCAGCCCGCCTGAGTATAAGACTTTTAACTTGGGTAAGAAAGAGTAATATGCTAACGTAGCATGATGGTGTCTTCGAAATGGTGGTGCAGCAGTTTCCTCAAACGTTTACCTTAGTGCTATGTATACACGGGACTTGCAGCATAAAGTATGCTCAGTATGTAAAGTATTTTATAGACCTAAGTCAGACCAATGTTGCCAGAATAAATATACGTTGCACATATTATCATGCAATTCTTCCATCAGTGTTCATTGCAGTGTCCAGTCTGTTCTTGTTCTGTGTTTGATGTCCTTCATCTCATGTGTTCTGTTTTAGAATTTAAGAGGGCAGAAATGTTGTGTGACGCAACAGCTCTTTGGACACGACAGCTGGGTAGGGAATGAACCACAATCAAGTACAACATTTTGGAGGTTGGGCAAAGGAGTTCTCGTCACATTCAGGCATGGGGGAAAGGGTAAACTAGCAGGGTCCTTTTTGGTGGGTGCCAAGACATTACTTGAAAAAGTGAGTGGTTAACTTTTTCTGAACTGGGAGAGTGTAAGTATGAGACTGACCTGCGGCAAGTAGTTAATTAAGAACCTGCCTTCTGAATTTTACTTCTGACTTTGAGCCTGATGAAAATGTGGGTTTCTGTGTTATGTTAGCCTCATTTGTGTGCCTCAGTGGCATCTTCAGATGGTTGTCTTCCCACCTGATCAACAGATAGTTGCTTGTCTAAATTAACATTCTAATACCTGAGTTCTGTACTGAGTCATTCAGGATCCCCCGCACCGCAACCTGTCAATTCATCACCTACATGTTTCCCCTGGTAAATCTCCAGGTGGGCAATAACATTAAGATTTAAAAGTAATCTGATGATATATGACCTTATTTGAACTGGCAGTGACAAATGGTGGCTAATGAATGCTTCCTCACCATTCAGTCATGAATGTCGTAGAACTATTTGTAGATGATTTCCCCCTTAAAAATAGAGTTTCCAAGTACAAAATGAGTGAACCCCAGTTAGCCCTAGTGGTTCCATCCCCAACTTGCCATCTACATGAATTTCCATATCTACAGTAAGGTCTTTTTCCTGACTTACATTGCAAAAAAGACTAGAGCATCTTGCACCAGTCCTCACTTCTCTGAAAAGTCAAGCCCTCCTCCAGGAGCCAGACATCGGAACACCTAGACCTTGGAATTGCCTTGATCAGTGGTGTCCTAATGCACCACTCGAGCACGCTCCTTGCAGCAGCATGCTTTACAATGGATTGATAAACTAAGAGTTATGTCCTATCTTCTGTTGTGTCATTCTAGGGAAGATTCTCTAGAACCAGCAATGTAGGTTGAGCCTTCGTGTGGTCGGTTGGTGGCAGACTGTGTTGTGGGAGACAACCTAGTCAAATCTAAAAGCTATTTCTGTTACTTTCCAGTGTGGAACACTCACTTATGGACACCAAGGATGAGCTCCACACACAAAACAAACACACTACTAGCTGTCATTGGATTCTCCCTTTCAGGCACCTTGATTTTGTGTCCCTGTGTACATTTCTATTTTTAACTAATGGTGTTCACCATCTTGGGTTACTCCCCTTCAGCACAGCAGAATGCCCTTCTTAACCGAGGGAACCTTAATCACAATAACTCCAATAGTCATCAAATTTTAACGTTGATTTTATTTTTTAAATGTTGTATTTCCTGTTTCTCATGCCACCTTGTTTTGCAATGTAATCAATTCTCTCCTTTTTCTCAATAATGACAATCCAATCTGATATCATCCCTTCCCAATGCATTTCGGGCTAGGGAAGCCCTTATTCAGGGATCATCATCATCACCGTCAGCTCGAAACTGCACATACATGCCTTGCGGTTTCAAGCTGTTTTTGGGGCAATCACACACTGTCTGCAAACATTTTGAAAATCAAATGGCACACATTGTTTTGATTCTGTTTAGCATTCATTCCATTCATTCACAACTCTTTTACAGGTATGTTTTTGACAAGTGAGACAAACATCCCAGTACTTAAAAGCATGTACTTTGTTCAATGTACGGTTGCACTTGTTTTTTTGCTGCAATTGCACACAAGTGTAATATGCAATTCTGTAGCTATTACAAAATGGCTGAGTAATTGACTGTTCTAGTTATTTATCTTTATCATATGTAGGAAAGTAGGATCTGCTTTTATGGTTACCCCCCACTTTTTGCTTGATGTAATGCTGTTTCTGACTAGTCTGACTGGGATCTAGCTTATCAGGGCATAGGTACCCCAGAGGTCCCACATACAACAAAAACAGTGCTGCTTCCAAGTAAAAGTTGAGTGGGATCCAGAAAACAAAGCTTGCATTTTAATTACCTCAAGAATGTGTTCCAGGTGAGCGTTCTAAAAGTGTTCTAAGCTTGTGTTCCAATAGCTACGTGTGATAAGATTAACTTCCTGCTGGCAAACAAAATGGAAAGTGTTACAGTTGTGCATTCCAAAAGCTTTCCAGCATGTGGAGTGATGACGTCCGCCAAATAATCTGACACCCCGTGAGTGCAAAGTGGGCATGAGCTTGAGGAAAAGCACACGCCAAAAGTAGGGGAAATGGAAACCGTAGCCAGTGAAAATTTAGCTGAGTGGTGAAATTACTCACTGCACCGGGCAATCAAAGAACAAATATTCAAGTTCACATAGTTCCCCAATGCAGGTCTGTAGAAATAAATTATGAGTGCAATAATCTCAACTTCAGAAAACAGCATCTTTGTAGTGTACTGAAAGGTCTGCTGTGGGTTCCGGGAACTCCTCGCCAATGTGAAGAAGTCTCTGGGAGACAGAAGTCCTTTTATTGAAAGCCCACAGACATTCGTGTGCCAGGAAAGTACAAATCAGATCGACTTACTAAAAACACAGCCAGCAGTGAAGTACAAACAAGTATATAACTAGAATTTAAAACATGGAAGAGGAATAGACGCATGCAGGAATAGAGGCATGCAGACGGCTCAATACATAGCCCTCACCACAAAGATTTTATGACCTATGGATTAGCTAGGGATAGCAGCTCTCAGCAGTGCACCTCCAGCACTGTGTGCATTAAGCTTCTTTGAAAGACAATAGGTTATTCATTTTTTTGTCTGATTATTTTGTGATGTGAATGTTATTTTTTTTTCTCCTTCTTTCTGCTTTCCATACTGTGGGTTTCTTTTTCTTATTTAGTACCTTTTCCGCCTTTTCTACAGTTGGCCGGGGAACTTCCAGTTAAAAGTATTTTAAGGCAATAGATCACTTCAGTGTTGGACCATATAGAAAAAGATGTTTTCAGAACAGTCTTTGGGTATAGAAGGCCAGAAATTGTTAGAGCATTCGGCAATTTGCAAAACATTGCTTGTTGCAGAATAAATTGAGTCCCAGGACTCTGTAGACCTCTTCTGTATTCTATCCAAGATAGTACTGAAAAGATGCATGTTTTTCACTTGGGAAGAGTCAGAGTTGGTTTGCATTGAGCTAATGAATTAGAAGATTAGGTTAAGTCACCTTTTAATCTTTAATTGTATTGAGAAGTGCATTTTGCAGAATTCAATTTAAATTTACTCCCAAATACTGCAAAATAAGAAAAAATATCTGCCCACCACTATTTGTAATATTTCGTAATTGTGGGTTTTGATCCTCTTTATGGACATCCGAGTATGTGTGCAGCGTGATAAATGGAAACTCATTATGTGCAACACCTCAAGATAGTTCATTCTGTGCTCTTTGATACTTCAGTTCGTGTAGCCTCTGTTACTTTGACCAGTCTTTGCTTGTTTAGTGAATTGAAACTGAGACCTATTTTATTTGCCCTAGGAACACACTCTGTTTCATGAGAACTACCTGGCACATCAAATCATGGAAGCTAGCATCACCTACCAAATACTCCTTAAGTTTACTGCCTTACACTCTACAGAATTATACTGTCCCCAGGGTCCACACCCTAACCTTACCACATGTTTTTAATACTTCATTCACCGTCGAAGGATCTGCCCCCATCATTCTGCCTTTCTTACCATTTGAGGACTTCTTTACAAGGCCCAATTGAACAATTTGCACATCTAGTATAGTCCCTTTCCCCACACTTTCAGTTCATATACTCATCCATTTTGTTCTCTATTGTTACCAAAAACTTGCTTATTTCTATTATTCTTGCCCTAATAACATCTTGCAGATAACCGATAACCCAGTTCTATTGAGGAGATCATCCACCTCACCGATTCATAAAGTGTCTTTAATGCATGCCAAATGACTGTTTTGTAGTACTTTCCACCAGCACAATATACATTTACAGGTACCTTGTTAGGTTATTTGACTTCACAATTCATATGTTCTACTTGCCCATTACCTTTTCTGTGGAGCAAGGCAACCTTCTATGTACCATCCAAGATTTGGTGACACATTTTGCCATTTTCTCAGAGATGAATTGCACACCTTTGTCAAATGGTTTTCTGAGGGATTTACTCCCTAGAAAGTTAGAAGATAATACACTTCCATCTCACTTTGCAATTGACAACTACGTGTATTGCCCCTAGTAAAAAAAAAAAAAAAAACGCCTTTCTAATAATGGACTTAGCATTTGAAGGGGTTCTTTGAGGATTTTCAAAGAAATGTCCTAGGGCAATCTCTTGAAACGTTTCCTTCACAAAGCGGAGCCAGGGCATCTTTAGTGCATTATACGTATGGAGGGAATCCTTAATAATATCTCTTAAACTGTAGGCCTTCTGAGCCCCAATGGGGCACAGTAAATACAATCTTCTATGAAATCTTGACCCAGTTCAGTATGGCAAAAAAAAAAATTGGGGTGCATTTTGGTACCATCTGTAGTTTTTTAATAAATGTATTCTCTACTAGTTGGAGCTGTTGGCTTTTATTGTACCCCCAGTCCCCGGCCCCATATGTGGCAATAGAGGCATTTAGCTTTGTAAAGGATTAACAATTCCTTCACTGGTTTGTGCCCCAATTTACAGGCCAACCGAAAAAATCCATCCACAGCCCTGCTTGTCTGCTGTGCTCTGGTAGTTGAGTGGTTCCCACTTCATCTGATTGTTAAATAAATTACCCATATACACAAAGTTGTTGACTTTTTCTATCTTCTTTCCTTGGACAATAAACGTTTTGGTTTATATATGATTTCTTAAAATCAACTTTTAGGTCAAGGGAAGTCATGAAATCAGTAAAAGCATCCAGAGACTTCTACAAGCTCATAGCTATCCTTTCCATTAATATTTTATCATCTGCGTATGAAAGCAGGGGAACGGTTTTATTACCAATGCTGGTGGAGTCCAGCTCCCTTTTTAATAAAAAAGCCTCCAGCCCATTTGTATAGATCAAAAATAAGAACGTATTGAAAGCACTAGATAGGTCCACGAAGGCCAAGTGAATAGAGCACTTCATGGACCTCACATGCTTACTGACAATTGGGGACAAATAAAGACATTGTTTAGTTTTGCCCAGCCACCTCCTAAACTCATATTGTGTATTTGACAGGACCCCATTGGTAAATGCCCACTCTTCCAGATGTGCTAAGAGGTCCTTACCCAATACCTTGACTGTTGCATCAACCAGTGAGATAGGTCTATAACACGCTGGATCACTTCTGTCACACTTTTCAAAAACTGAGACTAAAGTCTCCTCTTTCCATGACACAGGCAGTTGGCCTATAATTGCTGCTTTAAAAATGTTCATTAAAAGAGGTGCCCACAATTTAGGATTATTCTTTAAAAGATTGAGGGGCACTCCATCTGGGCCACGGGCTTTCAAACAGGTGCCCAGGGCTAAAGCCACCTCTACCTTTTGGACTGTGATGGACAAACTAAGTTGAGTGGCTGTAGTGAGGTCAAAGGGTGTTTCCCATGAATAATCCACAAACTTCTTATGTGAGGGGTTAAAGATGCTGAAAAAATGGGCTTCCCAGGCTTTACCCATAATTAATGAGTCCAACTGTCTCACAACTTTGGTGAACATGGGGCCTTTAAGAGAGCCTGCTTTTTCCAAGTCCTCCCACGCAAACCTCCTCAAATCCATCTTCCTGCTTCTAGTACTTCTCCTGATTTTGATGAGCTTTTTATCACTGGGGATGGCATGAAGGGCACTTTTAATTCATTATGAGCATTAAAGCATTCAGTATTGAACCAACTTGCCCATGGGGTTTGCTTTTGGGGGATATTGCTCACCAGCCACTGAGCAGTGTTGGTACAGAGCAGCTCAAAATCCTGCACCATTTCAACTGGGGTAAAATCTAGCCTCTGGCACCCATCTATTAAATTATAATTTTTTTAAATATCTTGCTCAAATTTTGATGGGTCTACCTGATCCCATTTCAGTGTAATTCCTTTGATTAGAATTGTATTATAAAGGAGATTCAACGGAGTGCCCCAACTTGGGCTTTATATTAAGAGAGGAAGTAAGAGGATAATGGTCACTAGAGCAGTTTGGCACGACCGTAAAGTCCTGAACAAGAGAGGAAAAATTCTTGTCATTAGCACAAAATTGATAGAACTATTCTTACCACCATCAAAATAGTTTGCGCACTGCAATGGGGAATTGCTGGCTTAATTATTTTAAGAAAATTATGTCCTTTACAACCAAGATGGAGTTTAGGGCTTCACCCTGTGGGGAATAAATAAAATGATCCAAGGGCTGCTCCTCAGAGTCTTCCAACCCACATGCGTAATGTGGACTGTACTTACAAAGCGTGCAGTTAAAATCTCCAACCCATAAAATACATAATGGCTGCCATTTCACAGAGGCTTGAGTAATTTCCATTTGCTTGGACTCTATTACTTGGCAGTAACTTTTATCAAAGATATTATTGTACAAGTTCACCAATAATATTTCATCCTTAACCAAACCAGCAATTACTATGAGTTGATACCAGGTTGATGAACCTATACATTTAGCTTTTACAGAATCATATTTTACCGTAATGCCACCCAAGGCCCTTCCTGAAGGGGATGGAATCACAGGGACACAAAGAGCGATACCCATTTATAAAAATGTCCTCTGTAGTCCAGGTTTCCTGCAAACATAAAAGATCAAAACCTCTTATAAAATCCAACCAATCATCATTGCCCAATTTTGAGCAGACTCCAGCTATGCTCCATGATAATATTTTAAGATTAGTAATGGTATCACCCTGTAGAACTTGCCCCAAATTTTGATTAACTGATGGTCGGTGATTAATGCACCGTTCTTAAAAGATGAATGGTGTATGTCTATAGATACCCATGTTGAGCAGGAGGACTGGGTTACGCATTTCGAAGGGCTATTTGGAACTGTTGAAAAAGCAATTACTCAATCAACCTCCACAAGCTTAGCTGGTTTAGGAGGTGGTGCCCAGTTTACGCTGGAAGAAATAAAATATGCTCTAAATCAGTGCAAAGGCACCAGGACATGATGGCGTTCCAGTCTATCTTTTTTCTTTTTTAGATAATCAGGACCTTTGGGCCCCGCTTTCAACTAATGTTTTTAATAAAATTACCCAAATTGGTGTTCCTCCCTCATGGAGAACTACTGTAATTGTCCTTATCTACAAAAAGGGAGATGGGTCAATCTCGAAAAATTATAGGCCTATATCTTTGATAGACTCAACTGCAAAACTAATGGGCCAGCTGCTTTTAAAAGGGCTTGAGGAATGGGCTCTGGAGAATAATATTACAATCCCATGTCAGTTTGGGTTCAGAAAATGCACTGTGGATCAGTGTCTGAACCTGAACCTAATAATTGCAAAGTATACGGCAGCAAAAAAGGCCATTGATACCTTGCCTTCATGGATCTGTCCGCAGCCTTTGACTGCGTGGCACAGCCTAGGCCGTAGCAGATCATGGAGGCAATGGGGGTGGATATTCAGATCACTAATATTATTCGTGATTTGTATTCAGGTGCCTCAGCTCGTGTTCGTTATGGTAAGGGAGGCGAGTGTACGAGGCACTTCAAAATTGCTAGAGGTGTGAGACAGGGGTGCGTTCTAGCGCCCTTTTTATTTGCACTTTACACTACTGATGTTGAATCAGCCTTACAAGGATCTACTGCAGATGTTCCTTATATTAATTCACTACAGATACCGATACTTTTATATGCGGACGACGCAGTGATTTTAGCTCGTACCAGTAATGCGCTCTGCCAATTAGTGAAGGATTATACTAATTTTATGAACCAGCTGGACATGAAAATGAATTATTCAAAGTCCTTTTGTCTTAGTGGCAGGGCCAAAGCAGCGGAAACAACCACAAATTTGTATTGAAGGGGGACATTTGGGAGTTTTGGATTCTTTAAATTATTTAGGGATTATGTTTGACCGCCAGAATAACTGGCAAAGTATGGTCATAAATAGGGGGCTACAGATGGAGAAAAATATTGGGGCACTTTTTTAATTTAATTTAAAAAAGTAGGTTCTAAACCTATCGAAGCAATTAAAAAAGTTTATGAAGCCAAAACGGTATCTGCTGCCACTTATGAAGCAGCTGTTTGGAGCAAAAGAGACTGCCCAAAATTACAATATATAGAAGAAAACTTTTTGAAAAATTTGGTTTCACTGCCAAAATTATGCTCGAATTATAATTGTCATACAGAGTTGCGAGTCCCTTATATAACTGATAAAAATGTGTGTGGCGCCCATTTTAATGTGGCACTCTGGCGGAAGGAGACCCTCTCGTTAACGAGGAATATTATAATAAATGACGTCTTGAAGCTTGATGGTGCAAATAATATCAGTTGGCTATGTTATGTTGAATCTACCCTTCAATCAGTTGGGTTACATCACCTGTTCACAGATCCTTCAATTTGCTGGTCTATTTCTAAAAAATATTTTTTAAAAAATCATCTGTAATCTAGATAAGGTCTCCAATTTTAAGATGACCCTGTTCGAGAATTCTTGGAGGTTCCAAGCATAATGCAAATGGATGTGAATTCAATCTATCTATCGTTCGTCACTAACTTACAACATAGATCTATTTTGGCTAGATTTCAACTGAATTATATTCTCTTGATGCTAGGCCTAACTCGTAACATCTGAATTGCCATTTTGCACATGTGTCGTGTGGCCCTTTTATTATCTGCAGTTATTATCTTATCCTTTCATTGTTTTTCTTTGGCGTCCTTCTTTTTATCTGCGTTAAAAAAGAGACCATTAATTCATCAATCTGATAATTAATTGAAGCATGAACTGTTTGGATTGTTTTAATCGCTGTATGTGTATATGAGATTTATTTTTTTCTTTTTAATCTCTGTAATAAGAATAATGCTGGTTTAATGTGTCTCTTTTTGGTAAGACTGGAAAATATTTTACCTGTAGAATACTTTTTATGCCATCATTTTGTTGGCGAAATAAAGTTATTTCTGACTGACTGGCATGAACTGATGCATCAGAGATACCAATGGAGAACAAGGGCCATTCTCCAGGTGCATCTTGCTCTTCGCAATTCGTTTCCCGTTGGGTATTACTAAGGAATCTGCGCCCCCCTCCTCATCTACCAAGCAGGACTAATCCTGCAGTCAGTTAATATCAGTAAGGCCTGAAAGTGCTTCAAAACGGTTTGACTGGTTAATTGGCTGAGCGTGGGTAAGGTTGAAGTGTTTAGGCTGCATTTTTATTTGCCTCTGTAGAGAATTAGCTGAGCCCCATGTGTGGAGGATAAAAGAAGCCCAGGGGATATGCCCTTATGGGGCCATCCTCGCCCATCACTTCCTTAAGGCGTGGCCACACAAAAAGCACAACCTAGGGCCCTTGAAGTTTAGGACCACACAATCCCCTTCCACAGATTTCGGTGTATATCCTAACCAGCTAACCCGCCGTGCCATAATGATGTTGTCAGACGAAGCTAACTGATAACATCTTATTTTGCTAATACACCAGTGGGCTGATTTATTTATAAGACTTTGAAATTCTTTATGTTGGCAAATGGCAGTGGGGGAATTCTTGTTACTATCACAGTGTAGGGGGTGCTGTTGGGTGGTAAGTTTAAACGGTCTTGCGCCCCTACCCCACAAGTGGATGCAATTAGGGTACAATTATGATTAGCACGTTGCTCACTGTCATTATTATTATTATTATTATTATTATTATTGTGCAGTCCCTGACTGGATTGATTAGCCTTTGTAATGCTAACCCTGGGTCCCTCTTTTTTGTTGTTCCATGGTGGGACTGTCTCCCAGGAGTCTGTTCCAAATGGTAAGGAAGGAGATTTAATAAGACAAGCCTTGTTCGTATTAGGGGCTAGTGTTACTGTTGGAAGGGTAGCCTTTTTGTGAGGGGCGACATCCTGTTTATCAGTGTGAGTATGGGTGACCTCATCCCTCAGTGTAGTATATTGTGTTTTCTCTTTTGAATCCCTCACCACATAACAGAGCCATTCTTCAATATGTCCCAACCTTTCTAAAATGGGTCTCAAGGCCTCTGTTATCAGTTGACACACGCTAGTGAAGCAAGAGGAATCCACTTACTCATATGGTGCCTCCCTACCCACTCCGCCTCTTGTCTTAGTATCCTTCCCCTTTACGGGTTCTTGCCGTTTTTTTTTTTTTTTTGTCAGAGGATGGTGCCCTTTTGCTTTGGGATTCTCCTGTGCCTTTTTTATTTCTGCCCATCAAGGCTTGTGGGCTTATGGCCACATCATTATTCACAATATTTTTTTTTTTAATTTATTAGTACTAGAATCTTCAGAGACATTAATGTTATCAATAATATTCACTGTTGGAGATAGTGGTACCAAAGTCCTGGGTTTGGTATCACTGGTAATAATATCTGCGGAGTCCTGGGGAGGTAATGATGGGATAGGGACTAGTGGTAGTCTTTGTTCCGAGAGTTCAATCTCCTTTCTAATTAACCCAACCACCTTTTGCAAAAACCATCCAATGTAGGACTGGCGGGATTAGGGGCCGGTGTGAGTTTCTATTTGACCATGACTTTAAACTCACTGGACTAGTGCTTATAGTCAAGTGGAAACAAGACGCAACATTTGCAAGAAAAATACTTGTGTGGTCCCTCATTTAAATCTTACTGGTATGATAAATGAGCCCAAAAGAAAGTTACCTCTGGTAAATGCTTCAGATTATAGCAGGGTGTTGTACAATATTTCCAATGAAGGGACCAAGAGAGCAGGCCCAGCCCAGTCTCTTCCAGTCATGGACGGGCGCGCTCGTAGCCTGGTCTTCACCCATGCACGTGCCCGTATGGGGCTGCGCAGCGGGAGCCCAAAGCAGAATTAGTACACACCTTCAGGCGTGGGATCGGGGCGTGGGCGGTGGCTGCTGCGAGTCACTCTGGGCCGGTAGTCCTGCCCCACTCCTCCTTCCTTGATGGGCGTCCTGCACAGCGGGAGCCCAAAGCAGAATTAATATGTGCCTCCGGGTGCGGGATCAGGGCGTGAGTGGCAGCTGCCGCGAGGTGCTCTGGGGCCGGTAGTCTTGCCCCACTCCTCCTTCCCTGGCGGTGTCCCACGCAGTGGGAGCCCAGAGCAAAATGACACCCTTCCGGGTGTGGGATTGAGGCGTGGGCGGCGGCTGCCGCAAGTCGCTCTGGGGCTTGTAGTACTGCCCCACTCCTCCTTCCTTGACAGGTGTGCCTAAGACTAATTAACTGTCAATGTAGGGAAAGGGCCCATAATATCAATTGCAAGTTTACACCAAGCTCAGTGGAACATCATCTGCTACTGCAGGAACTTTGCAACCCTTGGCAGACCTATTATACATGGTATAAATTCCACAATTCTGCACTGCCCTGCCACCTTCAGCACCTAAACCAGGCCACAAAAATATTGATATAGGCATGCTGTTCATGAAATGCAGGCTTTATGTTCAAGATGAACCAATTTATCACTCCACACAATCGCATCATTTTCCAGTGCCAATTGGCCTTTAATATTTGAAAATTTGGCAAGCTCGCCTCTCAATACTTTCTTCAGACCAGCCATTGAGAATGAATTGCTTAACTTCAACCATACATTCATTTTTGCTTTCTTGTAATTCCCAATTACCTTTGCAAATTATCCCATTCTCCCTTTTAAATCCTTAACTGCTGCAGCCATTTCATGCTTTAAATCATCCATACAGGTGTCATCGCATGAAGATTCTAAAGACAGAAAACGGTATCCAGCCCGTGTTAGAATTTTTCCCCAGAAATATATGAAAAGGTCAAAAGAAACACTTGTGTTTTAGCTCAAAGTCCTTGCTGTAACAGTCCTTTCCACACCTGGAGGAAAGACATTTGCTCACCGACTCAAGCATTGCGACTCATGATTTTGTGGCAATATTATCACATTTTGATTGGTTCCTCTGTCCCCCATAATAGTCAAAGTGAATGCAAACACAAGTCTCCTCCAACTCAACAACAGTAATATGAATGCCCAGTTTTATTTATGAGGTGCTGTGCTTCTGGTTGCTGAGTGATCTTCTGGTACCTGCCTGTCACCATTATTAGAAAATGGATGAGCACGCAGGGTTGAATTCTTCAACACATTTATTACATCAACAAACAGATCGAATGATATTTGGAACAACCAGATGACACCCCTTGCTGTGAGTCACTCCTTCAGCTGACACTTCCCTTCAAACCCACGCACGTTCCCATCATACTTCTTAAGTTGCATTCTATATACAGTTGCACTCCTATCCACAGACCACCCCACAGACCAGCATGTGGTGGGAAACATGATCCTGTGGCTGCACTGGTCTGCACCACTGCTGTCTCCTGCTTTAGATCGCTCTGGTGAGTTGTTGACTGCGGCGACGCTGTCGGGCCTCTCGCTCCTGGGTGTGCCTTCTAATATAGCCCGCATGCTTCCACTTTCCGCTCCAGTTGGTCCGGAATATTTACCTTACGAAACTGAGATGTTTCTGATGACTGTCTCGCTGTCTTTGCGGGCTGGGACCATGATGCCATCGACACAGATCACTGTCCCCGCTGCGGGTTTGAAAGATATTCGATTAAGTATTTTCCCTTTAAAAGCATATTCCGCCAGATGGGATGCCTCAAATAATTCTTTAGGCAAATGTGACTTGTGCAACTGCGATGACAAGATCTCTATCACATATTGCTAATTAGTCCTAATCCGATATTGGTAGAGTCTAGGCTTGGATTCATAAAGCCAATCCGTTTAAGACACAACGCTATTTTAGCTCAAGATCTAATCATGGTGTGCAAGTCTCCCCCCCTCCCCCCCCCCCCCCCCCCCAACCCCCCAATGAATTTGTTTGCAAACTTATTTAACATCTTTTTTCATATAAAGAGTTTTTATAAATCGCTTTAAAAAATATAATTTTAACATCTTTTTTTTTAATGTAATTATATTTGTTGACCTCAGTTGAGGTCTGAATCAAATAAAATTATTATTGATTGATTGATTGAAAGGTTTCCTGAATTTCCACCAGGGCTTTCTTTCTTTATCACCTTGTCACTAGGCAAGATCATCTGGGTTGTGGCTCACCGCCTCAGGCTTATGCGCATGTTGTTGTGCGTGTACTGTGCTTGGGTGCTTACAGAGTCATAAAGTGATGGTGTCTACTCCGGGTGTACTGGGATGGTGTCACGTCTGGGTCCTCTGAGCATTCAAGACCATTGCGGGCATTGTGTGGTGCAATGCGGTGTTCTCCCCATACTCTTGCAAGAATCTTTAGAGGCTGAAGGTTTTAGTGTGCACATAAAGTGCTCCGCTTCGTCGTTAGCCAGTGGCCACTGTGGTGGGAGGCGGTGATGTCCCTAGGCGCTCGAATAGTTCTTTGAATTCTGTCCCCTGTAAGGGGGGCCCATTGTCAGTCTTGATCTCCTCGGGTAGACCAAACCGTACAAAGGTCCTTTCTAACACTAATGTGACATTGACAAAAGCCATCCAGTCAACCACATTGACAATGCAGTACTTCAAATAACTGTCCACTAGGACTAAGGTCAACCTCCCATCAGGGAAACTCCCAAAGTCCAAACTCACTTTGGACCATGGGGTGGTGCACGGCTCATCTGTGGGCTGGTAAGCTGGCAGAAGGGACATCAATGTACTATCTTGTCATGGGCGGCTTCTAGGTCTGGGAACTACTCTCTCACATCCAAGACTTCATCCTCACTGTCTCTTATTTCCCGCCATGGGCCAGAGCTGTCACCTGGTGTTGTACGCTCTCTGGTATTATTAGCCGTTGGCCCTTCAGTACGAGGCTGTCTCGAGTGACGCAGAGTTCATCGCACACTCTTCAAATCTTTGTGAGCCTTTCCTTTTCTGGGCCATGCCAGTTAAAGGTTTTGCGGAGGAAGTTCTGCCACAAGACTCTCTGCAAAGCATCCATCACCTTCGCTATCATGCTGTATTTCTTGGTGGCCTCTTCAATCTTGCTTCGGGTGAGCGCCTTCGGGCAAGCTCCTTGTGACACGATGCTGACCTACTCGTCAATTAACACTGCATTGTCATCATTTCCACCCGTTAGGTGGGGCGGATGCCGTGAGGAATTGTTTGATTCTTGGACCCTTGACAATAGACTACCTCCATATCGTAATGCTGTAACTGGATGGCCCAATGCTCTGTCTTTGTGGGTGGGTGTGGTACCGTCCCTCGAAACAACTGGACGAGTGGTTGATGGTCAGTGACCTCTCTGAATGGTCTCCTGCAGAGGTACAGGTGGAAATGTTCACAGGCCTATTTGATAGGTGCTGATAAATGCTTCCTCTTTTATGTGGGCAGAAGGTGCTTTGGTCCGTCTTTGTGCTTTACTGGTGAATCCAAGCTGTGCCCCTCTCCCTGGCTCTACTTTCTGGGTGAGCACAGCCCGAGGACTACCGGGCTCTCATTAACGAGCAGCTCAGTCCACTTCTTTGTGTTGAAGCAGACCATCGTTGGCTTGCTCAGTAAGGCAGCTTTTCTCTACTGGAACACCTCTACCTCGCATTGGCCCCATGTCCAGGGGCATCAATCTTGGTTGGGGCTCTCAGCTGCTCTGTGATGGTTGCGCGGTTAAAAATGAATCTGCCGCAATAAGTGGCCATGCCCAGGAAGCTGCGTATTTCCGTAATGGTGGTCGGTGCAGGGGCCTGTTTGACAGTCTGCAATTTGCGGGGATCAACCTGCACTACATCCTGATTGCACACATATTTGAAAAACTCTATGGATGTTTGGAAGAAAGAGCATTTTTCACTCTGCATGGTGAAGACTTGCTCCATAGGAGCTTTAGGGTTGCTCGTAGGTGTTTGTGGTGCTCCTCAGCGGTCGCGGAGTAGATCAGGATAATGTCACTCACATTCATGACGCCCTGAAGTCCTGGCAAGGTCTCCCGTATGGCTTCTTGGAAAAACCTGCACTGTCAAAATTCAGTCTTTTGTATCCACGTAGCCCAAAGTGCAGGGAGAAGGTCAGTCTGTATCTGTTCTCTTCTGAGAGGAGCAGCTGGTGGTAGACTGCATTTAAATCCAGTTTGGAGAACCATCTTGATCCATTGATCAGCAATAATAGCATCCATCTTGGGCGCGATTTGCCTCTCCTGCTTGATTGGTACAGGTGTACTTTCCCTTGCTTTTTTGGTTTTTCCGCTATAATCATGGGGGGGACATCCAGAGGGTCAAGCCATACACCTTTTCAATCACTCCTAGTCTCTCAAGCTTGTCCAATTCTTGTTCCACCAGTGGCCTCAGATGGAACGACACACGACTATGGTAAAGGGCCACTGGCTTGACTGATTTATTAATGTGTAGCTTGATTGTTGGGGCTTTTAGGCACCCTGGGCCACTGAATAGCCTGGGAAATTGTTTCAGCAGTTCGTTATTCTGATAGGCTCATACATTCCGTGTAAAGGACATGAGGCCTTGATCTTCAGCCATGTGGATTTCTTACAGGGTGTCTGCTTATTTGTCGACTACATGGAACGTCGTCATGATTTCTTGATTATCGGACTTCAAACTCCCGATCATGCATCCTTTCAGGGGCAGCGGGTTCTGGCTCTTATATTCAAAGATTTTGGTGTTCAACAAGGATAGTGCCAGAGATGCCGGTACTGTTGCCCATCACTTTTACCGACGTGCCAGTGAGGGCCTTGACTCCGTGATCTCCACCACACACAAGGGTTGTGGCCTTCTGTGTCTCTTCAGGTCGCTTGTGGATAAGATGAGGAAAGCTTCCTCCTAGTCATCCGGTGATGAGTCTTCAAGCCGGTGTCTGAACCGTGGCGGCTTTTTGGAGGCCCCAATGGGTTCTGCTTCATCCAGTCACAGCTATTGTATAGCTCTGGACAGGGTTTGCCTTCCTCTAGCGCTTCTCCCCCTCGATCGCCCCCTCTACATGCTGTTACAAAGTGATTCAGTCTGCACAGGGCATGTGCGGCCCTGCGCAGGGCCGTTGTCTAGGGGGTGTTAGTCATAGCCGCAGTACCTACAGCAAGACCTAGGCGGAGTAGGGGATGATGCTCTCAGCTTACTTGCCTTCCCTCTAGTGTACACCGCATCAGCTCTCTATTTTCACCCCTGGGGCTGTTTTGGGTGGCTGGGTAATGATGTCCATTTCGGTTGCTCTTGCGGCCGGCAGTTGATGAGACATTGCCATGATCAGGATGTCGTCGAGGCTGATGTTCCGCTGCCGCAGAATGAGGCCTTTGAGCATCTTGTTTCGGCACCCCTGGATGATCTGTGCTCATTTTTCTTTTGGCTGGTTGTCTGCTGTGCATGTGCTAACCATCTTACGTAGGCATGCTTAAAACGTGTCTATGGACTTGCCTTCTCATTGGCGGGCCTGGCGGAGTTTGAAACGCTCTAAGTCTGGATTTTAACTGTGGATCAAAATGTGCGTTGATGGCTGTTACTGCTGCATCATAGTCTGTTTCTGCTCCAGTGTTGGAGAGGTGTTCAAAGAGCTTGTAGTCTTTTCCTGCATAATGGAGTAGGAGGGAGTGCTTGATGGCCCCATCCATTTCACGGGTGGAGACAAAGTAGTTCTCCATCCTCCCTACCGATGTCTCCGTGCGGGCTAAAGCTGATGCTAGATCAGCAGCTCACTGAACTAGTTGTAGTATCCCTACTAGTGCATGTTGTGGGTGAAACTGTCTGGGTGGTTGCTCCTGTGGGGGTGTGGCATTCGCGTGATTGGTCATGGCTGGGCCGAGTGTGTGCAGTGCACTTCTCTGTGCAAGGCCTGCTATTGGGTGCTAATGCTGCTGGCACCCTGTCACATAAGGTATGATGCGCTTGCCTTTGCTGTTGTCTTTCTGTATGTTTGCGACAGGGGCTTGTGCCCAGTGTCTCATGGCTGCTCATTGCTTCTGCTCACTGTTGTACTGTCAATGAATGTCTTAAGGCACATGCAACAAGTGGCCCTTCAGCATGTGCTGTACTTCGTTCATTCTCTATTAATTCATCCTTTGTTCTGTTGGGTTTTTTCTTCTTTTCTTTATGATATATATATATATATATATTTTAATGTTTTTCCACCAAAATCCTTTCTGCAGTATAGTGAGGATATTGCTGTATCGCAAAAGTCCAGCCCAGCGACCGAGCCTCATATGCTTCTGCGCACACCCGCATACCTTACAGCAGGATGATTCCGAGCTCTGGCTTCCGTGCGATGACAAGCCTGTAAGCAGGCAACGGGGTGTGGTGCACGTAGTTCCTGGTCGGCGTGATGCGGCTCAGACACACGCCACAGGCAGAGCGGGTCATGTGGCCGAGGCAGTCAAGGGGTACAGGCTGTCAATGAGAACCTGCATGAAGCGGCAGGAGTCGATGACGATGAATTGCAGTCTCTCTTCGACAGGTAGTAGTTCTGTTCGCAGGGTGTGGCACCAGCGCGAGCTGCTTGGTCCAGCAGCCACGTGTAGGAGGGGGCAGGGCTGCTTAGGCACCTGTGCGCTGGTGCAGCAAGGTTCTGTTTGGAGCAGCCCACTGGATCTCGTTGCTAGCAGTCTTAAGGAGGCACACGTGGTAGGCCCTCATCTGTGTAGTGAGGCCACCCGGTGCTTTAGGGGTACCCTGCAAGGCACGGTCTGGGCGCTGCAGCACAATAATTACACACATGCATACACAATGAGAGTACAGACAGAAGACCCCGTGCTGGCTATGCCACTTTATTGTATCGCCTCTGGCTAAGCCACAGTGGGGTAGTGAGCTACCTGAGGGGTGGACCTGGTGGCTCACTACAGGGCTGTTCTGCTGTCTGTGCGCAGGGTACATTGTAGTGCAAGCCCAAATCCTGTAGTGTGGCCCCATTTGCAGAGACACATTTTATGCATTTCTTTTTCCTGAAGAGAATCATTCCCCCAGGGGGAGCATGCGAACTGTTCATGGCTCAACAGGAAACAGACACATTCCTCTGTTAATTCTTCAGTAGCTATGTCCGGAGAAAAAAAATGCTTTCTTATTTGCTTGCGAACAACCCCATAAAAATGAGGGAATACTCCCTTTGCAATGCACAGGCAGGGCTGGCTCTTTCATAGTGTAAAGCAATTTTACGGTGCCACGAAGTGGTGGCATCAAATAGCAGAGGCTGGACAAGTGCTTTTTTTCTAGGTATGGGAGTGCTGCAGTAGCAAAATAGCAGTATGGCTGGAATCTTGAATATCCTGCAACAATCCCTGTCTGCAGGGACTAGTTTTCACTAGTCATGACCTCTAATATGCTGCCCGAAGTGCAAACAGCATGTTGACGTACCTATTGTGTGTGCAGAAGTCTCCTCATTCCTTTGCCTCATTTGATGCTTATAGCAAGAAAGTGAGTTAGTTTAGGGCCAAACATACAAGTCTTCTAAAAGCACTAAGCACCTAATTTGGGCAAGTTCACAGAAAGATTCTGCCTGCCCTAAGTGTGTACATTGTCTGTTACATTGGTATGGTGTGGTCAAAGCATCTGAGTTAAAACAAAAGTGTGTGCAAGCTGCCTACCTCCCAAGCCACATAATTTAAACATTGCATTCTTTATACCAAGCGCTCCGTCCAACATCCCCTTTGGTATTGCTTTGTTCGCCCTAAGTTGGCAGGGTATGCCCAGATGATTCAAGATAGCCCGGCTGATGAGGGTTATGAACCCGAAACCGGTCCCAGGAAGCTTGTTTCCGGTCCAGGGAAGACATGGCTTGGGTGTTCGGGCTGGACTGTTCCCATGAGGCACAGGGTCAGACTGATTTGCATATGGCCATGTCTGAACTGGGGTGGTGGAGTGAGCTAAAGAATGATGATGGATTAAACCCAGATCAGTTGACTGGGGATGAGTGCTTGATTTGCTCAAGCGCTCCGTCCAACATCCCCTTTGGTATTACCAGGATAATTCCCACACTCGTATTGATGGAGATTTCAAAATAAACCTGTTTTTTTTCAGTGTGTATGTGGGTGCTGCTTGGCTTGTCACGTAAACTGACATTTGGGTGATCGCAGTCACCCCTTAACTGCTGAGGCTTTTTCACCCCTGGTGCTGAGCCATTTATTATATTTAGAGTACTTTACGCTTACGCCTTCATAACTTTTTTTTACCTCCTAAGGTAAGCCATGCCAAATTTGTGTGCGCCTTTTTTCCATCATTCTGAGGATTCTAAATGTACCCAGCGTTAAATTCCCATGGAGAGCACTGAGAAAGTAGCCAATATATAATTACATTTTGTTTTTTTGGGGGGAGAAAGATGGGGAAAAGTGTTGTGCAAGAAGGCATATTTGTTTTCTAAAAATATATCCACCTTTCAGGAGCAAGCAGAGATGTATCAAACATTTTTTTAACCATAGTTTTTAGGTCTCGCGCCTGCGTTGCAGTGTGCGGCACTGCTCGCGCAGCGAGAGACCTCTTGGAGGGGGTTTGAAAACGGCCCTAGGAATCGCAAACGCTCGTGCGTGTGCTTTTCCTTTTGGGCCACCCCATTGGCCTTTGCATGCGTCTTTTTATAAAAGACTGCACGCAATTGGCCAAAGGCGTGCGCATTGCTCCGCCCATGGCCTATTGGTGTCTATTACGCGCACTGGCTGTCATGTGGTTTCAATTATCGTGCCCAGACACGGGCACGATAATTGAAACCACATGGCTCACTGTGGCGCGCGCGCACGCACCGGGCTGCTTCTTTCTTTTTTGGATCCATTTCACAGGGAAGCAACTAAATGAAAGAAAGGAAAGAGAGGTGGGCTGCTCGTCAGGAGCTTGTTTAAACTGCTCATTGAAGGTCGAATGCTTCTAGGCACATATGCTTCCATGTTTTTTTTTCTTCAGGGGGTAACCCTTAACCTAGTCATAATCTGATTGTATATATCCTGAAAGTGATATGAACGCGGGGAGCAGAACTGTACGACTTGCTTCATTTAAAACCGTCATTGAGGGTATTTTGAAAAGGACTATGGATTTGTGTACATTGAACATGAATGTTGCAATTCCAGAGATGTATTTCTATGGTAGATGTGCTCTTTCTGTGACCGTTTACTGCAGCGTTTTCTATATAGCTTGCGACTTAAAGTGCATGTCCTGTAACATGAATTATTTTGATCATGAAGGCAGGAGTGCTGCCCCCTTGGATGTAAGGGCAGGAGGGCATGGGAGAGCAGTGGGGTCATTATCCCTTTCTGTCCTGCTCACAGTGTCTTCAGGCTGGCATTGCCGATGGATGTGCACTGTGTGCGCCAGTGTCTCATCAGGGCTCTCCACCCGGTAATTCTTGTAATTGGGACAGCCTGGGAGTTCACAAAACCCCATATCTTGCCCTAAAGAGTACAAAGCTCTGCTGTGACCTAGAAAGGGTGAGCGCTAGCAGTGCCAGCCTGTTGCCTCCTGTCTCCTATTTATATTTTGCGGGCTGGCATTCACCAGCATGGGGTGGAGAGCTATTCATTTTAGAGGGGGTGGAGTTTTAATAGCATTAAACTAAGGCTAACAGTCCCTTAATTCCCAACCCCCTGGATGAAGATCTAAGCACGTAATAATCCACGCAGGGCTGTTCGCTGGTGAACTCTTTCGCTTACTATAAATTCAATAAAACATATTATGCTGTCATTAATTCAATGTTAACCATGTATGAATATCGATATGATTTTGGCCTATATCAGCCCGCATGGGCTGTGTCTATGTAAATGAATTTGGTTATGTGAAATTTTACGATAAAGCATAGGTATGTTCAAATTCTTATGGGCATCTGAATAGAGGTAGGTCAAGGGCGTGCTCTCTCCCTTCAAAGTACCAGAGCCATGCTCCCCTGAGTCCGGTTTCCAGGTTTTGATAAAGGCACAAATACACTTCAAGTCTGAGTCCTAACCCTAGCCTATGTCCATTCTGCTGCTTTCATCCTGAGATCCGTGAAGGAGCCAGCACAGGGCGCGTTCTTTCAGTGCTTGGTACCATAATGGGTGGGACAAGTGTTGGTAATACCAGGGCATTAAATTTAACAAGCTCTAGGAAAGTGCGGAGATCGGGCTTAAATGCGCCAAGCCAGGCAAACACAGACAAGCACAAATGTGCGCATGCGATTGCTTCTCTAGTGCACTAACGGAAATACAGGCAGATCACAATGAAAGGTTGTCATATTGGGTTATGGTAAGATGCATGGTAATTGTGTAAATATATAGTAGAAAACGCACAACACTGAAATGCCTCTAGGTACTAGAATGGTTTAATCGTTGGATCACGTGGATTTATGCTGTGCCTGCCCCAGGACATATCTGTGAATATATGCTATGTCTGTGCGCAGCCATGCCAGGTTGGTTGCTTGTGTAACACTTCTCCCACTTTCTGGCCCCTCAGATTGCAGAGGAAAGTGCCCATAGCATGTGTATATCTGTGCAGTCTGTGTGTGAAGAATGTGTCGTTACATATGCAAGAAAAATGAAACCGGAGTAAACCCGTTATCCCAGCTGAGACCGGGTAAGTAATATAACAATAGAACAGTGACTCAACTGGTATATACAGGGGACTGTTCAAAATTGGTATCCATCACAGAACACAGGAAAGGGACACGGGAGACCAAAGTGTGGTGAAAAGGTCGTTATTTGCATATAGAAGCACAAATTTACAACTAAATTGCGGTAACCACAACAACCAATTGTGCACTGGAAGTGTTGCAGTAAGTAAACGGCGCAGTGACACAAGTGATTATGAAACCACGTGCGGCGGTGCGGAAATTATATACAGTGGGGGTCAAACTAAAGTATTTACAATACACAGGTACAATTTCGTTGTTTGTAAAGTGTGACGCTTTACTCGTCACCCCCCCCCCCCTCCAGGATTGATGCCAGTAACTTGGATACAACTTGACTAACCTTCCCTCTCCTTTGATTCATTCCTGCAGCCCGGTCTATTCACCTTCCAGCCTGGCATAATACCCGCCACCCTCCTTTGATTATTCCTCCATAAGACCTCATTCCAGCCCTGAACGATGTGCCCTACTAGTGACGCATTCTAGACGAACAGAGCGCACCCCTTGGATTCTTGCTCATCACAGTGACCTCAGAGCACATTCCATGAACCATCGTCCTGATGATGACCTATAGTTATACTGGTTGAAACGCCGTCGACTCCACAACGCCATTTGCGGCAATCAAAGGGTCTCTTTACAAACCATGAAATTGTACCCATGTATTGTTAATACTGTCGTTTGACCCCCACCAACCTTTTCACCTTTCTTTGGTCTCCCGTGTCCCTTTTTCTGTGTTCTGTGATTGATACCAATTTTGAACAGTCCCCTGTTTGATACACCAGTTGAGTCATTGTTCTATTGTCATATTACATATGCACAGCATGTGAGCGTGCAGAGCATGTGTTTACCAATCCGTGCTTGTCTATGTGTGCAATGTTTTGGGGTTCATGCATCGTGTGTGCATGCAAGTTGCCCACGCCTTCTTTCCTTACTGTTATCTCAGTCACATCCCATCCTTCTAAGTAGACAACTGCATGACCAAATAACGGCTCCTTTTTTTTGCAAATTAGCTGTCCCAAGGAAAGGGCCAGGGCACAAGTCCTAAACAAGCATTTGCAATGCAATAGGTCTCGTATTTGCGAGAGTTTGAGCTATTGGCATTGTAAATGACAATGCCTTTTATTCATGTGTTCTGAAAACCTGCAATCAGTGCATAAACACACCCTTTGTACTTATAGTAGTAGTTGCTTACGAGAAGCAAGGCTGTTAGTAACTGTGCCTATTTTACTGCTAGCCATGCTTTTCGTAAGCAAGGACTATAAATACAAAGTGCATATTTGCACGCACTTGCAGGCTTTAAAAATACATAAATAAAAGGCCTTGTCACTTACAATGGCAATCAAATCAGGTCAATAGCTCAAACTCTCTCAAATGCGAGACCTATTGCATTGAAAATGCTTGTTACCTTTGTCTGGCGATAGTCCATTGTTCCTGTATTTTGTGTTTTTAAACTACTGCAGTTTGTGGTGGAAACAGGTGTGAAACCAATGGATGATCCAGGAAATCTACATGTTTCTGAAAAGTAGGCAGAATTCTGCATTCAGCAAGTGATAATTTGTGTAGATCCCTGAATGTTTTCCCAAATAACTAATCGTTGAAACTAAAACAATAATGCCAAGAAATAGAAAATATAGCTACTAGTCAAAACATTTTCATTTTTTGACATGGCCGCTGTTTAAAAGCAATATATTATGTCTGTCTGACCTTCTAGTGACGAGGATATATAGGGTTGCTAGGTCTTCCAAAAGCACGTATTACCCAGAGCCCACACCTGAGCTTCAGTTTATAATGATTTTTCGTTGTGTACTGGCCGTACAGCAATTCATGAGATTAGGAATTGTGGTTATTTGTACACCTCTGAACTTGGGGTTGCCTGTGTTATAATGTGAATCTGAGAACATTTGCATAATGTGTTCTTTATTGCACTCTGCCTTGCACTTGGAAGCCAAACATGCTGAAATGTCCAATTGGTATTAACAAATGTTCTACTACTCTGTATTCCCACAAGTCTCCTGGTAAAACCGCTACCACACTTGTATGGCTAGGTCTAGCATCCAGATACCAACACCCCCCCCCCTACCCAAATGCAACCTGAGGACACCACATTTCATCCATAATCATTGCTTTTTTTTTTTTTTACAAGGTGGGTAAGTCCAACTCTATCTCAGCGGACACCCAGAGAAACCTACCAAACCCAAACATTTCTGAAAACTAGACACCCAGGAGATCTTGCAACCCTCAAAGTTTAGCTAAAAATGTTCATTAGTGTGAGAGAGTCTCAGAGATCTGGGGATCCACAGATTTTTCTGACACCCAGAGTTCCCACGTGCATCCCCAAAAAAATTCGACCCCACTTGTATTTTGTACATACCTGCTACAGGAAAGACCCCAAAACACAACTGAATTGTATCAAGTGTTTCCACTCAAAACTGACCATTTGTTTGCAATGTGGGTAGCTGTGGATTTTGTGTCTGGGTTTGCCACCACCTAGGAAATCTACAGAACCCAGACATTTCCACACCTAGACAGTCAAGGGTGTCCAGAGTAGTGTGACTTGCATGGAGTTCACTAGGCTGTTCTTACAATCCTCAAACTTTACATAGAAATGTGCATTTTCCTCACAATTCTGTTAGAAAAGATTTTGAAATCTACAGATTTCCTACCACCCAGCATTCCTACACATGTCTCAATACAAATGTTATCCTGCTTGTGTGATCAGCGTAGCATTCACAACAGGAATGGCCCCAAATTGCAACATAGAAAGATCACATTTTTACAATCAAGACCCTATTTGCATTGTGGGTAGTGGTGGATTTTGGGTCTAAATTCAACAACTAACCAGGAAAACTTACCAACTCAAGAAATTTCTGAAAACTAGACTCCGAGGGTAGTTCATGGTAGTGCAACTTGCATAGATCTCACAAGGTTTTGTTTTTACTCAGATGCTCCGGCAAACCTCTAACTTTGGCTAGTAAAAAAAAGTTCCCAAACCTGCAGAGATCCACACATTTCCTGCCACCCAGTGGAAACCACACATCTTAAAATGCTACCCCATTTGTATGAGTGGCGCAGCACATCGATACAACAAGCTGCAAATTGCAATGTTGAGACCTCAACTTTTCCTGTTAAAAAAATTACATACTTTGGCAATGTGCTAGCAGCAGTGTAGGGATCAGGCTTAGGTGCCACCCAGGAATTCCTACTAAACTCAGACATTTTTTATAAACCAGAGTCTCGGGGGAGTCGAGGCTGTGTGCCTTGCATGGATCCAATAATGTTTTCTTACCCACAATTCTCTGAAACCTCAGGAGTTGCCTAACAGCACTCATTTTCCAAACATTCCTGTGACCCAAATGTCTAATCTGGATAGATTCACAAAAATCCGATCACCCAGGGTACCCACACTTGTCTCGATTAAACCCCACCTCATTTGGAAGAATTTAAAAGGGTCTATGGAAGGTGTGTATCCATGAACAGCCATTTGGGGGCAGTATTTCTTAATGTGTGTGGTGCACTTCAGCCAGAAAAACACAGGCCTTGCTGAGATGGGCCCTGGGGACAGTAATAGCCACTCTTCTGCCTCTTTCATCGAAGAGCACAAACTCTGCATCTGCAGTATGGGCAATTCTTCCAGAACTGCCAACTAAATGTCAAGGAAGGTAATCTGTCTTCCTGTGGTGATCTGACGATTGGCAGCATGCACATTGTATGTTTCTCAATTGTATCAGATGAGTAGCCACCTTCTTATAACGTGAGTTTTACAACTTGCATTATATGGTTGAAGAATCTGGTCATTTTTATCCCCTCTACTCAAGTGCTTGTTGTAATCCAGTATACAAGTAGGCTTGGGGACAATGTGTGGGCATCTGACAAATTATTCCAAACTGTGACCGGAGAAGTGCTGTGATCTTAAAGTGTAGTATAAGCTCCTATACTGTCTGCCTGCCTGTCTCAGAATTTGACAGCAAGCAGTTAGTTGCAATGCAACACACTGATGTGGTCTTTTTGGAGATTCTTACAAACAAGCGCCTGACAGAATTCTTTGTGGTGCTTTCCAGTTGTATGCCATGCTACAATGCCAGCTTTGTACAGTTCGATAAACCGATGTAGTCCAATACAGAATTTCTGTACATAAAGATTATAACCTTTATGAAGGAGAAATAGGATTAGGAATGTAAAGAAAAAAGTATTGATTGACAAAGTTAAGTATTGGCCCACAATCCCTGGCACTGAAGCGTACTTTTTTTTTTTTTTTTTTTTTTTTTATACAGATCCTCACATGTGACGAGCAAAATGCCATCATTCAAAGTGCAAGAAAGCCAAAGGATGGAGTGTGACAGCCTATTACCTTTCCTGTGTATTGTGAGGGGTGGAAGTGAAATGTGAATGACAGCTGAAAAACCAAAGACTGTAGAGGGCTGACCCACAGCCCATCTTTGTGTATGTATGTGTTGTTTGTTTATATATATATTTTTTTATTACATGAGGCTAGGCCAGCCTTAAATATCACTCCTGGCCAAAGCCAGTTTTTGACACCAGTGTATTGGCCTCAAAGTGATAAAAACAACTCTAGGCAGATTGACATTACATCTAGCATTCATTCGGCAATGTGAAAAATGTAGTGCTAACCCTAGTCAGAAAATTAGGTTCATGGCAGTGCTTAATTCGAGCCGGTGGAACTCTTATGTCCACTCAGTGTGCTTCACTGGTATTGCGACTGCAAATGGAACCTTATGGAACAGAGGCAGTAACACAACTAGAGCTGCAATATGAAAAATGCACTCTTTCATTTAGGAAGATAATCACTCTGGGTAGAATTTTTGTTTTTGGAAAAGATTGGATAAGAGATTAATTAGGTAAAGATATGAATGTTTTTAATGTTTACACCCTTTGCAAATTGGGAGACCTCTGCTCGGCATATTAAGGAGTCTGTGATTCTTGGGAAGACTATCAAATGAGACAGCTTGAATTCTCTAAATTAGAGGTTATCAACCTTTTGACTTTTGTGGACTGCCACTTAATCATTACTGGAATCCGGGGACCCCAAATGAATCATTATTGGATTCTGTGGACCCTCACTGAGCCATTACTTGGAAGCAAGAGCCCCAACCAAAGCATTTTTGATAATTTGAACCACAAATTCCGTCCATCAATTGTGTGTCTTTTGCTTTTCTAAGCGTTTCCAGGCACACAACTTCCTCTCTCAACTCACACACGCATCAAGTGCGCCCAGTTTCCAAACACACAAAGCTACTCTCCCATGCACATTCACCTGCTCTTCCAGGGCCCAGGCACACATCTTGAGCTCACAAGGTGTAGGTAGATATGAGATACTGAAAAAGCGAGGTCACACACCCAAAGTTCAAGAGACTCACCAGCACAGAGTGCCAGGTCAGCCACAGCAGATTGTGATGGCAGCCAGCAAAAGTCCAGGAGATGTCCATGAAACATGGAGGCATAGATGATACTCCCAATCCTGGAAAGCATTAGCCCATTGGCTGCACCATCATCACACCTAACAGACACGCCGCACACAGATAGAAGGCCAAACTAACACTAAACTGTCGAGCCCTGTGCCTCTCAGATCGCTGGGTCTAAATTGACAAAAGGTTTCCAAGCTTACTCCTGGAAAGCCAAGATCATCACATCTCCTAGAAAACATTTGTGAATTTCCTATTGCATCCTTGTGAAAACTTTTCCCCATGCATTTTTCTACATAGAGAACAAATTTGTCTGCAAACTATTAGTAACATTTTACCTTTTTTGCCACAGCTCAGTAGGCAGTCCCCTTCTCGTACAACCCTAGCAATTTTGGGGATGTTTCAGCGCCATTCTAAGCTCAAGAAAAGTATTTTATTTACTTCTGTCAGTCATAATTAATCACCAGTTCCATGGTAGAATGTGTATGAATAGTGCAAGTTACTTTACAGCGCATCTCACTCTAGAATACCCAATCACTTCCCTTGGGTGAGGTTTTACTCCTGCAGAATTTTGCCCCATACTATACACCATTTTAGTCCCTTGGAAAATGTAAATTCACTTTTTGAGCATTTCAGAAATCGAGCAATTTGGGCAGGAAAGTCAGTTAGTGAAGGTGGCAAATGCTCTGTCCACACACTAATATGCATCCATACTCCCTCCACGAACCTCAGTGGGCCTTATTCACAAAGCAATTGATGTGTGCAAGTAGCCTTTTCTACTATGTTAAAATCACCTGTATAGTGTACAAATTGAGGTATTATACTTGTACATATATCCACGCAAACAAAGATTCATATGTGAATACATCTACTCCCATGGGCTGAAAGTGGGTATTCTAGGGCAGGTATTCACAGTAAATCATTTTCTGAAGTGGAATATCTCCCAATATGCAGTGTTATGGAAGGAATTTCTCCTGTGGGAAAACACGTTTTCCCTTCCTTCCTTTCTCAGGATCAAATATGAAGATGTATATTTGTTCATGTGAAAATTGCATTGTCGAAAGGCTCTCTGGATTACTCTTAGATACCTAAAGCTATCCCAGGACTGAAGGATTACCCTTGGAAAAATGTGTGACTGTAGGAAGCTTGTTAGTGCGGATTACTGATTTATGTATTCTCTTTTAATAGATATCCTAATGTGTTTTTCTTACAATCCAGGGATTATATTTTCAATCAAGGTATGATATTTGAATGTCTAGGGCAGTCAAGCCACTTGTAGTTGACCTAGGTCTATTGTAATAATTGTGATTTTTCAGTGTTTCAATGCTATAGTAAGTTTTTAAAAGGCAAATACCTCACTTGATTTTCAGAATCTGATATCTTGTGTGACTATTACTTGTTTATATTCAAATCATCTTTAAATTGTAGCCAATCATTATCACTTGATAAAATAGCGAGGTAAAATTGTAAATTTAAGATTTCAAAATCACTATAGAAAAAGTCAGAAACGGAGAGGTTAGTGGTTGAATCAAGAGTGATGTTCCTATATTCTCTCATTTCTGGTTATAAATTGAACGACGACAAATGTGAGATTTTGCCCCTAACCAAATATACCTTTAAAATCGGACTTTAGTGCTTCTAATTTCACTTGGAGTCCCCAACACATTAAATATTTAGGCCTATATATTACTTCTTCAATCCCGGACACAGCTTCACTATGCATGAATAAATGTATACAAAAAATTTCGGAATTAACTTCTACATGGCACCCTCTTTACTTATCTTGGTGTGGTCGTCTGGACACCATAAAAATGATGTTATCACCTATAATTACGTATTCTATTTCCAGTATACCAGTCCCTATATCCAATAAGTGGTTCAAGAAGATTAACTCTATTCTTTCTTCCTTCTTATAGCAATACAAGAAACCCTGTATGTCCCTATCCAGCTCTAAAACAGAGGGTGGAGTCAACTTTCCCAACTTTCACATATCCCATAAGGCTTTCCTTTTGCACCAAGCCTCCCATTGGTTGCTTGACTCTACGGACAATGAACCTTTATGGACCTCAGTGGAACATCTTTTCTTGTTCCCCTTTTCTTTTTCAGAATATCTTTCCTTCTCAGGCAAACCACAGTCCCTTTCTACCCCTATAATTAAATTAACTTCCAAACTTCTGGAGGTATCTCCCACTCCAATTCCTATTACCGCGGACTCATTTCTTAACTCAACAATCTGGCCCAATAAAAATCTGCTCATTAAAAATAAACCAATTTATTGGAAAACGTGGAGACAAAGGGGTCTTCTTTGGATACACCAGTTACTTACACAATCAGACTTCTTATCCTTCGCTTTGCTTAGTCAATCATACCATTTACCTAATTCATTCAAAAATAAATATACTCTCCTCAAGAAGACAGTGATGGATACTTACTCGCAATTACCCACTTCCCAGATTCCCCCTACAGGTTTGGACATTTCCTCACGCACTTACACTCTTCTACAAAACTCCCCCAGAGCCTCCACTTTATACCGTCATCTATGTGACATTAACACAGTTAAACAAAAATCAAAAACAGAGCTAGCTTGGAAATACGATTTTGGGACCTCATGGCCGCTGTCATTACGGAGGAATCTTTGGACCAAAATTCGTAAATCTTCAAGGGTAGCTAAAACAACGCAAACATTGTTCTTTGTCTATAATCGACTTTTATTCACACCGAACGTTTTAAGTAAAAAATTCACGACAGTCCCGGATATTTGTTGGACTTGCTCTGCTCCAAATTTTGACTTCTTTCATATGTTATTTTTATGCCCACATGTCTACGTATTTTGGGAACAAGTTTGGACCCAAATTAATCTAATTTTTGTAACTAAATTTACTTTCTCTTTTGTTCATGTTTTTCTGGGAAGTTTATCATCCATTTGGGATAATATTACACCTAATACCAAAATTATTGATTTGTTATTAGCGGTTGCTTTTCAACAAATTACCACAAATTGGAAATACTTTACAAACATTTCTTACAAGGCTTGGTGGTACATGATTTGCCATAATCGTAGACTGGACACTTCCTTTGTATTCCCTTTTCAAATGGTGACAAAACGATTAGACTTATGGTCTCCAGTGCCAAACGAAGCTCTCAACTCCAGCCATCTCAGCGTGAAGTTCTTAAACCTCCTTGAACCCCCTAACCATTCCTAATTTTTATTTTGTATGTTATTCACGTTTAGCATATTTAGTTTCGCTCTTTTTTCTTTTATTAATTAGTCCGAATTTTGTATGATTTTTTTATTACAGTTAATTTGTATTGTAATGACATGATTTTGACAATGTATATCCTGTATTGACACCCCTTTTATCATACTAAAACTCTCTTGAACTTAAAAAGAGTGATGTTCCTGTCAGGAACCCGGATGATGCTTCTGTAAGCGCTATGCTCATTGGTTATACATTGGTAAGGGGAAGTGACTTTATATTAGTGACTCACTAATGCTGGTAGAGCATTGTGAGAAGAATCAATTTGCACATATTTTATACTTGGATCATAAATACACACCATTACTTGTACAGTACCTATGGAGGTTGATTTGGTCTGAACTCCTACTGGGTACACATCAACTTGTGTACTGCTAAGAGATTGTATCAAGAAATTGTGTACCCAAGAACTCAGAAATAAGCAGTGTTGGAGACCTATGACTGTTTAATAATTGATTACAGAGCAACATATGCACATATTCTTGCAATAATTCATTAAAGGATGGACCTGGCAACATAGTAAAAATATGCCTGAGTTCGACCATGAAGCCAGAGGTAAGTGTTCTATTGTGTTGTTACTTTGGAGCATTACACATCAATGTGAATGCACAAACATCTAGCAGACTCTTAAGGGCACTATGGCATACAATAATTTGTATAAGAAAATAAGTTCTAAGTACAATAGGTCTCTGTTTGTCAAATGGAATGCATGCTGGTGACTTTAAGAAATAACAATAAAAAAAATGTTGGTGAGAGAATTGTTCCAAAAGGAATTAACTGTCTTAGTGCTGAGAACGATACCTTGTCTATTACACAAAATAAATGTGAATCATATCTCTTGCAACTATATGAGCAGGTAACTGATTAACCACCATTTAAAGATGAAAATTCTAGTCCAGTTTGTCACAACTTTTCTTGTACCTTACAGGAGTTGGGCACCAATATTAGTGCCTATATTCTAGGCAACACTTGTTTATTTCATTGCACCCACAGCTTGGAAGGGCTCGACCCTAGTCCCCATCATTAAAATAAAAAAATAAAACAAAAAGTAAAATAATTGTAGTTACCTTTGGAAGTATGGTTTGCTTTCAGTGCAAACTCTGTGGCCACGTATTTGCTAAATCATTGCATATTGTTCTGTTGTAGTGGGTCGATAATTATAGGTAACTTCCATTCACACAAACTGGTATTAAATCAAATTCTTAAATCCTCAATGTTAGTAGGGTAAACTGAATTAAAAGTAGTTTTGTCTTTGTTGGATTAGTCGGTCTCCCATTCAAAGAATTTGAAAAATTCAAATGGTATGATATAGGTCATAGGACAATCCGGTCGCAGTGCGCACTGCTGCGTATTGCAAAAAACTTTTTGCGTTGCATTCAGCAAAAACAGATACATTCTTTCCATAAGCGACCTTGTTCCCCTGCACCGGGTTTCACATTAATAGATATGATGTGGTTGACTCACAAGCTAAAATTCTCCTAGATGAAGGTCAACATGCGTCCGAAATGCTTTTGGGTTTTGTAGCAATATCGGAATTGAATTTCCTAATTGATTTGGAGTGCATGTCCTTTATCAGGGCAAACGACTCAATGCCTTTATAGAACTTAGGATGAAATTGTGTGAAGAATAAACAAATTTTGCAAGTCTTGTAACATGATTTATAGAATCGTTGAACATGGCGCATAAAGTTTTTTGCAATATTCATCCGTGCAGACCAAGACTGTATTGTCATACAATCTATATAATTCACAATTTTGTGTTCCTATTGATGATCTGAAAAGGAATTTTCAATCTGAAGATAGAAAAATGAGGTTGAAGAAGATGATGAAAGGCTTAAATTATTTTACTAGAAGATGTCCTGAATTTAGTTTTGCCCATTTACACTTGCCTATTTTTTAAATTAGTTTGATTCTGGTTAATTATCAGGTAGAATCCGTATAGATTATATCTTATTTGGAAAGACGTTTTTGAATGGTGTTCCTCTATTCTAATGCAGACCTTGGACCTTGAGAGAGGTGAGATCTGCCAATGGTCTTTTGGGAAATATAATCTACTCCTAGCATGCTACATTTGCTGATCCAAGGCCTTTTGTGAAATATATTCAGCAGCAGGAATCTGAGTAGGTTGAGACTGAGTTCATGAAATCTGACGGCAAGAGATAAAGATATTACCTGACAGATGAGTGTTTCAATATTACACTTAGCTAAAAAATGAAGGATGTGTTGCATGGCTTGAATAAGGGGAACAATATTGACTATTGACTTGAGATGTACTTCATATCACTTCAAAATGCAATTGTGAACAGACATTTGCATGCCAGGTTATTTTAAGAGGACAAGTGCTTATTACTCTTGTTTGGATTAGACAACTGCCTTTTAGAGTATTGACAAGGAGCTCCAAGGGTTGTTTTTCGAGTCTGTTATACATTTGCTTATGGGGCCTTCACAATGAAATAATTAGTCATATTTTGTTAAATTGATGTCCGCTGTTGAAGGAGAGGGGGTCAGCACGTATCCCTATTATTACTATCCTTTGAGGAAGGGTAATTGAAAGATATGCTGACCATTTTATGATTTAAAATTATATATAAACCGAAAAATCGGTCTTTTTAGGTCTCTCCTACGCAGCGTGCATGCGCGCTGCGTAGGAAGAGGCCTTTAGAAATCGGTCCGGTTATGCAGGCAAAAACGTGCATGCGTTGCATTGCTTTGAATGGCAACGCATGCACGTTTGGCGATTTCCTTGCGGGAGTGAGCGGCTCCATCTGGTAGCAATTATCGTGTTTGCTCCCGCAAGGGAAATGCTGCTTGCTCTCAGCCGCACTATTCCCCTACACCGTCCACCATCTTGTGCCCATTGTTATGCTGGTAAGACGTGACCCCTATCATTCTCAGCCTGTAGATGGTATTTTGTGAGTTTGTTCAGGGTTGCTTGTGACTTGGATGTGAAGGTACTCAAACCCAACAACCAGGCGAGAAAATACTAACGGCGATGCTGAGCTATGCAAATCTCTCTTAGCAAGAACCAATATAACATAATGTTCCCCTAATGTTCGCCTGTCTCCCAGCTCCCATCCCTCACTGGGAAGCCCGTTGCTTCATCTCCTGGGCGGCTGTTTTACCCTGACCGATATGTGTCCTTCTTGCATGCTGGCACATGACACCGCTCTTTAAATGGATCCTCGAGGAATCATTCACGCAGTATCCAAAATGTTGCAGAAAACAAATTTTACTAGGTTCATAAAACAGTACAAATACTTAGGAGTACTAGCTGAACCGGAAATACTGCTGGGTCTCAAAATATTAGTTATATACAACTTCTTATGTGAAAGCAGATTACCGTGAAAAACTGCAGTGGCAACCGCCAATTGCTCAAAACTATTACAAACTGTATCTGTCCTAAATACAGCTTTTTTAAAGTTGCTAAAACTTCAATATGCATTCTAATGTATAATGATATCCTAGACCGATGATACAAGCAAATGTAACCGCTAAAATGAGTTTTTAAATGCTTATGGGGGATGGGTGGAGGGCGAGTCCCTTACACTTTCTTAAAATCGTTTCTTCAACTCCCTTCCAATGAGCCTGCTTAAAAGAATTACCATTTCTGAATCCCCTCCCTTAACAAGCCCACAGCATCCTTTTATGATGTCATTAAATGAATAAACCTCCTTTCCGGCATTTTAACTATAAAAGTGTAACAGATTGGGAGAGATCAATATATATTCCAATTTAAAAAAAAAAGAAGGAAAGTAAGCCTCACAGATGGTGCTCGCTGCTGCACAATTTCACTAATTTCACATGCCAGGAAAATACTGCACGGGATAATTCAATGGGAAACAGAGCGCTGCATGGAAAGAGAATTACTGGATGTGCAAACTGGGTGCAGAAAAACCTGAGCAACAAGAAACATTATTGCAGATAATTGAAAAAAACAAGGAATACCAAAAAGGAATTCAACATGTACTTTACTGACTACAGAAAGGCCTTTGATGTAGTCGACTACTTGAAATTGTGGGGCCTCCCTAGGAAAAGGGGTATCCCAGACCATCCCATTGTTCTCAAGCATAACCTTTACAGTGTACAAGAAGCTGCAATCAGAACATGGTGAAACAGACTAGTGCAACACGAAGACAGGACTGAGACACTGGTTTTTAGGTTGAGCATTCAAGACCTCTTGTATATACTGTAGTATATACTTATTATATTCTTAGGCTTTTTAGGTCGAGCATTCAAGACCTCTTGTATATACTTTAGTATATACTTATTATATACTTATGTCTGTGTACTGTGTGGGCTCTGGAGATCAACCCTAGGTCTTGTCTGCTTCCGCTTCGGGACTTTTTTTTTTTGGTTTAACTGCCTCATATTAACTGTCTTGATAGAAAATGGCAAGCAAGCAGAGGTCAGTAAAATGCCAGAATTGCTTTCTGCTGAGAGACTTTCTTTTTTTAATTTTTCTGGCAACTGTCTCTTATGTAACTTTCTTGATTGAAAACGACCAGCAGAGGTCAGTAAAATACCAGAATCACTTTAGCATTCTCTAGATTCCAGTCCATAGAAATTGTCTTCCAAGCACCCATAGACAATAATATTTTTTTAAATCTTGTATTTTCAGTGATATGACCACTGAAGGCCCTAAGTTTATATTAAAAACAGAGCTTTGGACTACACCATTTCCTGCTGAAAAGGCAATATTTCTCTCCATGTGTTCCATACCTGGCGTGTCACGCAGTTTGGTGCTTACTTTCCCTCCATGTGAAAGAACAGTAGAAGTTTCAGCACCCAGACTAATGTGCTGCAAAGCTAAATACATATAAGTTCCCAAAGGCGAGACCGATTGCATTGCAAATGCTTGTTTTAAAAGATTTTCAAATAAAGCTTTGTACATGCAGCTCGTGTATTTGTGTTTGTTAACTATTATGATCTGGATTGTTTCTATGCCCTTTTAGCGTCTAGTTTGTATGATTTTTTTATTTTTTTTAACCAAGTCAAACTTTGTGATAAATAATTAAACAGTTAAATGAAATTTTCTTAAAGCTGCTTTAAGGGAAAAAACTGCCTTTGTGGCTCATGTACCCTTTGAAACACATTTGGACATTTGGGTAACATTTCCTTAATTACACTTTTCCTGCAGCCTGAAGTGAATAGGGAGTCTTGTCTCGGGTCACATAAGGACTCTTGCATCCTTCTATTTGAATCGGGTAAATGAGAAAAAAAAAAAGTGAACTTCATTCTTAAAAGTACTTGAAATCCGATTCTAGCGTACAATGTCTGCTAAAGAGATTAGTATAGAGACACTATTCTGCCATACAGTGCGATCACATACAAGTTGTGATCAGAAATATGATGTTGGCGCTTTTTTCATGCTGATGGATCCAGTGAAGTGCTTTTGGAATGCCTGAATTTCCATCTATTTTTTTCCCAGTGCAAAGGTCAATTTCCTGTTTATTATATCGGAGTGAACTTAACATGAGTAAAACGCTGCTCACTCCTCGTGGTTTGTATTTTACAGTTACCTTACACATAGAAATAGCTCTCCTAATGGTCCCAAGGCCTCTTCAATGTGATTTAAATTTAATGCAGAAATGTACCTCCTTGCAGGCAGGTTTAAGCTAAGATTCATTGTGTTTTTTATAACCAACATTACAAATTGTGAAATAAACCATATAAACAGATGAACATAATATAATTATTTTATTACCATTGTTGAGTGAGTGAAGAGGCATCCCCTATTTATGGCACCTCCATGTTGTTTCCTTGCAGCTTGGGCAGAAATACGGCGACGTCTTCACCATTTACCTGGGTCCCCACCCTGCTGTGGTCTTGTTTGGGTACAACGCATTGAAGGATGCGCTGCTTGGCCAGGCTGATGACTTCAGTGGAAGGGCCATACTTCCTGTCTTTGAGAGGATCGCCAATCGTAAAGGTGAGAACTGCACATTAGCCCCCCCCCCCTTTTGCTAATGTGTAAAGGAGTCAGCAGCATTCTTTTGAAATACTCATTTATGCATGAAACCTACCTGATGAGATAGGTGAGACTAGGGTAGCTCTGTGAACTTGTTCAGACTTGAGAGGGAAGTAAGGGAGGAAGATACTAGTGCTGTGTGAAATTTAAATTGAACTTGCTTGGCTGGTATGCTGGTTCATTGAGTTGGCACACTCATACTTGTCTATGGGCTGGATTGCCTTGAGAATGAAATATCACTAGTAACACTTTAGCCAACACATGATTTCAAAGCAGACGCGCTAACAGGTGGACCTCGTGAAACCTGGCAAATCCTGGCTGGTGGGGAGTTCTCTTGCCCTGGTCGGGCTAGGAGGCACTGCCTGCTGGCTGGCACCCTGGCCTTCAGGGACCAGGCCTCCCAGATGAAAGCCAGTGTTTTGCCTTCCTCGCATCGGGAATTACTGGAGCTGTTTAGCCCGCAGAAGTCCCAGACTCCTGCCTGGCCCGACAACACCTGGCTCCAGATAGGCCAGAAGGCTCTGCCCGCCAACTGGCAAGCTGGCCTGTGGGGACAGCGCTTTAGCTTCACTTGGTTCTCACTGGACATAATGGAATTGTTCAGCCCTCCTCAGCCCAGGAAGCCTTCCTGTTCTGATGCCCCAGGTAGAAAAGGTGGTCCTGCTCTTTGCGTAGAGCCATAGCAGGTGAGGTCTGGGGCTGAATGGCAAAAGCCATGGCTTCTACTGCCTCTCACAGGGGAATACTGGAACTGTTCAGGCCACAGGATACAAGACTCTTCCCAAGTCTCTGGGTGGAGAAGGGCAAAAGAGCAGTGTGGGGGCCTGGCTCACTAGGTGGCATCTGGGATTTGCGTTATACGACCCCATACATTCTGGTCAGACCACTGTGGTAGGGCACAAGCTGCTAGGCTGCTTGGCCTTCAATCTGCTGGGTGGCCTCCACAATAGGCAGACCCTCAAGTCGGACAATCTAGGTGGGGTGAAAGGTGTTTGATTGAAACAACTGAGGCTGGCCAAACAGTCTGTCCCTAAATGGACCAAATATGTCCAATCAATCAGAGTAGAATGATGGCTAACCTATTCACAAGCAGGCTGTCTTGCACTGGGATGTCAGTTCCAGGGCCCTGCTTACTGTCACAGAAGGCAGGCTCAGAGTAAAGGCCAATCTCATAGGGCTGAAAGGCAGGATGTGGGCCCCCAGGACAGGCTGTTCCAGACCCTCCCGCACCCGGGGAGTACAACCAGATGACAAGCTGGCCCATAGTACCTAGTCTCTACTAATCCAGAGGAAGGTCTTCCTTTCTTATAATCCGTGCACACAGAGTGACAGATGAGTTCATTGGATCAAATTATACGAACTCCTGGAGCCCTGCCTGGGCTCAAGGAGTTAAATGAGCTCTAACTTGGACTTTCAGGACAGCCGGCTATCTGGGTGTGCCGTTCAGTCTTATGGCATGTGCAACCAGATGGCTGGGCTAAGAGCAACAACTCGATAGCAGAAGGATGACTGTCTAGTCACACAGTTTCTTATAAATCTGATTCAGCTTTCCTTTTGAGGCGTCTGGGTCTAACGCACAGGGCTCGTGGAGGGGTGCCTCATGAAGTTCTGACCTGGAACCTCCATGCACCTTTTCGTAAAAGAGCACTCCTGGGACTGGCAGAACCCCGTTCTGGGAATTTTGCCACACAGGAGGGCCGAAGAAATAAGCCCTGGGCCAGGGGCTTCCACCACAAGCTCACTCCAGGAGGCTTTTTCACCTGGCCAAGTAGGGAAGCCTGACCTGGGCTGCGGGACCCCGACCTGGGTTTTAAGCGACACAGCAGGCGGACGAAGAGATGCTAGGGCTGGGGACATTCACAATTGGGCAAACTAAAGCTTTCACTCGGGGGCCAAGAGAATTCCCACCTAGCTATGCAGGGCTGCCCTTCCCAGCCCTGCAGGACCCCATCATGTGCTATAAGTGACATGTGGGACTGTAGAATGTAGCCCAGGAAAGGAGGCTTTTACCCCCAGACAATCTGAAGCACTGAACTGAGCCCAGTCCGAGATTCTTAACACAGCCAAGCATGGGAGGCCTCCGTATGCCTGCGGGACCCCTTGCCTGGCCACTTTGTGACATGCCGGGCCAAAATGTAACTCCTAGCCAGTGGCTCACACCTCCAGGCAAGCCAGAGCTCTTACTCCTCTGGGCCTGGTCAGAGCTTCTAACCCAGCCAATCAGGGGAGCCCTCTTGTCCCTGCAGGATGCCATCCTGGGTTTTTTGTGACACTTCAGGCTGAGAAAGGGAGCCCAGGATAGAGGGCTTCAACTCATTGGCCAACCGGAGGTCTGACTCAAGGCTTTTTCTCTTGTCCATGCAGGGAAGGCTTTTTCATCGGGCCAAGTAGGAGATCACTCCCTGGGCCTGTAGAACCACGTCCTGGTTTCTAAATGACACCGCAGGCGAGGGAAGGAAGCCAAAGGCTGTGGGCTTTCATCCCAGGGCTAGCCAAGGCTTTTGACCCAGGGTCCAGTCAGATTTGTCACCCAGCTAAGTATGGCAGCCTTCCCCAGGCCTGCAGGACCCCGTCGTGGCCACTTTGCAACATGGTGGGCAGAAGAAGGGAGTCCAGGACAGTGGGCTTCCATCCCCAGGCCAACTTGAGCGCCGATTCCAGAACCAGGCTGTTTTTAAACTTAGTCATGCAAGGGAGCCCTCCCTGGGCCTGAGGGTCCCTATCCTGGGCTCCCAGGGACACAGCTGGTTGGAGAATAGCCCAGGGACTGAAGTTTCAACTCAGGCCAGCTGGAGCTGTGCTACCCCGGCCCGGTCAGAGCTTTTTCACCTGACCAAGAAGGCAAGCTCTCTCCAAGCTCGCAGGACCCTGTCCTGGGTTCTAACCAATACACAGTGGGTGGGAGAAGGGAGACCAGGGCAGGAGGGTTGCGGGGTGGGGTGTTCCACCCTAGGGCAAGCTAGAGCGCTGAGCTAGGCCCAGGTCACAACTTTCTCACTCAGGTAAGTAGGGGTTCACTCCCCATCCTGGATTAAGTGGCATAGCGGGCTGGAGAATGGAACCCAGGGATGGACGCTTTCACCCCCGGACCAGTCGCAACTTTGACCTGCAGCCCAGTCAGTGTTTCTTAACCTGGCTTAGCAGTGGGGCCCTCTGGGTGCCTGCAGGACCCCATCCTAGGCACTTTGCAACATGGTGAGCTGGATAAGGGAGCCAATAACCAGGGATTACCCTCCCAGGACTATCCGAGCTCTGACTCGGGACCCAGTCAGGAATTCTAAGTCTCACCATGCAGTGGAGTCCTCCCTGGGCCTGCAGGACCATGTCCTGGACTCTTTAAGTGTCACAGTGAGACAAAGAATGGAGCCCTGGAATGGCAGAGCTTTTTTTTTTTTTTGAAATTATATTTTTATTTAAAAATATGTATTTATATATATATATATATATATATATATATATATATATATATATATAACAATCTTAGTGCACAATGTGACTTCAGAACCATTACATATAAAGCATATAGCAGTCTATCGCTGACAGGAAAATGAACGTTTGCAAACCAATGTAACACTATGGTGGAATACCCATGTATTAACTAATGTTGGGTACGCAGTCCCTCTCATCCGCGCATGTGTATTGTATCGGGAGCAGTGGGTCTATTGCTAGGTGTAGACTAAGCTGGAACAGTCGAAGATGTATAACAGCAAGCAAGTCATCGGGCAGGAGTAGGGTTATTGCTATCTTGCGTGTTGTCACCCAAATTGTTCGTGTCTGTACCTCTAATGGAATGGCAGAGCTTTGTAACCCATCCAAGCAGCGGAGACTTTCAGGTTTCTGCAGATCTCTGTCCTGGCCACTGTGAGACACCGTGGGCTTAATAATGGAGACCAGGACTGTAGGCTTCCACTCGCAGGCCAGCCGGAGCCATGACTTGTGGTCTGGTCAGAGTTTCTAAATCCCGCCAAACATGGGAGCCCTCTCTGTGACTGTCAGATTTCTTCACCTGGCCAAATATAAAACCCTCCCGCTGCCAATGAGACCCCAGCCTGTGTTCTAAGTGAAACAGTGGGCTATACAAGAGAGCCCAGGGCTGAGGCCTTTCACCCAGGGCCAGGCGGACTTCTAAGCTTCTAAACCCAGCCAAGCAGAGGAGCCTATAGGATGCCTGTGGGATCCTGTCCTGGGTACTTTGCAACATAGTGGCCCAGAGAAGGCAGCCCAGGAGAAGAGCTTCCATTCAAGGGGATACTCGATCTGTGATTGGGGGCCCAGTTAGAGCACCTTAACCGGGCAAAGCAAGAGAGCCCTCGAAGTGCCTGCAGGAACTTTGCAACACGGCTGGCTGTGGAAAAGAACCAACGACTGGGGACTTCCACTCCAAGGCCAACCGATGCACTGACTCAGAGCCTGGTCAGAATTTTTTTAACTCACCCAAGCAGGCGAGCCCTCCTGGTGTCTTCGGGTCCATGACTGGGCCCTTTGCAACATAGCGGGCCAGGGAAGGGACTGCAGGACTGGAGGCTTCCACACCTATCCCATCCAGAGCTGTCCCAATGGGCCCGGTCAGAGCTTCCGAACCCAGCCAGGCAGAGGACTCCTGTGCTCTAAGTGACTTGGTGGGCTGGAGAAGGAATGTCAGAGCTGGGGGCATTCAGCCCAGGGCCAGCTGCACATTGGACACAATGCCTAATGAGAGGTCCTTAACCCGGCCAACCAGGAGCGCCCTCCCGGTGCCTGCAGCAACCCTGTCCTGGCCACTGTGGGCTGGAGTATGGAGCCCAGGGCCTGGGGCTTCCGCTCCATGGGCAACTGGAGCTTTGACCCTGGGCCAATCAGAGCTTTTTCACCTGGCCTCTTATAGGAAATCTTCCCAAAGCCAGTGGGACCCAGTATTGTGTTCTATGTGACAGAGCGGGACATACAAAGGAGCCAACAGCTGAGGCCTTCCACCCCAGGGCCATCCAGAGCTCTGACCCAGGACCCGGTCAGTGTATTTCACCCTGCTAAGCAGGGTAGCCATCCCAGGCAGGGTAGCCATCCTGGGGTCTAAGTGAAACAGCGAGCTGGACAATGGAGCCCAGTGATGGAGGCTTCAAGGAAAGGACAGTTGAAGCTCAGACCTGAGTCAAGTCAGAGCTTCAAGACCCATCTAAGCAAGGGAGTCCTTCTCTGGCCTGTGGGACTACATCCAGGGTTCTAAACGACATGATGGGCTGGAGAAGAAAGCCAAGGGCTAGGAACTTTCACTCCAAGGCCAAGCAGAACTCTGACCAAGAGACCAGTCATAGCTTCTAAACCAAGTCAAACAGGCGAGTCCTCCCTAAGCCTCCTGGACCCCGTACTGGGCTCCAGTGGGCACAGCAGGCAGATGATCTAGCCCAGGGATGAAGGCTTCCACACCAATTGGAGCTCTGACCCAGCGTATGGACAGAGCTTCTTAACCAAGCCAAGAGAGGGGCCCTCCCTGGGCCTGTGGTGCACCATCCTGTGCTCTAGTTGACATGCCAGGCCGGAGAAGGAACCAGGGCCAGTAGACTTCAACCCAGATCCAGCCGGAGCTTAGACCAGGGGAGCCCACCCAATGCCTGTGGGACCTTGTCCCGGGCACTTTGCAGCATAGTGGCCCATAGAAGGCAACCAAGGACAGGGACTTCCATTCCAGGGGATACTGGACCATTGATCTGGGGCCCAGTCGGGACATCTTATCCCAGCAAAGCAGGGGAGCTCTCCTGGTGCCTGCAAGACTTTGCCGCACAGCTGGTTGAGGAAGGGAGCCTAGCACTGGGTGCTTTCTTCCCAAGACCAACCAATGCTCTGACTTGGAGCCTGGTTAGACACTTTCTTTAACCCAACCAAGCAGTGGAGCCCTCCTGGTATCTGTGGGACCACACCCCGGGCACTTTGAGCCACGGTGGGCTTGGGAAGGGAGCGCAGGACTGGGAGCTTCCACACCTGGGGCAACTAGAGCTCTGACTATGGGCCTGGTCAGAGCTACTTAACCCAGCCAAGCAGTGGAGTCCTCCCTTGCCTCCCAAACCCCATACTGGGCTTCGAGTGTCACAGCAAGCTGGAGGGTGGAGCCTAAGGATGGAAGATTCATTCAAACTGGAGCTCTGACCCAGGGCGTGGTTAGAGCTTCTTAACCCAGTCAAGCAGGGGAGTCCTCCTTGGGCCTGAAGTGACATGGTGGGCAAGAGAGGAAAGCCCAGGGCCAAACAGAGCTTTGATCCAGGACCTGGTCAGTGCTTCTCATCACAGCCAAGCAGGGAAACCGTCCTGGTGCCTTTGGCCAGGTTGGGAAATTCTCTCCCAGGGTCTACTGGAGCTGTGATGTGGGGCCAAGTTAGAGCTTCATAACTCTGCAAAGCAGGAAGTTCTAGCGGTGCCTGCAAGACCCTGTCCCAAGTACTTTGCATCACAGCAGGCCAGCTAACGGACACCAAAATGGGGGTCCCCTACTCCAAGGCCAACCAGAGCTCTTGCGCAGGGCCTGGTCAATGCATCTATGCATGGGAGACTTCTTTGAGACATGATGGGTCAGCACACAGACACCGATTTGGGCCCCACAGAACATGATCTATTCTTGTATTCCATGCCTACTGAGTGACAGCAGGGGACATTTGAGAGAATGTATCTATCCTGCTGGATTCTTGACTGGGCTTGAAACTTCAAATGAGCCTTCTTTTAGACGTCTAAGGCGGTTTCAATTCTGAACGTCGAATCACTTCAAGCAAATTACATGTTTTGTTTATATATTTTAAGTACAAAATTTCACTAGGGACATTGGCATGGCACATTTTGTACAATGTAAGCGTGGTAAAAGTCTTGTGTAATTTTACACAACACTAATTATAATTTTGCTCAGCCCTAGAAGAAGCATGACAGATTTCTTGTGTTTTGAGGAGGCAAATGTTGAATCCAAAGTAACAGTGACCCCACTCTAACAGGGGATTTTAATTGGTGCAGTGTCAGTCAGTGCTCATTCGATATACATACGGGGAGGATTGATGGGTGTGCTGGAGGGTGAGATACCTTGAGGAAAGTGTGACAACTGGGTCCACCCCCTCAAAGTATCCCATGCAGCGATCGACTACAATAGTACGAGATTAGTCGCAAAAAGTGGCTTTCTCCGTAACTGAACAGGTTTGTTAAGTACAAACCTTCATTCCGCATGCTGTAGCGTGCATGCATGTATGATCTCTGGTCGTGACGAAAGCCATATTGAGCCTTAGAGGCACTTAGATGGATGGCTGAAACATGTTGACTACATTAAGGATAATTGGGATCAATCCAAGTCCCACATGTATCCACCACTGTTCTTAAAAGTTGACCAGGACCTCCAGCATTAAAATCGCTATTTGTGGTAGGAATACCTCAGCCTATTTTAAAATCATATCTCTCTGGTTAACTCTTCAGTAGTTTATGAATGCCAATTTGGCCACTGGGGAATATTTTATATTCCCATTCATCTTCTCATCCTTCAAATCATCCTTTATTCCCCTTCTCTCTTCTATCACTATCTCACCTATTCATTGCCTTGTGTTTTCTATTTTTTCCATATTGTCTCCTACCTCCTACTTTTTCTTTTGTTATGGCCTTATTTCTTCTTTTACTTTTGTCTCTCGTCTAAAATGTCTCTTGAGCCTCAGCTAATCCATATTCCAATACTTCCAGGTTTGGTGTTTTCCAATGGTGAACACTGGCAGCAACAGCGCAGATTTTCGCTCGCCACGCTGCGTAACTTCGGAATGGGAAAGCGCAGCATTGAAGAGAGGGTGACCGAGGAGGCAAAGTTTCTTTTGGAGTTCTTTGAAAACAAAAAAGGTATTGACCAACTAGATTCCGGTCAGTCATTCCATGCTCCTTTTATTTACCAGATCTACACTGCCTTTCTGTTTATCACATTTCAGGTTTTCCATGTCTCGCTCATTAAATGTCCTCTACCTCCTTCCTTACCTTTCCATATACATTCCTTTCATCCACCTTCCTCCAGGTTGCATGTTCGCCACTTCTCACTCATAATTAATATTTGAGAACTCATATATTTCACACTCCTGCTTACCTCATAGAAACCAGGAAAGCGAGCCCAGGGCACAGAGCCCAGGACACAGAGCCCCTTTGTTTGACAGGGGAAATCGAGTTCTATTTTGATTTTAATATTCAGCATACAAACCATCACCTAGTCCCTGCAGCCCTATGCTTCTCTCGCATCCATAAATAAACACACTGTGCATCTGGAGCAGCAACTTTCTGAATGGTTCCTGGCTCCCATAATCCTATGCCGGGGGGCTGTGGATGTTAACAAGCATTGGCAAAGCTTTTGAAATAAATTGACTTTTGACAGTAGTTTTTAGTGATGCTGTACAGCATCCCCAATGCTATGCGGTGTGGCTAAAGAAGAATATTAAAAGGCTATGATGCAACTGGCCGCATCCAGTTGTAGGCATGTATGCCCCCATAAAATGGCACAGATACTTTTATCTCCTTTTTATTTATTGATCTGTTTTTGGATTGGTAAATTAAAAAAAAAAATGTGTGAAAGGGGAAGCACCATGAGGGGTGGAAGCTACACAGGCGCAGGGAGAGTGCAAGCAACATGGAAGGCACACGTTCAGGGGCAGAAACAGAGTGCAGTTGAGTGGAAGCAATACGTTGGACGTGGGATTGGAGGAAGCAAAGAACAAGGGGAACAGAGCACGTGGAGGGGGGTGAAAAAAGCAAATGGGTGAGACAGATAGAAACGTGGAACTGGGACGAAGAAGCACATGGGTGAGAAAGCAACATACGGAGAAATGCACAAGGGAAAGTGCATCGCAGAGGGTAGTGGGGGAGAAGCACACAGGAGAGAGAAACACGTTTTGCAGTGGAACGGGAAGGGAAGTACAAAAGTGAGACAGCTGGAAAACACATGCACTCTTGTAGAGTGCTTAATCAAAATGATAAAAGTGGTCCCTGAAAATTGAGCAGTGGAAGGCCAAAAATAATGTGGCCATGCTCCAGGAAACGGACCAATACAACAGGCGGAAGTAAAGCCTTAACAAGTTCACCAATACAAAGCAATCAAATGAGAGTGACAAAGCCAACCAGCGGTAAGCAGTGGGCAGGCTGACAATGGGTCTTTATGCAAAGGCTGTCTGATAAGTGAGTCCTAAAAATGGGAAATGGTGGTTTCTAGGAAACCCACTGTTTTGTCATAGGCTAGGTCTATGAAATGCAGTTTGAGTGATCAGTTAGTTCTGAGTGTTTTGCTTGTTGAAGTGTAAGTGCTGTCCCACCGCCTTGCAGGACCAATTGTTGTAGCACTAAAACCTATGATGTAGTTGAGCCCATTTAAGTGCTTTTATTTCTGTATCATTTGTGCTGAATGTGCTGGTGCTGTGAACAGTTCAGACTCAATATGCAAGGGTTGGAAATGGTATGCTTTTATTGACAGCCTGATTGCAATTTTCTAGTGCAAGTAAAACACTGGAAACAATACACAGCTGAGCAAACAGAAAAGGCATTTCAACAACCTCTACTTCAGAACAGAGAGGCAAGAATGCCTGGTAGAACAATGTGCATTTAATCCCCTCCATGTCATATGCCACCATTACCAGTTTGACAAGCTACACATTTACAAGGCAAGTCTATGATCGCAGCCACCACTAATTTTCGACGTTACCCAAACAGATAACCTCTCAAGGCTGAGTAAATTCGGTAACTCCATTAATCAACTTTGTCTAATGATCCAAAACATTATGTTCATAAAGCGGGATCTAGGGTGGAATTTATATTCTTCAGCAGGGTACTGAGGGTCACATGTACAACTTTGAGTTCTTACAACTTTGAGTTCTTACAATTTAAGTACCATCTGGAGAAAAACAAGATGTCATCATCTGAAATCTGTCTCTTTAATGTATGGTTGGGTACTTGACCTACCTGGATGAAATTGTCTCTAGTTGATAGAGTGGTAGAATGTTAAATGTGCCTGGAATGTTTGAAGGTGTTGATCACTCTAGGCTGATGGCCAAAGGAAGGATATATTTAAATACCAGCTTGAACGAAGATGTGTGGGGTGTGATTTATATCACACTAGATCAAGTCCTTAACTGACTAGCACCTTAATATCTTCAACAGAAAATAAATCTACAGGAATCAGTAGCTCCCTAATTTTATCCTTCAAAGAAATTGTGCTTCTTTGCCTAGAAAAGGCATCCGTTGTTCATTCTTGTGCATTGCTTTGAACCTTTTAAAGGAGTTAAGTTCTACAGTGACATTTTTTTAAATAATTTTTAGGAACATCATACAAAAACTCTGCAGACCTGTTATTTCTTGGGGATTCAAGCACACAGGATTTGTGACGGGTGTTCAGATGAATCGGCTGCAAAGACATATGTTAAGGGCAACAAAGAAGTATGTTTAGTAAAAATCTAGATGCCACCCTCATACTGACACCTGACTGAGAAGAGTAAATTGGAATGTAACATGTATAAATAATTGCTATTGAATGCATAGTGAAGTCTGAAGTTCTTTTGTGGAATTATATTAATACATTTGGCTTAGATATGCGATATTGCATTTAGCTGAGCAAGTTCTTCATGTTAACAGCTCTATATCGTTCACATTTTCATCTGGCCTTTAAGACTGCTTTAACTCTGTCGCCATACTACTATTGTGTTTTTCTTTTCTTTTTTTTAAAATAAATCATATGTAATATACATACCTAAAGGGGCTTTTGGGCAGCCAATGGGCTTCGTCCATTGATCTGCTAAGTTGTAATTTACTTTTAGCTTCCTCCCACCACACCATAAAGGTTATGGCAATGGGACACTTTGCACATACTTCCTGTACTTTGAGTGACTTCCCAAAGACTGTGGACATTGCTTCTGTGCACATTGCTCATGTTTTCTTAAAATAGTTTATTTTACTTCGGTGACAAAGTTGGTTCAAAGTTGTTCACTTAATTTTTCTTGTTAACTTTAAATACTTACCTTTTAATACCTGCGCGTCTGGTAGCCGCTTAAATGGTCTTCTGCCTCCTTTTCAAATTTGATGCTATAAAGTGTTAAGTAACATTTGCTGCAATGTGAGTGCTTGGTTAGGTGATTCATTTTTGCCTCATTACAAATTAATAATTCTTTATTAGGGAATGATTTATTTTTCTCCTTTACAATTAATTATAATAAAATGCATGGCAAATTTTGTTATATAAAAAATTTCAATAGTAAAACGGCCACACTAGTCTGTTTAATTTTAAAATGGTTATTGCAAGTATATGGCCGCTACATTTAGGTGGCAGCGTGTTTTCATTTTATTCTTTTAGTGAAAAAAAACATTGCACCAGTTTGACAACATTGGTGTTAGCAATGTTGTGTTTTAAATTGTACATTGTATTACCCTTTTTCTGTCTTAGTACTTTATTTTGGTGTCTACTATTTTTTTGCTTTTTTACTTAAAAAAAAAGATAATAAGCATTTTTGTTAGAGGTTGGCCCTGAAGTTTACTAAGATGCTGTGTTACGTCTGTCCGTCTTTCTCAGTGCACTAGTCGCTCTGCGTAAACCATCTTGGGTTTACTGGTAGAACCTCTACCAGCTGGTGTCTGAATCCAAAACTTTTGGCTATTTCATCATGGTGGTGCAAAGTATTTAACATGTCTATTTCTAACAGCATAATGGTAGTGTCTAGGAAAGGAAACAGAAAAACATAGCATTATGTTGAGCCATCGGGAAAAGGGGTGGAATTGAGTTCAAACCATTGAATATGGCCCAATTGCCATAGAATGGATATAACAAAAGGTTGCTTTGCCTATGGCACCAAAGTTCATGGTATCATCTTGGTTGGTTGCTGTTATGTTTAGCGCGGGGACACAATAGCTAGTGTAGCCATGCGCTTTATAAATTTTATTTTTATATATTATTATTATGCTCCCAGGGCCATCTCCTGTGAAATTTAATTAAAAGTACTTGTTCAACCAATATATGATCGTGGGACAAAAGTGCTGTTGTGCTTTAATAGGAAAGACTACCATTTCTAAAAACAATCTTTTTATACACCCCTTAAGTCTCACTCACTAGTTGGAGTCCCACAGTTTGCTAAATAGTCTAACTCTTGGCCTTTCTTGTTGGCTCGTCTGACCTGAATAAAATCTAATTTGAGGCAAATCATAATTTTTATGGGAGTATGTACTTTAAATTCCAAAAACCTAAAAGCTCACCTCTGTGGACTCTCAGACATTCACATCTCTGTATTTTGCCGACTGTGCTGAGTTCTGCTCCGCATCAATTGAATTCTTAAATCCTGTACTATGCTTATCCTTTCTTTTTGAAAAGGTAAGTCCTTCAACCCAGGGGAGAGGATCTCTGCTGCTGTGTCCAATATCATTTGTTCAATTTTGTTTGGAGACCGCTTTGATACAGAGGATGAAACCTTCTTGACTCTGCTAAGAATGGTGAACGAGAACATCAGCTTTTTGGGAAAACGTGGCTTTCAGGTTGGTGGATTCTGCAGAATTAAGTGGCCAATTGACTATGAAAGTGTGAGTGGATAGACGGATCAGTGGTGATCTTCAAGCTTGTTGGTTCCAATCTAGCCCAGGTGTTTCTGTTGAAAGTGTTTTGCCAGCTGTTTTATGATATCAGCTGTGGACGGCTCCAAGAGAGGAATCCGGAGATTATTCAACAGATTGTTGCCTCTGCTGCTGGTATGACTGACGATTGATCTTGTAACAGCTTTGCTGGCCTTTAATCAGACCTGTTGTCCTGCATCCATCCTGAGTTCCGTCCAACATCTCGCGTCTATGGGTGGTTTTAATGCAGTTCTTGGTGGGCTCTTTTATTATCACAAACATGACACCTACAGGAACCCTAATTGTCCAGCCACACGCTTACTGTGTATGGGTAGACTTGAGCCAGAGTGCCTGGCTGTTCGTGAACAATTGGACAACTGTTGGCTTCAAATACAGAGAATTGTGGAGAGTTTCAGTTTCCGTAGCTCTTCAAACAGTAATATTCACTAGGGGTGTGCAGAGTTTTTACTACTATGACGTAGTTACACAATGTAATTCAGTTGCATCCTTTCTCTTTCCCTCCCCTCTGCTCAAGTATTTTCCTTTGCGCTTTGAACTTGTGCGTTGCTTCAGTTCTCTCATTACGTAAAACTTTGCAAAAAAAACATGCACAAAATAACAAAGTGTCTTTTAGTTTCATTCTCTCACTCATGATGATGCATCTTCGTCTTGTTAAGCTACCTTACGAGTGATGGTGAACGTTTTGCACTCTAGTACACACCTTGCCTGATTGTTCCCTCCCAGGTGGCTAAACACTCACAAAGGAAAGGCACATCAAATTATACTTGTCTACAAATTGGTAGAAAGAATGTGATATTAAAACCGTAGCAAAATCCGTTTCCCTCGACAGTCCAAACGCATAAAAGCATCATAATTTTTTGGGGGGGCCACGAAAAACAAATTTTGCAAGCTAAAATGAAAACCTCATCTGCCATAGCACATTTACACTGATTGACTTTCTTCCACAGATGTACAACACCTTCCCTGGCATTCTCAAGTGGCTTCCCGGTGAACACAATAAAATCTTTGAAAATGCCAGGATGCTGCAGAGCCATTTGAGGGGCCTGATTGAGAACCATGTTGCCAGCCGGGATCCTAACTGCCCACGGGATTTTGTTGATACATTTCTGAACAAAATGGATGAGGTGAGTGTTGCTTCTTTGGCCTTTTAGTTACTACTGAGAGTGGTTCGACAACTACATCAATTGTTGCCAAATGAATACATTAATACAATTCTTCTAAATGGATTGCTCATGGACTGTATCTGAGATTTTGCCTAAAATGAAGGTGCTTTAACAGTAAACCCTGGTAAAACAAAAAAGTGTAGTTAACATCTAATTTTCTGGAATGGTTAGTGTCTTATTAGGCAACATATATGTTTTGCTCGTGTGATGGGCACTCAAGTCACTGCAGTAATTTAATCCACTTGCCACCCTGTCCAACAAAATAAAGATGTAGTTGAAGTGGTTCTCTTTGGCTTCTAGCTGTTTTCATTACGTCACTTGTAAGTACAATAGATCTTTGTAAAAACTGAACATCGTGCCACATTGAGCTTTCTCTTGTTTTTGTGTCCATTTCACAGTGTCTGTTTTGTAAAAGCACTTCTTTGGTTAACTTGCAACAAATGAATTGAAAGCTATTTTTGTGAAGAGAATTATTGTACCTCAGATACACACACATCTTTCCAACCATTAGTGATATTAATCAAGTAATAATGGGTAAGCAGGTCTCCATCTTCTCAATTCTTTCTTACTTGAAGTTATAACACGCCTTCCCTACTTTCGACTATTTATGTACTTAGTAATATACCTGAAGAAGTTAAATTGCTCACTGCTGTGATGTGTTGGACACCTACAACCTATCTAATTGGCCTGAACACAGGGACCCTCTAATTGGTCACTGGCTAACCAGTTGGACTGCTTGACATTCCATCTGGTCTGACTGGCTGTCCTGTGAGCAATCCGAATAGGATCTCCATTTAGCCTGAGCTGATTGCTCATAGGGGCTAACATAACTTTCCTTGAACCAGCTTAAAACCTTTGATTTTTTTTTTTTACCTCTCTTTTCCACATAGGTAGTTTATATGGGACTAACATCCAGACCAGAAGTAGTAATCTGGTACTCAATTTGAGGACTCTAACAAACAATTGATTTGCTTAGACTAAATGTGATGGAAAGATATCCCTTGTAGACTGGCAATAACCTCAGATTTTTACCCTCTTCTGATGCTTCAGCTTTTCTGCTTAGAGGTTATATAGAGAGGCCTCCAACAGACTTACAACCATTTTGGGAAACCAACATTCAATAAGACAGCAGCCTAAACAACAAGAACTGTCAAATGTATCAAATTCAGAGTTTTTTCCAAATTACATTTTAAATTAGAAAAGATCTACAAGTGGACTACATAAAATATTGAGGGCAAAATTCTACTCAAGTGTTATGTTGCAATTCCTTTAACAGTCCACCTCTTTTTGAGGCTATAACTGCATTGCATTAATGCTTTATCCAAATTAATCTAAGTTGCAATGGATGCTCTTGTCTCTCCAGTCACTTCAGAGAAGTCTCTGAATCAAACACAATCACTGGAATGTCAATCCATTTGAACTGTCATGTTGTTGGCTTTTATACAGAGGACACCCACCACCACTGATTTTGTTTCATAGTATTGTGTTGGTAGCAGGCATACAGCGGACAACCACTTTCTGTGTACTCATGTTTGTGGTTTTATTGAAGGAGAGATGTCCCCATACGGTGCAAAGATGTCTGGGTATAGTATTTCATAGTTTGTTTGTTGGTACTGAGAAGGAGGAATCTCCTAAATGTTTCTATAGTAGTGTGGTACAGTGAGAACATGACCAAGTGTCCAATTGCACTACTTGAAGGTATCTAATCCTGCCCTGTTTGTACTGCACAGTGTATGAGATAGGGTACACCGAAGTGGCTGAAACATATAAATGGACTACAGTTAATGGCCTAATGTAATTTTTTGATCTGAGAAGAAATAGAAGCCAGACTGCAGTTAAGTTTGAACCTGTTGGCTTCTGCATTGTAGTTGGGCTGGAAGGCCAAGTAGAGTGAGTTGATCATTTCAGGGCATTTCCCAAATGACTGTTGCTAGGATTCTTGCAAGGAATCGTAAGATTTGCCTGATTGTATTGACCCGTAAAAAGAAAGCATGACTATAGACTTCTCTCAAGGAATAAATGATAGTCGAAGGTTTATGTCCATGTCTATGACTGAAACACTTTTTTGGGGGAATTGAGTCGTGGCCTAGGGAGCAGCACCATAAAAGCTGCAAGGAGTTGAGTGATGTGCTGCCTCATAAGTGTGCCTGTTCTTTTTGGTTTGAGATTTAGATGGCTGTGGAACATCCAACAGTTGGTTTAAAGAAGGTATAGGTTTTTGCAGGAGGTGACCTTTCTAGCTCTTTATCGAGTTTAAGAAAGATTTTTTTCATCAGCTTGTTTGTAGTAGCTAAATTCAAAGGATTGGAAAAGTGTTGGAAGTGTACCGAGTTGTACATATGGAGCACTCTAGAACGTATCTGATAGCCTGCATACTTTGGAACAAAATGGGGTGAGGCAGATTTCTTAGGATATGCCTGAAAGAGAGAAGGCTACTTGTCGAGCTGGTGATTACTATTACCCAAATAAGTAACCAGGTAGGATGCAGTGGTTTAGGGTGTGTAAAATCTCAACTTATACTATCATCTATAACTCTTGCTGCATACCTATACATTAATATTAGTTGTTCTTGTGTTCAACAAGTTTCTACAACAGCAATTTACCTACTAACATCCCATCACCCACCTCACATACCTCAGCATACTTTAAGCAAGAGCTGGGGTACAACAAACACAGATGGCCACAACCATCAGAAAGTAATTTATAGAAGCAGTGGTCCTTGGTGAAAAACTGATATAAATAAGCAATCAATATAGACTAGAATCAGTACTATATTACTACTGTCCAGCCGGACAGTGAGATTTAATGAATAACAAACTTAAAGTTCTGAAAAGAACAAATAAAGTGGGACACAATCATGCGTCCAACACATTACAGAACACAAACAATGACGAAAACAAACATTCAGGCAGGGCAAGAAGGGCTTGTTTGTAATGTGAACAATTAAACAAGAAAGTGAAAACAACCGTTACAATTGAATATCAATTAAAATTGTGTGTACAGTGTTCAAGCAAGTCGACGACGTTTCGATCCCTTTGCAACAATATTGGGATCACCATTAGGACAGAATTAATGCAAGCCTTAAGAACATAAAGCCTGCAAAGCAATTGAGAGAGTGGGAGAAAAGACAGGCAAACAAAAGGGAAGAATTTTAGGGTGGAGTAATTAAAACGACAATCCTTAAACAACGTTGTGCATACGGCGATGTGAATTTGAAAGATAATCTGGACTGTGCATAGGGAAAGTGCTCAAGTGGACTAAGGTGATTTATGAATAATAAAAGCTCAGTGAGAGCGTAGAGCGCTTTCAATTTAGCATTGTGCGAGGAGGTCAAAAAAGCGGCTAGCTTATCATGCGAGTGAAAACGTTGAAGTTCTGTGAATAAGTGGATCTGCTGACGGCGGTGGAGGGCGGGAACTTAACGAGCAGTATTTGCAATGCAATAGGTATCGCATTTGAGAGAGTTTAAGCTATTGGCATTGTAAATAACAATGCCCATTATTTATGTGTTTTGAAAACCTGAAAGCGGTGGGTAAACACACACTTTGTACTTATAGTTGTTGCTTACAAGAAGCAAGGCTGGCAGTAACTGGGCCTCTTTGCACTTCTAGCCCTTTCTTACGAGAAGCAAGGCTGGCAGTAAAAGTGCATGTTTACGCACTGCTTGCAGGTTTTCGAAACCCATAGCTAAGGCATTGTCATTTACAATGCCAATAGCTCAATCTCGCAAATGCGAGACCTATTGCATTGCAAATGCTTGCTTTTTGTGTTCCCGACGCTTTGCCTGGATCTTGCATGCAGTGCAAATTGGTTTGGCTGGTTTAGAGCAAGAATCCAAAGTTGTGCCCTGTAAATGGAACAAACAAGGACTGTTCTGATTTCCACAATTGTATTTTTGAAATGTGTCCAATTAAGGCATTAAACCTTACTCCCACGTTCCCACATGTCGTGCGTGACGCCTCTAGATAGTTCAGTTATCTGGCCAACAGCATGTTCCATCCTGGTACATTTTGTTTTAAATTTAGAAATTTGAACAAAGAAACGTTCTAGTTTGCAAAGTGGTTGGGCTAAAAAGCCAGAACTGGCTTATGGCATCACACATAGAATGGTAGTTTTGTAATAAAATGTTTTGAAAAAGTCTGTTTCAGAAAGCTCGCAAGCAAACCATGTACCTTTCCTGCATCTAATTTTCACCTACACTTGTAAAGACGTCAATCAGAGTGACCGCATGATATTTTCTCCAGGGAAGGAATCCACTTATTTCCTAAACTTACATTTTGGCAACAGCATCGACCCAGAGCCCAAACAAAAATACAGACCTGGGCCCATATTACTGAAGTGCCCCAGGGGTGCAACGGGTGTTTGAGCCTGCTTTGTGCGACCTCCTGGGCACTTTGGTATTGCAGAAGAGGCCGCAGATGCTTATGCGGACACCTTCTGCAAAACAGATAGCACGGCACCCTTCTAGAGTCAGCGCTATCCAAAGAGGGCATTTCCTCATTTGAATGGGGGCATAGCCCCAAGCAGTTGAGGGAAACTCTTTGCCTCTGCGCCAGCTCCATATTAGTGGTGTGGGCGCAGCGCCAAACATGCCTTTAGGAGGCCCACAAAAAAGTGGTGCACTTTCAGGGCACCTCCTAAAGTCAGCTCACTGGAGGGAAGAAAGGGGTCCCATGGACCCCCTCAGACATCTCCTTGCAGGCGGCTGTGGTCACTTACTGCACCCGCCTGCAAGGTTATCTCTCTACCCTTTTAAAAAGTGCAGGCAGGTTGCCGCCTGCACAAAGAAACACGGAGCAGCTTTTAAACAGCGGCTCCATATATCTATAGAATGTGTTGCGCTGGGGGCAGCAAATTCTAATTAATAGGGCGCACGTTCCCTGTTTTCACCTGCTTTATGGTGCGCTGTATTGGAAACAGGAAATTACGCCCTATTTGTAAAGGGCCCACGGGGCCATATTGCCTATACAGTGCACTTTCCCTGTTTGAGCCATGGAGCACCTTTTTTAAATAGGTGGGCCGTGCATTAACAGGGAAAGTGCGCCGTATTACCATGAATAATTAAAGCGAAATACACAGCACCTGCTTCAAAGCCGATTCTTATTTGTGCAGGTGGCACCGGGCTGAACTTTGAAGAGGGGAGAGTGATCCCCTTTCAGCCAGGTGCAGTGAGTGGCTGCACCTGTCTGATAGGGGATGTCTGGGAGCTCCATGGTTCCCCATTTCTCTCCTTCACAGGGATGCCTTTAGAAGACGCACTGAAAGTGCACCACCTTTTTGTGGCACACTTTTAGTGCGCTTCCTAAAGGCATGTTTTCCTCTGCTCCCGTGACCATAATAGGACGCAGAGGCAAAGTGATTCCCCCATTTGCATGGAGCCACGCCCTATGCAAATAATGGCATGCCCTCTCTCAATTGCATTGACTCTAAATGTGCGCCAGAGCCATCTGTATTATAGAATGGGCCACACACGCGTCTGTGGTTCCTTCTGTAATACCAAGATGCCACAGGGTACACAAAACTGGCGCACAAACTTGTTCCACCTCCGGGGCACTCTGTGTAATAAGGCCTCTGAAGTGCTCCGTCATCAACAATATGTTGGTATTGCACATTTGCTGAATGCAAGCACAGAGATATAAAAAAAAGGACGCGCCCCTCCCTCTGAAGATCACCGACTTCCTTACTGTAATTTGTTGTGACTTGTATTCTCATTATGCATCCTTTCCCTTAGTTACCTGTTCCCTGCTGCTCAGCCAGTATGGATGTGGTGTGTGTATGGAATGCTTGATGCGGTTGTGGAGTGCTGGATTGCCTGGTGTGGTTGACAGACAGTTGGAGTGTGTGGGCTGAGCAGCAAGGATGCTGCTCCGTGTGGGGCTGAACTTATTATCCTACTTACCATCCTGTAACTAAGTTTAATAAACCTCTTATCTATAACCTACTTGATGGCTACCCTTGGACTTCCTTTGGATTGTAACGTAGTTCTATTATTCTGCTACCTGTAACACTCTCTCCTCTCCCCAGTCAGTTCCTTTTTTACATCAATCAAGTGCAACTCCAGCACTAGCATTTACCCTGCTTTCTGGAAACCTGTAACTGAGCAATTTTGAGAACAATTCTCCTGGAAAGGCTGTGCAGCATGTAAGTGTAAGCGCAGGGTATAGGGAACAGATATAGGTTTGGTTGGGCGGCGTCCCCATGCTTTGCTCCCTCTCTTCAGGCTTCTCCACCATTTTCGACTGAGAGGTCAAAAGCGAAGGGAAAATCAACACTGCATTTTCCCTTTTCAGACCCGGATAGAGGCAATTTCATTAACGCAGGAACATTGGCAAGTCATCAGGTGGCATACTAGTAGCTACCTGGTGATTGACTAATGTGTTTGCAGGCCCATGTCCTCCTTATAAAAGGACGTGTGAGTGTGGGGCCTGCAATGACTGTACTAATGCAGCCGTAGAGCATCAGTACATGTATAAATATGTTCATGGTAGGAGTTAATGGAAGAACAGCTCCTTCACAGTGATGGCTGTGAAACCAGCCTCCAACCGATCACAACTGATTCTGAAGGAAATACTATTAGGCAGAAATGAATGCAGGTGGAGCCTACCAGCACAAATTAGCCACTGCTGATGTTCTGTAAGAGATCACGAAGACCAGAAGTTGAGTGGTAAGTCTCTTTATTGGAGAGCAGGCTGGTAGGAACTCGCTTGCCACCAGTAACCCTACTCAACTGCCCGTTCTCCACTCAAACCCACATTACAGATCTCGTGGTATCCTGTTACCTGGACACAGTGACTAGGATACCACATGTCTTAGCAGGATGAACAAGCTGTACACCGTTAAGTGCCTGCCTTTAGATGCTATCCAGAACTCCACACACAGATCACTCTTGCATCATAACATTCCACCCTGACTAATGCATCACAGGCTGACTCAGGAAATGACTTACAAATCGCAGGATATCACACAGTTTCCTCCTCCCCCAAAAAATTCTCAAACAAAATGGACTACGCCGAACAAAACAAATCAAAATATCGTTGATCAAGCTAAACACTAATCTTACGTATATGACCCACGGTACACAAACCCTATGTATAACGCATGATCTCATTCCAGTACAGCACCAGTTTCACTTACAAGCATATAACCAATAGTAGCCCAGCTTCCTATACTCCTACAACACCAAACTGCAAACACAACCTCTCCAATCATCATACAAATTCAAAGTAATAACTCCAACTTCACCCACATTGGGTAAAACTTTCACTTAACACCTTTGCTCGTAAATACCCATCAAAACTTTTTCGAAACACCATCATGCCTCACCACTGTACGGCTATACAGAAACAATCAGGGCACAACCAATCCAGTGTGTGGAACACACATCCTGTGGGGACCATCACACATTAGGAAATACGCCAATGTAAAGTAAACCAAGCAATTAAGAAATGGGCTTATCCAGTGGATACAACAACGTGGAAACAATAAGCATACCACTATCTAGAGTCTGCACTCTCCATGCAACACAGCACAAATTTGCCTCTCACCCAGTGAAATCGGTATTCTCTACACAATGCAGCATGACAGGAATAACCCTCAGTGAAACTCTCATTATCCATGCATTAAGACATTGTATTGGTAAATACCAAGGTATTGACAACTTATTAGGAGTAGTAGATCATACCTCAGCTTCGACATTCATCTGCCGCTCCTGTACTCCATGCATACAGAACATTTGTTAATCGCAACCATCCACTTAGTAGAGCTACACAAAAAACAAAGGGAGAGTAACATGAAGTACAAGATACCACATCTTCTTGTATACATCTACCTCCTCTATTCTTGAACCTCAACTGCATCTAGAGTAACCCTCTACCCGAGTTGCAATTGTTCCTCTCTTATACATGTACTGGTCAACATTATTGCTACTTTATCAGTTTTGTCTAGCCGCATGCGATTTGGTTAAAAAAACAACTAAAAGTGAATTTGAGTTATTAAAAAATGTACGATGGATGACGTTTACCAAGTTTCTTTTCAAATCCAAGTTGAGGTTTGTCATCAACCTTTTTGCCCTTAACTCCAAGTTCTTGATTTACAAAAAAGAAGAACTCTACCCTATTCCTCTCGCGTTTTACTTTTGCTCCGAATTTATCACTTAACTTTCCTTCCTCAGCCACCATGTCTCGTTTGTTCTTATGGTGACTTTATTTCCTCTACACAAATTGTAATTCTTTCGGCGGGCTATGGGTCTTGAGATTAACGTTTCAAAAAACAATTTTATGGTAGTCAGACCCCTTAGTTATTTAAAAATGCCTTAGCCTTAGGCAATGAGAAATTGGTGTGGGTTTTTAGATGTGAATATTTGGGCATTATGGTAGATGGTAGAGCTTAGTGGTCCCCTCACATCCAGAAGAGAAGGGCAGTGCTCGAACATCTGGCACCAATGGTCTATAAAAAACATCAAGGGACAATTTCAAGCGTCAGATTCTCTGCCTTTGAGTTATACAAACCAAGTCCAACCAGGTGCCTTCTATGGCGCCGAACTTTGGGGCCACTTGAATATAGAATCACTCACCCTTAGTGAAAATAAGTTTGTGCATTCGCTCCTTCATCTCCCCAAGAGTACCCCCTTAATACCTATTTTTCTTGATGTGGTACTCAAACGGGTGGCATATACTATCTGGCTAAGGCCCCTGATGTACTGGATAAGGATCTAGACCACAGAGGAGTTTAAGCTATACTGTAACGCAGTGAAGGACCTGTTATCCATCAACATAGGTTTTACTTTGCCATGGTTTAGGCATGTCCAATCCAGGTATGAAAAACTGGGCCTTGGATCTTTTTGTTTGAACCCTACATTGATGGCTCATTCCACAAAGAAACCGTTAAAAGCCTGCTATTGGGCCTGTATCCAAGCTAATCTCTTCCATTCATCCACCCATGGGAGACTGACAAACCAATGTCTCCTTCTTAAAGACACTCCCTCATTGTAGGCATTCTTGGATATTCCCCGACAACAACTGGCAAAAACTTTACTTTTGACGTTCCATTATGGCACACTTGCGATAATGTCCCTTACATCCATGTGGACTGCTGGCAGAAGCACTTACCCTAAAGACCTCTGTACACTGTGCACCTTGACAGCAAAAGAAAGTATAAGGCATGTCTTGTTTTTCTGACCTGCATATAAAAAACCGAGAAACAAGTGGATTGGCCCACTCTAACCATCTAGCCATTAGGAGGCACACTGAGGCCTTAAGGGGACTAAAGGGTGATACATCTATTTACACAGTGGCTACGTATTTCTATTGGGTCTAATAAGGAAAGAAAAATGCCAAAAACATTAGGCATGGTTGAGCAGGCTGATTGGTAAAGCACGCTTGGCTATATAAAGCACATCCATTCCCCTGTCTGATCGATCATTTAAGAAATGAACAAACTGTATAGTTATTTAGAAACATGTGCTAGGGACAGATGTATTTATTTATTTTTATTTTATTTATTTTCTTTAATTCGCGATTTGAGTTTCTGTGCCCTTTCTATTGCAATTATCTAGAACCGCCCTGCGGGAAAAAGCTCAACAAATAGTAGGCTTGTTTTATAGCATTGCATAGCATTATGGCACTAGATCTTTTTTATCAGCTTTAATTCTATTTTGCCTCTGATTTTAAGGTGTAGGCAATATAACTTTTTAATTCCATCCAATGGAAAGTGGGAGTCGAATGGACATGAAATGCTATAACCGGTATTATGCACATTGCAGTTTGGATTTAGGGCTTAAGTGTTTCACCCAAACATTGGTATATTTTATGAAATGAAACATTTTGTGTTTTTTTTTTTTTTGTTTTGTTTTTTTCTCATGGAATGAAACCTTCCGAAATTAACATTTAACCCATCCTCCTCCCCAGTCTCATCCAGTTCCTTCTTACCCAGCCCCCATCCTCCTCCGTTTATTATCATCCGTCATAACGCTTTTTTATGGTGGATTTTTTGTTTCTGTTGAGAGTCCCCTTTCCCCTTCATTTGCTCAGATTATCCAAACCCTGACAATTTTGACATGTTTATTAACATCTGTTCCCTCCCAGCTACCTCCATACTCCGTCTCTTCTATTGACACTCCCTTTTCATCTCACTTGATGCTGTTTTCTGTCATCTTACTTTTTTTGTCTTTTCTCCCTTTGCCCTTCCTCCTTGCCTCAGTTTCAGTTTTGCTGACCATCCTCCGCATCAGACCTTCTCTGCTACATGCTTTCTCATCAGGTTAGTGCTAGAAATTTTAAAAAAAACTATTGTGACCCTGCCTTTCTTTTTCTTTTTTCTTTTCTGTGTAGAAGTCCAAGTCCTTATCTTTTCAGAACTGTAAAGATTTTGTGTTCTTTTTTTAAAAAAAATTGTATAATTAGGACCTGCAAATAAATGCTTGGTCTGTAATGTATTTTGTCGCCGTCACTGATAAATTAATTTAATGAAAACTGTCCTAAGCAAAACGGATTGGGAGAGCTTGATGTGGATGTCCCTTCATGAAGCTTTGACAACCCAAAATAATGAGGACTTCTGGAGGACAGCCGTGGCTTGTTTAAATGGCCAAACAACCGCATTAGATTTTTGTGTGTACAACCCCAGGAGTGGATGGCCTATTTCAGTAAATTGTACTCCAATATGTGTAGCGAGATCAGGAAGACTGTGTGCCTTTAGGACACAGTGCTTCATGTAACTCCACCATCCTTACGTTTTCGCCAAATGAAACAATAGATGCGATTACTTCTTGTATCCCTGCTCCTGCCCCGGGTCCTGACAGGAGTACAAGCAATTTACATAGGGCAAATAAGGAAATTTGTGGGCATATATAATTTTTTTTCTCCAACACGATCCCCTCTGGTACGGATAGCCCTTCCTCATGGAAATTACCAGAAATTATTACAATTTACAAGAAGCTGGATCTGTCCAACCTGGGTAACTGCAGGCATATAAGCCTGATTGATTCCCTGCAGAAACATTTTTGTAAGCTTGTTTTGGCCCATCTACATGACCGGATTAGCGAAGAGTGTCTTGTTGGATTCGAAGGCAGGTTTAGTGCCAATGTAAGCACTATAGACCAGGGTTTTAATTTTATCTGTATTTACTGGAACGAGGTGATAATTAACAAGGGTAAACTTTGTGCTGCTTTTGTGGATCTTCGATCGAATTTTGATCTGGTCCCCAGAGGCAAGTTGTGCAGGGTGCTGGAAGAAATGTGTGCACCCGCCCCCTGTCGAACATTCTAGAACGGCTGCAAGCTGACAACCTGCCCAAGTCAGATGGGGGAGGAAGAGGCATTAGCAGATCCCGTCCATGTAGATTGTGAGGTGAGACAGGGGTGTGTTCTGGCCCCTACTCTGTTCACCCTATATATCAAGGAAGAGATTGACTTTGTGAACAGGGATGGTTGTGATGCGCCCAAAATAGGGGGGGGGAGGAAGATTCCTGCCCTCCTATTTGCAGGCGACACCCTGCTGATTTCCAAGGCACCACATGGGATGCAACAGACCTTCGAGTTGTTTTGTGAGGTGTGGGGGGCTTGGTGCTTAATAGTTCTAAGACCAAATGTATGTCACCTAACAGAAGGTGACGCGATGCAAGGGATGTCTGTTGGTGGGTGACATTCAAATTCAGCAACAGCATCTATTTGGATATCTAGGCACAAGACTTACACCACATTTGTGTGGGCACCACACTTTGAAAAGGCACAGTTGTCCCTAATACAGCACACTGCAAGCATAGAAAAGATTCATAGAAAACTATTTCTAGAAGGGTGGCCCCAACCCTCGAGATCTAAAACATTGAGGCAATGGGTTGGTCATGTATGAGGTAGAGTTATGGGGTTGCACTTATAGACAGTCTTACTTTAGTGGAGCACAGTTTTTTAAGATCTCTTTTAAATCTCCTAGCGATTACCCCATTGACCCCTCTTTATCTAGACCTGGCCCAAAAAAGGATCTCTCATAAAATAGTGTAGACTTCTTACTTTTTAGCATTGATTCTGGTCTGCGCTAGAATCCTATTGGGTGGGCCGTAGAGACCTCATGGATTTCCAGTGCGTTGAAAAAATCCCCTGGTTTCGATATGTCAAACATCTACTTCAGAAATTGGACCTAGAAATATACTGGTCCTCCCCTGAGATACTGTGTATGATTTCCAGAGCCAGTATAAAAGCGGACTATTAGGAGTGTGCCTCGGTTGAAAAGGCATTGAACTGCAAAGGAACGCTATCACTAGCTTTCGTTGATTTTGAACCCTGAGTGCAGTACGAGCACACAATTGATGAAAACGTACCCCCACTGGCAAGGAAGTTATATTTGCAATTTAGGTATGGATCTCTACCAATTAAAGCCTTCAGCTGCAAATGACAAGAGAAGGGCGTTGCTGTTGAACTATGTCCTGCATGCCAGGAGATTTCAGAATCATTAACCAACGTTCGCTTCTTTTGTCCATCTTTTCACCTTCTCAGAAATTTGGCCACCAGAAAGTGCATAGAGGCGCTTAGACTATTGACAACCGATACAGGCAGAGTAGTGGTTTTTGGTATAGCCAAATACCTAATGACCCTAATGGATTAGATTTATAAAGACTACACAAGAGAATTACTGCTCTCACAGTTCAGCAGTGGGCACTGGAGTCTAGTACTCTTGCAGCTATGATTGCCAAGATTAGATGCAAGTACGGAAAGAGTGCCTTTGTAAGGTTTTTTCATAAATGCACTGGCCACCCAAAACTACGATGTTGTCCATTACTGTAGTATCTAATTCCATCATTGGTCGGTCCAGTTTTTCCATCATATTCCATATTGTCATTTAGAGGCATTTGATGTATTTATGCATTGGTCACTTTAATACAATTACATAGTTTGCACTTTACAGTAGCATTCAAGATCATGGTTATGGCCGATAGTCTAAACTTGTGCTGCTAATTATCTTAGATTTCGCAGTTTCCTTGCTGCTACTATGATGTACCTATTGGCTCTTTTTGTCTTGAACTTCAAATTGGTTAGGGGCTTTTTATGGTGTACTAGTTTCCTGTAGATATTCATGTTTGCAGGGTCTAATATGTGCTTCCTTAGCAAGGGTTTCATATAATCAAAGAGATGATTGGTGAACGGATGACCTACTCATAGGTCTCTTTGTGCACAATTTATAACTTGTTACCTTTAAAGAGATTTGTTTTGAGTCATTTTCTGAAGCTGGAAAAGCTGCCCAATGCTTAAGATATTGTGGTAGTGAGTTCTAAAAGAACCGCACTGTTTAACTCGCTTTAGTTGTAAAGTTGATCAGTGGCATGTTTAACCTATTTTTATCTTGGCTTCCTAAATATCTTAGAGTTTAATATATGCAGCTCTACTTAACCAAATAATGTTGCACCAAACCATAGGGACATTTGTACATGCATCTTAACAATTTGAAAGTGATTTGGTCTTAGAACGCCAATTGAGGTTTGAGTTGGGTTGTCTCTCCTGCCGAAGTCTGACATTAGCATGACCGTGGCATTCAGAGCTCTATGTAAGGGACTACTTTGCGGACTGTTACTCCTACAAATAGGCAGTTAGAATAATCTAATTATGGGTTAACTACTGCCTCTAGCACCAGTGTGGATAGTAGTAGTAAAAGGGCCTGTAATTTTATTATTTGATGGGAGCTGCAACGATTCCTATATAGCTATGAGGACTATTTTAATATCAAAGATAATATTTCATATTTTTTAGTGTGGGTGTTTGAGTGAAAATGCCAAGTGCGACCCAAACATCACTGGTGTTGAAATAGATGGAGAGATGTTGTGCCGAATGTAATGTCTGTCTTCATTTTGTTGAGTTGGAGAGTTATTTTTAAGCAGGTATCAGCGTACTTCAGTACTCCATGCCCGCTGTCATGGGAGTAATCCCAAGACTACTTGACGTATAGCAGTGCATCATCGTCAATATAATTTTACTAATAGTGGGCTCAGATATTAAAAAAATTGGTGACCGTGTGAAAGGGAGGAAGTGAAACAACTGATTAAATTGTGGTCAGTGTCACCCATCATGGCCAACCTCTCTAGCAGACTGGAGAGGTTTACGGTGTTGAAGGCCACAGGCCGCTCTAGTGTAACCCACAGATAGTCTCCTTCCTTTGTGAGGCAAAAAGTAATATCCCAGAGGCCAAGAATGTGGATTTCATTGACTTGCTTTGGGGAAAAATACGTATTGTAGGGGAAATTGGCAACTGTAAGATTGCAGATGCTGTTGAAAAAACAAAAAATTACCTGCAGGTTTTTTCCTTTCTCAGTACTGGCAAAATTGTATTTGGTCTAAAATTGGATAGCACTGAGGATCTAATTTGGAGTTTTTTTGTTTTTCGTGCTGTCTTTGGTGCTGTTGTTGGCATTGTTGGAGAGACATTTGAGTTGAGCACTGCTGAAATTAATAATTGTATATGTGGTCATGCAGTACACAAGATGATGTAAATTACATACATACCAAGTTGCTATGTCCTTCACAACTGAATGCATGCTTCCATTTCTTCTTCAGGAGGCAAATAATCCGAATAGCCATTTCACCCTGGAGAGTTTGACCTACACAGCATTCAACTTGTTCATTGCGGGGACAGAAACCACATCATCCACAATTCGCTGGGCAGTTAAATTAGCATTGAAATATCCAGAGATGCAAGGTAAGAAATAAGGCACAAAATCTTAAACTATTCTAGTATTTTGTAAAATGGAAAACCTGCATCTATAACTTAGTTATTCTGCTAAAGTGTGGCAAACAACTTAATAGGGACCAGTGGATGATCGGAGGACTTTATCAAATGGAAAACTTATCTAATAACACTTGCAAGGACTTCCAAAAGAGTTTTTTAGTGTTTTGGGCTGTCTTTCTCTGAGTGAAATCCAGTATGAATTTGATGGCCTCCCATTGTGCAGTCTCTGGCCTTTGTTTCCTAGCAGAGGGCCTTGTAAGGATGGTGGCTTTTCTTGCCAAGTATTTTTTCATTAATTTATTTATGAAATGTTCTTTCCCCCCACGGACATGGCACTGAAGTCCTAACAGAGTAAAGGAGAACTAATGGCACAGAAATATAAAACCACAAACAGTAGATTAAGTGAAAAGATAGGCCATCAGCGTTTTCTGAAGAAGGTAGTCCTTAATACCCTTCTGTAGCACTGAAGTGTGGAGCAATGGCAAAAGCTATGGCAATGTTTTTGATTTGAGCATCAAGTTGTGCGCTGGCTTAATGCTAGATTTTTAGGTCGAGCCTAACGCAGCGCGCAAGCGTTGCATAGGAGATGACCTCTTGGAATCAGTCTGGACTTTTTCGGAAACTCGTGCATGTACTGCACTGTTTCCAATGAGCACTCATGCATGTATGGCATTTACCTTGCGGGAGCGAGCAGCTGCACCATCTGTTTCCAATTATCGTGCTTGTTTACATTTGCATGTCTCGCGGTCACATTAATTGAAAACAGATGGCGGTTGCGTTCACTTTTGCGGCTGCTTGTTATTCCAGGCCTCTGATTAAAGGCGCAGGCCCTTTACAGACGGGGGCTCTGCAATGCCCGCCTGCTCTCTCTTAAATCGAAGCTTTGTGTCCGTCTACTTGGACAAGACAGACGCTTCCTGCACTTTTTAAGCCAGACTAACAAGCAGATTGTACAACCACGAATGCTTTCCAATGATGAAAAACAATCACCCGCGAATAAGTTCTCCACAAAAACAATTTCTCTTAGCTGTAAATAAGGACTTGCATACAATAAATAACTTCTCGGTCAAGCTTAACAGAAAAATCCCAGTTTGCTGCCTTGCTCACTCGCCCCCGCTGACATGTGAAACGTGCACAGTCCCCTAGTGTCTGGCGCGAGGCGGCTTTCTTCCTTCGTGGATCATGCATCGGCGGTGACACATTTATATCTTGGGAGCCCCTGCCAAGCAGGCAGCGCTCACCTGCCCTCCATGACAGCGCGTGCTTAGAAAAGCACGTTTACCAGGGGCGTAGGACACGTGCGCGCTGCCCTTGTTAAGATTTGTTTTGTTTCTCTTTTTAACATGTGGACTTGCCCCTGGAGCCCTCAAAGTTGAAGGCAGCTGTGACTGGCTAGAGGCACCGCTCGGGATCCAGAGGATCCCGCCCACGTGTCAAGGACTGATCCAAATCAAAAGGTGGACCGGGAAGGCGGGTTACATCACCTAGATATTGTTTAAACTTACGCTTGGGGAGGGGAGGCGGTTCAATTGTGGTGTACAGGTCGTTGTTTATGTTCACTTTTAGGAGGGGGAAGCCGAGCAGTAAAGCATGGGCTTGTATTATGAGGATAGCAGCTTGTTGATAGGAACAGCTCCCTCCCCACTCGGGTCATCCATTGTCCCAGCTCCTAGATTCCTGGCATTCCCGGGCTGCGGAGAGCCACACCAAGACCAGAAGAGAATGGCTTCTTGTGAAAGAACTCCCTTTCCTTCTGTTTATAGTGGTGCTGCAGCCCCATAGTGGGCTGTGCATGGAGCTTTACAAACTGTTCTCTCTGGCTAGACACTCCATCCCCTCTGTCTGTCCCCGTGCACTGGTGCGTGTCCACGCTTTAGCACCCGAGGTCACCCCCTCCCATACCATACAGAGGACAGCCAGCCTTTAACCCTCTCTTCCCTGCACATACTGGCCTATTATGCCCCTACCTCCCTAAAACACTGCCCCTCCATGTACAACGCTCCCCAGCATGCGCTCTACACACCGCACCCCTCTTCATTCCCTGCGCAGCACAGCTCTCACTACGTCACAGCTGCACAATGAGTGGACTCGCACCCCACCCTGACCCAGGCGTCTTTTTTTTTTTTTTTTTTTTTTCCCATATACACTCCACCCACCCTTCCGCTGCACACTATGTGCCCTCCTTTTACAGTTCTCCACCTCAGTCTTCATACACTGTAAATTCTACGTGCCTTTTAAAATATTAACCATACGTTTCTCTACACGCTGCCCCCCAACATTTCCTCGATACTTCACTGCACCTTTTAACCTACGCTTCCCCTATGCATTTTCAAACCATATTTTCTCGTTCTCCACTACACCCGGTTATTTCCTTTCTCAGTACACTGCTTCCAACTTTCTCCCTGTCCCCGACCTCCCCACCCCTCTACACATAGCAGCGCAGTGCTCTTGTCCTGCCACTTATCTGTGCTACTGCCATCCCCTCCCTAAGCCCCTCTGTCCAAATTTCACCCAATCATTTCCTTCACACTGCCTGTTCCAATGCCCCTTAGTCTGCCGGTCCCCTTCGAGCACTGCTCCCCTCCCGTTTTATTTTACGTTTGTGTCTAGTTCTATATTTTCTTACTGTCCACTCTCAGCTTCAAATTGTTTTCTCGCACTGTCTGCTTCCTTCCAGATGATATTTTCATATAAAATCCTTTCCCTTTCAATCATCTATTTGTTGCTTTCCTTCCCTCCTCCTCATTTTTATCAATTTATCTCTAATCTGCTTTTCACTTTTCTCCTCCACTCTCCCATACATACCCTTCTATTACCTCCTCTCTCCACCCCTTTCTGCATTCTTTCTCCTCACCCCTTTCCCCACAACCGTTCTTAAGTTCACACCTTTTCCTATTTCTATCCATATCATCCCCTAGCGACCTCTTTCTCGCTCACACCCCCCCCCCCCCCCCCCCCCAAAGCTCGTCTCTTCCATCCTAGCACACATTTGGCAAATACAAAAAGCTCAGTGGGTTAATGCATTTCCCTGCAGAAACTTTTGGATAGCATGCCAGCCACAGGATCACTTTTTAGGTAGGCCATTTTGCCTCCAATCCTTTTGAGGTCGGCAAACCAAGCCCCGTGGCATGGGGTGATAACACCCGCTATTTACAGTGCACACCATACATCATCGGGCAAATAGTCAGCCCACTTCAGCTGTTCACTATAAGTGATGGCATTTTGCTTCTCCATATGCGCATATCCACTTAAAATGTAGTGCACTTCACTGTCGGCTTCTGTACACTTATCTCCACCTTGGTTTCGTCTCATTTCATAATTGTTGCATTTATTTTTGTAAAAGATAATTTTTACATATTTTATTTCAAACAGGATAAAACCATTTTACATGGCACAATTTGGACTTTTATTACTTTTAACGTTGTAATGCCTAATGCATATATTTGCCAAAAAATCTCACAAACCTATTGCCCATGCTAATACTTGTTTTTAATTAAGGTAACCTGTACTCGTCAAAAGAAGCATGTGTACTGTGATACCCTCAGGTTGTTCTAGAGCAAGCTATAATCATTGAACTTGTCACAAAGATATTACAAAAACACAGTACAACTAGTGACACTTCCCCATACCCCTTTTGATCAGCATACATGTAAGGGCTACAATTTCACCATACTATAGCATCTAGGCCGATGTTCTAACCATCCAAGCTCCCATTTATCTCCATGCCTCCCAGAATTGTCTGTATTTCTAAGCCTCCTCTAAAACTGGGACAGAGGCATATAAATTCCCCTAAATGTTTGTGGATAGGATGATTTACCATTTTAACTCTAATTCAGAAATATTTGGGGACCGTGTTGTAAGCCTTGCCATACTTCAAAAGTAAAAGGGGGGGGGGGGGGGAGTAAAAGTACACACTGGCACACCTTAAGGGCATCCTGCATGCAATAGCATTTCTCCAACAGCTTTGATAGCAGTAGAAAGAATGTTATAGCTCTGTTAACTTGCATCGAGGCACTTGCCTGTGTGCTTTAAAGTGCCTTACCATGTACCCATAAATGTTTACTAATGCAAGCGAATATTTCTAAATCGGAGTACTTGAACTAGTATGTAGAAGTTGTATAGCTCTTCAATTCCTGGCTCCACAACACCTAGAAAAATATGCTGCGGGGCTAAACACTTATAAGGGCCCAAAGGCGAGATCTATTGGCCAGGCTAATGCTTGTTCAAACCCTGTCACTATCACTGCTCATTAGGCACTACAGTAGCCCTGTAGGCTTTTTACAAGGGTAGATGACAGTGTGCAAGTATTCATTTCTTAAATTAACAATAAATAAGTTTACTTTGACAACCAAACAATTAACTTTAAATTAAGTTAAAATTAAATTCCTTTTAAATTGCATTTCATTTTCAATTTAAGAAATTAAATGTAAATTAAGTTAAAATTGACAATGTATACTAGGTATTTTTCTGTTATAGAAAGGTCATAAAATCAGATTATGGATGTTAGCACTGAACAGTGTTGGCAAGAAGGAAAATAACACTGCATTGGGCATGGTAAATGGATAAGGGACTTAAAAGGATGGGCTCTGGTGGTTGATCATATGGAAATGATGAGAAAGGATGACAAGCACACTGAGGCCTTTTCTGTTAGAGCTGAAATGTTGAATAAACTGGTAGACCTGCCAAATAATAGGCCACCCTATTTGGTTTATACAGGTAGTACTCTCTGGGGAGTGGTTAGCCTCTCTGTGGCAGATCAGTGGTTCTATAGATGTATAGCTGCCTGCATAAGATGATGTACAAAACTCTCTACCCAACATAGATATGTGACAGTAATAAGATTTGAAGAGGGGATTGTCTGTCTCTCTGGCCGAGCCAGACTCTTTGTTGTTGAACAATTCAGCGAAAAGAAGTAAAAACAATGTAAATTGACAAGTAAACAATTAAGCTGAAAATAAGCAACAATTTGAGGAAATTTTGTTCAAATGGGTATGCTCATGGTAGCACTAGAAGTGTTTATCATACTGGCCATTCAAGAATATTGGTGAGCGGGAGGCACATTTACAATTTTCTTCCAACACACGTTCTCAGAGGCTTGTTCTTTGTGAAAAGAGAAGGCACACATTCCCATAATTGTCCCTATTCTTAGCATAAAACATCTACCTGTCTAGATGTACCACCAGTTGATGCACAATGGTTATTATGTGGGATATTCCACCCATTGCATATTTTTCGGTATTGTATGGCTAGCAAAATTAAAAAATCCCAGAATGTATTTTTAAAGCGCAAACCAGGCCTTTTGGTTGTTCAAGTGCAGCATGCTCGAAGTAGAAATTATACATTGAAGAAAAGAGACAAAACAATAATTTGGTCAATTTTCAACGAATATGGTGAAATGCGATAAACAGTATACAATGGCAGCGGGACGTTAGGGAGTGAGAATAAAACAATGAAACCACTAAGCCATCACGTGGGATGCCACGTGAGCCCGGCAACTGAACTAAACTACAATTTTGAACGTTCCAGTCATTTTATGTTTTTTTTTTCAGTGCAGCCTCTGTCACGTTTACTAACTTTAACAGCTAAAGTCAACACTTGGCAGCTACAAACTTGACATTCTCAGACTCAGACACATTTCAAGGGGAAGAAAAGCACTTGTTGTTCTCGGTTAACCATCTGCTTTTCAAGTCGAAAAAAAGTGACCGGTTAAATTGGAAAAAATAGAATAGTGAATGATTCTGGGACTTGGCATTCAGGGGCAGTTCATTGCCTAAATAAATAACCAAATAAATGTAATAATTTTCTCACAGAGAATACACAAAATGTTCTCACATTTCAGAAAAAATCCAGAAAGAAATAGATGAGGTGCTGGGATCCCAGCGCTGTCCCTCCATGGAAGACCGTCTCCAGATGCCCTTTACTGATGCCTACATCAATGAAGTCCAGAGGTTTGCCAGCATCATTCCCAATGGGCTTCCGCATGCAGCACTCCATGACATCAAATTCAAAGGCTACATCATACCAAAGGTAAGCAAAAGAACGGGGTTAAGGTGCTTTGAACCAAAGAAGAAAATGTAAGGCTTTACCGTGTGTTTGATAAACATGTAGTATTTCCCAAAACTAGTTGCTTAACGAAAAAAATCCTTTTTCATTCTTACTGTAATTTCTTAGTTTATTTTAATCAGGAAGAGATGCAATTTAACATGGAAATGTTATTGCCATTTACAAGCTCACATAGAGCAGAAAGGTAACAAAATAATTTTGCTTAATATTGGTTACCTAACATCCCTGTTACGAAATGTTTAATTAAAACGCTGAAGGTAAATACCCTTTTTAACATGTGGTAGAAATCAATCTATAGAAAGATTGTTTTAAATTGCATTTATATACTTTAAGGTTTCAAAGCCAGTAATCTTCAAAATGTTTCTCTGTTCGCTTGTGTATAACGTTTGCATAGATCCTTTTTCCTTTCACCTCCTACCATCCTACTTTCTGTCACTGCCATGCGTTTAGCATATTTTAAAATGGTGTTTTATGTCGATATTTCTCAAACCCCCCATTCTCTTTCTCTGCTTATTCTTCCTTTGCCTTGACTTATCACTCACTACCACTTTCTCCCTCTTCCCTTTAATATGGAAGGACACAGTCCCTAACACGCTCCTTCACCCATTTTAAAATGAGATTGTTTTCCCCCATCATGCACGTCCTTTTTTTCTACTTTTTTTTCTACTTTTGTTTCTGTGGTGCCCTTATTACACCCGTTGTCCTAGTCTTAACCCTGCACCTACCTTGCTACGCTCTACCATTATTTATATATCTCTTTTTTACACATTGACATTAGAATTATGGGGCCAGTGATGTATTCCCATTCGCAAACCCAAGAATGTTCAGTTGCAATTGTACAGCGAATGGTTTGTGAATGGCAATGCAATTTGTGACTGGAACTATATATTAATAGGTCAGATCACAAATTGTCCATTTGCTGGATGTTGCATGATAGCCAAATAAATATTATGTAGTTAAGACGCAGTTGGCACCTCTTGAACAGTTCCGGGGTAGCAGGCTGCCATTAAGTCCGGTTATGGGGACAGTTCATCCATTGCAAACACCCCAACTTGGGGTTTGGTAACCGATCCCTGGTTTACAATTGTAATTGTAGTCACAAACCATTAATAAATGCCACTGTGACTTCCAAATAGGATGGGAACATCTCTTTCATCCCCTTCATAGTTACGATTTTGAAATGGATTGTAAACATTCTTTTACGAGTAAAAAACACTTTTGGGACATCATAAGGATTTGATATATTGTAAAAAAAAAAAAAAAATGTTTTGGAAACGCATATTCTGTGTTTTTGAGAATTGTATACTTTGCAATCAAAAAATACATTTATACATTAGGCTTGTTTCCTAGCCAGGATTTACCATGGTGTGCACATTTATTTTACGTTTATACATTTCGTTTGACATTGATACTAAGTTTACTTTTAAGTGTTACAGCTCTTTTTTTCTACTATTGCCGTTTAAACTCCATTTCTATTAATTTGCTTTCCCGCTAAACGTGTTTTGTTTATCTAGGTTCTCAGAAAAGGGCTTATTGTATTTTGGTTTTCTGTGAAGTTTCACGCGATTCTACATTCTGTCTCTGAATTACGAATGGTTTCTGCTAGAAAAAGTCTGGTAGACACTAATTGCAAATAAGTGTCCAAAGATGTCCAATAATGTTTTTTTCAACCTATTTATATGACAAAATGGCAAACTAATTATGTGGGGTAACTCTATAGCTGTGTCTTAGTATTACCACTGATTGTAACATACACCTCTAAAAAAGTGCATAATTATTTAAAATGGGACTGAACGAAGAGTGCGGTCAGCCAAACCTCTCAGCGGTTCCTTTCCTGGGGCAGCTTCTAGGTCCGAAGAGATGGTAAAAACAAGCTGCAGGGGATTTAGGTATGACATAGGTGGCAGTCTGATGGGTAAGTGAGAACTCATGCTGGCGAACCTGCAATTAGCCTCATTTTTCAGAAGTGACTGTCTCTTCTCTGTACACTTATCCAGTGGAGTAAGATAGCGGTGGTGCCAATGTTGAGAACCAATACCATCACCACCCCTCGAGAGGTGGGGCTGGACTGGAGCCCTCCAGCTGTGCCAGCAAAATAACGGGCTTGGTGGGGGGGTGCCATTGTGGCAGTGGAAGTATTTTCTAGAGAAACATCACTTAATGAGGTAGGTGCTGGTCAAAAGCCCAGGGCCTGGGTTTGAGCAGTGTTGAGTGATTAGTGATCGAAACAGGCTGTATTATGGCGCTAGTGAGAGCTTGCAGCCCCTATATTTTGAAGGGGGATCCCCAGCTCCATGATCTATGAAGGAGAACTCTAAATTAGTTGTCATATCCCCAGAAAAAGGAAGATCAAAATAGGGATGTTAAAGTGTGACTTCTACCCAATGCTTGTCAGTTGCAAGTGACCCTTGGGTGAGGGTGATGTGATTAGCGACTCTTCTGAGCTCAAACCCAGGGGAAGCTATGCTTTTAAAAGCCATGTGAGACCTACAACAAAACTCCATATGCATTCAAACCAAAGCCTCTGAATGAGGTACTGTATGAAGTTAAGGGACAGGAGGGGGGGCGTGGCCAAGCCACGAGCTGAGATGGCCGCGCGGCGTTGAAGCTCCGCCGACGACTCAGCACTTACGCTGCCTTTCCTGACATCCTAATGCGGGTGCTGGGTGCCCGGCTCCGACGCTGACTCTCCTACGGCCCCGGGGCACTCTGGGATAGTGATCTGGCCCCGACTTCACCCGGGACGACTGGCGGATGGCAGGGGATCGCGTACCTGAGGCCCAAGATGGCGGCCTTTGCCGGCGGCCGAGGACGGGAATGCGGAGGCAGCGGCCGATTGGGAGGCAGGTACCCGGGGGGGAGTTGAGGGGGGGGTATTGAGCGCTGGGGTGCGGCCTGGTGGGGGTCTGCTTTGCTCCCCACGCCGCTACTGACCAGAGGACGGCCGGCGCTTGGCTTTAGCCCTGCGCTGTGGTCGCGGCCTCTCTCGTTGTCTCCTTCCTGGGGCCCTGGGCTAATTCGGTCGGGGGGCCTGGGGGAGGTGGCGGGACGGCTTGTTGGCGGCGGGGGTGAGTTGGGGGGACTCCGCACTGGGCCAAGCGCCCGGGCTGCCTCTGCCCCTGCCCTTGGGCCCTCGCTTGGTGGATCCTGTGTTCCGCGGCCTGTGAGGACCGCTCTCCTTCTCCCCCACCCTGCACCACCTGCCCGAGGCTGCTGTTGGCACCACTGAACTGCCTCTCTGCTTGGTCCGGATCCCATGACCCCGTGAGAGCGCTCCCTGGTCCGGAGGGTTGAGGCGTTGCCCTGCTGCTTCGCGTCCTGTGGCGGTGCATGGGCCTGGGATGCTGCGGGGCCGGAGCCGGCCAGATAGGGTGCCGCTACATCACCTGTACTACTGGCCCGATAAGCTGCGGATAGACCCATACTCCTGAGCCGTCACTTCATCGTCTTGGTGCCGCCTTTGAACTACGACAAGCGGGCCGGTTGCTGTCCAGCCGTGTGGGGGCATGGGTCGCAAGGACCCAAAGCAGAAGACGTTGCCCTTTGGAAAGCTACCTGAGCAACCGGCGGACCATCGCCCAGAAATGCCGGCCCCATCGGGAGGCCCGGCCTGTGATCCGGCGGCCTGTGCCCCATCCCCAGACTGGCTGCAGGAGATGCGTGCTGGGTTTAGGGCCCTCGATGGTCGCTTTGATGCCCTAGACAAAACGCTAGAAACAATGGGGGCCAAGATCCAGGCTCATGATCAGCGCTTGGTGGAGGCTGGGGCCCGGATATCCGCCGTGGAGGATAACGCAGTGCAAGAAACCAAGAGCATAGATAGAATGGAACGCATATTGAAGGAGGTGGCCATCAAGAACGACGACTTGGAATCGCGCAGTCGGCGCAACAACGTGCGAATCACTGGGGTTCCGGAGTCCACGGCTACCGGCAGACTGGACGTTTTTGTGGAAAAGCTGTTATCGGACATTTTTGGGAGAGACTCCTTCACACCGGGCTTTGTGGTCGAGAGGGCACACCGCTCCCTGGGGCCGCGTCCTAATCCGGGGCTCCCCCCCTCGCCCGCTGATTGCCCATATTATGAACTTCCGGGACCGCGATACGGCCCTGCGGCTGGCTAGGGAGAAGGGTGAGATCACTTGGCAGGGCTCGAGACTCTCATTCTACCCGGATTTTACCGCCATGGTCCAGGAGGCCAGGCGGAAATACGCGGGGGCGAAGGCGGCGCTCCGCAACCTAGGCCTCAAATATGGCATGCTCTACCCGGCCCGACTGCGGGTTGAGATTGATGGCCGTGTTCGGCTCTTTGACAATCCAACCGAGGTGCAGGAATTCTGCCGTACATACAAGCCACACAAGGGCCCTCCGGGGGGAGATGAGGATGGACGATCTCCTCCGCGTAGTGGATCTGCAATTAGCCAGGACCTGTTTTCTGGCTCCGGGGTCGGCTGAATCAGTGCCCGTATCCTAGCTTTGTTCTTCTTCCGAATGTTTGCTTCAGGGAACTTTGGAACACTATTTTGTACATCTGTTTAGCAGTGCTGGGTTGGTGGCGGGTCGTTGCCATCCCCCTTTGGTTGACACCGCTGGGACTACTTTTGGTTACGATGCTCTGCTTTTTCCTATTTGCTTACAATTGGTAATGTTATTTGGAGCTATGTTTTTTTTCCACAGGTTTGGGTTTGCCTCACGTTTGCGTGATATGGCTGGGTGGAGGGAGGGGGGCAGGGTTAGGTTATTTTGCTTTTATTGACATGGCTGGTGATGTGTTTACTTTGCGAATACACGGAGACACTGCTGTTTTCTGGCTCCCATTCCTAGTTGCATGGCATCGATGGCTCACATAGGCTTGAATGAAACTCCCCTCGGCCTATCACTAATGTCTTGGAACGTCAGGGGCCTGAACAACCAGCGTAAATGCAAACGGATACTACACTATTTAAATCGGCACAGAGTTGACGTTGCTTTTATCCAAGAGACGCATTTACACTCCACTGTTGACGCACGCTTTGCGGCTTCGTGGGGCGCTCATAGATATTTTTCCAATTTCAGTAATTATGCCAGAGGCACCGCGGTGCTGATCCATAAGAGAGTCCCGTTTCACTGCCAGGCGTTCATAGGGGACAGGGAGGGACGCTATTGCATAGTTAGGGTGGGTGTTGATGGGTCATGTGATCATTCTGGTATGTGTGTATGCTCCTAACACTGATTCCTAGCAATTTTTTCATGCGCTTGCTGCCCAGCTTGCAACTCTTGAACCGGCCGGCCTCATACTTGGCGGCGATTTTAACTTGTTGATGGATGTGGGTCTGGACAGTACTTCGGGGGCCGCTCATTCTAAGCCTAGGGCGCGGCACGCACTACTGGACCTATGCCACCAGTTCTCTTTGACTGACATCTGGCGCAGACGCAACCCGAACAACACTGATTACACACACTTCTCGGGACAACACAACACTTGGACCAGGATTGACTACTGGCTCCTGTCCCCGGGCCTGTCACCCTGGTTCCGTGAGCTGAGGACTTTCCCTAGAACCTACTCCGACCACTCCCCTGTGTCACTGTGTTTGGACGTCCCGCGGCCCGAGGGTTTTGAGCGACAGTGGCGATTTCCTGGGAGGGCGCTCTTGGACGACCTCTTTGTCCACGAGATTTCCGAGGCGCTCGAGAACTACTTCACGATTAACACCGGATCGGTGGACTCGTGGGCCGTGCTCTGGGAGGGGTTTAAGGCATAGCTAAACATGCTGGGGTCCTAAAGGCACTGCGCATGACAATTAGGCATTTGGAGACACAGCTAGATTCGATTGACGCTGAGGCGCGGCACTCGCCCATTGACGACGTGTCCGCTAGGCGGCTTCGCCTCCTGACTGACTACCAGGAGGCAGCGGACAGAGAGATTCTGTATTTGGGGAAGTACCAGGCTGTGCGTAGGTACGGGGAGGGGGACCGGCTGGGACGCACGCTGGCGCAGGCTCTGAGACCGCCGTATAGTAAGTCCTTGATCGCTGAGGTGCGGGGCGTGGACGGCTCGCTCCGCACCACGCCTGCCGAGATCAGGGATGAATTCCTGGCCTACTTCTCAGATTGTACACGTCCAAGTTAGGCGATTCCTCGGCCTCTCGTGAGGCATACTTATCAGAGATCGCGCTCGTATTCCTGGATAGGAGTATGCGGGAGTTCATGGCGGAGCCCATTACGGTGGCAGAGGTACGAGGGGCGATTAAGGTGCTTCGTGGCTCCTCCGCCCCTGGCCTCGATGGCTTCTCGGGGGATTTTTACAAGGCCTTTTCTGATCTGTTGGCGCCACGGCTTATCGAGGTATATGCGGAGGCGCTGGAGCGTGGGTCCCTCCCGTCGACCCTTAGGACCCGACTTTGTGGTTCGTATAGGCCCCTCTCCCTCTTAAACATCGATTACAAGATCCTGGCCAAAATAGTGGCAAACAGACTTTCCCAATTGATGGAATTCATTATTTCGCCCGCGCAATCGGGCTTCGTCCCGCGTCGCTCAACGTCTTTGAATCTGCGGACGCTATTCACGGTTCTGCACAGAATTAATCCGGCCACGCCTGCTGCGGCGATCCTCCTAGACACCGAGAAGGCCTTCGACTCCTTAGAATGGCCTTTCTTTCTTTCCGTCATGCAACGCATGGGCATGCCGGAGAACTTCCTCGCCACCACGTGGCTTTAGTATAGCCGCCCTACGGCCCGTCTGCGTATCAATGGTACGCTGTCCCGCCCTTTCTCTCTAACGCGTGGAACGCGGCAGGGCTGTCCGCTTTCACCGCTACTATTCATTTTGGCCATGGACCCCTTAATCCGACATTTCCAGGAGCGACCTCTCCACAGGGGTCTCCAGTTTCGGACGGGTCCCTTGTTGGCTTCCCTCTACGCGGACGACACTATACTGTATGTCAGAGAGCCGCAGGTCAACCTTCCTCCCCTGATACGAGAGATCCTTCGCTGCGGTGCCCACTCGGGACTGGGCATCAACTGGCACAAGTCCATCATTTTCCCGTTGACTAGCGGCACCTCCCCATGGCAGTGTGAGTTCCCGTTGGAGTGGTGCTCCGACTCGGTACGTTACCTGGGCATACAGATACACCTGAGCATGGACGAAATTATCCGCCTCAATTATGTCCGCTGGAGCACTCTTACGCTCCTCCATGATAGGGACGGCTTTGGAGTACCGGATCTGTATTTATACTACCTGGTCGCTCAGTGTGCACACGCCTACGCCTGGTACCATCCTGACGCACGGATCCCGTTTCTTCGACCAGAGGCGGATTTTGTTCTCCCGAGTCGCTTGTCGGCAGTGTTACCCAAGGGGGTTCCCCGGAGCCCAGTGGATATTCAAACGGTATCCACCACCAGCTGGGCCTGGATTCGACTTGCTCGCTATTTAGCCCAGCCTCTCCTGTACTCCTCTTCTCTCCCAATCCCTAACCCCGGGTTGTTGCCAGGCACAGGAGAGATACTTGTGCAGCGTACTTTAACAAAGTGTAACCTTACTAAGATCGGGGACTTATACCCTGGAGGACACATATTCTTGTTGTCGGAGGATGCGCAATTCAGTGAGGCCCCGTTCATGGACAAGTTTGTCCTACGCCGGGTTTATTGTGCGGCGCGGTCGGACATTGTGGGATTCCCTCTCGAACCTGAGTCCTTTGAGCCCCTCACTCTCCTCATTGACAAGGATACAGGAGCCCACATGGTTTCTAAACTTTATGGGGCATGTGCAGCCCTGGTTCCATGTGTGGATGACCGGTTGCGGGCGGCTTGGGAGACAGACTTGGGTAGGCCTATTACGGACGAACAATGGACCGTTTGTTGCAAAGTCACTAACACGATATCACTCAATAGTCGCCATAAGCTCCTCCATTACAAATTCCTCCGCCGCTGCTACATGACCCCTGATAGACTCCATGCCATCGATCCCTCGCGGCCTCACACATGCTGGAAATGCTCTGCACCGCACGCTGATTTTGCACCCATGTCATGGACATGCCCCACACAGCAAACATACTGGACGCAGGTACACAAGATCATGGGAGATATGTTGGGGCTTACGCTGGTTCCTACACCTGAGGTTGCATTGTTGGGCTACACAGTAAATTTCCCTAAGAATGTTCGAAGGCTTGCCTCTCTGGGCCTGCTACTAAGTTGCGAAGCGCTGGGGAGATAGAACGGCCCCCACAGCTGGGACGTGGCTCACTTCCATGGCTTTCTGCAGCACAAATAGCGAGATCTACTCCAGTCTCCTCCCCACAGTGGCGCGACCCAAGGACATCTGGGGCCCTTATAAGACCTATATCGCTACCCTGCCGAGCTCTTCCCCGCCACACTCCAGTTCCGGAATAGTGCCTACGGGAGTGGGGTAGACTGTACGGCGCCAGAGTTATGCTTGTGGGGTGGTCGTGCAATGGGCATGAAGTTATGGTCCCCCCCCGCTGTTGGTCGTGGGATGTTTTCTACGGGCATTGACTGGTCGGGGTGTGGGATGAAGATAGGGGGTCCCATTGAGATTGTATGGTGAGTCCTTGGAGCGAGCTTTCCATTTCGGAGCTCGGGCGGATGGGAACGTTGGGTTGGTTGCTGGGGATCTCTGGTCCGATGCCTTGATTATGAGCTGTTTATTGTGTATGGGACGACAGTGTTGTAGTGTATCTCTTCATTGGTTATTTATTGAGAATGCAGCCGATGTCTCTGTATTGTTTTGTTTTTCAAAATTAAATAAAGCTTTAAAAAAAAAAAAAAAAAGTTAAGGGACAGGAGTCATTAACAGAAGGGTTGGTGGTCCAACTAAAATAGCAACTTTCAAGCTAGAGAGACAAAATGTTGTGCTTTGGGTGGGCTTTCACACAATCACCGCTTCCAACGTTGTGCAATTACAGCCACCCCCTGTTTGGAAAACTGGAGTCACTAAACGTATGGAGAGCCTTCTTACAAGCGTGGATTGCACCCTCATCTGCTGAGGATACAGACATAAAGCGGCCAGTGAGAGAGTCCCAAATAGCCCCTGGCATCAAATTGTGAGTTCGACACATAACTGGTGGCGCTTGCTAGTCCGACACAGAGGCAATCAGTTGTCAGGGTGGAGGCAGAAATGTCAGAGCTTTACTTGCTGGGGGAAAGGGTTCATGTGTTCCCGGATCATAGAATGATAACTCTCCATGAAAAGCAATATCAGCAGCAAAGTAAGGGGCTGAGTTCCAGGGGAATAGTGGCATTGTAAACATTCCCAAAGCAAGACATGATTTTTGGGGTCTCACGTGAGAAGGTGACAAACCTGGACCGCTAGTTATTGCTCGTGTTGGGACGAGTTAGCCTGTAATATTGTGCAAGTCATTATCCCCAATTGTAGGATTGGGATCCTGAGCTCAATTTACATGTTGGAGGAGTGTTTTTTTGTAATTGGTCCTTAGCGCACACTGTTTGTGTTCTGGGCATCCTTTTTCTCTCCCTCCTCTTTTTGGTGCACCATATGAGTTACATGCAGACTGTTGCTAGAGGCAAAAACATTAGGTATTCACACACAGTGCATTTAACTTGGGAGTTAAGTAAATGTATAAATTGTTTTATGTGATACCAATAAAAATGTTTGAAACTTAAAATTGGAATCCAATATCGCAAGGAGTGGAGTAGCAGCTTGTCCCCTGCCAAATTGGTGGGTGGGTCCAGGGGGGGTTCAAATAAAACCGGTTTAAAACCCATTTTATTTGATGGTGGTGGTGGCGGCGGCACTCCTCTGCCCTAATGGAGGGGCTGCCGCTGAAGGAGTGCCAGTCTTAGCTAAGTGAAGAAAACCTAAATAAATCCAGTGGTTTCTGGCTTTTAAAGAAGGTTGCAAGGGTACTACTAGAAGTGTGTCCAACGAGAGAGTGCATTGCATACTGCAGGCACAAGGGCTGACTGGTGCTGTGCCCTTGGTAAATTTCACATCAAGGGTGCCGTAGGAGATGTCGAACTTAAATCCCACTCCCCCCCCCCCCCCCCCCCACTCCTTGCAGGAGGGCCGTGGTAGATCATTGAAACCAGCGGTGGTCAGATGATGCACATAGAAGCTGACTGAAGGTGGGCCGCGAGGTAACACACTAGTTCACTCCATTAACTGGCATGTCTAATTGTCGCTGTTTGCAGAAAGCATGAAGACACGCAGAGGAAGATAACCGGGCTGATTTTTGTCCGGGGTTCTTATTGGTTAAGAGCACACAGATAGGCACATGGACAAAGCTCTGTGTACTGCAAAGGCATTCAATGTCAGTAAATATTTTTATCATGAAAGCTGTACCAAAGATCTTTTAATGGCTATCATTTGGAGGCACAACCAGCAGTAGGGAATCTCTTGTGTGTCAAATCTAACTGTCGGGCATTAGAACATAACATGGGTTTGTTATTGATGAATTGTGCACTTACAGCACGCGCATTGATATCACTTGTTGGCAATAGCACTGTATTAAATGTAATTATAAAATAGCTGTCCATGGCCTCTTTGAGCAGCATATGAAATCGATTTTGTAGGATGTCTTCAATTTGGTTTTAACTGTTAATGTTGAATCAACCTATTCTATCAACATTAAGTTAAAGTATTACAAAGGCATGGTTTAATGTAGGACATGTCTAGAAGCTCAGATTTCCACAGATGACGGAGACTGGCAGCAGACGTACGAATATGGCCACCCAGGACATGTTTGACCCTGAGAAAGATGAGCAATATCTATATACCAGCATTATTGAATTGTCCTAGATTTAGACAAACAGATGCTGGATTTTTCCATGCGTTGTTAAAAATGCCCCCAGTGAGTCCGTTCTGAGGAGAAATGATGATGTGCCTGGTCGAAGCTGTAGGGCAAGCAAACCTTTACACACCAGAATGGTATTTGCTGGGCCTTTTCCCTAGATCAAGCGCGAGAAAGTTAGGCAGTGCTTTCATTTTTTGTTTGCAAATATTTGTATTGACTTTACAAATAAAAATCTCTTTGAACATCAAGACAGTACCAATAATGGGTAGGCAGTGTCGACCCAAGTACCCAGCACAACAACACAGGTGTGCATGTTCAAAGGAAGAAAGACATTATCAAGTAGACAATTGTCCCCTCATCCACATACAGAAGAAGGTACATGGATTTGGGTAGGCAACTAATCGGCAAGTCAAGAGACTGCTCAGTTCGCCCCATGCCCTCCCGCCCACCTTCTCCCTCCCACCCTGACAGACGTGTACACAGTATCTCGTTCAGGGCACCACCCGTTCGCATAGATTAACTAGGCAAGGTACTATAATTAGATGTAACTAGTCTGAGCAACTGGAGTGAGCACTTATTTTAATCAGGTCAAGTAGTCATCCCACGTGTCCATGAGGGTACATCTCTCATCCCCCAGCCCTGGCATCAGTCTACAACGAAATCTGTTCGGAGGCCCAACAACCTGCATCCGTCTGCTTTGAGATGATCGAGGGAGTTGTTGCTGCCTTTCAGGACATGGCAGTGCAACTTTTCGCAAGTACCGGTGCTGGGTCCTGAAATCCAACCAGCTGTTTTGTCCATTTAGTCACTACCCTAGTGCCACTCCATGTAGAGCCGAATGCAGTGGAATTGTCCCGGGTCCAAATTCCCTCCCTCCTTAAGGTTGTCGAACATGCGCAGTCTTCCGTCAACCACCACGTCCCACCATGTCGTATACCCCACTATAATCCAAGTATCTATCTGGTAAATCGCTGTCAAACACCTACAGGGTAGCGTTGCCCATAAAGTCAGACTATTTGCATATGGTACTCCACTCTTGCCTCGCTTAATGTTTCCGCCAGCACCAAATCGCTACCTTCACTAGCACGTTCGGTATGTCGCAGAAGGAAGGGTATTCCAGGTCAACAGTGGGGTGGCCCCAACATTGACTCCCAGCATATACTGCTCAGGATTTGAAATGTTGTGTAGCCTTCGCAGGTGCCACTGGAGCTGGGCTGTGGCATAGTGGAGCTCTCATTTGGGGCCCATAGCCCCACCTATTGCTTCTCTTTGTCTCTTATTGCCACAGATCAAGGACGCGAGCAGTCACCATAACTCCATAAAGAATGGTTTCTGCAGTATCGCCGGGAGTGCTGCGAAATGATAAAGGAGTTGGGCGAGTGTTAACATTTTCACAGTGTCGTATCTAAATCAGTGCTTTACCCACGTTACCTTCTAATAGGTCATGCTCTGAGTGGTGAATTTGGACCCTTACATTTTAATGGTGTCTTATTTCCATTGTATGGGGTGTATTCTCGTCTGTGTATTGTAGCAGTTTGTGTGTCTGCCATAGAGGGAATAAACATGATTTTCCCCAATTGATCTGGAGTCCCGAGATGTGGCAGAGCCATTCAGAACCAACATAACGGTGGGTAAAATTTACGGGTCTGCCTTTAGATAGATCAGAGTATCATCGGCATACATGTAGACCATTTGGGGGTGGTCCACGACGGAACATCCCCATTCAAGCTCCTACTATTGCAACAGGAATGGTCAGGGCTAACAGCAAGGGAGACGGATGGCAACCCTGCCTTGTACCATGTTTGATGGCAAAACTGTCCGAGATGTCACCCTTGCGTACCCTGGCCATGGGGAATTCATAAAGAATCTTTATCCACCTGCAAAACCCCGGGCCCAGCCCTAACGTCAGCAGTTATTTTTTCAAGTAGGCCTACCCTAAGGTGTGGAACGCTTTTGCACTGTCCAACGAGGCCGCCCAACATTGACTATCCGATCTGCCCACCCAGTCCATGGTACTGAATAACCGACAGACCTTCAGGAATGCATTCCTGCTCAGGATAAACCCATTCTGGTCTGGATGGATCACTGTGTGCACCATTGGGGTCAGTCTGTTTGCTAGCACCTTTCCCAATACCTTGTAATCAAGGTTGAGTAGTGAGAGGAGGTGACAGGAGGCCACCTCGAGCGGGTCCCTCCCAGGCTTCAGAAGCACTGTGATCAAAGCTGTGAGAAGGTGGCCTGGTATATGGTGGCCACTAATTAAAGTGGGCACCTTGTACCAGTCCACATGACCCTTATGATGTATGAGGTCAAAGATAACCTTTAGAAAGATATCCTAGTGGTAGCTGTGGAGAGCAGCCTTCAGGCTTAGTCTTGAAAGAATGTAAAGCAGCTTGTTTTACCAGAAGATCACCTCCTAAATTATTAAATGAAAGAAGAGCCACACAGTAGTTATATTAAACTATGTATTTATTAATATAACACTCTACTAGTCTCTATACGAGACTAGGGCACAAAGTACACAATACTGAATCAATGGAACATTTGTAAATAGCACAATACACAATGGGCCTAGGGGGAGACCGAACGATATACTAAAGAATTGATATAACAATAACTATTTCACTAGACACAGTGCCTAGAACATGTAGAATCGCTGGAACCACCCAGAGGAGTGACACAGAGAGCCCACAGAGGACGGGTGCAGTGAGGAAACACGACAGCGTGCTTCGTACAACTCTATGGGAAAGTCGCGGTTGTAAAATTAAAAGTTAAGGACACTTCTAAGAGGACTTCGAGCAAACCCTTTGGAACATAGGAGGTTCTAAGGCCAACTTACCAGTGAATACCGAAGTACCAGTGTTACCTATCCCAGAGGAGCCGGGTGCATAGGGGGCTAGTGGTGTCGGAAACCTTAGTCGATGGAGCGTTGCAAAGAAGTACTGCTGCCAGGAGGGTGAAGAGTGTCCGGTGGAATCCAAGCCTTGATTCGAGGCGAGAAGAACCTGAAAGCAGAGGGAACAGAGTCTGGGTCACTTCAGGTGACCAGGGGCCCAGTAGTCTAATGCGCACCGATGTCGAGGGCTTCAGGAGTGAAGAAGAGTTGCTTGACTCCTTAGCCACGGGGACCAGGAGATGTCGAGGACGACCATGGTCCAGAGGTGACCTGTCCCACGAAGAATGTCGAGTGCTAAGGGGTCGATGTCCGGCTGGAGCACCAACAAGCCTTGGTGTAGGAGAGTAGGGTCTGCTATCCTATGGTCACCCCAAATTTTTGCTTTTTGCTTCACTGGTTTTTGACATATTGAGGCTGTGGGCCTGCCAATCAGACCCCCAGCCTGCTGTTCTCTCTACTAAATTAAAACTATGCACCCTAGGTGCATAACCAATTGGAAGTGGATCACCCTGTCAGCCCCTGTACCAGTGTACACTAGGTACCCAGGGCATTGGTGTACCCAAGGCCTGCCAGGGGCTGAAGCATGTATTATGCCACCCCAGGCTTGGCCTAACAATTTGACACAACTGGCTGATCAGTCAGCTGGGGTAAGTTGGTGTAATCACCACTTACTTAGGTGTAGTATACCTATACCTAACCTTAAATGGGACACATGGTAACCTATAAGTCACTCCTATGGCAGGCCTTAACAATCCTGAAGGCAGAGTGCTTGGTTCCATGTGAGATGGTGCTCTGGCATGAGCTGAGCCTGTCTGCAGTGGTCGGAACAACTTCCTTCTACTGTTTCCAGATATCGTCATACCATATACTCTTAAGTGCATTATGAACCTCGCGGTTAAATGCTTTCTTTGGTTTGGCTTTATCAAAACATGTCGAGTAAGGTGTCATACGAATTGGAATACTAACCCCTCGCCAATTCTGGCGACGGGGTTAGCATTCCACCCTTCTAGAGGGACACGACATGTACAGTACCTGAAACCCGGGTAAAATCAGACATAGCCTCAGCTCCACAAAATGGATGCTGCCACCACAGACACAAGTCTGCCCTCCTGCTGCTGGGAGTCCTTCCAGCTTGGGAGGTGTGGACAAAGGGTTTCCTGCCAGGGGAGGTGCGTGCACCACCCCAGACAGGATTTTGTGTATTGGTCAGGTAGGGCTTGAAAGAAACCAGACATGCCTGTGGCTCACAAGGAGCCTCGGTGCATATGCCAGTTCAAACCGGTCCTGGGGCACACCAGTCCCGGGCCTGGGGCGAGCTGGACAAAGGATTGGGGGTGTAACCACCCCCCTTCCTGGTCCCACCCATAGGGAGGGACCTAGCAGGTAGTCCGGCCCCTAGAATCCGCTTAAAGGTAGGAGCTGTGTCCTAAGACTTCAGACATCCTGGAATCAACTTAACACTAAGAAGAAGACGGGAACTTCGACGCTCTGCTGCACAGAGGACTGAAGCCAATCTCCCCTGTGGTCAGGGAGTGACCACCTTGCTAACGCAAGCACCATCCAGCGAATCAACGTCTGCTTTGCCGCCACCTCCCGCCGGAGCCCGAGCCCAGAGACTGACAAGACCTGGACCTCCAGACCTCTCACCGCCCGATCCACAGTCCCTGAAAAGAGGAGACCCGTGGAGGCACCGAGACACGTGGAGCCAGCCATCTTGAAACGACCACGACAAGCTGACAAGTGCAACAACCGAGGCTCCCTCCAAGTTGTGCTTTGGGATCTGAGAAGCCCAACACCCGAGCAGCATCTGCACCAAAGGTGAGCCCTCCAGCATCTCCACGATCTGCGTGGGGCCCTTCTGCATTTTGCCACTCGACGCGCCTAACCGGTTGCTGGCCCGCTGGCTAGTAGCCATCTTGGCGACGAACTCTACGAAATACACCGCTGGTCTGGTTGCTCCAGACTGGCCCTTGCTCCCCTCCAAAGGAGCAGTCCTTCTGACCTTGCTGGTCAGAACCATCAGCTTATTTCATCTCCTACAACAATTGCTTTTGCCAAGGCTTGTTTGCTTCGATCAAGTCGCCGACACCGCCGACAGCGAGAGCCTGCGTGGGACAGCACGTGAACCGACTCCTGGACGTCGTCGACCTCCAGGGACCACGTGGCTGCAGAGACAAGCTACACCTTTCTTCCTGTTTGCACCCGACATTGCCTGGTACCCACCTGGTGCCACGCTGGTCACTGGCTAGTGACTGTGAACACTGTCCCCTCTGCTTACAGGTCTTCAACATCTCCGATCCACTCTTGGATCCACTGCATCTCTCCCGGACCGACCGCCTGCAGCATCTTTGTCTTCAGGCTCCACGGAACAGATAGAAGAAACCCGACGCACTTCGAGGCCTATGCACCCGCTTCCTGTGGGTGAGGTAAAGCTGGCACACCTGTGCCCAAGTGTAGTAATACATCTCTAGTGCCTGTGTTCCAAATCTTGAGTTCCTAGTCCATCCGGAAGATCCTCTTTGCAGTGACTTTGTACTTTTTACGCACCCATTGAAACCTATGGGAGCACGCGTGTGACTATTTGCTCTGCACACGCCACCCGTGGACCTCCTGGTCACTAACTGAAGTTAGCTCCTTGTAGGCCCAGCGATTCTAGAGGCCCTAGGCCTTTTCCCTTTTCTGTTCATGGTACTTATACCACTATTTTAGTATATGGTTTGAGCGGCCACCAGGGCCTATCCATATAAAGTGCAACTTCTGTGTATTCTACTGTAATCTTGTTTGACGATTTGTGCTCCTGTGCTCATAAAGAGACTAGGGGTTACTTTGAGAAATAAATACATATATATTTTGAATATATATCTGTGTGGTGTCCTTTCATTGGTATAAAAGGGGGTTGCATTTGGTAAAACAGCTGGCTTAACACGCTTCACGAGTTTAGCCTCAACGACTGCTTAGCCTACGCTACCACTAGGGCAGCTAGTCCGAAAAGGTTGACTTACAACCACACCATAAGGGTTGCTTGGCATGGTACAAGGTGATCACTTTAACTAGTGAGCATCATATACCAGGCCAACTTCTCACACTTGGGAAATGCAACTCACGCGGTCAGAGGAAGCAAGTTACGGTGTGGACCAGCAAGGTCCAAGGGTCCCTCCAAGCACGGGAGAGTCGGGGCACGTCTGGAGCAACCAGGTAAGCCCAAGAACAAACAAGGGGACCCTTGCCAGAACCCACAGGTCAACAGACCAGGGATTGCGAGACCTCAAGCAAGTTTGCAAAGTACCAGCCCACAGGACATTCGAGGAGTGGAGGCTGGAAATCTTCGGTGCAATTACTGCTCAGGGTCCGGACTATACGGAGTCCAATGCACAAGCTCAGGAATCTTCAACAAGCAACTGCAAATGAACGCGGTGCACAGGGGTTCGGGTTGCACGGTCGCCACGAGGGATACTGGTCTCAGAATTACTGAGAGGGCAGATCGACCTCTGGGACCTTCGGGAACCTGTGTTGCTGAAATCGTCCTCAGGAGCTCAGGAGAAGCATACTGGTCAGATGCGATTAGGTGCCTGCTTTTGCAGGGAAGTAACTCCATTACTCAAAGGGAGATTCCTCAGTCATCCAGCATCGTGCAGGCAGTCGAAATACTTGCTTTCTTCTTAGCAGAATCTTGTCCAGGTAAAATCTAAAGTCCTGTAGTCAGGTTACCCACTTTATACCCATGGGAAGGTTGGAAAGATTCTGTGGACCCTCGTAGGGGAGGGGAAGGACAGAGGGGTGGCTACACCCATATCATTTTTCCAGTTTTGCGCCAGATCAGGAGGCAAAGGCTCCCAGAACTGGTTTGAGCTGGACTATGCACAGGGACACCAAATATGCCCCCAGTGCAGACTTTCTGGCACTTTGTGTGCACCCACCCAGCCCCAATACACTAAACCCTGTCTGGGAGGTGGTCACACCTCCCTGTGACAGGATGCCTATTGTCATGCCTTCCTCTGCTCGAACTTGGCTCAGCAGCAGGAGGGCAGAATCAGGTCTGTGGCTGGCAGCATCCATTTTGTGCTGCCCAGGTCAGAAAGATGGTACCGGGTAGACTGGTGACCCACATATGTCCCTTAGACCGATAGTCTGCAACATTCCCTAGCCTGTTTGTACAGCCCTAGTAACTGGAGACAAGAAGGGCTCGATATGTGGTGTAGAACTCTATAGGTAGCCTGTCAGCCAGAGGCAAGATGCCTGGAACCATTTGTTTAAATAGCCAGTTTGACCTCCTCAAGAGTCAAGGGGGATGTTAAGTTACTGCATCAGCAATAAGTTCAGAAGGGGTGTCTCCAGAGGTCACAGATCGGCGTAGATCGCCTACACCCATTGGAGCCCAGTGTAGCATCCTGATATCCGTATTGATAGCCAATTGTATTGCTCAGGGCTTGCAAGGAATCTGGAAGTGTTTGATTCAAATTAATTCTGCTTTCTATTGGCATTCGGCCTTTTACTGGCTCACTTCGACTTCAGAAACTCGTGTGCCAAGGCGTGTGGTTGGTTGCCCAAGTATTGGCTGTGTCTCACCCTGAATAACATTGAGTATTAAAGGCTGGTGGTTGGGGTTTAGCTGCACGGTGTTATTTTCAGCTGTTGGGTGTTCATGAAGGGCAGAGATCGAGGGGTTGGGATTGTTAATGAACGAGCTGTTCTTAAGTCTTGAAAACCTAGCTTTTCCCAAAATAATAGTGCCTGTAATTAATATCCTTCTCTGCTTCTCCTATTTGGACAATAGTTACCTCAGCGCCAGGATAACAGTCTGGTCACAGTGCACTTTACAAATTCCATAAATAAATATTACATTTGGGGACCTTCAAACAGTCTATTTTTCCTTCTGCAGGGAACTCAAGTGATTACTTTCTTGCACTCGTCTCTGACAGACAAGAGGTATTGGGACGACCCTAAGCTGTTTAATCCGTACCGATTCCTGGATGAAAATGGCAAGCCTAAAAAGAATGACGCACACATACCCTTCGGAGCAGGTACAACTAGTAACAGTTCTTCTATATAAGTCAATATATGCTTGCAGTATTTTAGAGCTGTCCAATTTCTGTCAGTGCAAATCCAAATGGTGTGAGAGGGGGGGGTGTGTGTGTGTGTGTGTGTGTGTGTGTGTGTGTGTGTGTGTGTGTGTGTTCATTCATTCATTCATGTAAGGGGTAAATATGCTTTGTATGCATGTGTTGTCATATGGCGTGAATCTGGAGAAAGAGGCTTTGCCACACAGCCTTTACTACTCTAGACCTTTGCCAGACAGTCTTTACCAAGCAGATCAGTATTTGTACCTTTGCCAGACAGTACTTTACTATACCAGGAAGTATTTATTTTCTAAAAATTACATGCTTTTTATGCTATTTAAAAAAATGGTGTAGATGGGGGTAGAGGTACAGGGTGTGGAGGGTAATTTTAGTGTTACGGGTTGGGTACCATGCAGTACCTTCCCATGTAGGTAAGTATTTTTAATAACATGCTTTTTATGCTATTGTAAAAAAAAAAAAATGGTCAAAGTGGGGGTACACGTAGTAGTAAGGGGGAGGGTGATTTTAGTGTTACATGGTGGGTGAAGTCAACCGCGTAAGGGGTGATTTTCTGCATTTAGGGGTAAGTAGAGGTAAAGGGATGTAAGGGTGATTTAATGGTTATGGGATAGGTAGAGCTTAAGGGACGCAAGCTTGAATTCAGAGTTTAGGGATGGAGATTGGTAAATGGAGGTAAGTGATTTTAGTGTTTAGAGGTGTGTAGGTTTAAAAGGAGTTTAGGGTTTAGGGGTGGATATAGGTAAACCGGGTTAAGTGTGATCTTATGTTTGGATAGAGATAAAGGGAGTTGAGGGCACTTATATGGTTTAGGGGTGGTTAGAGGTAAAGGAAGGTAAGGGTAATTTTGAGATCCTGGCGAGCGAAGAGGTAAAGAAAGATTAGAAGTAAGAAAAAAAAAAGTGGAGGTTTTGGGAAGTTTTATTTAAAAATGTGTGATGTCATTTAAGATGTCACCAGTGATCTCATCAATGATGTAATCGTACATGTAATGAGTGATGTAATATGCGAGGTCATACGCAGCCCACGATGGGGGATCAATTTATAGTTAGCTCAGTAAAATATAACCAGTAAATCTGGGTGGTTTTTTGAATTTAAAATGTCATATTTTGACTGACATTGCCACTAAAGTATAACCACTATTTACATTTAGTTTTTTCAGTTAATTTCAGTGTTTTTTTATGTAAAGTAAAATGGTATTGCCATACAAAACTATGTCACTCTCACCTTTCGGTTTTTTCTACTGAAATTCTTTATTTTAACGTAAAGTAAAATGTTATTAGAATGCTTTGATATAACCCTATCTCCCTTCAATAGGCCCCAGGGACTCCAGCCAATGAGGCTGCTAGGTTATAAATAAGGGGAGGATGACATGTCTCCCTCCCCCACTCTGATCCTTGAACATGCCCAGGGACCCCATTCCCTGGGACCAATGAATCAAAGAACGGGAGGGGGGCTGCCCATGCTGTTGATCAGCTCCGGGGACCCCATTCCCCTGGGCTAGATCTCAAATTGTCTCAGGGACCCCTTCCCCCGGGACACTTCTGTTTTCAGCCCAGGAAAGTGTGGCATATGCTGCCCGCACTCTATTGAGCAGAAAGCATAACTTTGTTATTGTCTAGTGGAAACAGTGAATCGGCTGCTTCCACCCGGGCAGAAGCAAAGTTAGTGAGACGACTTACACCATTAACCAGTATGGTGCTGGATAGATAGCCAGCTGGGGCATCAGGAGCTCTGGGGCTCCACCCATGACCCCCAACGAAAAATGGCCTTAGGGTGCCCCGGTTGGCACCAGGGTGGCCACCAAAACAGAAAGCGTCCCGCTCCTGCCAGGGAAGCCGCAGGGGCCCGGGGCTCCCCCTTCAGTCGCCAACAAAAATGATATTATATTTAAGGAAGCCACTCATTTGTTATTCATTACTTTGGCAAGGAGCACCCCATTATGCCGTAGATCCTTTTTTAAAATTGTTTATTATCTTGCTGGTGGTGCCCCTAGAAGGGGCAGGAGCACCACTAAACATTTTTTATATGTGGTTGGGGGCTGCAGGGAGTGCAGCAGCCTTCCAAAAACAAAAAATAAAAACCACAGTAAATCTTCTGTGTCATGGAATCCTTGAACCCAGGAGAGCTTACAATGTTTTTAAAGCACTCCATCCTGGAGCGGTATGCTCTTCAGCTTGAGTGCAGAGTCCTCTAGTGGTTCGTTTGATAGTTGCAGTTTCTGGCCTGAAAAAAAGTTTTTAAATGTTTTTAAAATCCTCAACAAAAAGAAATCCCTCTAAGATATGTGAATGTTATTTTATACAAGGGCGTTATTGAAAATGTTTGGTCACAATCACTATTAAGCATTGCAACATGTCGCTTAATAAAATGTGCATTTGGTAATGAATATTAGATACTTGTTGACAAAGCCAATGGGTCTGCATTATATATGTTAATGTGCTGACCACTTGATGAACCTAATAGGCCCTGCTAATATTATTTTGTTTTTTTGAAACTTTGACAAAGGCAGTAGTTCTGCCATTATTTAAAATGGCACCTTTTTTATTGTAACATGATACAGCCAGTCGTGTGGGGGATGAGGATTGATGGAGTTAATTTTTATAACAAATATACAAAACATATACATTTATAATCTGAATTTCATTAATACATTTGTTGACAATTTCCACTCAGCCCATATAGGTTTACCAGAAATCCAAGTCCATTGCCTATTCAGGTCAACTTCATAGCCACAACACTTGCCAACCTGACCCCTACTGTTCCAAAAGGATGCGAAGTATCATGGTGGGTTAGTAGGAAAAGGGGAAGAAGGGAATTATGGTTTCTCCTGTAAGCACCTTAACCTGCACACCTCTTATCCACCTTGTGTACTGTCTTCTACTCTTATGAATAACAGGGAACACCCTCAAAACTTTTGATAAGACTTCGTATTATGTGTACTTCATCAACATAGATTCCTACACATTTTCCCATGGTTCCCATCCCAAATACTCACCCTTCCCCTGCCCCCGCAACTGCCCTTGTGGGCCTTCCCTATAATCCTAAAGGGGACAGTGGTGTGCACAAAGTAATAGTGAATGTATATGCAAGTGTGAAGAGATATGGATATACTTTCTGCTTGTGGGATAATAAGGAAAATATAACCCTGATGTTGATCACATGCAGAGATAAGGGACCACAGTTCTTATCTGTATATACCATTGAACCCTAATAAAAGAAAATGTTGCCTTCAATCAAACCGCATTTGAAAAGCACAACACTGTCACCCATGGAGATATCTGGACGCTGTGCCTCTGTCGAAGAGCCAGGTCTTGAGTCTCTTTCTGAAGTCTGGGAGCGATGATAGTGCGAACTAATCACCCCTAAGGGTATCCAGGCACTGGGGGCTGTCGGGGAGATTAAGTAAGCTATTGTCTAGTGTCACATGATGCTGAGCTGCCGGCGGGGATTGAACCATGAGCCCCGCGCTCCAGAGTCTGACACTCTGGCCACTGCTCCACACCTCTCCCTAGGGGACTTAAGGGGATGTATGGAGCTGGAAACAAACAACAGTCACCATAATGTCAGAATGACCTTTCACATCGCTGTATTGATAAACCTTTATCAATCATGAAATAAAAGATAGCGTTGGAAGCACCCCTCTGTCACCATGGAAGTATGCGCAATGTCTTCCGCACCGCTTGAATGGCAATGATGTTGGCCAAAAATATGATTGGATTTGGTTTCTGGAACTATCCACACTTTATAAAATACCGTTTTTTCCAGTTTACAATCTTCTTGTTTAATAAACACACAATTGTATCGTGAAATATTACTTTTTGTATCATCCTTATTATTCCAAAATATGTTTGATCCTTAAATATCGATGTTTCACAAGAACAGATACAGCCTTGCATGGATATCTGTTACCATTATATGAAAGTAATGTTCAAGGTAGGTGTAAGTATTTCAATCCACCATTATTTCAGGGTGGGAACAGTCATACCATGGATGCCTACAATATGTCAGGAATTGCCATAATTATATTACTGCCACCATTATTCCACAGTGGGCACAATTATTATTGAATGCTCTCAATATGTTACCACTATTTTGCAAGGACCAGTATTATAACCAGAATGGACACCATCAGGCAATGGACACCATCATTAGTGCCATTATGCCTGGAGGCACATTCTGAAATCGGGGTACATGCCATGGATGCCCACAATAAGCCAAGAAATACTGCCATTATGTCATGTCCCAAAAGGGGCAGCACATCAAGCTGTAGATGTAGGGGATTATGTAATAAACATAGGTTACTAGAATGATTGTGAGTGGCAGGCTCAAAGATACTTGTGTTTAATGAGGAAGAGTCAGCCGTCACTTGGGATGGGCAATTCGTTGGCAGTGATGTAAGGGTTCCTGTAAAGTATTCCTATTGCCAATCAACTAAAATTATCTTTTATGGCTTAAGAAGTAGGATATGATCACATTCCATTTTTATTCCTTTGTTTCCCCTTAATCGTTTACTTCTTTCTTTCTCTGTGATTCCATCTTTCAGTTCTTGTTTTTTTTTCCTCTTCAACTCTCATACTTCTAGGCTGCGGTGCTTCCCCCCCCTCCCGCCCCTTTCTCTTACTAGATGTTCTTCCCACTGCCTCTTATACTCACTCCATTTTATCTATCACACTCTTTGTTTCTTTCATTATGGAGGGGGTGGGGCAGAACAAGAGGTATGTTGATGTAGCTATGTAGATAAAGGAAAACTATGGGAGGTGGGGGGGCAGTCACTGTTGGGACATCATCTTCCCAGACCGTGCGGGATGTCTCCCTTTATACAGAGCTTCGGTCAGGAACCAAGTCTCAGTTCTGAAAGCCTCGTATCCAAATGATAATCGCTGTAGTCCTAGTCAAATGGAGGGGCCTGATCCTGTGATGTGCAGTCAAGGGCACACGCACCCATTTGGATACTTTTTTGCCTCTTGGGTTCAAAGAAGGGTTATCAGATGGCACCATTCCTCCAATGAAATACTGTACCTGCCTCTTACTTTTGGATTCTCTAAGCTGTTGTCTTGTTTTACATCACTTGTTTCAATGGACATATAATATCACATTGCTGTGGTTTGTAAATTATAAACTTTTGTAAAATAACTAAAGGCTGAGACTAGTGTGGCCTCCCCATTGAAACGGAGTCCTCCTGTACCACGACCCCTGGGGAATGCTGTCCTGTGAATCAATGACCACCTCCCAACTGGCTGGTGCCAATGAAGGACCAAAGGGTGGCGGAAGAGTCAGTTACATAACCAGCTTTGCACACATACAGGGCAGCCGTGCACTGACAACAGCCTGCTAAGATATTGCCTTGTGTTTTGTAAAGCCCGGCGTACCTCAGTGTGTTAGACCCTTAATATAATTCTGCGCCTGTACAAATATCACAGACTCTGAAATGACTTTTCGCTAGTTTAGTACAGGCCTTGATAATACATTTATATCTAGGTCACTGTGTGGGAATGAATGAGTTAATGCAACTCTCCAAACAAACTGTCCCCAAGACTAACAAAAGCCCAATTCTCTTGTTTTTGATGACTATATTGGTGTTCAGGTCGGGTTCAGTTTTTCTCCTTGTATGCTACTGCGAGTTTCTAGGCATTCCACCCTGTTTCAAAGCACTCCCATCCATGCCAGCTAAGGGAACTAAAGCAGAGAAGATAAACGTGCCTTCCTCAAAATCACCGTTTTTCAGATCTAGCAGTCTTAAGCAGACCTATAGCTACCTGGTTCTACAGTCAACAGTGCTGGCCTGCCCCGGTGGAAGGTGCAGCTGTCCCAAAGTGGCCATCGAGAAATATAAAGAAGTCTAGGCTGCAGTAGAGAATGTTTTATAAGTGTAGACGTTCTGGTTGAAATAGTGATCAAACAGTGCTTCAAGGACTAAGTCACAGTGATCCAGCGGTGAACCAGCAACAGATTTTTTGTTAATAACAACATAAAAACATTCGCTACTCTGCCTGTTCCACTAAAGCCAAAGGATAGATTATTTCTGTCCACTGCGAGTAAAACCTTCTGTTTACTCTTCATGCACCGCGAGTAAAACCTTCTGTTTACCCTTCATTTAAGCTCAAGAGAACCTTTTACTCCTTCAGTATTACTCTTTCTAGGTGATATAAAACCAAAGTTTCACCAGCGAACCCTTTTTGCTACCGTTCACACTCTCTTTTATACGTAATAGTCCCTAATTTAACACTGCCAGCCCTGCGTAGCTTCTCAGTGCTATTCCAACAGACGAGTAACCTCACTGCAGTATGGCTTCTATCACCACCCACTATTCATTCCCCGGGAATTTTCCAGACGACATAAAATAAGATGCTAACTATTTTTTGTTAGACATAAATCAATGATCAATACTTATCACCAAACTAGTCAATAATAACCATAGCTCTGCTACCAGAAAACTGATCCAGCGGTGAACCAGCAAAAGATACTCCAATACCATATACTCACCTGGGCCCATAAACACACATATACACACGCACAGGCCAGTACAACCGCTGGAGTCAAAGTTTGTATTGTTTCTTGCTTCAAGATTAGTTACCTATCATTCCTAACTAATCTTTCACTGATCAAAAAGGTCTTTCCTCTGGTCAATGGACCATTAGGTGAACAAGTTGATGGTGAAATGACATGAATTATTTCTTTGCATTTGACCACAGACTCGGGGAAATTTGTTAAAGGCTTTATCTAAATTAATTTCATGTGAACCACTTTCAGAGTACAGTACAGTCTCCGTCACTCATAGGATGGAAGATTCAATTATTAATCAAACAGATATATCATATTCAACAATGATGTTTGAGGATAGAGAGAAAAGCGCATCTGCACATTCATGAAAATATATTTACCTAGAATGGTGTGAAAACCAACCCCCTGGCCAAGGAGCTAGGAAAGGGTCCCCCGGGAAAGATCAGGCGACAAAGGCTTCAGGACAGGATAGATGACCTCTCTAACACAGACACTTGCGTAGCACCCCTCTCTGACACACTATTCTTCTTCAAGATTATTCCGCGATCTTCTTCTTCTAAATTAATTATAGGTTAGATGGTTCTGCATTCGATTCTTCATCACACCAACAGCATCCAGAGCTCTGCAGCATTCAGCAAATCTCCGTCTCTCTAACTAACTAACTAAAACTACCTCAATTATACTCTTTGGTATTCAGGTACCACCCATTAATGTTTCAATATCACAAAATTACTAACACTGATTGGACAGGCAAGGGGGAAGGATTATCACACTATGCTTATTTTTCATTTTAGTATTTCAGTCCCTTGTTCAAAGATCCCATCCCTTAATTTTTATTCATAAATCTTTATTCCCACCCATATTCACATCTTATTAGACACGAAAGTATAATTTTTCATGTGTTCCCATTCATTTCAGAGGACTTCTGGGCTGGTTCCCAGGGTATGTATCTCTTGCGTCCTTGGGCTACGTTCAAGAGTCACATCACTTCTTCCGGCTCACTCACACCACGCATGTGCGGAGATCAGGTGGGTTACAGACTCCGGATCCGTTCGAGAGGCCCAAATACATACTAATAAGAAAGACAAATACTTATTTAAAAATAAAATGGTTTCACTGTATACCACCTATCTCTACTCTAATCCCATTTACCAGATTAGCATTAGTAAATCAGCTTGGTTTTGTTTCAGCAGAGCAGATGCCAAGCATGTGAGCTTTCTAGCAGCCATTTTAATAGCATCTGCGCAGGCGCAAGAAATTCCCTCCAAGCGACAGATCATCCTCCTGTGTAGATGCAGTTGACGCATGCGTAATAAAGCTTTCTCGTTAGCGGCCATTTTAGAATTTTGCCCTAGTTACTTATTAGTAAGACACGTAGGCAAGCTTCTCGTTTTTTTTATGTCAAATGTGATGCGTATTAATTTACACAATACATAGTTAATACAAGGTAAGAAGTTAAATGAGAGGATTGTTTCTGAGCAAGTCTCTTTTCTTCAAGTCCTTGCTCCATCAGCAGTACCTCTGGAAAGAGCCACAGCCATTATCACAGCCACTAAACATGGTGCCTTGAACCAGACCTTTGCCTATCTGTGGACAGGCGACAAGTGCTTATAGTCATACAGTTGATGCTGTACTGTCCAGAGGCCTATAGTGAAGCTGAGAGTTTTATAAAAGTAATAAAGAAAGCCATCAGCACCTAGGGCTGGTAGTATACCAGTTCCTTCAGTAGTATTGAACCACAGCCTCGCATGGGTGTCACCAACCAAAGCCTTGATTAGCGGTTTCATCATTGGAACATAACTGCTGCATCATCCCGAGCCACAAAGGTTAAAAGGCAGGAGTAGATTCATCATTGCAAAAGGCAACATCTTGAGAACGGCAATGATCAATTCATCCTGGTGGAAATGTGAAGATGCCACTTGGGTCTCTCCCTCACATGGTGTTCAAATATTAGGGCCCCAAGGCTACTGACCACTGACTTGGCAAGGACTCAAACGTGCAAGCCAGATCCCCTGAATACAGTGAGGGCAATGTTGAGTGGGACTACGTTCAGTCCAATTAGATCACCACTGGCCGATGAAGGGTATTATTAGGATTCCCTGGCAGACTGCCGGTCTTCATCCTAAAGAATGCCACGGGAGAATCCAGAAAGATTTCAAGTAAAAAACCTAGCCATCACCCATATTGAGAGGCTGTACCAGCGACAGTCTGTCTGCCTGCGAGACATAATGGCCTGACACACCTGTGCTGAAACTGTTTTACCAACCCAGCTTCACTTTACTCAACTGCAAAGTTGCTCAGGGTTGTGTTATCTCATGGGAGGGATGCAGTCTTTTCCATCTTAAAGGACCCAAGATCAGTGTTTCAGTGCCCTATGAAGTAAGCCATGGCAGTATGGGGGAAAGAAGGTGCTGTTCCTGTCTAAGTTGAAGTCTGCTGAACTGTTTCCCATACATCTGGCGCAAGACCACAACACATCAGCCCAGAGACATTGCGCACTTGAGTTCTTTTGGAGTAGCGTACTTCTAGTTTAGAATTGATCCGCATTTGTATCGTGCAATACTTTCACTTCTAGGGATATCTGGGTGCTGAGGTTGCTGTGTCTTTGTCGAAAAGGCAGGGATTTTGTCTCTTTCTGAAGTTTGCCAGGGAGGGTGCTGTTCGGAGTGGGGGGGCAGGTTGTTCCAGGTCTTTGCGACGATGTAAGAGTAGGAGCGGCCACCACTACGTGTTCGACAGATGCAGGGGGTATGTGCGAGGGCGAGTGAGGAGGAGTGCGGGTGTCTAGAGGGTTGATGGAAGATCAGTTGATGTAGGATGGTCCTTGTTCGTGGAGGGCATTATAGGTGTGTGTGTGAGGATCTTGAACTGGCATCTTTTCTGGATGGTGAGGTAGTGGAGGTTTCTCAGGTGGGGGCTGATAGGTGACCGTAAGGGGAGGTCCAGGATGATTATGGATATTGCGTTCTGTATGGTTAGGAGCCTTCGATGGAGATGCCGGCATAGAGAGCGTTGCTGTAGTCTAGGTGGCCTGAGAGGAGGGCGTGAGTAAGTCTTTCTGGTGTTGATTGGGATCTATCTGAATATCATGCAGAGCATGCAAAGTGTGTGGAAGCAGGAGGAGGCAACTGCGTTGACTTATCGTTTCATGGTAAGTTGGCTGTTAAGCATGATACCTAGGTTGCGCGCATGGTCGTTTACAATTTCTTTAACTTTGAGGGTGGTGGGTTAGAGGTCAAAATTGTTGTAGATGATGGCAATCTTGCTGTGGAAGTAGTCTGAGAGGGTGAGAGGGTGCCACAGAGTTCTTGGAAGTGGTGGATGGTTTTCTGTGTTGCTTTCGGGTTGGAGAATTCCTTGACTATTTTTAAGAGTTCCTTAGTTTGGTTAGCCGCAGGGTCGATGCGGGTGGTGATGGCTGCTTTCTTAGCTTCCTTGATGTGCAGGCGATAGTTGCTTAAGGCTGTCTTGTGAGCGGCCCTGTCAGCAAGGAACTTCATAATGCGCCATCGCTGCTCCATTTGGTAGCAGTTGTGCTAGATGGTGCTTGGTGGTCCTGAGCTCTGGGGTGTACCAGCTGGGTTGTTTTGAGGTTTTGGATTTTGTTGGTTCCAGTGGTGCGAGTCTGTCGGCGCAGTTCGTAATCCAGGCGGAGAAGTTCTGATTGAGGCTTCAGGTAGGAAATTATGGTATGGGTGTAAGACATCTCGTGGACCCATGAGAATATTTCATATTGAGCCTCATTCTGTATCATGCCACTTGTTGAAAATAGGAGTTGAGGAGTAAAAAGTGAGTGGCATATATGAACAGATATGGCATCTAATGTTCTTATCATTCCAGACATTGCTACTCTAGGCAGCTAACACGTCACACGAAGTCACACACGTTGGTGCTTATGCTCCAACACAGATATTCATGCACTTACTCACATGCATTCTGCATGCACGCTCCTCCCAACCCCCACAGACAGCTTTTCATCTGTGCTTCACTGGTGTAGGGAATGAAACAAAAGGAATTCACAGGAGGCTCCCGCCACCTTCTGCACCTTATTAGTTCTGCCACTAGACTGGGCCCACATCCCAAATCTAGTTCCTAGTATACTTTTTTCATCTTTCTTTTTCCGCTCCTATCAAACCCAATTTGTTAATCCCTCTCTGACCCAGACCTGGTTCCCAGATTTACAAGAGGCTTGTGTTGCCCTTGCATTACGCAAGGCAATGTAAGCCTTTAGGTGAGATTTAGTTTCATGGCTCTGCATGGATTAGTAAACCCAGAGTAACGCAAGGCAGCGCAAGTCGTTCTCATGCATCCAACCATGGATTTTGAAGCAGTCCCAGGTTTACTTGTCAGTAAACCTGGGTTTACATCAAAATGGTAAGCCTTCCCAAGTGATGCGTAATGAGGAGAAATATCTTCATTTTTCCCCTTTATTTTCTCTTTGTATGCGTGTTGTATTCTTCAGCACACATACAAAGAGGAGAATGCCTCTAAGGATTTTTTCTGTGGAGGAAGGTGGCCCTTCCTGCACAAAAACAATACTGCCTGTAATGAAGGCACACTTGCACCATGGTGCGCATGGGTGCTTGCGTTGGGGCTAGGCAGCACACAGTGCGCCAGCACAGAGAATGAGCAGAAATGTGTTATATGTTAGTAGATATGGCACATTTCTGCTCGCTCCCTGTCACGCAACACTACGCAGCATCCTACAGCAAGTTGTCTTGCTGTATTACATTGCATAACGTCTTGATTAAATCAGCACCCCATTTCTACTCTTATGGGAATACTTTACATCCTTTCTTCTATCTGCCGTCTTGGTCCTTAACCTACCTTTATCTCAGGTACAAGAGATGTTCAAGTCAGCCTAATATACCGTTATTCCATGTTCTACACTTTACTTTTCAAGCTCCCCAAATTACTTGGATATAAAATAATAGTTTGTATTTCATTGTTTAGTTTCTGAAAAAGAGAAAAAGGAATTTGGCCTTTACAATCAGCTATGGTAAGAACTGAAGGTCCGAGATGTTCGGTATCTTCTATGCTACTCCACTAGATCACCCTTGCCAGTGTTATCCCATCTTGTGCATCTTTGCCCATCTTGAGAGAAAAGGGTGTCTGTGCGTGTGTGTGTGATTCTTGATATTCAGTGTTGGAAATCCACCAGACAGGGTTTAGATGAAACAAATTGATGTGTCCACTTGAAATTAACAACCTGTCCCTTTTTTCTTCAGGAAAGCGATCCTGCATTGGGGAGTCCCTTGCCAGAATGAATATCTTCATTTTCTTCGTCTCCATGCTCCAGAGGTTTTCCTTGAAAGTGCCAGAGGGGGAGAGCAGCCAGATAGTACTGGCTGGAGGAGGCACCCGTGCACCCAAGCCATTCTGCATCTGTGCGGTGGAGAGGGTCCACTAAGCAGGACGTTTTGAGTCTGGCCAAACGTTTACACTGCCGAGAGCTATGTTTTCTAGTGGTGGAGCTGTATGGTGTATGTCCACGCAGATCAAGAGCGAGTCATAGCAGTTTCAAATGTTTGGTTTCAAAAGAAAAGGAACATAGACTAGGTATCTCAAGCAGTACCACGATGGCCTACTGGGAAATGAGGGGGAATGCCCTCAAGCCGCTATCGCTGTAGGGCTGTGGAATAGTCCGGCGTCTGCCATGAATATCACCCAACTCTATCATAGCCGGAAAGTCCTCATCTCGGGTCAGGGCTTGTTCCTATTTCTCTCTATGCCACTCTGTGTCCCTAGTATCTATTTTAATTTTACTCTGTGCTTGTGTAGGCCACATTTGAACACTTTATGCAGATTTCCATTTGTGCATTTCATGCATACTTTAGCAATGCATTCCTAGCAGTTGTGTCAAGCAAAATGTCTAACTCCAACCAATGCTAATGTTGTATGCAGGAATGAAGTAGAGGTCATGATGAAAGATTACATGTCCTTTACTTTCAGTGAATATGCTAGAGTATTAAAAGGCATATATATTGTAATATGTCGCACTAAAATAAATGTTAAACACGTGTAACGCACAAGCTAGTAATACAGTCAATTCGGTGGTGCAATATCAAACTTATTGCCAATGTTGAGTCACTGGAGATGAGTGTTTGATGGATGCTGTCGCCTCACCCAAGATTAGCGATTACATATTCCATTGCTCAATAGTGCATGTGTGTCAATGTGTGTTTTAGTGGTGTGCACCTTTGATTCTGAACACACCTCGAGCTTTTATAACTTGGTTTATGAGCCTAGTGTAATTCATGTATGTTCTTTTTTTTTTCTCAGAAAAAATGTCTTTAGAAAATGAAAACCTTTTGATGGACTTTTTACCTCAAACTGTCCGTTATATCATCACTGTCTAATCCTTGTAGATTGTCAATATAATTTTATAGCTAGTGAAATTATGATTTTTTTTTAATGGAGTTATACACTTAAATAAAACTCAAATTATATTTTTGGTGTTACATTGTACATTTCTACCAGAACTAACAATCAAAACCTTGCTATTATATTATGTTCATTATTGTAGTGATTAGTTTTATCTTGGGTTGTACTCCATTGTTTTTAGATTTTTAAAACCACTGAAACAGGAAATGACATCTGAGAGAATACAAGACGTACAATGGTCGGATCTACTATCGCCGCATAACCACAGCAAAGGTGCATGATAATTGCATGTGTTTTGTGTTGCTGTCCAGGAACAAGTACATGTGTTTTTTGTGTCCTTTAGCAGATCGACTGGCTACACAACTTGTTTTCTTGAGAGTTAAAACGTAAACCCACAAAAATATAAATTAAATTAATGTGTGCACTGCACAGAAGCAACAGAATAGACAAGGCAATGTGTGACATTTTTGGTGCAGTGAATATTTCTGAAATTAAATTCTTAATTTGTGCCAGTGTTTGCAGGTGAGGACCACCAGCGCTCTTTTTTTATGAATTGGGATTTATTTTCACCAGCTTATGACCCAGAAAGAGTGAGAGAAAGGCAGGAAAGAGGGAAATGAGGCGGAAGAGAAAGATGTTAAAACGGTGACAAAGGGAGAAAGCAGGGGTGGAAAAAGAAGCTGCAAGAGTGAGATAAAAGAGCAGGGAGAGTGTGGTGGTGAAAATTAGCATGATGATGTCAATTTGAAAGCTTAATTGAACAAAAAAAACTACACATGATGACGTTATTAAATTCCAAATGCTGAAGATTGCATTACATAGAACGCAGGGGAGCTGATGCAGTTTTGAGATGCACAAAGTGCAGTGATTTCAGTGCAATTAGAATCAACATGTCCACTGACATTTGGACGGCCAACTGGTGTAAAATCTAAAGAGTATTCCGTTAAAGACAAATGACTTACCTGCTGAAGTGATTTTGAATTTTGGATATTCTATATTAACTTGCTGTGCACAATTCCACCATTGATTCTCTGGGTCCAACAAACACGTTGAAACATTTTGTGTAGCAATTATAGGTGGAGTCTATATAGAAGCAAACCCAAATACCACGGTGATCTATAGGTTATTCCATTATGACCATCGGCGACAGTGAGGATATCACTTTTTGTCTCTCCCTCCGTCTTTATTAGGCCGCGGGCGCAATATGATCACGGCTGAATTGGTCCACGGGAGGAAATAGGGGAGATGATGGATTCAACTAAACCACTGCGAGAAACAAACACCAATTAATTTGTGTTTTTTGTTGAAAAGGATTAGTTGGTCTAAGTGTTACATCGTGACACTGGGGGGGGAGGGGGTGAGGCTCGGTGTGCTGTGGAAATGGTAACGGATGCATAGTGCAGTAGATCATCAGACTCTACTTCGACAAGCAGTGGAACTGATCTCACCACCGGGTGGTAACAGCAGACGCAAGTTGGTTAAAAAGAGTAGTCCCTTTCACATTTCCAATATGTCACCTTTCATACCCTTCCAAAGTCATTTTAACGTTTGCAGTATTAAAAAACAATCACAAATGTTTACATCATCTCAGGTACGTGCAACACATCTACACAATGAACATGCATTCTGGAATCTACCAACATTAAAACTGATCATATCCTGCAGTCTTGAATATTTCGTTCACGAACGTTCACTCGAGGCCTAGCAGCCGAAAATCAGATGTTCCCAATATTAGCAGAGAGAGAGAAACTGCAGACATAAGTCTTCTTTCTAAAGAAATAAGTATCTGCAGTCTACAATATAGTCTTACCAGTGAATAAACAATTAAACTGGGTAAGTAATAGGTGTAATCTGCCCTGCGTTAAGGTGCATCCCAAGATGATAGCTGACCACAATCATTAGAAGTATAAACAACCAACATTTCTTAATGAAGGAGGCATCCCAAAATAATTCTTCAAATGTAGATCTATTATTCGTATACATGTAGTATTGATAATATACATCTGTGATCATGTTTTCGTATGAACATATCTTCGATTTGTGAATTAATTGTGCTTTGAACAAATTGAAAGTAAAAATGTTCCTCCATTAAGAAATGTTAGTCTTACCAATATTTAAAGGAGGCTCCTTCAATATGGAATTGTCTATTACCAAACTAATAACAATAACGGTTCAATCTGTTCTGCAAATAAATCTTTGACCCATGAAAAGCCAGAGGCAGGCGAAGTGTTACATTGTTTCCTGTGGGTGCTTCGCCTAAAGAAAACAACTGTGAGAACCAGTGATACTACAGAAACACAAAAAGTTTCTTTTGAGATATTAAGCAACCATCTAATGACCACGAAGATTTTGTGAGCGAATCTAGTGGGCTGGGAATAAAGAGAAAGAGGATTTAAGGTGGTAAATGACTTCTCTACCGTAAGCTTCACCAATAACGAATCTAGCTGGTCTTCATTTTCTGTGACAAACTAGATTTATTTTTAGGAGAAAAATTAAAATATTTAAATGGATATTGCTAGAGAACATATCACAGCTTTCGTTTAGGTATTGTAACTCATGCTAGTAGAACCTTTTGATCATGTTCCAAGCCTCTGGAGTTGCCATACGTTCTTCTTTCGAAGTAAAAAGTATATATGTCCCTCCATTATATCTGAGTCTGGTTATGTTCTTTTCTTTAGTCCAGGAATCACTTGTATCGCTAGACATTTTTTTAACACTTCTCTTTTCTCAGGCCTCCTCCTCCATTCCTTTAAAACGGTCATGATCACTCCACTTTTGAAAGCCAGACATTGACCACTGGCAGGCAGCCAACTATCGCTGAAATATCCACCTACAAGCAGCAGATTTTGGAAGCCGTTGTAGTCAAACTGCTCTGTTGATTTGTCAGAGAAAACCAGGTATTGAACGGTTCAAAAACTGCTTTCCATCCTCACGGCCGCACAAAATTAACAACGCCTGTGGTGAGTGATGCCCATAAGCAACTGGCAGATGATGGCCAATTGAGTTTCTTCATTTTATTAGATTTGTCAGCTGGATTTCATGCAATTGACCATGAGATTTGTATTAGTCAGATGCACACTGATGGCATTAAGCACTATGGGCCAGATGTACGACCCTTTGTTGTGGCTGCAAACGGGAGAGCCTCCCATTTGCGACCGCAACAAAGGGTAATGGCATGTACATATGCTATTTTGTGAGTCACAGACATACAAAATAGCATTTGCGACTCCCACTATTAGGAAGGGGCGTTCCTTCCTAATAGCGAGTCACCATGCCATGTACAATTGTTTTGTGACTGCATTTGCGGCCGCAAAACACTCTGTTTATTTACCACTTACTTCAAGAAGGTGGTAAACCACGCGCAAACAGGAAGAGGTCCTCAGGGGCCCCCTTCCCCTTTGTGAGTGTGTGAGGAAATACATACGAGGAGCAATGCCTGCCCTTAAAAAAATGAAACTGAAAAATGTCATCTTTCTTTTTTAAATGGATCCTGTTTTCCATTAAGGAAAACGGGCTGCATTTATAAAAAAAACCTGCTTTAATTAAGAAGCAGTCCCAGACATGGTGGTCTGCTGACCCCAGCAGGCCACCATCCCTGGATGTGCTAGCCATTCCCAATGGGGTCGCAAATTGTGACAGCCTCATTAATATTCATGAGGTATGCAATTTGCAACCCCATTGGGAATCGCAAACAGTGTCTGAGACACTGTTGTACACCCCAATTTGAGAGTCGCAAATGCGACGCAATTTGCGGGTCGCAAATTGGTGTGTTGTACATCTGGCCCAAGGTCCTCCCGTGATACACGTCTTTATTAAGTGAAAATTGTCTACTCCTACATAGATTACAGTCATATTTTGTTCAGATTTAGCTATTCTACCAGTGATCTATGGAACTTTAATGAATACACAAGCTGAAGCTTTATATGGACAAACTGGTGATCCTCCTCATCTGTTGTGCCCTTAATGCTTGAAACGTGTCTGTATTGGCAAGGACTTCGACCTCTGCCCTTGCCCAGCAGCTTTTAAACAAGCTAAAAACTTGGGAATTGAAAGCAATGCATCGTTACGGATGGAATAGTCTGGATTCAACAGTCTACTCATTGTGTATCTTTCATATAAGAAGATGTCACCCTGTCCTGCCATTTGAGATAGACCAGCTTGTGTTGTGGCACTTATAAGTATCAGATTGGGCGGGGGCGCTAGGTGGTGCTGAACCAAGATGGCCGCACTATAGTGAGGCTCCTGCACGACCGGGCACTTTCATCATCCTGCATGCCATCCTGACCATACCATTCTGGGAAAAAACCTCATCGCTTTGCCCGTAAGAGTCTGCTGATTACAGCGGTGTAAAGATCGGCGCACTCGTGCATTGGTGAGCCGTGCTACCGGCCGTGGCTCTACGTGGCGGAAGACGTTGTCTGTGGGGGACCTGAGGCCCATCGGTTGTGCACGCTACGAGACTCCGCGGCTCTGGGGCCTGCTCTGACCTGTGGATGCGGTGGTTTGCTGGGAGCTCCACGTCTCGGGGGTAAGTGCGTCTGCCCCGCAGTCGGGATATCGCCTGCAGGCTGCGGGGGAAGACGGAGCGGGGAGGGAGTGTGCCCCGAAGACCCTGATCAACTGCTGCCTGCTGCCCTGGGCTGGGGCTGCCCGATACTGCCGCTCTGAGCTGCGGGCGCTGTGCGAGCTGGAGAGCGCCGTTGCAAACCTCGCTGGGACCCTGACGGACGCCACGGCTCCTCTGTGCTTTGGGCTGCCCTGTGCTCTGGGGGAGCTGGCCACCTGCCTGCTGTAGCCTGATACCGGCTGTGGGGATTAGCGGCGCCGCGGGGCTCCGGAGCTGGGGGGCGCCTGGGGCCTTGGCCGGACGCCGCGCTGGAGCTGCCCTCTGGGGGTCCCGCTGAACGTTTGGAGCCCTCCGCCGCCCTCCGCGTTGGGGGATGGTAGGCGCCACCCTTGCTACCGGCTGACATTCTGTGGCCTCCATTGCGGCGAATTGCGTGTGCTCCCGGGCCTGATCTCGCTCCTACTGTGGGGAGACTGCGTCGCCGAACCACTGCGGAGCCCTCCAGACGCCTGGCGACTGGACTGCCCTTCGCTGGGGCCCTGTGGATCTCGGCCCTCCTCCCCTGCCGCCCTTACTGCCCGCACCGCTTGCGGCCTGGCTCTCGACTCGCGGCCGGAGGTCGCTGGGGGGACCGCTGCACGATTCTGGGCCGCGTGGCCGAGGCACCGGGGAGCCGACTCCGCCTTGATCTTGCCGGCTGGCTGGTGAGTGTCCCGCTTGCCCCACATCCTCTCCGCGATCCCGCACTTCTCTGACACCTTCCTGGTCGCTCTCACCTGCTGTGGTTGATACTGACCTGGGCTGGGACCTACCCGGTCCCGTGGAACTAGTCCTCTTGCCGACCTCCTGTGGATTGAGGACTGGGACCCGACTCCAGTTGGACTGCTGCCGTGTGGGGTTCAGAGACGGAACCCCTTCACATCCCGACTGGTCTTACCCCTCTGGTTGGATTACGGGCGGCACGGTGAATTGCCCCCTGGCCGCGCCATGGGCCGCAGCGACACTCGCCAGTCCAGGCTGCCATCCGACGCCCGGCGCAGGGAGCGGTCCTCCGATCGCCGAGGCCCCTGATGAGGACTGGAAGTCCCTATTACTGGGCATGAAGCAAAGCCTCTCGACCATCGACTCCAAGATTGATACCATGAATGCCCGACTGGACGGGGTCGTGGCTAAACTGGATCAACACGACATCCGGATTCAGGAGACTGAGGAGCGGATTTCTTCCCTGGAAGACGGTGCCACTTCCACAGGCAAACAGATGACTCAAATGGACAGGCTCCTTAAAATAATTGCGGACAAGAATGAGGACCTAGAGGCCAGGTCCCGTCGCAATAACGTTCGCATTCTAGGCCTTGCTGAGTCCACCAACACAGGGAAAATGGAGGCCTTCATTGAGAACCTTGTGATTGAGCTATTTGGGAAAGACTCCTTCTCCCCACACCTAATTGTAGAAAGAGCGCACAGATCCTTAGCTGCCTGCCCTCCTCCTGGGTCCCTTCCAAGGCCCATCATTGCGCGATTCCTGAACTACAGGGATAGAGATGCTGTCCTGCGCCGTGCACGGGAGATAGGTACAGTGTGATACGGCAATGCGCCGCTATCCTTCTTCCCCGACTTCACTGCATCTGTACAGGAGTCTCGACGCAAATTCGCTGTAGTCAAAAAGAAATTACTAGCCCAGGAGATTCCTTATGCCATGCTCTACCCTGCGAAATTGAAAATATCTCACCAAGGCAAACAACTCTTTTTTTCAGCAGCCGCAGCAGGTTGAAGACTTCCTCAAGCAGCATAGGAAGGACATTGCTCGAGTGAAGGCGGCGCCACATCGCTCTAGGTCGCCCTCGCCGATGGGACAGCAGGACTGACCGCACTTGCGGCCACTTGCACGTGCCGCAGCAGAACTTCCCTGATCACGCTCCTGCATTTCCCGGTGAGGTAACCCTCTACTATTATCAATGCCCGAAATGGTAACTGTTTACTTCTGTGCTCGGTCACCCACCTCCGTCCCACACTGAGAAGCCGGACATGACGTCTGGGTTCTTGTGGGTGTAAGTAGGGAGTTGGGTGGCAGGTTGGGCGCCCCTAGAAATTATCCCCCCGATGGGTGAGCCCCTCTGCACCCTCACCCCCCCCCCCCCCCCCCCAGTGGGGTAGGGGTTTATGTTCTACAGTTTTCACTTGTTGGGTTGGTATTTATGGGGACGGGGAGGGACGGGTGGGACCAATATTCCCGGCCAGTTGGGGTAGCCGGTGTGGGTGGGCATAAGCTCCGATGTTGTTGTTCTCAAACCACTGAATCACGCGTAACGAATGAGCGGAAAGGGGAAAATGGGATGGCTCCTTGGGGGGGTCCCTTTTGGTTGCTACACTGACTGTTATGTATTGTATCGTGCTGTAAATACTTGCAAAGCTTTACTGGGTCGGGATCAATGGGGAACGTAAGGGACACGGGACCTGGGCAGCAGTTTCAGCTGGTCTCCTGGAATGTACGAGGGTTAAATGACCCGAGAGAGAGGCGACAGGTCTTGGGTTACCTAGATAGGCAGGGAGCGTCTATTGCCATGCTTCAGGAGACACACTTACGGCCCGGGGGGACCCCTCTTTCGCGTCACGCTGGGCTGCATGCAGGGTGTTCTCATCCTACTCAACGTATGCTAGAGGTGTGACCATACTGGTGCGACGCGGGATGGGGTTTATACCGGAGGGAACTGAGGTGGGGCCCTGTGGCAGATATTGCATGATCTGGGGGAAGCTGCATTCTCGCACAATACTGTTTGATTTTTTGTTACGGCCCCAATGTAGATGACCCGGCGACGCTTCTGAACATGTGGGGAAAGATACAGACGCTAGGCATCTCTCATGTCATCCTGAGAGGTGATTTCAATACCGCGCTTCGGCCCGTTGTGGACCGATCACACCCTCGGCCGTCTCATTACTCTCATACCCAACGCACTCTGGATAACATAACATAACTGACGAGCACCAGCTGATTGATACATGGCGGCATCTCCACCCCTCACTCAGACAAGGCACACATTACTCCGCTGTACACTCTACTTGGGCCCGCATCGACTATATATTTCTGTCAGCTGGCCTTGCCCCATGGCTGGTCAAGGCGTGTCACTTGGCACGAACATTCTCTGATCACTCCCCTGTATTACTGTCGCTGCGCGTTCCCCTTGATGTGTCCCCATACCTGAACTGGCGCCTCAACCCTGCGCACCTCACAGACTCAGTATTTCTGGCAGAATTAGAGGACGACATAACAGACTTCTTTAACCGTAATACTAACACAGTCTCCAAGTTTACTACCGTATGTGAAGCTTTCAAGGTTACTGTGAGGGGGTTGTGCATAGCGAAGGGCGGAGGGGTCCTCAAGTGAATGAATGAATGAATGAATGAAGTTATATTTATATAGCGCGTAGCTACCCGGAGGCCTCCTAGCGCTTAAAGACGGCAATTAGAGCAGAAAAGAAAGGGTCACTAGAGAGCTGAGAGAAAAAGGTATGTTTTAAGATGTTTGCGGAAGAGAACAATGTTGGGTTCGCTACGGAGCGTGAGGGGGAGCGTGTTCCACAGATTGGAAGCATTTAGAATGAAGGACCGTCCGCCCCATTTTGCTCTACGGACTTTTGGAGGCGCGGTAAGGAAGGTGTTACTGGACCGAAGGGACCTAGTCGGTTTGAAGGGTACGATCAAGGAGTGAAGAATTTGTGGGCCATGTTTCCAGAAAGCTTTGTGTGCTAGACACATGGCCTTAAACTGAATCCTAGCACGGATAGGCAGCCAGTGTAGGGACCTCAGGGCGGGTTTGGCTGACTGTCTGCGAGGGATCTGTGTCAAGTGACGCGCCGCACAGTTTTGGATCACCTGTAGTTTGTTTAATGTGGATTGGGGAGCGCCAAGATAGAGTGCGTTCCCGTAGTCCAGGCGAGATAAGATTAGTGCTTGGACCATAATTCTCCTGGCTTGAAAAGGAAGTAGGGGGAGAATTTTCCTGATCAGGCGTAACAGACCGAAACATATGGCTTCATGGTCTGATAGTTGAAGCTGAGAGTGTTATCAAGCCAAATGCCTAGACTTTTGATTTGGTGCTTTGGAGGTGGCAGAGGTCCCATGCAAGGGGGCCTGCGCGGAGACGTGCGCAGACGGGAGGCTGAACTGTTGCTACTAGAGCGCGAGCAGGCGCGGAACACGCATGATCAGGGGTTCGCAGCACGTCTTAGAGAGAAATTGAATGAATATACAGACGCTGCTGCTAAAGAGTGCAAGTTCCTGGGGAAGCCTTATGTTGCACGGATATATGGCGAGGGGGACAGACCCGGTAGAGCATTGGCTTTGGCGGTACGGCCATCTAGGTACCGAAATTACGTATCCTCCCTGCTGGATGGACACGGTGTCCCGCAGAGGGACACTGCGGCTCAGCTCCGAGTCCTTACTGATCATTACATCGGTTTGTACACCTCCGATAAGACGACACCGATTGCATTGCATGAGTATCTCGATGACACCGCAATAGCCTGGTTGGGCCCATCCCAGCAGAAATTTCTGCATCACGAACTGGAACTTGATGAGATCAAGGACGCGATAATGTCCATGAAGTCGGGCAAGATATCGGGCTCGGACGGCTTACCGATAGACTTCTACAAAGCCTTAATCCATGTACTTGCCCCTATACTGAAGCAAGTGTATTATTCTGCCCTTGAGGAAGGTATCCTACCGGGGACGATGCGCGAAGCCCTCATCACATCTCTGCTGAAGCCGGGTAAATCCCCGGAGCACTGTGACTCGTACAGGCCCCTCTCTTTGCTGAACACGGATAGTAAGATATTGGCGAAGGTACTAGCAATGCGCCTTAACCTTCTGATGGAACGTCTCGTCCTTCCCGACCAGGCCGGGTTCGCCCCGAACCGGGCGACTTCCCACAATCTGCGCACCCTGCAGGCGGTGATCCAGGACATCGATCCCCGATGCGAGGCCACGGCGGTTTTCCTGGACGCCACTAAGGCGTTCGACTCACTTGAGTGGGATTACCTTCTGGCCTTGTTGGAACGGATGGGAATACCCTTCAACTTCTTGGACTGGATCCGGTTGTTGTACCGCCAACCTCAAGCCGCGGTCCTACTCAATGGGTCCCGCTCTGCCCCCTTCGTTATCCACAGAGGCACCCGTCAGGGATGTCCTCTCTCTCCAGTCCTATTCGCTATCGCTATAGAGCCGCTGGCGGCCAAACTTCGGCAACACCACAAGCACCGATCTCTTATTTATCCGGAGCGCCAACTACTCATTGCGTTATATGCGGATGACATGACGCTGTACGTCCACAAGCCGCAAGAGAATCTTAACCCCTTATTGTGGGAGGTGACTAAATTCGGCGCTATAGCGGGCGTACAAATAAACTGGGCGAAGTCTGCTTTATTCCCCCTGACTGACAATACTGCACAGTTCCCGTTAGATTACCCCTTGGTGTGGGAGGCGGACGAGATAACATACCTGGGGGTTAGGGTGACCGGGAAGCCCTTATTAGAGCGAACTACGGGACTGTCATAGACAAGCTCTCCGATAAAATCACGCAATGGAACCATCTCCCGCTGTCTATGGCGGGACGCATCTCCCTGATTAAGATGGTAGTGCTTCCCAAATTGTTATACCTCTTTACCAATATACCATATAGCCCAGGGGCATACTACTTTAGGACCCTCAATTCCCAGCTGTCCCGACTTATTTGGGGCGGGAAGCAGGCCAGGATTGGACTGCGGACACTTATGTTGCCCTATCATCAGGGTGGGCTTGATGTTCCAAACTTTCGAAGGTACTATGATTGCGCCCAGGGCCACTTCGCGGTTTACTGGTTCCACCCCCCCCCCCCCCTTTATGGCTCACCTGGCAGTGGAAGATGGGTTTATGAGGTCTGAGAAACCCTCCGGGTATCTGTACACGGAGGCCCGAATGGGGACTCGTGACCCCACCACGGTTGATTGCACTGTTCAGGCCTGGAAACGCATGGCAGATTATATGGAAGTTAAATTTCTGTACTCTCCCCGTATGACTCTGGCACATGACCCCAGACTAAGTGTTACCCGCGAGGAGCTTGGACGCAGGCTGCTCGTGCGGCTGGCGATTCACACATGGGGCGACCTATATCACCAGGGGAGCTTTCGAGTTGCATCCCACTTCTTTGGGAATACTGCCCCTTCTGTAATGGATACATTTCTTTATACCCGACTTCGGCAAAATATTAGGGCTGTCACGCCTAACTTCCCTGATGAGCCGGAAACCATGGCGCCTTTACATGCCCTGCTCCAGACGACCACCCCAACACATGTGGTCTCGATGCTATATAAACATGTACAGGCGGCTCCTTCCCCCCCCCCCCCTCTCTTAAGGCGCGGACTGACTGGGACAGCGATCTGGGTGCCCCAATGTCAGACGTCCAGTGGGAAGAAAGCTGCTGTCACACTACAGCAGTGACGGGCAATGCCTGCCTCCGCTTGGTACACTTTAAGTTCTTACATCGCCTTTACTTCACCCCGGCTAAACTGTACTGCTTCGGACTCCGGGACGATGATCGCTGTCTACGATGCCGAAAGTCAGGAGCGGACTTCATGCCCCTGGCATGGTCATGCCGGGCGGTGGCTGAGTACTGGATTGCGGTGTTCGCGGCCCTTTCTGTAATGGTCGGGATGGATATACCACCCTGCCCTATGACTGCCCTTCTGGGCCGCTCATGCCCCGCGTTAAAGGCGCATCGGAAATTTTTCGCGCTGGGACTTTTACTGGCTAAGCGCCATGTGGCATGCAGATGGGGACGAGGGCGAGCGCCCAAGTTCAAGACCTGGTTGGCTACGATGTCAACCTGGCAGGAACAACTTCACAATTATGCTGACCTCTTGCCTCACAGATCCCGTCCCAAAGACTTATGGGGACCCCTCGCTGCATATCTCCTGCGATCTCCGAGCTCGACTGAAGACGGGAGGGAGCTGCACGGTGACTCGGAGAGAGATGGTCCGCCTACTACACGCTGTCCTGCGCCTGCCCCTGCTGGCGTCCATGGCTGATGCATCCCCTCACCTCACTTGCACCTTTTCCTTTCAACGCATGCCGTGCACAGCGTTTTTGACTTGCCCTGCCTTTCCGTACGCTTTCTGATATGCTTACACACCACACGCCGGATACTCGGGAGGGGTGGACAGTGGTTCTATGAATCCCCTGAATCCTGGGTGGGGAGGCCCTAGCTCTCTGATAGCGCGTACAGCATGGCATCCTCGATAGTAGCACCAAGTTTCTGGTTCCCTGATTAGCTCATACTACACCCTCCCAGCGCACTGGACCGGCTAGCCGGGGCGGAGCTGCGCCGCTCCTTGCTCCTAACTCATTCTGCAGTGAGATTCGCCGTACAGCGGCTCCGCGCCGATCAGTCCTTTATGCCACATACTGTGTATGGTGGACACATCCTGGGAGGGAATCGATGCTTGATGTTTTGTGGTTCTTAAGTTGGTTAATACAGATAAACGAAACCTCAACTACTTGCTATTGACTTTACGTTGCTTTGTCGCTATGCATCATTACATACGTGAGCAGCTTGTGTTCCTATTCCGCTGCCGGCCCTTAAGGGTTGTAGGCGTTTGAGCTGTGTTAAATGGTAGATCCTAGTTAGATACTATTTATTGCTCATGATACTGCATTGCCGCTACCGGCCTGTTCATTCAGGTTGTAGGTAATAAGCTGTGTAAGATTTGACTGTGACCAATAAAGGTTTTTCAAAAAAAAAAAAAAGTATCAGATTGGGCAACTGCAATGGCCTCTACGTCTGCATGTAAATGTCATATCTAACAATGCCCCAAGCCATTCAAAATCAGGTGGCATGGTTAAAAACTAGTGTATCCGCTTTAGCAATGCCAACCCTGTTCTGTACTCCTTGCACCGCTTCCTGTCCACAAAGTATCCTCCTCTATGTATTTTGCTTTGTGCATCACTTTCTCTAAGATAAGTTTCCAATGCTCCTCCCAAGAAGACTAAAGAGATCAACAAGACTACTTTGCTCAGCCTCATTTGTGCACCTTTGCATGTCTCTCTTACACAAAATAGTTCTTGGGGCCCAAGCCTTTTCTCCCCAAGCTGCAGTATCTTGGAGCCTTTAGCTCATTACCCGCAATAGGAATCTGATTATCTATCTTTCAGAAAACCCCTTAAGGCCTGGTTATTCAGTTTCCCCTCCCCGTATTTTCCTCTATAGTCTGCAAGCTGGAGCTAAGAGACCTTTGTGTAGCAGTGTGAAGAATTCATGTACTTGTCATCAGGAACACAGGAGGCGATGTTAAGATGAACAAACGTGGTTTATTTGATCTAACAGCGTAAAGGCCACAGCTGTCATCCGTCAACTGCCTCACAGGACTCCTCGCAGGGAGCTGCACTTAGAGCCTTCATGACAGTGACATGCCAAGGCAAGACAGCAGGGGTAGTACAAACCATTGTGCTTCACAGAAGGAGGGGGTGTGAGGTCTAACTTAACATTCTTTCCCTAAAGCGGAAGATACCACACACCCCTCCTTTACAATCATAAGTATCCAGAGGAAGGGGGAGAGAATCAAAGTTGGAAGCAGGCGTTTAAAAGGGAAGAGAGAGAAATGGAAGGAAAGGAAGAGAAACAGGCAAGGTTTACTGAGCAACATAATTCTCCAAGTGCTTAGGACAACACGTCATCCTACCACTTGTCATGGGGTGAATGTTAGTCTGCCCAGTGTCAGCTGTTGTAGGTATGCTGACTGCACCTGGGATTCTGCACTCATTCCCCCTTGATGTGTCTATGGCCACAGGAGGGGCAGTGCACTTCACCACCCTTCCTAAGTTCCAAATCCTCCCATCTTTGGTTATGACAGAATTCTTGAACAACTTTACAACTCTTCTGGGCCCTGTAAACTCAGACCAGCTTGCTCTACCTGGAAGAGCTCTGACTTTGACGAGATCGCCCGCCGTGAATTTAATGTCCTTCACTGCATGTGTTTTGTCAAACCTCCCCTTCCTATCAGTCATGACCTTCTGTTCCCTTTCACGCCATTGGGACCCCTCAGAGATTGGTCCAACCCTTCTGCCACTTCATCCATCCTGGTAGTAATCTGGAGTTGGGCTTTCTAACTTTAAATAGTTCAAAAGGTGTCATGTTAATAGTTTGGTGAGGGGTTAACCTGTAAGCCTCTAGACGCTTCAAAACATCATCCTTCCAGCATAAACCACTTGCCCTCGCTAGCTGGATGTCTTCTTTGATGGTGCTATTAAATCTTTCTGCCATACTGTTGGTTTCCGGGTGATAGAGAGCACATAATTTGTGTTTTATTCCATTACACTCTAGAAACTCTCATTTCTTTGGAGCAGAGCTGCACCCCATTCTCTGGCAGTATGCTGCTGGGTAAACCCTCCCGAAGAAACACTTCCAGTAGGAATTCCGTGACAGATTTGGTGGTGATCTCCGAGATGAACTTTAACGCAGGCCACCTAGAGTATAAGTCCACTAGTACCAGTATATAGGGCGTGCAATTTTCCCCAGCCAGAGGGCCTACTGTAGAGCTACATCCGGCCACAGGCCCTCTGGTGGTGACCTGCAGTGCATAGGAGGAGTATGATGGTTTAGTATTTTGTCGCTGGAAGAGCATGGTATACACACTCTTATTTCTAAGTCCATGTTGTGCCACCAAAAGTCTAGGCGTAACCTCTGTTTAGTCTTGGTAACGCTGAGATGTCCCTCATTAGCCAAGTTGACCAGAACCCCTCTCAAAGTCTCAAGCGGAACTAACTTAGTACCACGAAATAGACAGTCATCCACCATGGATTATTCATATCTAACCATCCAGAATGGTCTAAGGGTTTCTTCTCGCTTATCTTGATCCATCCAACCACCCTTTGTCTTCTCATATACTCTGCAGAAAGAAGTCTGCTTTCAAATCATCCTTCCAGGGTGCTTCCTCTACTGCTCCATGGGTTATGACACACACATTCTCATTCTGTAACTCACCAGCTTCTACATCTTGTCCCTTGTCATAATTAGTTCCCTCACGTTTCCCCCACAAGTTGCGAGAGACAATCTGCAGCAAAGTTCCTCACTCCAGGTATGTATTCAACTCCTGATTCTGCTCGAGATTGAATCTAGCCCTTTCTTTGTAAAGACTTCAACGAGCGGCTTGTGGTCGGTCCTCAAATCGAACTTGGCTCCCCACACAGTCTCTAAATTTGACAGCCCAAAATGCAGCTAAGGCCTCTTTCTCGATCACCGAGTAGTTAACCTCTGCTTGGCATAGGGACCAAGAAGCAAAAGCTATGGTTTCCTCCCCCTTCTCTCCAACTTGAGTCAAAACAGCACCTAGTCCTTTGGAGCTGACATCGGTGGTTATCACCGTTCTTCTGCCAGACACAAAGGCTTTCAGGGTAGGTGCTCCTGCTAAGGCCTTTTTAGTGTCCTCAAACTCTTTCTGACATTCCTCATGCCAGTCAAATGCTACACCTTTCCTCATAAAATTACACATTTTGTAAGTACGCCTGGCAAAGTTCTGAACACACTTACTGTAGAAATCAATCATGCCCATAAAGGACTTGATTTCCTCTTTTCTTTTAGTTGGGGTATGATTTAGAATGGTGTTTTGTAACTCAGTTTTGGGAAGAATGCCCTCAGTCGTTATTCTATGCCCCAGAAATTCTATTTCAGCACAACCAATCTTATATTTCTCCCTTCTCACAGTATGCTCTTTGAACCTCATTAGGACTTGTCTGAGTCTGTGTTCATGTTGTGTTCCATTCTCCCCAAGAATTAGAACCTCATCCTGGTAGCATAGTACCCCAGGAATCCCTTTAAGAAGGTTGCTCATAATCCTTTGAAATACCACGGCAGCTGACACAAGTCCCAAAGGCATGCGCTTGAACTTGAAAGCCCCCATGGGCGTGATGAACGCCGTAAACTCTTGTGACACTGGGTGTAGACTGATTTGGTAATTAGTGGAGGTCAGGTCTAAGGTTGAGAAAACTTTCACCCCAGCTAATCTACTCATCATCTGCGTGATTTTTGGCAGTGGGTACTTGTCCACTATCACTTCTCTATTTAGTGTTCTTAGATCTATGCATAAACGCACTGCCCCATCACCCTTCTTGGCTGCCACGGTTGATGCCAACCATTCAGTGGCCTCCATAGGCTTAATCACTTAAACTGCACAGTTTCTTTACTACTTGCCTCACTGCCTCCTGCATGGATATGGGCAAGTTTCTCACCTTGGCTGAGACTGGTCTGGCATTTTCTTTGAGTCTTATCCTGTGGGTATACTGCTTGAGGCATCCCAGCTGATCTGTGAATACGTCTTTAAATTCTTCTTCAGTACCTGCTTGTACTTTACCCACCTCTTGCACCAGTATTTGCGGGTTTTTGTTGGGGTTGAGATAGATTCCTAAATCATTTTGCACTTGCCACCCTAATATGTTGTCCCCCTTCTTTGATAAGTAAATCTTAGTGACTGCAATTCTGTCTTTGAAACCCACTGTACCCCAAAAGAAACCTTTCATCTGTATGTGTTGTCCTCCATATCCCCCTGGATTAACTTCCATTCTTTGGATTTTTCTCTTGCCCCTCAACACTTTTTCAAAGTCTTCAGCAGATATTGTTAAAATTTCCAGCATGAATCAAACGTTGCTTCTATCATTGTCTCCTCAACGGCTAAAATGTCCTTGGGGTTACTCACAGCCCCACCCTCAATCTGTAGGACCGTTTCATCGCAGACCCGATTAGTTTAATCTCTACTATTTCTTTTGCAATAGGCATTACTCTTGCAACAGGCTATAAAATGACCCTTCCTTCCACATATGTTGCAGGTTGCTTTTAGTGTGGGACACTCTGCTATTTGCCAAATGTCCTGCTTTTCCGCACCTGTAGCAGTTTCCTTTAAAACTCCAACTACTCTTTTTGCTCTTTCTTAGTTCCTTTAACCACAAGTACATTGTCACATTAATTTTTCATTCACTTTTGTTTTCGCTTCACAGTCTTGTTTTATTTCGCTCAAACATTGCATTGTGTGCTCCACCTGTTTTGCCACAGTCAGCACCTCCCCCAGAGGTGGGTCGTCTTTTAACCATAACTCTTCTCGTATCCTTTCTATCTTCAATGTTAATAGAAACTGGTCTCTTATTCATTCTTCACAAGCCCCCCCCCCCCAAATTTGCAGCTTGCAGCTAGTTTTCTCAACTCTGATACACATTTTTCTACTGACTCTCCCTCTTTTTGTCCTCTTTCCAAAATGGTAGCGTTCCATTATGGTGCTGATCTTGGGCAAAAAATGGATGTGTAGCTTTTTTAGACTTATTTCATACTCATTTAAACCTCTGGCATCATTGACACTCAGATCTGGGAGATGTTCTAAAATTTCTTGACCTTCAGCCCCTAAGTAGTGAAGTAACAGTGCCAATTTCCTTTCAAGTCCTTATTTTGGCTCTCACACAACTGTGTAGTTTTGAAAAACCTTTTTTCCACTTGTTCAATTTCAAAACTGGCTCACCTGGAGTGCCCAAGAAAAATGGCGGTGGTGTGACATTCTGCATTTTGTATCGTATGAATACTAAACTTCAACCACAACAAAGCAAATGAATACTTTTGGCTATTGCTGTTCCCAACAATGTTATCTCACAAGGCACATCCAGATATACACTTTCCTTTATAGACAAAAGAAACTACACAGCAACGGGAGGGAAAGAGAGAGTGCGTAAAAAAAACTTCCACTAGCAGGCACTATTACTGGATTGCCTAGACTCACACATCAAAGGACGGTGAAAGGGAAAGGTGACAGGGGTCAGGGGTCTGTTGAAAGAAGGAGAAACCTAAATGAGGGCGAGCACAAGGGATGGCGAAAAAGTTATTTAAGTTACTACAATGTAGCACTCTGTAAGATTAAACTTCATATCCTGTCTCTATTAAGAATTTGTTAGATGGCTCTTCATCTGCCAACCCTTGCTCACTGTATTACGTACATTACAGGGTACAAGTTCATTACAGCAACAGGGTTTGAGGTGCATTTTCTGTAAAGTGGGCAAATACATTTCATAGCTTTCAAATCTTGTTATGGTTTAAAAAAATGTAAACATATATCGCACAATAACTTATGACCCACAACTTCTTTATTTAGCAAAAAAGGCCACTTTATTAAGACAGGTGCACAGCATAACTTTAAATAACACAACTTTACAACTAGATCATAAGTCAAAACCCAAATCAGCTTAACATGGCTTCAAAACATAACCACCAATGGTGATCAAGCATCCTTAAAAGAACTGTACTCATGTTAAAGAAACCCCCCATCAGTTTCCTTCCCTTTCCCCGTGTTCTGTACTTCCCCCTTGAGGGATGGAAAATCCTGCTCGAGACTGTCCACCCCCCCCCAAAAATATGCTTACCTAGTCTACATGGAGAAACCTAAACCTGTCTTATAGTGACAGAAATTCTAACTGTAGATTCAGCGCGACTTAAGGGTTGTGAAGAAAATGATTGTCAGGAAACAAATAACAAATTTTGAGGGTGGGTGGGTGGGACTATGAAAAGCTAATTACCTGCCCGACGCCCTCCGCCGCAAGTGTTTTTCCCACCGAGCCAGACCTCTATATATAGATTCCCCCCCACGCGCCCCGGCCTTCCTTAACAATCTCTAATCGCACCTGGTGGCCCGCTCCATTGTGCAAAAATACCCAGGGGAGACCGCCCTGCTCCTCCTGGGTCCCCCTCGCACAATAACTCACGACCCACAACTTCTTTATTTAGCTAAAAAGGCACTTTATTAAGACCGGTGCATAGCATAACTTTAAATAACACCACATTACAATTAGATCATAAGTCAAAACCCAAATCAGCTTAACATAGCTTCAAAACATAAACCCCAATGGTGATCAAGCATCCTCAAAAGAACTGTACTCCTGTTAAAGAAACCCCTATCATTTTTCTTCCCTTTCCCCGGGTTCTGTACTTCCCCCTTGATGGATGGATAAGCCCGCTCAAGACCGTCCACCCCCCAAAAATCCGCCACCCAGTTTTCCTGTCCACCCTAATGAGAAACGTTATGAAATTCTGCTGGAGCACAATATATTTTCATTCCATATTTTTGAGATCAAGCCTCTCAATTCCAGTAAATAATATGCTTGCCCCATTTGTGATAAATGATCTCCATCGTCCCGAAAAAGATGCCCCTCTGTATTTTTAGGTCTCGCCTGAGCCAGCGCTTGCGCTGCACTGGAGAGACATTTAGTGAGTGGGCTTTAAAAAGTCGACCACAGGTTTTTGTGTGGCCTAGAGCGTGTGGTTACTAGGCCTGGGCAGCTAATTCCGTTCCGCTCGCGGAATTTGCGGAATTTGCGTAATTTCGCGTTCCGCGGAGAACGCGAAATTGCTCAAAAGTCTGCTTTCCGCGATTTCGCGAAATTTTTGCTTGTTCGCGTTCTCAAAATGCATGTTCGCGAGATATTTCTCCTTGAGCACGCAAACAGCAATTGCGAACAGGAAAAAAGCATCGCGAACAAGCAATTCCGCGTGTTCGCGGAATCTCTGCGTGTTCGCGGAGATTTTTTACCGTTTCGCGGAGATTTGCGTAACGCAATTACGCAAATTCCGCCCACCCCTAGTGGTTACACGCATAGTAACGCGCACACTTCGCAGGCACCCTTACAGCGCGCGATCAGGCGCCATCTGGCTTTCCTCTCGCTTGCTCTCCCAAGCGCTTGCTTCAGCGTTCCTCCCCCTCCCCCCCCCCATAGAGCGCATCTCGCGGCCGCATGTCTTGTTTTTTCTTGTGTCTGCCCCCACTCTTGCTCCCCCCACCCACCCCCTCCTGTTACAAAGAAGCCCCTCAGTGCCTCAGGCAAGCTGAACATGAGGCGACATCACAGCTACAGAGGCCAGGGGCTTTTTTGGTACAGGGCACCATGATTCATTTCAACACTCACCCCCACCCCTCCCAACGAGAACAGTGCCGCTTTCACTTTAAGCATGCATTTATTTATTTATTAAGTGTTCCTATTAGTGTCCCGCCAAAGCTCTGCCTTCCCGCTCCTCCCGCTGTGCATCAAAGTGCATTTGCTTTTTGGATACCAGAATCAGGGCGCATTGTGTACGCTAGTACATCATTGTGATTTTTCCTTACAGTATCAAACAAGGTACATTGAGTCTGCAGGCCATTACAATACCCTTTGTTCTTAGTATACCTCGATGACGTTGCCTTGTGAATGGTAGTACGGCAGACTAGTCTTTATTGATTGTGCTCCGCATCAAATAGTACTATGTTCTTTAGTACATCACAATGCCATGTTTTTATAAAAATTCCAATGATATCCGTAGTATATCGAGTATTAGTGCTAGCTGTCTATTTGGGAGTAGGACGTAGCTGATCCGCAACAGTTACTATGTAAACAAGCATTGGCATAGCTAATAGGTCTCGCTTTTGGGACCTTATAAGTGTTTAGCCATGCAACAGTTGATGTTGTTGCACCAAGGATATTGTGCTGCATAACTAAATACTTATAAGGTCCCAAAAGCTAGACCTATTTGGCTATGCCAATGCTTGTTTATATTACAATGGGATCAAACTGCAATCCCCATAGCGCCACAAAAAACTCTCATAGCTCTATTGAGTTTACGTCTCGCTTTCTCATTTGCTGCATGACTTCGTGCTCCTCTCCAATGTTGACGAGTTATAAATTCTGTCCAAACTACAGTTGTACCAGCCCAGTTATTTTTTATGACAGCCAAATCCAGCTTTATTTGCTTTATTAAGGTCAGACCTGATAAATTTACCAAATTGTTTTCACCATGATGAATGATCAACACATCAGGGGAACCCCCACTAGAGCACATAAGAGACAATGTATGAAACAACCCCCCCCCCCCCCACACATTCCCCCTTTTCCTTTCCATACCACTAACACTTAGAAGTCCAAGAAATCTGCCATAAATCTGCTGTTCAGCGTATAAAGCTGCCCATTTTGTGAAGGAACATCCCGCTATCCAAGTTTTCTTTTTTTCCAAATAAAAGCCTTTGTACACAACCTAGATAGAAAAACAAATGTTAGCAACAATACAAAAAACAGAGATACAACTAATTATTTTCTAACATACTTTTCACAACATTTTGATTTCCATCTCCCAATTCTACGAATATCTGACCATGACCAACCCAGCATTGCTGCCCCAATTCGAAAATAGTGTGTGCCGAAAAGCATAAGATTCTTACCCAACCTGCTGATCACCTTTCTCATTACTGCTAATAGCTGAGCAATAGAAATCATTTTCCCATTAGCGTGGCAAAAAATTTCCCCTAGTGTGAAAAACATGGGAAAAACATGGAATTTTGAAAAGTATCCCATTCCACTACAGGGCAACAACCCTCCACCCTGCTTTTGTTCAAGGACACCCATTTACTCCTGCCTAATTGACCCGTCTTAGATGCCCTTAACCATGTCCTTAATCTGTGTTGCTCTAGAAATACTTAGTCGCTACGTATACCTGCCTTATTTCTTAAACCCAATAACTCGGATGCTCTAAATGCCCCGAAAAACAACCACAAAATTCATAATCTAATTTTATAACATTCAAAATCGTCATATCAGCAAAATGGCAACTGTAACAAAATTTGTTGTAAAAACTCAAGTCACAGGTTCATGCAACAGTCCTTTACCGCTCTGTTCCCTACTTGATCCTTTAGGAACTTTTTTCACCAGCACTCCTCCCACCGGATCTCTACCCCACCATAACTGCCCATAAAATAAATTCCTGCTAGTTTTCCTGAAATAGTAGTGTGCGAGAGACCTTTATTCATCAACTGCAGCACGAAACCTAGTAACAACTTCTCTTCGTTGACAAACCTCCCAGCCTGAGCAACATTGTTACCATAACTTATGAATTATTTCCAAGCTTGATGATAACTTCTTCGCGTGGATGCTGCAGCTGAGTTCTCTACCAGTTCGACTATCCTCACTCCCCCCAGGCCCAAACGCACCGTGGGATCCGAGACTTGTTGATTTCCGCCCCAGGTGTCAGAGTTCGAAATTTCTTCCACTGAAAATGAGACAGAGCGTCCGCTATACTGTTATTAACTCCAGGAATGTGTCTCACTTTAAAAACAATGTTAAGTTGCAAACATTTCAGCATAAAAGCACGTAACAGCCGTAAAACTCTCAAATCCCTTGCCTTCTGCTTGTTAATCAACTCAACCACAGCCAAATTGTCTACATTGAAAAGGACTGGTCTATTCTTGAATTCCTCTCCCCTGACAAACAATGCCACTAGTAAAGGGAAGAACTCTAAGAAGGCTATGCTGCGACCTTCATTCAGCCAATGCACCGGCCAACTTTCAGCACACCAATGACCTTCCCAGAATATTCCAAAGCCTTTTGCACCAGACGCATCAGAGAATATTTGTATTTGCCATATCATATCTTCATCCGCAAAGAACAAAGATACTCCATTCAAATCTGCAAGAAACTTCAACCAGATGTCAGCCCTGATAGCCATGGACATACGCACTCTGTGATGGGGGAGATAGGCACCAGACATGGACATGCCCAAGCGCCTACTAACAATTTGTTCATTGTCCGGCAAGATAAAATCTGGTATCATCCCCACAGTGGATGGGCCTGCCTCCTTCAGTGTGCAAGGTTTGGGCTCCCCCGAACACACTATTGGCCCGTCTCGCTTTCTGGCCCTTTAAGGCTACTGAAAGCACTCGGCCCGGGGCACTTCCCTTTGCTCTGAATGCTCCTCCTACGGACCACCCCCCTCAGCTTGCCTGTAGAAACACGCTGTGCCCGCCCGAGCCTCGAGCATCCCGCACAGCCTGCCCTGCAAGTTCAGACTTTGTGGAGAGCTCAACAGGTTTCACCGAGAGGTTCTCTTCACCCGGCGAATGAGCCGGTAAGGATTCCTCGTTGGCTACATTAAATGTTTTACTATTTGCGGGCAAACATGCAGTGACAGCGTCCTCCACACCGCAGGCCGCCTTTCTCTTAAGTCGCTCCAGCCCCACCCAATCCTCACCAGGACCCCCCGGCTTGAGCAAATCCTCCCTGCCCGCCTCACAAAGGACTTGAATAGCTTACCTAACACCCTCATGGTCCGCCATAATGCCCTGGAAAAATACCGCAGCTATGACGACTGTGAAAGACTCACAAATTACCTGCCCCACGCCCTCCGACGCAAGTGTTTTTCCCGCCCTGCCAGACTTCTATATATAGATTCCCCCCACGCGCCCCGGCTTTCCTTAACAATCCCTAATCGCACCTGGTGGCCCACTTCATTGTGCGAAAATACCCAGGGAGAGACCGGCTCGCGCCCTGCTCCCTCTGGGTCCGCCTTCATTTCCCTTCATATTGTCTATGTTGTAACTTTTATTAATGCATCCTATTTTACTTTTAATTACATAGATATTTCACTTTGTTTCTATAAAGTGCATTCTTTTCTAATGCATATATAATGCGATTTTAATAATTCTGTGATACAATACTATTCCAATAAATACAATTTGGGTTCACATTAAATCTTTGCATGTAGTCCAATGGCTGCACAATATGTGCAGTCTAGCAGGGTTTTCACTAACTGCTAACTATTTCATACTTTTTACGGGGTATTCCTCACCTAATGAATATCCTCCAGGTGCCAGAATGGATCAGGAAAATCCCGCCTGCCCCTCCAACAATAGCTCTACAGTGCCTTAACTGCATTTTCACCGGCCAGGATGTGATGACTTCAGATGATATAGGGCACCCATTGGCATGCTGGTTTCATCTCCTGTTTTTCCGTGCTTCGTCGTGGCCCTTGACTCTTCAGTGCTTCATTAATGAAATGCCTCAGCTTTCAATAGCGAATATGTGAAATGTCTCCTGCACCACCAGCAACAGCTAGGGTTCTAGGTTTGGACTGATGACTGCTCCACAAGTATTTACGAAGATGATGGTCATGGTAGCAGCATTATTCTGGAGCTCAGGAGTCCATGTATTTCCTTACTTGGATGACTGTCTGATAAAGGCAGGATCTCCTACACTGGTCAATGAGCATCTTCAGAGTACTATGACCCTGCTCGTATTCACAATCAACACACACAAGTTCTATCTTACACCCACACAGAGGATGATGTTCAAACGAGAATGGCAGACATTTGGAATCTCATTCTGGTGTTTCTGGCTCAGACACCAATTCTAGTCCTGCAAGTCTTGTGCCTGTTTGGCCTAATGGTTTCATGGATCTGGTTGGGGAACTAGGCTAGATGGTGACTGAGAGGCCTTCAAAGGTTATTAAGAAAGCAATGGCCCCATTATCAGGGGAGCCTCTCGGCTCAAGTGCAGACTATCAACTCTGTCATCCTAGATCTGCACTGGTGGACATGGCCATGTAATCAATCTGTAGATAACCGCTTCAGATTTTTGCAGTCACAGGCTACATTGGTTATAATTACTGAACTGGGGTGCTGATCCAGGCATCATCATGCGATTCTTTTAAAAATCACCTACACATGAACATATTGGAGATGTCTTGCCATGAAGGCCTTCCTCCCTGCCATCTCAGAGAGTGCCATTCACTAGCTGTCTGATTACACCATCATTGTCCATTACTTCAATAGGCAGGGTGGTGAGAGTCATGGCCCATTTTGGGAGGCACTACAACTCTGGTGGTGGACCCAACATGGGCCATTTTCTTGGTAATGGTGTACCTTGTCAGCACCATGAAGCTAACAGTGCATCCTCTGAGTTGCCCCTCCTCAGAGGAACACAAGTGGGTATTTCATCCCAAAATGACGGAAGTAATATTTTCCATATTGGGGTTGATCTCCGACCTGGCCTACAACAGGAAATGTCCTTCAGTTTGTGCCTTGCACTTCCCTCTAGATGATTGCCTGGGAATGCATTCATGTTAAGTTCACCATGGGTCTTGCTTTACAGATTACCAATGATCCTTCTATCAAGAGTAATGCAGAAGGTGCAGGAGGGTAACATGCCTGATCCTAATCACCCCATACTGGGCAAGGATTTGAAATGCTGGTCTATTAGAACACCGCACTTATCGCCCTTTTCCTCTTTAGCACAGGGTGGACCTTCTTTAGAAGAAGGGTGGCCAGGTACTTCATTTTAATTCCCAAATGCTGTGGCTGCACATGTGGAGACTGAGTGGTGGCAACTAAGAGTCCTTTTCCAGAGGTTGCAGACACCATCTTGGCTGCTAGGAACCTACCAGAAAATCGACATTGACGCCTTTCCAATGTACTACGCTTTACGATGTCCCTTGCCTAGCAGAGGCTACTATTAAGGACAATATGGCTGTCTTATCCCCTTTCATGTGTCTTTCTAAATAACCTTTTCTGTTGAAGTTGCTTTATGTGGTTTCTCCCATTCTGTTTATTGTTCCTCTGTGCAATTTAAATTGTGTGTTAACGTTCGTCATTGTATCTCCATTTCAGTGAGTACACAGTTGCCCAGGTCATCTTTTGACTCTGAAAACTGTCCTTTTGGTGGCAATGACTTTAGTTCATAGTGTCTGTAAACTACAAGGCATCTTGGCCTGGCTATTATTCAGTCTTTAGCTGAACACACTGGTTCCTTGTACTTGCTCATCTTACTTATGAAAGTGGTTTCTGCCTTTCACATGGACCATTACATCACAAGTTCATATATCTTCCCTCCTTCTCATGCCACCATAGAGGAACATCCGCTGCATTGACTGGGCCCCAGACATGCAGTGTCTCATTACGTGATCTGTATGTGGCAGGACAGGGTGTATGATTAGCTTTTAGTGAGCTTTCTAGTGCCAAGAGGGGCAACCTGGTGTCCAACCACACCATTCCCATTGTCTCATCCCAGAATTAAGGTCTGATTGCCTTGTCCTAAACATTTATGGTAAATTATGGCTTTTCTGATCTACAAACACAGTTCTTCATAAAACAAAAAGTCCAAATTTAGATGATTATCTAATGGTGAGCCAGTGCTAATTAATATTTGCTAAATGCACTTTGCCTTGTGTTAAATATTTTGAAACAAAGACCAATCTTTGTCACATTCATCTCCCTAAGGAGTTGGTGACTCAATTGCTTGCCGAGTAATTTCCTCTTTTGAAATTTTCATTAAGTATATTGGTTGCTGTTAATAATTGCCTTTATCTGAGATAATGGTCTTTAACTCATATTTGGCTGATAGGTAAATGCTTGTTTAATGTTGGTGGATGTCAACGTGCAGCATGAGACATTATTTCTACCTATGGGTGTAGGCACAAGTTCGGTTTTTTTTATATTCCTATAACTTATTTGCATGTTAAAGTAATAGGTCCTGTTTAAGCAATAAACCTTACCGGGAACCCTAAAAAAATAACTAGGCCTTAAAGTACAAAATAATTAGATTTATTAATATGCAATTACCGATCTCGACAACCCAATGAGAAGTCATGGCCTTAAATACATCAATTCCCTTCACACCACACTCATCCCCGATGGGGAACTGGCTAAATTATTTCCACAAAGTGACCCTTACCCAGGTGCCTCCTTGAAATGGGGACAATGAATCTCTGTCTTGCGTCCTTGCAGCCCCCTTCTTCAAATAACAAAGGCTTACTTCAGCATCAGTTCTCGGCATATGCATGAATTTGAATATTACTGGGTGGTCATCTGTAATCAACACATTAGCTCTGATTAATCTGGTCATATTTACTGCTTCGATCAGTTTTAATCTAGAGACATCCATTTTCCAATACATCAAAAAAGGTTAAGTGATTTGTGAACCCAACTCTCCCTCCACCCCCCCCCCCCCAGGCAACAAGTCACTCTGAACTAGAGGTAGAATAATAACAGGTGTTGGTAGTTGTGGGACTTGGCTAAAGTTCCCTAAACTTTTGGTTTTCCCCTAGGTCTTTTTTCTGACATGTGTTGCCAACTTAGATGTTTTGGACACTTTCCCACTGCTAAACAGTGTCAAAGTGCAAGTGCTCTCTGTGTACAGTGTAATGGTAATTGGTTGTCCATAACTGGTATGTTTGCCTTACTAGTAAAGTCCCTAGTAAAGTGCACTATGTGGGCCGGGGCTAGTAATGCAAATGCTACTTGTGGGCCTGCAGCACTTATTGTGCCACCCACTCAAGTAGCCATAAAAAGAACTCCGGTCTGCCATGGCAGGGCCTGCGCGCAGTTTGTGAAACTGCCATGTTTTTCTGTCAAGTGCACTCACTTGCCAGACCATACCCTTCCCTTTCTGTGCACCTAAGACACCCCTATGGTAGGTCTAGGGTCCCCCCTGGAGAGAGTGCAGTGCATGTGAAAGGTAGGACATGTACTAAGATGTGTTTCATGTCCTGACAGTGAAATAATCACCATTTCGTTTTCCCTGTTAAAATGCCATCTTGCCCATTAGAATAGAATGGGAAGACTGTGTAATATGTTTTCCAGCCTATCTTCCCAAAGGCTTAAGATCGAAAGGTGAAGTTAAGTATGCCTGAACTCACCCTGCAATAACACATCTTTTTATGAAGATGGTTTTTGCATTATGTGTTTGTAAGCCACTCTTTCAGAAGGGGCTGGGTATTTTTGCTATAAACATTTCTGTGTGTCTCTGCCTGGTTGTGGATTGACTGGCTGGATTTGAAAGCGATAGGATCTGGGGAATGTCTTGCCCCAGGGGAGGAGGTGAGACAGCACAGGCTGACCTGCATCTGGAGTGTAGGGAGAGGAGATGCCACTAGAGGTGAAGAAGCCTTGGCTGGTGCTATAAAACAATTGTCCCATCTCCTGCTGAGTGATTGAGAATCCGGACCCCCACTAATCAAAGAAAGGTGTCACTGGTATGAAGGCACACAGAACTGGTTTGAGCAGGTGTCCGTGCCCCCTGTAACACAAAGACTTCAAAGCCATTGTGGGGTATAACTATGCGAGCTGAAGCCCCTCAACTTTGGAGAATGGCTTGATCCAGTGTGAACAAGACTGGAGCTACTTAGTGGTCAAGAGGACCTTTGCCAAGGAAGAAACAACTGATGGGTAGGACTGCTCTTGCTGTGTGATCTGGGGCTGGTCTGCAGTTTGCTGTTTCAACCAAGGAAAGGCTAAAGGGATTTTGCTGTGTCCCCCTGCTTGAAGGACTTTGCAGTGTGCTGTGTCCTGAAGTAACTGTTCTTAAGGGCCTGAGCTGAGCTGGCTCCCTGTTTGGAAACACAGGAATACAAACGATTGCAGAGAAGACTCTCAGACGCCGTGTACTTGTGCTCTGTCTAGCCTGAGACCTTTGGAAGTTGTGCCCTGTGATCTTGGGCACGTGGAGTTCCAAACGAGACTCCGCGACGCAGTGTGCATGTGCCTGGTGCAACCTGAGTCCTTCGAGAGGATCGTCCTTTGAACGTGTGCACCGGGAAGCCAAGTAAGTCTCAGCGACGCAGTGTGCGTGTGCTTGGTGCAGCCTGAGACTTTCGCGTGGATCGGCCCGTGATCGTGCATACCAGAAGGGCAAGTGTGTCTCAGCGACGCTGTGTGCATGTGCTGTTTGCAGCCTGAGACCATTGCCAGGGGTGCCCTGTGATCGGGAGTACCCGAAGATCAAGCGTCTTGAGCGACGATGTGTGCTTTCTACAGCCTGAGACCTGCGCAAGTGTGCCCTGTGATCGGGGGCGCCAGAAGATCAAGTGTGTCTCAGCGATGCTGCGAGCGTGTGTCGTGTGCAGCCTGAGACCCTCCTGAGGAGTTGTCTGGTTATCGTGCACCCGGAGTCCAGTGAGTCCCATTGACTCTGAGTGCGGGTGTAGTGTGCAGCCTGGGATCTTCCCATTGACTGTAAATTCAGAGAGATTGCAATGGAGGCCCAAGTCGCTGGACGAGGAGAGGAGAGTGGGTTCGTGCCCCCCAGGTAACGTGTGTCGACTCCTGGGGCAGGGCGCGGGCTCAGAGGGAGATGCTCTCAGCCTCTTTCTCTGTCCTGCAGCACGAGCCTCTGCTTCGGCTCAAATCGCGGCCCATGTGCCAAGGGAGTGGCAGCACCGGGGCTGGAGTGCGAAGCTGCATTGACTGTGTTATATCTTACCCATGTGGGTGGGGGCCAACTGTGGCCGGAGACTAACCGCAAGCCAGCACGAGTGGCAGAGAGACTGCCGAAGGCACCGTGAACGGTGCTGGAGTAAATTACGTATTGTATTAGTCCTGCATAACAGAGTATCTGATGATTGTATGACGCATGGCCTTATATCTGCACAACGAACTGTCTGTTGGTCGTATTGACCATTCCATTAGTTTTGCATAACGAACTGCCTGATAGGTGTGTTACGCATTGCAATAGGTTTGCATAACGAACTGCCTGATAACTGTATTACACGTTGCATTGCTTTTTCCTAACAGAATATCTGAAGGTGATCGTACGCATTGCATTACGGGGGCGTAACAGTTTACCACGTTGTTGCTTTATGCACTGCATTACAATAACAGTACAAATTGCCAGATAGCCGTATTATGATCTGCATTATTCTTATATTGTGAAATACCGGAGTGTTGCATAACGAACTGCATATTACGACATTAGGATTACATAGGATTGGTTAGTTTAGCTCAATAGTAATAGACCAGGGAGAGCTTTACCCCGAAGCATATGTTGGTTTAGTATTGTGTGGTCGCATTGTATATCTTTTTATAAACGTATACTTGTTTTTCTATGAAACTCGTGTGGAATATATTTGTGGCATCATCATTGGGTTGCTGTGAGCGTAATTGCAAATACTTTACACATTGGCCTTGAACATAAGCCTGGCTGCTCATGCTAAGCTACCAAGGGGGTGGAGCGGGGGCTATCTCTAGAGGTGACCTGGCTTTCACTAACGGGGGCTCGTGGGTCCCTGTTTGGTCTAAGGTACCTGACCCAGCCAACCAGGGACCCGTGGATTCTAACAGTAGTATGAACTAAGCTAATAGACAGGAATGTACGATAAGACACAATGTATCGTGTGGTCATAGTAACGTTTGGAGATGTACTTGGAATGTATTTAAAATGTCAACAATAAAAAGAAGGGGAAAAAAAAGGTTCAGTGCAGAAAGTGCCACAGAAGGAGAATGTGTTCTCACTCAGAACCTCTACTGATGGAAAGGGCAGAACCTATAGACTTTAGCCTCCAGCATTCTAAATTGATCTCTTTTCAGGGTCCCCAAAGCACAAGCATCAGAAGCTGCATAACATCTGTGTATTATGATCTCAAATGACTATGAATCAGTTGGCAACTCCACGTAACTCTAGGGATAATTAGCGTCCCTGAGAGATGACAGGTCGTGGATTAACCTCAGGACACTCAACGTGTTACTTAGGTAAAGCAGTTCTCAGGTATGCCAAAGCAGTTCTCAAGGGCAATCTTTGTCACCCGAGAATCTGGAGGTCTCTAGGCAAAGTGATGTTTAATTATCCAGCCAGGGGACTTTGAAACTGGCGTGTTGAAGCTTGTGTGTGTCATCACCTAGCAACAGCTTAATAAACGGAGCATTTCCTCCAGAGTGCTGGGTGGATGGGAGTTCACTGAGGACTGTGTGTGCTTAGATGTTACCCGAGAGCTTGAACTGCATGCTAATCGCCTTGCAGCGAGTTCTCAACACTGTTAGAGTTGCAGGTCAGGCTGATGAATTTGTTTGCTTACAGGGCAGACAAACTAGGAAGCAATTAAAGAAAATAAATAGACATTTCCACAGGTACGACGATACACACACGGAAAGAGGCCTCAGTGAGTTTAGCACTTCATGCTGAAATCTGTGTACAACCTGAAGGTCACAGGTTGGAATCTCTGCAACTAAACAATTCACTCCCCTTCTTTCAACAGAATCAGCTTCATCGAGTAGGGATGGGTAACATATTATTTGCACTATTGTATGAAGCGCAAACAAATCTCTGGTAGCAAGCACTACATACAAATGAATTACTAGTATTTATGAGTGCATGGGGATAAGGTGTTACCATCCCAAATCAGAAAATTCGATTGGCCAAAGCCAATGATCTATCACCCTTTGATGCACAATATACGACCAACATTTCAGTTGATATTTCTTACTACTGTCTGTGTGCATTGAGACACCTCTCTGGGCCAAGCGGCAGAGAATGTGTACTGTTTGGCACCAACTATGGATGAATATATCTGCATTATTTTCTTTTTCAAGGGAAGTGAGTTAGATGTCTGGGAAGGGGGGAGTATGATGTACTCATAGGGGCGGATCGTGCAGGGCAATGACAGCTTTAATTTGTTCTCCACTGAAACGGGCACACGTTCTGTATTATGGCCAACTTTTTTTATTTAATAAAGTAAATAAGCAAAAAAAAGCTATTGCAAAAAAACCTGGTGACTTCCAACTTTCACAACTAGGTTCCATTTTAAAGCCACCTGTCAAAAAGGAAGATAATGCAGATGAATGAAAGAAAGGCCTCCATGCATGGGTCATCAAATTCTTGCTTCTGAGGTAAATGGAATGCATTTTAAGGGGGTCCGTCTCTTCTCAGGCTGAGAGGTGAGTGGCCCAGGTTGCAGTGAGGTGATAGCAGAAGGCCTCTTTCAAAGAGCTAGTCTTCACAATTCTTTTGAATGGTGTGAGATTGGCTTGATTCCTTTGGTCACTGTATTCAGTACCAGAATATCCGTGATTGCTCAAGTTACCTGAAATGCTGCCAGGATTTCAGCAGTCAAGGGAAGAGCAAGTGATCTGCTAACAGGACCCACATGTCTCTCAATGGGATGTTTGCAGCAAGCTTAACATGGCTCACTTTAAACCTAACACCTAACCACAATGAAAAGCTTTGAGCCAAGGAAGTTGTGGTCTTTATAGAAATTAGTAAGAATACAGGCAAATATAAGTTTTGACCTGTGATCACCAGTCATTTTTACACATGTACTAACACTGTATTTAACACTATGCTGTCAAATGGACCCAGGGTCGTAATCTGTGTTAAGAGTGGCTCCAGTGCATATATATTCACTGACAAAAACCCCATAGGTTTCAGGGATGTTATAGTTAGTTGGATATTTCACTCGTACAAAACCAGAGAAATTCGGCTGTTGTAGTTAGTTCAGCTAAGTAGAACTCGTGTCCCTGCAAAGCACTGCTGATGATGTCACATATTACATCATTCATGACATGGTCAGTGATGACATCTCAAATGACATCAATGATGACATGATCCAATGACTGTGTGTTTCTGTAAAGTTTAAATATGTTTTTTATATATATATATATATATATGCCAAGGTGTATTGAAGAATGAGTGTGTGTATAAGTGTCTGGATGGATTATTTAAAAGGCCTGTGACTGATTAAATGTGTCTTACTGAATGCATGGGTTAGTGACTGATACAGACATTCACACAGTTTAGTTTGTCAGTTGGTATGCAAGCGGTTGCATGGGTTTGTGAGTAGCTAAATGAGGAACTATGTGGATTATTGATTGGTTGTCTGAGTATCTCTATGGGTGCCTGAGTGTCTGTGAATGGGTGGGGGTGTGACTCTATGCATAGATGTGTGAGTGGATGATTCACTGGGTGTATGGGTTCATGAGTGCATGTGTGAAGGGCTGTGTGGGTGAGTGTGTGTATTGGTGTGTTGGTGAATGAATGGATGCCACAGTGGTACATGTGTGAGTAACTGCATATGTGAAAGGCAGTATATGTGAGTTTTGGAGTGTATAAACTACTATATGTGAGAGTGAGTGAGTGTGGAAGTGGCTGTATGGATCAGTGTGTGCTTGTATTAGTTCTTGTATAACAGTGTAAGTGTGTGTTAGTATATGTTTGAATAAGTGAGGTGGTGTGTGTATAACTGTATAGGTGAGTAAATGGGAGTGTGATTGATTCTTTGCATGACTGAATAGGTGTGTGAGTAACTCTATGGATGAGTGGCGGTGTGTGAGTGTCTGTATAGATATGTGAGTGCATATGATAATGTTGTATTGATGGTTGACTGCATGTATGAGTGACTGTATGGGTGGATGTGTGTGTAGAACTAGGAATTAGTGAGTGGGTATGTACTAACTGGTATTGGTGTGTCTAGGAATTAGTGAGTGGGTATGTACTAACTGGTATGGTGTGTCTATGCATCAGATTATCACATGGATGATGTCATCAGTGATGTCATTTGAGATGTCATCAGTGATATCACTAACCATGTTATGAATGATGTAATATGTGACATCATCAGCAGTGCATTGCAGGGGAGCGAGTTATAGTTAGCTGACCTAACTATAACGGCCAAATTTCTCTGGTTTTGTACGAGTGAAATATCCAACTAACTAGAACGTCCATGAAACATGTGTTTTTTTCAGTGAATTTCGAAGGTTTTTTAATTGCTAATTTCTAACTATAACGTCCATGAAACCTATGGTTTTTTCAGTGAATTTCAAAGGTTTTTTTAAATGCTAATTTCTAACTATAACGTCCCTGAAACTATTGTTTTTCAGTGAATTTCAAAGGTTTTTGAAATGCTAATTTCTAACTATGCCTACAAAGGTAGGACATGTGAAGAAAGAGGAAGAAAAGCGCAGAAAGAAGCAAGACAAATGCAACAGAAGTCCATAAAGACGAAGAAAACTGCAGGAAGAAGCAAGAGATGTGCAGAAAGAACTAACAGAGGAGCAGAGAATCCTCCTGTGCCCCCAACCTTTTGCTGAAGGGTACTGGTGGTAACTGACTCTGATTAACCAGGCCTAGAGCCTGTGCTATGCTATGCTATGCTAAAAGACACTTAGAATACAGTGAAAACACCTACATACACTAGGGAACACTATCAGTTGGGGTACCCCTGTGATTAGCATGACCTCCTCTGTATTTGCCATGAGTTCGTGCCTGGGTCATTGCATGAATACAGGGGTACTGACTGGATGATTACAGTACTGCAAGGAGAGTGCATGGTGAATGTATAAGTGCTTGGGTTTTGGCAGAGTGATTGGATAAGGACATGGAACTTGCTGGGTGATTGTAGGAGTACCTGGGTAGTGACAAGTAGATGGCTGGACTGCATCAGTAGTGCTCAGGGGATTGTAGCAGTGCATGTGTTAGTGCCTGGGTCATTGCATGAGTACATGGGTACTGACTGGATGATTAGAGTACTGCAAGGAGAGTGCATGGTGAATTTATAAGTGCTTGGGTTTTGGCAGAGTGATTGGATAAGTACACACATGTCACATCAAGCCTGCCCCCTCCCTTCACCACTGTGAAAACGCACCCCCCTAGCGGGTTTTAAGTTGGGGGATTAATTCCCCTTGAATCCTGAGGGTCCCTTGGGTCCAACTAGCCTATAAGGTACCTCCAGTAAGTGCCACAGAGCTGCGTTGCCGAGAGGTGGTCCAAGGCCATGCCCCTTTTAACACCTCTCTGCAACGCAGCTCTTTGGCACTTACTGAAGGTACCTGGTGGGCTAGTTGGTCCCAAGGGACCCTCAGGATTCAAGGGGATGTAATCTCCCAACTTACAACGCGCCAGAGGGCCAGTTTGCACAGTAGTGAAGGGAGGGGGTGGGGCCTGATGTGACAAGTGTGCAAATGCACCCGCAGCATGTTTTAAGTTGGGGGATTACGTCCCCTTGAATCATGAGGGTCCCTGAGGCCCAACTAGCCCACCAGGTACCTTCAGTAAGCACCACAGAGCTGTGTTGCAGAGAGGTGGTCCGAGGCCACGCCCCTTTTTACACCTCTCTGCAATGCAACTCTGTTGCGCTTACTGAAGGAACTTGGTGGGCTAGTTGGCCCCCAGGGGCCCTCAGGATACAAGGGGACTTAATCCCCCAATTTCCACGCGCCACGGAGCGCGTTTGCACAGTGGTAAAGGGAGGCCCTGCCCCCTCCCTTTACCACTGTGCAAACGCACCCAGTGGCGCCTTTTAAGTTGGGGTATTAAGTCCCCTTGAATCCTGAGGGTCCCTGGGGTCCAACTAGTCCACCAGGTACCTCCGGTAAGTGCCACAGAGCTGCGTTGCAGAGAGGTGTAAAAGGGGCATGGCCTCTGACCACCTCTCTGCAACGCAGCCCTGTGGCGCTTACTGATGGTACATGGTGGGCTAGTTGGCTCCCAGGGACCCTCAGGATTGAAGGGGAGTTAAACCCCCAACTTAAAATACGCCACAGTGGTGCCGGAAGGGGGCGGGGCCTGATGTGACAAGTGTGCAAACGCGCCCTGTGGTGCGTTTTAAGTTAGGGGATTCCAAGTTCCTTCAGCAATTCCCCCACGGTCCCGCCGGCTCCCCGCCTCCTGCGGACCCGGCATTGCTCTTCCACATGGGGAGCTGCTGACATGCAGCTCCCCTTGTGGAAAAGCAATTCTGCTTTGGCTTTTGGAAGAGAGAGCAGGTTTCCCTGGTCTCGCTTCCGAAAGCCAAAGCAGAGTTTGCTATGACAGGGCGGGAGCCGCGCGGCTCCCGCCCTGTCATAGCAAACAGAGCAAAACCAAAGGAAATGATGGACGGAGTGTTGAACATTGCAAGCACTCACCCCAGTCAACTGATTTGGGTTTAATCCATCACCATTCTTTAGCCCACTCTGCCACCTCAGTTCAGACATGGCCATATGCAAATCAGTCTGACCCTGTGCCTCATGGGAACAGTCCAGCCCGAACTGCCAAGCCATGTCTTCCCTGGACCGGAAACAAGCTTCCTAGGACCGGTTTCTGGCATTTCAGCCGTCTTCAGCCAGGCTTGCTTGAATCCAGTGGCAAAGTGAGCAAGGGACTCACGTCTGAGCATACCCTGCCAACTTATGGCTAAAAAAGCAAAACCAAAGGAAATGATGGACGGAGTGTTGAACATTGCAAGCACTCATCCCCAGTCAACTGATCTGGGTTTAATCCATCACCATTCTTTAGCCCACTCTGCCACCCCAGTTCAGACATGGCCATATGCACATCAGTCTGACCCTGTGCCTCATGGGAACAGTCCAGCCCGAACTGCCAAGCCATGTGTAGTATGAGGTATGTGCGTATATGTTCTCGTGCTTAGTGCGCGAGGGTTCGTATTCTTTTAACTGAGGTTCTACAGTCTGGCTGCGAACGATGCGTACGAGGATTCCTTCAACGTTAGGCAGTTGCTGGAGATCCTGGTATGCAGCGGGAGCGCCGGACTGTGGGTGTCATTGACCTGTACAATAAATACTTCAAAAGAAGAATTTCGTATCCTCTCTTACTTCATTTGGCGACAAGGAAGAAGAACGGACCGACGCGTCTGACACCCACCAGCATATTTCGGAGATTTGGGCGCAGCAGTTTTCTACGGGACTCCGCCTTGTTACGTTTTCACGCTCCTGCTGCCAGCCTCATTGGTCATTTATTTTTAACTACTTCCTGCATATCGGTGTTATTCCGAAGGCATTCTGGGCCACTTTCTCGTAATTGGAGACATTGCGATTACAACGCGCTGTCTCCTAGCAACGAGGGAGGGCTTCCTTCGCTGACATCACACGCAGGTTTCCTAGCAACGCCCACAAGCTCGAGTGAGGAAGATCGACGCTGACATCACACTCAAAGGTTTCCTAGCAACGCCTACAAGCTCGAGTCAGGAAGACCGACGCTTATTTATTTATACTCGAAGGCAGCCACGCGCTGAGGCATTACCTGGCTGTTAACACTATTCTTCTGATCCCAGGTAGGATCCAACCTTCGTTTTTAACACAGTGACAGGCACACTTTCGTCTCAAGCACATTTCAGCCTGCACCTTTCACGGTGACAGGCACACCTCTCATATGTTCTCTCAAGCTTAGTTCAAGGATATTTTGGTCACTTTTTAAAGAACCATTTCATTTTTTTTTTTTGTGTTTTATATGTAGTAATGATTTAAAATTGTTTGATTTAACAGCATAATAGTCACTTGCTCATTTTAAACTTGAAATTTTTCTATTTAACAGCATAGCAACCCATTCATTGTTCAAATTTTGTCTCACCTATAATTTATCAATAATCCATTTTGGTCATGGCTTCTGCTCAGCAGTTTGCACAACCTCCTCCTTTTCTACAACGACCTGGCAAACCTGAAATTCCATGGCGTCAGTGGGTTAAAGCCTTTGAAAATCATATTGTGGCTATAGATGCTGTTAAATTTTCTCATGATCGTAAAGTTGCTATTCTGTATGGTTGTTTGGGCCTGGCAGCGCAACATGTTTTTGAGAATTTACCAAAATTCCCAACACCACCTGGGGAAGCTGGAGATGCGCAACATTGGAATTCTTATAAAGAAGCGTTAGCTCGTTTGGCAAGACATTATGACCAAGAACCAAACGTTATGCTTGAGAGACATAATTTTCACAAGAGGAAACAGCGTGAGGATGAAACAGTAGATGAATACATTGCTGCATTACGCGTTCTTGCTTCCACTTGCGAATTTGAAGCAGATCCAGAAATTTATATACGTGACCAGTTTGTTTTTGCTTGTTTTTCCAGAAAAATACAGGAACGCCTACTAAGCTGTAGAAAACCATCCTTACAAGATACAGTTAATATTGCCAAAAGTATTGAAAGGTCAATTGTTACGTCAAAAGTTCTTCAACAAGACCAGTCTGTTAACTCTTTCAGTTCGGTTCCAAACGAACCTGCGAATTCTGTCAATGCCGTTAATGTTCGCAAAATTTATAAGCAACCTTTCAGAAAGGTTAATACGATATGTTTCAGATGCGGTTCTCGTTCACATCTTGGAAATCATCCCATGTGTCCTGCGTCAGGGAAAAGATGTGTTTCATGCCAAAAAATTGGCCACTTTCAAAGCGTTTGTAAATCTGTCAAGAGACCTACTAGAGTTAATAGCATTGAAGTTGTGGAATCCCTTGAGGATTGTACAAATCAATTTCATGACATGATTGTCTCGATTGAATGTAACTCAATTTTCAATTCACATCAGGTCAAAGGCCCCATAGGTGTTGCACTATTTGGTAAAATTGAAATTCCTATCATGGCAGATTCAGGTTCTCCTATAACCATTTTATCTGATGTAATGTTTTTGGAGAAATGGAAGAATTCCATCACCTTGACCAAAACAGACATCAACCCAAAAGCGTTTGGTGAATTTGACATAGAGATGTTCGGATTTTTCATTTCTAGGTTGGAATGTCTCGAAAGATCAATATACACTAAAGTCTATGTTGCAGTTAGGGGACGCAATATAGTTGGTTGGCAAGATCTTGCTAGAATGGGGCTGTACCTCCTCCCTGGGGGGGATAATCCCATTATGCGGGGTGATCCACCCCAAGGTTATTCCCCAGTCGGATGGTCAGAAGATGTACTAAGCTCAGTAGATTGTGTTGATGGCACAGATCAATCACATGATCTCAGAAAGATTCTAGATCTTTTTCCTAACTTGTTTTCCGATAAACTTGGCACTGTCAAAGGTTTCCAACATCGGATTAAGTTAAAAGCAAATGCTCAACCCTTTGTACATAAGGTTCGCACTTTACCACTTAGTGCTAGGGATGAACTCAGGTCTACACTTAAAAAATTGTGTGATGATGGGGTCATTGCACCTTGCAACTCTTCAGAATGGGTTTCTCCCATCGTTATCGTCCGCAAAAAATCAGGCGAGGTGAGGCTATGTGCGGACTTGCGCACTTTAAATAAAAATATATTAGTTGATTGTCACCCACTCCCAAGGATTCATGATCTTCTTGCTAGTTTAGGGGGTGCAAAATATTTTTCATTAATCGATCTTCGTTCAGCCTATCACCAAATTTGTTTAACAGATGATTCACAAGAGCTTACCACTTTTGTCACACCCTTTGGTGTCTATAAATATCTTAGGCTTCCTTTTGGCCTGGCATCTGCAGCCAGTGTTTTTCAAAAAATTATGGATAGTTTATTTCAAGATCTGCCAGGTGTCCAAGCTTATCAAGATGATATACTGGTTTTTGCAAATGACTGGGAAACACATCTGAAAAATCTTACTTGTGTTCTATCCAAGTTGAATGATGCGGGCATGACTATCAGATCTGACAAGTGTCAATTTGGGAAACAACAGTTAGATTACTTAGGTCATACGTTGTCTTGTCAGGGGATAAAACCTAAGTTTTCGCTTGTCGAGGCCATCAGTCAGGCTACTCCTCCCAAAGATAAAGATGCGCTTCGCTCTTTCTTAGGTTTGGCAGAGTACTATGCCCGTTTTGTTAAAGGATATGCCCAGACCGTGGAGCCATTACGTGCCCTGTTGCGTAAAAGTTCAAAGTTTCTCTGGTCCAAGGAAGTCTCATTTTCTTTTGATCAAACAAAAAAAATGATTGTTGAAGCTCCTGCTCTTCATGCTTTTCAAGATGATGCTAAATGTTTCATTATGGTGGATGCCAGTCTGACAGGTTTGGGGGCAGTTCTTGGTCAGTGGGTAGCAGGAAAGGAACATACCATAGCCTTTTCATCCAGAATGCTCAAACCTGCAGAGACCCATTATAGCACAATTGAACGTGAAGCACTTGCTTGCGTTTGGGCAATAGAGAAGTTCAGGAACTACATTTGGGGACGTGAATTTGAAATATTCACCGATCATAAACCTCTTACACATTTACTTGATGGTGATGGGTTTGGTAGGACCTCTGCCAGGTTGATTCGGCTTTTGTCAAAATTGCAAGAATTTCATTTTACCATAAAACACATTTCTGGTGGGGGAAATTTCAGGGCTGATTGTCTGTCACGCATGGCATCTTATGATGCTCCTGATTTAGATGTCGTTGAGGACACAGAGTGTGTTGTTGCTGCACTTGACGCAATCAAAGAATGTCCTACCATTACTGAACAAACTTGGTTGGAAGCTTATAGTAAGGATATTACACTCAAATTGGTCATGCAATATATTGTAAAGGGTTGGCCAGAGAGTAGAAAGCTGTCAAATGAGTTAAAAGCCTTTTCTATGGTGGCTTCTGAACTTTCCTTGGTCAATGGGATGGTTATGAGACATGAATCCTTTGTTCCCCCGGTGAGTTTGAGGGAAGATATTATTAAATGTGCACATCAGGGTCATTTGGGGATTTCAAAAACCTCTCAACTTATTAAGTTGTATTATTGGTGGCCATCTTTAGAATCACAAGTCAAGTTTTACATTGATTCATGCTCAGAGTGCCTTTTGTCAGACAAAAAATGGAGGGTCATGAAAACACCCTTACATCCGGTCCCTTTTCCAGACAAACCTTGGGAAAAGGTTGCGATGGATTTCTCTGGTCCTTATGATCTTTTACCTCCCGAGTTGAGATATTTTATTCTCTTGGTTGACTATCATTCCAAATGGATTTATCATATGTTTTGTGATTCACCTAGTTCCAATAATGCCATTAGATTTTTGAAGAGAGTGTTTACTATTGAAGGTTCGCCCTCCATTATCGTTAGTGACAATGGTACACACTTTGTTTCACAGAAATTTGAGGAATTTTTAGCGGAAAAGGATGTCACTCATTTCAAGGTTGCTTTGTACTCACCATCATCTAATGGGTTAGTTGAAAGGGCTAACAGGGTGGTCAAAGATGCTATTCAGGTAGCTCTTTCTTCAAAAAAGAATGTTCAGGATTTTGTTGAGGAAAAATTATGGTCATACAACATTTCACCACATTGTACAACAGGTCTCCCGCCTTTTTCTCTGTTGAGAGGAAGGAAAGTTCACACTACCCTGTGCCCTGGTTGGCTGCAGGGTAAACGAAGTGAGACTACACCTCAAGATATTAATCTAGCTTCACGGATTCTCGAAAAACAATCCTACATGAAAAAGGTGTATGATCAAAAGAAGAGTTTTAATGATGTTGATTTAAAAATTGATGATTGGGTTCTTATCAAAAACCCAAAGAAAGTGGCAAAAGGTTTGTCTAAGTTCTCTTCTCCAGTGCAGGTTACAGATGTGCATAAAGGTTCAGCACTCCTTGGGTATAAAGGGTGGTGGAACAAGAGATCGCTTGTCCGACTAACTGATTCACAGGTTTCATCCTTATTGAAACTGTCTAAGCAACAGTTTGATCAATCTGATTGGACAATTTGGCTGCATGATGGTTCACATCGGGGGGAGGCTGGTGAATCAGTGGGAGGACAATTATCTGACAAGGTTCCTCATGATAGTATTGGGCATGCATTGTCTTCTCCTACTGTTTTGGATACACGTCAAAGAAGATTGCCTGCAAGATTTAATGACTATGTTTTGTCTTAATGATTTCAATTAGCATTGCTGTATTAATAGTTAACCATTCACTTCTGTTTGTTAGAAGGAGAGAAGTTGTAGTATGAGGTATGTGCGTATATGTTCTCGTGCTTAGTGCGCGAGGGTTCGTATTCTTTTAACTGAGGTTCTACAGTCTGGCTGCGAACGATGCGTACGAGGATTCCTTCAACGTTAGGCAGTTGCTGGAGATCCTGGTATGCAGCGGGAGCGCCGGGCTGTGGGTGTCATTGACCTGTACAATAAATACTTCAAAAGAAGAATTTCGTATCCTCTCTTACTTCACCATGTCTTCCCTGGACCGGAAACAAGCTTCCTAGGACCGGTTTCTGGCATTTCAGCCGTCTTCAGCCAGGCTTGCTTGAATCCAGTGGCAAAGTGAGCAAGGGACTCACGTCTGAGCATACCCTGCCAACTTATGGCGAACAAAGCAAAACCAAAGGAAATGATGGACGGAGTGTTGAACATTGCAAGCACTCACCCCCAGTCAACTGATCTGGGTTTAATCCATCACCATTCTTTAGCCCACTCTGCCACCCCAGTTCAGACATGGCCATATGCAAATCAGTCTGACCCTGTGCCTCATGGGAACAGTCCAGCCCGAACTGCCAAGCCATGTCTTCCCTGGACCGGAAACAAGCTTCCTAGGACCGGTTTCTGGCATATCAGCCGTCTTCAGCCAGGCTTGCTTGAATCCAGTGGCAAAGTGAGCAAGGGACTCACGTCTGAGCATACCCTTGCCAACTTAATCCACCGGCACCATAGTCTTCTATGCCAGTAAAATAGACTCAGCCACACTAACCTAGCGGCTTTACCCTTTCCAACCCATTGGGCAACTGCTACCGTCCCCACAATATCTATCTGCGGTACCCTTTCAAGCACTTCTTAATTAAAGACCTAGGGCCTTATTTAGGGTTTGGGGGATCGGATACTCCATCAAAACGTGGTGGATGTCCCATCCACCCCATTACAAGTACCACATCCGCTATATTTGTGGCAGACTATTCCATCCTCAAAATTCTAAATAAGACCTCTGCTCACCATAATTAAGTCCATACAGAAAACTTCTCATGACATTAACTCCCCTCTCTATAATACCTACTCCCTTCTTCTCTGAAATAATACCTACGCATCATCACTACATCATTCAATGCTAACAATTTCACATCCTCCAAAGAACACCCACCACCCCAAAAAAACAGCATGGCCCAGGTGACATCATATTTTACTATACATCACCGCCTCCTTTCTGCTGTAAACTTATGAAAAGAGTTGAACCATTGCAACTCCAAGACCACAAGATGAGGCCCCTGCCCCTGCTCATCGAAGTGATAATGTCCTGAGAGTCACTGATCAGTTCGACCTTTGCATCCTGGTCCTTCTTAGTCTATCAGCATTCCTTGACAATGCATATCTTTAAGTCCTGTGCAATCAGCTCCCCACCAGCAAGGACAAAACTCAGTCCATCGATTGGTTCACTTGCTTTCTTAGTAACAACCAACACATCCATGGGGACTTTTGCAACTCACTCCTCTACCTATCAGACATGGGCTCCGAAAAGGTTAAGTAAGTGACTCCAATGATCTGAAGATCCTACAAGCCAAAGCAAGAAGTCAGCTTTGACCACACTGTTGAACACACACAATTATACCTTGAAGTGTCATCATCCACTAAAATACACCACCCATGACACTGCCTAGACATCATACAATCATGGATATATCCACACTTTCCGGTCCACAGTGCAAGCACATACCTGCACACATCGGGGGCAAAACCATGCTTACTGGACTCTCGCAGTCTACCTCATCCACATAAAGGTTATCATCCAACCTGTTACTTGCCTAATCACAGATCTGTGCAAATGCACCCACTTTATGCCACCCTCCTGATCTTTCACTCGACCTCGTCCAGCTTGTCTCAACTTAAAATGCATCATATATGTAATACAATCCACATTGGCAGGCCACACTAACGTTATGCAAAACTCTTTCTCTTGTGTCCCATCTGGCGCACTGTTAACAAGTACATCATGAGTCTAGATGTTCTGAAGAAAAGAAAAGACAATACTGCCCATGTCTTTCTATGCCTTCAGCCTATTAAACAACTCCTTCCTCTTCATCTGAGACCAGGGACGGCTCCTCGATTGGAGCAGAAGAGACTCGCCCCACTTAAATGACCTCCAAAACCCAGATGGTGATTGCTTACCATTTTATTTTTCATCCCCCATCCTGAACAGAACGAGGTGTGGCGTGCTGAGTGACAGCAGCAAGGAGGATGGTGGGCTGTAGGCGCACTGTTTAAACTGTGCATGTCTTTTTGACTGGCCGTCTTGTGACCGCCAGCCACACATGCATACTTTGAACATCTCTAACCCAGCTGTCTAAAGATAGCTGGATTGGAGCAAGTGCAGGCCACCAGAGCGCTTTGGAGCGCCAAGTCAGGCAGCTCCCTCCAATCAGGAAGCTGCTCTCATGCTGTATGAGAGCAGCACCACGATTGGTCAAGGGAGTTTCCTGGTGGCCGGGCTGCAGTTGAAGAAAGAAGAGATCTGGTGTGGAGGTAGGTGTTTAATTACATTTAATTTAATTTTTTTATTTGTGCTCACGAACCCGCCCTCCTTACCCTTCTTCCCCCGTAGATGCCAGCCGCCACTGTCTGAGACTGGCCCTCCTACTCCTGATACCAATATTTAAATATATCCCTTTCATCTGGCATCTCTAAATGTACCTGCTACCTTCCTTCCCTGTTGAATAAATGCCTGCAGTTCTCAGTTGACTGAACTGTAGTAATCCTCAGAGGAGCTTCCGTAAACACCTTTGCTTCGGTACAGACTTGATGCCCTGCATTAAATGCATGGCCGTGTCTTACTGCAGAGCTTCTAGCACCGAACACAAAGTGTGGCTGACATATTCAGGCTATATGAGCAAGTATCAATTGTTTATATGAGAGGTTTATTTGTTATTGGTAGCTTGTTGTGCTGCTGAATTACTCCATTGCACGTTATTCTAAGGCACACTGTAAAAGTATTACATAAAATCTCACTGCATCCTGACTTAGTAGCCGGTGTCTCAGCCAGACCACATACTGTGTACTACAATGTCATGTTTGAAATATTCCAGCTACAGTATAAATGTTCCCAACTACAGTTCTTTAGTACTCCATGGGGCTATGTCAGTGCTGTATTAAATGTATACAAAATACTCTGAGGAGGATCTTTCCCATATTTCTGGATCTATGGCTGTACTTAATGGATGGACTGTGAGGTGGTACTACTCAGCCCAACACTACACCACCTCTGCAAACTGTCCTGACCATTAACGCAATGGCGAAAAAACACTCCAGATCACATCAGTCTCAAACAAGCATGAATGCAGGGACTAGTTTCAACATCCACATCATCTATAAGGATTGTTCATACTTGTTGACGACTGTTAGACCTGGCACCATTGGCGTGGGTCTCCTTTCCATTTTTTGCTGTTGCCTTATGTGTTTTTGCTGGTTTTAGATGCTTTAGGCACTGTGCCACTGCTATTCAGTGCCACAGTGCAAGTGCTCCCTATGGTAATTTGATGTATGGATTGGTGACTCCACGATTGGTTGGTTTGGTTTACTTGTCAGACCCTAGTACAGTGCACTGCATGTGCCCAGGGCTTGTAAATCAAATGCTGCTGGTGGGCTTGCAGCACTGATTGTGCCACACACAGAAGCAGCTTGTAAAATGTGTCTCAGGCCTGCCATTGCAGAGCCTGTGTGCAGTCTGGTACTGCCATGTTGACTGGCAAGTGAACCCACTTGCCAGCCCCTAAACCTTCTATTTTCTTCCTATCAGACACCACTATGGTAGGCCAAAGGGCAGGGTGCATTGTAAGTAAAGGGTAGGACATGACCTGATGTGTGTGGCATGTCCTGATAGTGAATTACAGCCATTTTCGTTTTTCACTATTGCAAGGCTACCTGTTCCCCATAGGCCAGAAAGGGCAATTTGATTATAACATCTTATAATCCTTATTGACTCAGGGAACTAGGTAGAAATTCGAGTTTAGTATGCCTGAACTCAGAATGATAAAATACATATTTTAGTGAAGTTGGTTTTAACATTCAGTTTGAAAATACCACTTTTAGAAAGTAGGTATTTTCTTGCCTAACTATCCAAGCCTGCCTTTGCTAGGTTGTGTATTCCATGTCTGGAGTTTGAGTGATAGGGCCTGGGGGATTCCAGGAGACAGGGTGAGTCAGCACAAGGCTTAATAGAGAGATCTACATGGAAAGTGGTAGGAGGAGTTGCACCTGGGACCTCCTGTGGTGCGTCTGATGTCCATGGCCCACACTGTCAAAGGAAAGAAGGAGTCATGTAAACAGAGTGCTCCAGGACTGATCAGAACTGGTTTGGACTAGGCAAAGGCCTCTCTGCCTTCAGAGAACAAAGAGAATATGAGTATAAAAGGGAAACAAGAAGAACCGTTGCTGAGGAGAAGAACGAGAGAGAGAGAGACTGCAAGAGGAGACTATCCCTGTGCTGTTTGGGGGGATTGGTCTGCAGTGGTTGCCTGACTGCCAAAGAAAGGAGAAAGGAACGTTGTGCTACTTTCATCAACTTGTAAAGGATCTCCAAGGGCTTGAAGATTGAGCTTGCCTCCTGCTGAAGTCTCAGGGACAACAGACTTCACCAACCAGCTCCCCTGCATTCCCTTGCTGGGAATTGAAGTGCCTGCTGTTGAGCTGGGTCTTCTGAGAGACTGCGTGTCGCTGGGAGCTAGAAGCGCGACTCAAGACAAAGAAGCATGTCGCCACCACAGCAGTTGTCATCGCATTGCCGAGAAAGCATGCTGCCGCTGTCGCCATCGCATCGCCGAAGCACCTCACATCACCGGAGAAGAGTGTCGCCGTCGCAGCAGATGCTGTCGTATCACTGGAGAAGCGTGTCGCTGCCACAGCAGCTGTCGTCGCAACGCTGAGGAAGTGTACTGCTGCTGCCGCTGTCGCATCGCATCCCCGAGGCGCCCTGCATCATTGGAGAAGAGTGTCTCCGTTGCAGCAGTCGCCGTCGCATCACTAGAGAAGCGTGTCGCAGGGCCTGTCGTGGCTCAAGAAGATTAACTGAGTCGCCGTTTTTTTTGTTTCATTGCACCGGATCTTCATCGCATCATGGCGTTGCTAGTCGCATCGCCACAGAAGTGCAGTAAGAAACCGACGCATCACCTCCCCACACGGAGAAGAACCGACGAATCACCTCCCCTCTGGTAAGGAACTGACACATCACGTTCCTTACGCAGCAGTAGGGAACCGACGCATTACCTCCCCCCGAGTAAGGAACCAACGCATCCACGTTCTTGTGTGTAAGGAACCAACGCATCACCTTCCCTGCAACTCATTTGTTTGGGTAGCGTTATGCATCCAAAGGTACTTTGAACATAAGTGTCGCATTTACCATCTAAAGAGAACTAAGCTATATCTACCATTTTTGAGTACAGTATTGTGGATTTTTGTCATTTGTGGTCTTGTGATAAGTCTATATAAATAATACTTATTTTTATACTCCAACCTGTGTGGTGTCCCTTTGTAGTGTTGTCACTCTATTACTGTATGAGTTCACAAATGCTTTCCACACTGCCTCTGAGATATGCCTGTCTGCTCGTGCCAAGCTACCAAGGGGGTGAGCCGGGGTTATTTTAGAAGTGTACCCCCTTAACCTGACTAGACGCAAGGGTCCCTATATGGTCAAAGATACCTACCTCTGCCAACTAGAGACCCTCAAATCTAACAACGACTTTGTTCCTAGGTTTGTTAAAGCACAGTTGTTTGGGCAGTGTAATAGTGGATTGATTAGTTTTTATTATATCATACCGAGCTCTCAGCATGCCACATGCACTTCGATAGCAAGAGAAAGGCCACCAGGGAGCGAACAGAGAAACAGAAAGGGAAAACACTGCCTGAAATGGATAGGTGACCCAGCAGTACAGCAGGTAACCCAATGCCGAGGTCTTTTATCTCTGTCCTCATAAGGCGGATCAGATTCCCTGAGCTTTAAATGTTACCGACTTTGTTCCAGGTCAGAGTGGGCAGCAATTTGTTTCGTATTTTTTAATGGCCTGCGTGTCACTTTGTCAGTTGTTGAGTAAAACACAGTAAAACACGTTTTGTGGCAGATTAGAAATTATATTTATCAGAAAAGTAAGAAAATAAACTGAATTTATTAGGCGTTCACAACAAAAATCTTGCAAATAATGGAAAATGTGCAACTACTAATATTCATCATGCACACACGTGGGTTTCCTTTCTATGGTCTGGCTTGACAGTGCAGCTGTCACGAGACGTTTTGTGAGCATCACTAGAGAAGAGCCTGGCTTCGCCCACATATTGGGGGTCAGGAGTACATGTTTTTATTGGGCAGAAGTTGTTTACTTCCACACAAAAAAGTTCTTGCCCTCCAGAAAGCTGTGATCATTTTGTTTTTTTTATCCAGCTGCCCGAGGTTGGACTTTCAGTGACACACACATGGAATTGTAATGCAATTAAAGTGTCTTAGGCAACTAGATAATTTATAGTGTTTTTCTGTGGCATCAGCACAGATGAGAGGACGGCTGTCATTAATCTACACGGTCTGGCTTAACAGTGCATTCATATGCTGACCTATTGGCATTGGCAATGCTTGCTTTTATAGTAAGAAGTATGGAAACACCAACTGGTTGAACTTTTACCAATCGGATATTCCACTATTTTTTAACAACTAAATCTGAATTGTGTGTTTTCTGGTCTTAGTCTGAACTTTGAAGGGAATCTTGCCAGTCTCAGGAATCTCATACTCGCATCCACATGGGTCGGGATACTATGCACGCTTTACACAACACACACTCACCATCATCATGTGATGTCACTGCAAGGGTCTGGGGGTGGGGGGGTCATGCAAACAGAACTTTACATGATTGGAACCAGTAGGTATCACACTGTTTCTGAATCCGATAAAAAAGGCAATTATAAAAACAGTACGATGCCTCCACTGGAGAATATAAACAGTAGCTAAATGCCCCGATTGGTGTGCCCCTACAGATCTTAGAACTAGGCTTGGGACCTCAAAGTCAAAGGACACAGGCCTAGGTCTCAGCACACAGAGGGAGTGGCATCATTGTAAAATGAAGACTGCCCCACTTCGGTGGCTTCTCTATCAAAGGGATTCCTTCTTGGGGACTGCAGCAGAACAATGATTCCTCCCAGATAGACATCTTTTCGCCAATGCCCCATGAAAGCATTTCCACTTAGGCATCACAGTTCTGCTGCAATCCAGAACACTTGGAAGCGGCGCTGCGGGACAGGGCAGCAGGTGTGGCCTACTATATCCCTTTTGATCAGCGTTCCCTAGACAGCTGTGATCTTTTCTGGTCAAATGAAACATTCGAAGTAAGTGGGGAGCTGAGCTTTTGTGCACCAGGTGTCCTTATCTTTTGCATCCTTCTATCTACCACTATCTGCTTTCCTGGCACTCCTGGCAGCAGATTATGGGTGCTGTGCCTTGAATGATCTCACCCCTTCACAACGTCTAACACAGTATCAAGAAGACAAGTATATTCAGATAAGTAGAGATTTAGTATTCTTAGCTCTAGATTCATGTACCTTTAAAATATGTATGTGTATATGGAGATATCCATATATTATTCCGTCACACATATAGGTGAGGAGTTAAGAATATAAAATCTACACTTATATAAATATGTATAAATATATATGAGTTGCGTTTCACTTAATTCTTTTCTTTCTATTCTTTTTACCCTGCAACTAGAAGGGGAGCCTTCTATCCCAGGAGGCGTATCAAACCTCCATTTACATTTTTGATTGGCCCACATTGTTCTATTGCATAGCGCACTGTGCTGGTGTAGCCACGGCCGTTCTCGCATGGCGGGCTATTTAATCCAACAGTCAGCGCATCTGCGCTAGACTCAGCCTGTCTCCTACTTTCCCTCTACTGTTGGTCTGCACTCAGGTCTTTCCTTTTTAGGTCTCGCTGAGCCCAGCGCATGCGCCGGCTCGAAGAGACATTTTGTATGTGGGCATTTCAAAGTGCTGCTGGCTGGCCTAACGCTTGCGTCCATGCGATCGTGCACGCGCGCAGCCGGCCGCCAGCAGCACTTTGAAAACTCGTGCGTCATCGCGATCACTTTCGCTTTCAGAGCGATCGCGATCACGATGACGCACGCGCACACACAACTCCCGCTTCTCCCCCTCCCCCACCACATATTGCGTCTGCAGCCGCTCGCGCGCGGCCAACGCTTGTTCATACTGTCACTTAGCCCGAACTGCAGCAAAATTGGCATTCCAACTTCCATTCATACTGTTACTTTCTCAATGTGTTCGCGGTGTCTAAAAACTACACACCATTCACTTGACATGAATGCTTTCTCACATGTACCCTTCCTGCTGTACTTTTAAATAGAACATCCCCTTCCACAGTCCTTTTCTCTTCTCCTCTCATGTCAACCTCTGCCCATCCCTGCAATACATCGTTCTACATGTACCAACATGCCATCTCTAGCTGGTGAAGTATTCTTTCAGTGGTGGCAGCCCGCTCTGTGCATAATTTCATAGTCATGATGTCTATTTTTGCAATTAGAAGATAAGCCCTTTGATATGTAAATATTTCCCATTATTTGGCCTGATACCAATTTGTGTTAAGTCCTATCTATTTCTGTGTTGTCAAGTCTGTTAAAATCATTACAGTTCAACTTCTATGATAACCTGTGGGTTGAGCATGCTATGGACATGATTGTGCAGCGTTTGCACTTTTCACATAAATATGAATTTACTGCACTCGCTACCCAAACCACCGTTACGTATTTTGCTGATTTTTAAGAAATGTTAATAAGTCGAGCAGATCAAAAATTTTTAAAGTTATGGTAAATGTTGTGCAAAGCAGCTCTGGGCACTTTCCAAAGTCATTATCACGTAGTGATTCCTAGTGTCAGTTCTGCCCCTGTGGTGTAAATATCTGAAGGGCTTTTGTCGGAAACTGAAACTAAAAGCTTAAAAGCCTAAATGGTTTTCAAACTGGGTGAATGAATTGGTTCCTTCTTTACCGTTTGTTTCACTGTTAATACAAATTGGTGTTTACATTGCAATTGTTTTGCAAAGCTGTAGTTACTTCAAGAGGGCACTCAGGTTTCTGAAGAATCACAATGCAGTATCTCCTTTTGAGGTTGCGTCTTTATTCTTGAAATGTACATGATGGATACGAAATGCGCTACGCTGTTCTGCAGAGCTGTTTTTGTTCTAGTTAGAAGGGCAGCATAATTGCCTTATAATTTGACTTTCCTTTCTGCTTAATTTTGTCAACCGAGCATTATGTTTTGGTTCATTACGGCTACATAATAATTCCAATGGCTCCACTTATATTTTGATTGCCCAAAAACTCCACCTGTGTTTTTATTTTTATTTTTTGACCCTTTACCCACCCAAAAGCCACACATGCACTTTAAAGTACATAGAAGTGGTTCGCTTGGCAATGTTACACTTTGCAGGCGCTCATTTTTCAGAATTACAAAGTGCATTTTTTTCTTTAAGTATCTTGGTGAAATACTGCGGTGACTGCTTTGCCCTCAAAATAGTTTAGTAATAGTAATCAACATAATTGCTAAGTTTGGGAATCCCTTTATTTCCAGAGTCTAAAATTCCTTATCTGTTAGGTGCACAATTCTCAAGCAAAGAGGTCCGATGAAAAATATTAGTGTCATCTGTCCTAGTAGCATGGCTACTAAGGTGTGCACAATTTGAGTAGTTGATAACGTATGTCTGTGTTAAGAGAGGGGAACAGTCCACCACATTGTAGCTATGGCTGTGTATTTTTAATGTGAGCATAGCAACATTATTGATGATTGGATGCACGTTAAAAATAGATTTTTGCTGTCCAGGCCATTTTTTGTAGGAATGTGATGATAGTTGTGTTGGTATTGGAATTGGCAATGCTGGCAGGGGTAATGGATGGGGCAAGCTGCAGGCGTACTTTTCTACATATAAAGCACTTGGCCCGTACCGCTATTAAATGCTCTTTTTGGTTCAACACTTCTGTTGTGGGCCTTGTCCTTGGCAATAGCCTGACTTTCATTTTCCTACAACATTAATTGGTTTATATAAATGTTGGCTGCTGATCAGTCATTAGTCTGTGTTTGAGGCCATCGTACTGCTTGTTATTCAGCAGTAGAGTAGGAAGATCTTTTAAAGTAACTTGTTAGCTAATGTATTTCCTAGAATCAGCACTATTTCACTGTTAAAATAGCATTGTAAATAACTGTCCATACAAATACTTAAGTGTTAACTGCAGCAAACAGTGAAACCATAGCAAACCTTTACCCATGCCTTGTTGCCACATTTGTTTGCTCTTATGAATCTAAACCTTTTTTTTTTATTGTCCTAAAGCATTTGATTTGTGAACCCAATACAGTTTCTTTATGAACACACTCTGCTACCACCAATGAAAAAACAGACTTGATTTGTCCTCTTGTAGATTGCATTATTCCTTGCTGTTAATGTAGTGAGCTTAGTTCATGCATGCCATGTTGGCCATCTCACCAGAGCGCTGTCTTGAGGATGGTGTATGGCCTCCAGCCAAACTACACAGCAAAGCAGACTACCGCATAGTTTCCTGTGGACAGGGTCATCTACACGTGAAACAGCTTGTTAGGGAGACTCGAGAGCAGGGATTTGATATTCAGATGTAGACTTTAAAGAACTGCAGTAGTATTGTACACTTCTGTATAAGAGAAGGGACTGACAAGTGCAGCTATGATTGAAAGAAACTGGTGATCTTAATGGAATAAATGGCGGTCTGCCTCTTCGCGGCTTTAAACTGGAGGGTTTTCATGTCTTTTCACTGGCCCAAAGTCACGAGTGAGTCGCCCATTAAGTTAAACAAGCATTGGCATAGCCAATAGGTCTCGCCTTTGGGACCTTATAAGTGTTCAGTTATCCAACACAATATCCTTGGTGCAACAAAATCATGTGTTGCATGGCTAAACACTTATAAGGTCCCAAAGGCAAGACCTATTGGCTATGCCAATGCTTGTTTGTATTTACAGAAGGTGCATGTCTCCTGAGGGTGCCAAATTACAAATAGCCTCCATCTTGAAATGCCAGGAAGTGGTGTTTTCTAATGCTTTTATGAGCTGGCTTTTCACACAATTCTTTTAATTATCTTTCTTTTCTGTTTATCCTGTTATGAGAAGGAAAGTCTTCTATAGCAAGAGGAGTAGATGAACTCCAGTTACTTTTTTGATCTGCCCGCATTGTTTTATTAGATCATGCGTTGCGCTGTTCTGCCCAGTCCTATTGTTGCATGGTGGACTATTTAATCCAACAGTTAATGCCAAAGGCGCACCAAAGGCAACTCCATCTGTGCCTGGACCGCACCCAGCATCACAGACATTGGTCATCACTTGATCCACATGGCACCTATAATGTACTCTATCAACACTATTAAATCGCTTCAAACTGAAGGTAAGCACTGTTCCCCTTTGCGTTAGACACACAGCATCTAATTTCTCCTGTCCCAACTGCCGTTTTTTCTGCCCACCCGCATTTTTTTTACATTGATGGCGTAACACGTCACTATTCCAAAACTGCAGCTTAGCATAGCAAAAATTATCTAACAGTGCCAAAGTTCTTTTTCATCAATGTTAGGTCCTATTTCAAAAACTGCTTAAATATTTCTAATTTCTTCAACTCCTACAAAGCAGAAGCTATCTTTTTAACAGAGTAGTGGCTATACAACGTTCATCCGGGTTGACCTGGTCTTAGCTAACCCCTGATGGTTATAACATTTTCCTCCATGACCAACTGGACCGAGCAAGAGTCGGTGTTGCAATAGCCCGCGTATCATCCATTTCCTGCTCCATTCAGGACACTAAATGATATGCGTCAACAGAAGTCTCATCTTTTTCTTTCAAATTAGAGTCCCCTACTTCCTTTTCCGGAGCTTTATCTATAAACCACCCAAACCACAAGTCAACTTCTATACCAAGGAATTTCTGGCCCCCTACATTCTGAAAACAGCAAGGTTTGGTACACTAGGTTACTAACATTTTGGTCTGGACAACCATAACGCTTTCCAACAACTTCAATTTTCCCAGACACACATTAGAAGTCATATTTTAGACCCTATCTTCGCAAGCCACTCATCACTCCGGGTTACATCACCCTTGGACTTAATGTGGCCTGATCGCTTTACGGTTCCATTTGATTTTTCCAATCAATAATAGAATACCAAAGTGACAGTTCCCATCCATGGTCCCTCAAGCCAACTTTTCTAGCACTCTCGCTCAGTTCCATAAAGCTTTGGCCATGGAAATTTGTGTCTATGCCAATTAATACCACACATGGCTGGTTATGCCACTTGACTCTATAGCACCTTCTAAAATTATTCATTCTAATCGCAAACACTGTCCTGCCCCTTGGTACAATGACAAATTGAAAGAGGCCAAACATGTATGTGGATGCCTTAAGCATATCTGGAGAAAACATTAAGCTGACCCCGATAAGAACATTTACAAACAAGAACTTAACAAAAGCAAAAAAGTTAATTATATTGGTCCACACCACCTACTACACCACTGAAATTAAGAGTAACACAATCTTCACATAAAACTTTTACCATTGTAAAGAACCTACTTAGTCCTTCCTCATGCACGGAAATCATTCACCTTTCTCAACGGTTATGCAACTTTCATGATAAGATTTCCAAGTTCTATACCAATTTACCTGAGGTTCTACCATCAACCCTTTCACTAGCTTTTTATCTGCCACTCAGGCCCACAATGGAGCCTCGCTAGAACACTTCAAGTTCTTGAACCAGAATACGTCATATCTCTTATGACGAGGGTATCCTCAGGCTCTCCTAGGGAACCCTGTCCCCCTGTTATTCATTTTCTTGTCTTAGAATAGATTACCCCAAGGGTGACTGAGTTACTCAATCTATCCTTGACTCAAGCCTGCATGCCCAAACCATGGAAAATGGCTCAAGTGATCACCTTGATAAGGAAAACAGGCAGCTTTGTCAAGAGATCACCACATTAATATATAAGGCAAGCCTACTGGCTTTGTCAAGGGGTCACCACAGTACTAAAGTTAATAATTGCATAATACGATTCACCTTTAAAAACCAATCAATCTAAGAATCAAAGAGAAATGCATTAATTGTTAATATGTGCATTACAATGTTTATCACTAATCATTGTCTTTAAATTTATTTTAAATAAAGCATTTTGAAAACAATCACAAAGATGTGTAAAAGTCTTAACAAATTCAAACATAGGACCAACTACTAGGTGTCCGTTCATTCCCAAGTAGAAGCACCAAACCCAAATCCAGGAATGCTTGAATAATGCTGGAGCTTGTATGGGGGTCATAATTTCAATAACCCCCAAACACTTATGGCAAGTTTGCTAATGCTCCTGAAGAGGGTGGCTGCACCTAATACAGGTCCTCCACAACACCAAAACATTTCGTTAGTAGTGCCCCTGCCCAATTTGGCGCACACATGAGAAAAAGTTACATGAGTCAAGACCACTCATTGGGCATTATGGGACGCTCCTTCTAGAGCCGTGCATATCTTAAGAGCGACTCTTGCTACTTCCAATTTACTGAGTGGCACTGTGCAGCATACTTCCTTTTGGGGATCCTAGTTGCCCATGATCACTGGGCACCCAGGTGCAGGTATGCATGGTTGGGTGCAGCGCAGGGAGACCACTTTGAGTGTGGCGCTCTGGAGCTGGCATCTTTGTTGCTGCTCCCACGGCAGGAGCACTAGGTCTCTCGCTCCAACTATGCAGGTGGGAGCGGTCCAGTGTGGCTGGGCCACCCCTGGTTACAGGTGCAGGGAGGCAGCACCAACCTGGCGCTACTTTGGGTCATTGTTCCAGGGATAGGGTCCTGAGACCCGATATTGCTGCGTGGGTCCCCGGGGAGATGGGGACCATGGGCAGCATTCTGGATACAGATGAGGGGGGCTCACGCACAACCGATCCCCTAGAAAAGAATTAACTAAAGATGTGCCAACTCCCAGGCACTGTCCTACTCGGGGTATCATTTTTTTGAAAATGGGGCAGAGCCTTACACGCTCCGTTTTCTTAGGAGGGTCAAACACCAGATCTTAAGAGGAGCATAACACCAGCCCTGATGAGCCGATTCTATCGATCTTGAGCTCATTGAACTCCTGATGGTGACCTCTAGCCACCAAGAGCATTTTAAACAGGACTTTGGCCTCTGAGGGGCGCACTTTGCAGGTAGCTGGTTTTACTGCCTCCTGCGATAGTCTTTGCTCCTTCTGGCCCTGCTCCCCTGCTGGAGGTGCATCGTGCACAGTCCTCCACTACCAACTAGCAGGGCAGGCTCTGGTCCATACTCCCAAGCTTCAGAGCCTCCTGGTTGTCTTGCAGGGCACCTGGGATGGCAGCGGAGTCCAGGGCTTCCCCAACTGGTCCTCAGGGGGCTGAAGGAGGCCAGCGCCACTGGCCCTAGAGAGACCCATCTGGTCCTGGGATAAGCTGCAGTCACTGTCCTTAGTCCATTTGTTGGCTTCTCCTTCCAGCTGTACATGATTCTGGTGTCCTTACCATCCAGGTCCAGGGTCTTGCTTCGTTTCCCTCCGTTGTGCAGGGGTTTATAAGTGTGGCTGAAAAGTTCTAGTTGCAAGGTACCACACTGTCCCTCCACCCCTCTCAACCCTCCAGCACAGCATTCTGGGACAATCTAATATGGCAGAACCCTTCTTCCCCTCCAGTCAGAACTCCCCAGGCAAATCCAGAGGTGTGGATACGGTAAGGGGCAAACCCTGCCTTGTGGTCACTCAAAATCAGGGTTGGGGGGCTGCTCCCTATCCCACTGACTAGAAGGACAAAGGAAGGGCTATGCCTGGCATCAGGTTTATCTTCTTGTGACAATGTAGAACTCTTTGAAGTATAAATAGTGATTGGGTCCAGGCCATCCTGTCGTGGGGAGGCCAGCACCTTCCCATGCGCAAGCCCTTTGCCCTCTGTCTTGGAGCAATCCACATCCTACTACGGGGAGCCATAGGCAGTCAGGTGACTGTTGAAAAGCACAGAAAAGCCTTATAGATTTTACGTAGGGAAATTGTAACTTTTTAAAAGTACTGGTTGATAAAGAGTTAGACAAAATTCAATGTTATTATTAAATTGGATACCTATACAAATTAGTCCTTGAATTATCTCTTTAGCTGTTACCAATCAAAGTTTTGCATTTATTAAATGTAACAATGTAGCCAGTTTCCCTATGGAAGCACCTAGCCTTGCTATAGGGAATATAGCTTTTGGGGATATTTCAATGTAAGGACATGTTCAACATTAACTTTTACTTGTTCCACTTTTAAAGACCATGCACTCTACCTTTATGGACAATAAGGCCTACTTACACAAGGCTTTGTAATATTTAAAAGTAAAGTTTAAACCTGCCAAAAGGGGTTGCTTTGATAGGTCGAATTTGCAGTTTACAACTGCCGCAGGCATGTTACCTGTGTGCAGCAACCACACTGCACACAGCAATAGTCTCAAACGTGCGCCTATGCATGTGCACACGGGTTCATGTGCAACCAGCCCAGTGACCCTTACTTTAGATGTGTTGCAGAGGTCTTATCTTAAAAGGCAGACCCTGGTGGTAAATAGGCTCAGTCCGATCACCATGAATTACCATGAGTGAGACTCACCCTCACTGAAGGTCCAAACCCCGGGCAATCAGAAGCAAAAGATTCTGTTGGACTAAATTAGCAGAACTCATTTGTGACACTCTCTTAGCCATAGGTTGCCATAAATCTGTAATTCAAGCTTTGATAGTTTTCCTCCTGAAATACGGTAATGTACCTGGGGGCACCACAATACACTGTCTTTAAGTGGTGCAAAGTGCCACTGTCAAACTCTTACTCAATCTTCCTTCTCACACCGCTGTAGCTTCGCATAAAAAAAAGCACCATTTGCTTCCTATTGACAGGTGTGCCGTATTCATGGCCTTCTGCCTTACCTGGAACCAAATTAATGATCAGGGTCCAATGTTTCTGAGAAAGATAGCAGTTTATGATCTATCACCCTTCCCATACTTTTAGGTCTTATTCTCTCAAGAATACAAGTGGATTGTGACACCGGAATGTCACTTTTATCAATGTTACGGTGCGCAGTGTCCTGCATCATATTTACTAAGCGGTGTTAAGCTACTTTGCATGGCCTAACGACGCTTTGTAAATATGGTACCCTTTCACGCAGGGTGTGCAATGGGTGTTGCTATGGGCGTTCCACTGCAACACCCATTGTTTCTTTACGCTGCCCAAGATTTACAAGGATATGTAAATCTGAGGGAGCGCCAAAAACTAAAATCATGCAAAAGCAGGCGCTGGTTTGACGCAACTAGGACCAATACTTTTATTTTTCATCATTTTTGATTTTTCTATGTGTGCTGTACAGAAAGAGCAAATCGCCATTAATAATCGATTATGTGTCCCTTCCTGCACAAAAACAATCACTAAATAATGGCGATTTGCTACTTCTATGAAGTAGCAAATTGCCATTATTGATTGATTATGTGCAGGAAGGGACACCTTCCTGCACATAAACAATCATCCCTGCAACGCAGGCACCCCTGCTCTATGGCACAAGGGTGTCTGTGTTGGAGCTAGGCAGCTATTTTTAGCGCCAATGCTAGGGAAAACACAGGGGTGCCCCATATTGTTGTAAATATGGTGCATTCCTGCCTTTTGGGAATGGCGCAGTGCTGCAAAATTTGCTGCTGCACCATTTCCTTGTGCATATGCCTCTGAGTCTTCCTAATCTCAGTCGCTGTAGGCAGATTGGTCTCCCGAGTGGCGTAACATAGGTCCCTGCAATCCCCCGTGGTGCGGGCGGGGCCCAAGCTCCAGGGGGCCCCACTCAGCACAGTGCCCTGGCCGGACAGCTCGTGTTTGATTCCGGAGGGAGCCCCTCCACAGAACTTGCAAGGGGGCCCTCTCAAGTTTCCTTCCGCCACTGGTCTGCCCATATTATTTCTGGCAGCAAAATACTGGAAAATTCTTCCGCTTGATATCACTTCTGCTCCATCACTTTTCTCCTGCAGAAACATAAAATTAATGTTTTTCCAACTCTAACTTTATAGGCTGTTTATAGGCCAGTAAAGTGCTGGTATCAGTGCGCTTTAAAAAACGCATCATCCTCATCATTTACCTTCATGATCTACAGGTAGTCGATATGGCAACAATATTTTATGACAAAAACAAAGAGAGGGTGAGGGAAAATCACTCTTGTTCCCCCTGGTTAATTAGTTAAACAACAGAAGAGTGACAAGGGAAAAGGAGCAAAAGAGAGAGCAGCAACAGCGCGGGCAAAAACCAAAAGGATTTGTTAAAAGAACCCTCACTCACCAACCTAGTTGGTGACATGCTTCATCATCGGGTTCCCACCAGAGAGGCCGAGTGCCTCTCTGGTGTGCTGCGACGCCTGAATTACAGCGGAGCTGGTTTTTGAATGAGAAAGGAAGTGAAATTAAAAGGTAAATGATTTTAACCAACAACCAATTTAATCATGGCAAACCAAAGACCAATAAAAACAAGTGAGTTGGACAAGAGCCGGTTGGTTAGATTAACCAGAGCTCAACCAATTTACAATAAGGTCGACATGTTTCTGCTTGTCATGCCCAGTTGGCTAAGCTTTCATCAGGACCACAAGGACCTCCATGGCGGTATGCGCATGCTAAGGCGCACCCTAACCTGTGGAGATCAGATGGTAAAACTTACAGTTCTACCGAAAAGCCATCCTACTATTCCGGGGCTAGTAACGTCTGTAAGAGAAAAAACAGACAAAACACACATAAAGACATAAAGAGACATAACTTTGTTGGTTGCATTGTTATCCTTTACGTGATTGGGTGAACAAATAATTTGGTAATCACGTGCTGTGGAGCGGGAGTGGGTGTCAAATAGCAATTGCAGCCAAAGAACGCCCAAACACGAGTATTTACTCGTCAAAAGCAGGGGACCTATAGAAGTATCAAGGTGTTTCTATAAGGCCCTGTACACTGGTTGTGCCTGCGTTTAATTACATTGTATAGTGTCAAGTCAGCAGACAATGTGCAATCGTAGTGGCTATTTAGCCGCTGTGTATGCCGAAGGAATAGCAGACTCGTGAAGGTGATAGGCATGCTGAAAACGAGCATCTGTGGTGTTTGCCAGGCGCCGTTGCTCCAGTGCATGTCTAGCGTTAAAAGTTGTTAAAAGCAGCAGCATGGAAAAATAATAATGATCCTCTTACTCATGTACTTGGTACTACTAACGTCATGGGTCCGAGAGGGGGGTAGTGAGCTATAGTATCTGTCAGGGTGGAAAACAAACAATAAATTATTCTTATCTGTTGAGATACTCTATAAAAGCTGAAAGGAACCTAGTGCTGTAACAAGGAGGGGTTCCCCAACTTACTTCCATGCTCGCACACTCCCGCGATCAACCTGGATCTGTCCTGCTCGGCCCGGATATTGGTGAGTGAATGGGGAACGCGGAAGTAAATACTCCGTGATTCCCATCACGTGATTGCTTCAACGCGCGTAAGCGTGTGATGTAATCAAAAGGGGCGTGTGATTAGAAAGTGAAAACTAATGTGTGCGTTTGTATTGGTTCACCCTTCGTAATGGGGAAATAAAGTGTAATCATTTGAACCGGCGAGCTTTATCCATCGGGTTTATACGAAAAAACTCGGGACGGCATTGGTATTTACACCGGAATGTGAATAGTGTGTTTGGTTAATGGAGGAGCTCTTATCAACAATCAGGCCGCTTACTAGGAATATGATACACATAATGCAGATGTCAAATTATATTAGCTGCTTTTGGGGAATCTCAGTCAAAGACAACCTTTGTCACCCTGATGTTGGGGGTTGATAAGGGAAAGTGGCAATCAGAAACTATTGTGAACTAAGCTACACGGAGGCTATTTAGGCATTATTCCAAACTGGCTAGGCTGGGTCAGCAATTCAGTGTTTTAATATGGAACCCCATGGAATATTGTAATTCAAACCAATAAGGTGAGTAGATAAACGATAAACCCAACGTTGTTCTTTCTCGAAGAGTAACTGTTGGGTGTTTGGTCCAGGCTTCAGTTTTTCAATGATTGACCACTTCATGTCATTTGTTGTGTGGTTCAACAGTAAAAATTGTTCCGTAAGTTTTGTGCTCAACTTGCGACAACGAATGGTGCTGCGATGTTCGCAAATGCGCTGTTTGATTTTTCTACTTGTCATCCCGACATATTTCAGTCCGCATGGGCAAGTGATTAAGTAGACCACATCAGTGGAATTGCAATTAGTGTGCATTTTCTGCATCCATTTTTTTCCTTGTTCAAGTATTAGATATTTCGAGGGGGATGTCAGATGGCAGACGCTGCATGAGCCACAAGAGTAGTGGCCAACAATAGGGGGGAAGACCCCACGCACTGACAATGGACTGGTCCTGATTCTTGTCCTGTACTTTCGGACGAGTGTGTACCAAAGAATCCTTAAGGCTTCTTGCTCTTTTGTAAGAAAACAAGGGTTTCTCCCTGTCGTGTTTGTTGCTTGTCAGAATATTCCAATGTTTCCTGATGGACTTGCTTACTGCGTTGGATGCTGCATTGTAGGTTGTAACGCATGTGAGAGGTATGGAGTCCTGATCTCCTCTCACATGAACTTCCAATAGAGCCTCCCTGTTTTGATTGCGGGCTCGTTTATTACTCCTTGAGAGGATTTTATCAGGGTAGCCACGATCTTTCAATTTCCAAGTGAGTTCCTGAGCTTGTTTTTTGTATGTAGAAACTTCACTGCAATTCCGACGGAGACGAAGGTATTGGCCAAAAGGGAGGTTTTCCCTCAATGGCCGAGGGTGGTAACTTGAGAAATGTAGCAGGTTATTTTTTGCCGTAGGTTTATGATGGGTTTTGGTTTGTAGAGTATTACCTACCCTGGTGATGACCACATCCAGGAAAATCATCTCGTCTTTGTCATGAGTATGCGTGAACTTGAGGTGAGGATCGCAAGTGTTCACCCAGTTGAAAAATTCCAGGAGGAATTCCTCAGATTTATTTTATTTATTTATTTTTTCAATTTGTAGGGCGCAACAGCTACCCAAAAAGGGTTTCCCGGCGCCTAGACACAGCTAGTTAGATGACAGGAGGAAGGGTATTGGCTATTGAGAATTATTGATCAAATAGCCAGGTCTTGACATGCTTTCTAAACTTGGCATAATTTTCCTCCTTTCGGATGAAGGGAGGGAGCGTGTTCCAGAGGGATGGTCCCAGATGGGCGAAAGATCTGCCCCCTACTCTCGCCCATTTGAATCTTGGCACACAGAAAAAGGCTGCCGACTGCGACCGAAGGTTACGCTTGGGAGTGTAGGGGTGGGCTAGGGCTAAAAGATATTTAGGAGCCGTACCTGCTTTAATTCTGAAAATAAAGTTCAGAGCTTTAAAGCGGATTCTGTTTTCAACCCTAAGCCAATGGAGTTCCTGACGGTGAAACGAAACTCCAGAGTTTTTAGGAATATTACACAAAAGACGAACTGCTGCATTTTGTACCAATTGTAGTCGGCCGACTACTGATTTATTGGCGCCCAGATACAAGATGTTGCCGTAGTCAAGCCTCGATGTTATGAGAGCATTGACTACGGTCTTCTGCGTGGAAGGAGGCAGTATCCAGAGGATTTTCCTCAGCCATTTGACTATGGTGAGGCATAGACCAGTAACTTTACTGGCCTGTAGGTTCATGGAAAGGGAGTTGTCCATAATAAATCCCAGATTCCGAGCATGGGTCACCGGGGTAGGAAGAGCTCCCATCTGGTCAGGCCAATGTAAGGGATTCCACAGATCTTGATGTTTTCCCAGAACCAGAATCTCTGTCTTGTCCCCATTGAGTTTTAATTGGTTTCTCGTCATCCAATTCAGCATGTTTAGGAGTCCTGCTTTGAGCAGAGAGGGGGAGTTAGGACAGGATTCGGATAGGGAGAAAATGATTTGGGAGTCGTCGGCATAGCTCATAAGAGTGAGACCAGATTGTTCAACAAGGTCAGCCAGGGGTCTGAGGTATAAATTAAAAAACAGAGGACTAAGAATAGACCCCTGAGGCACTCCATGGGGTGCCAACAGGGTATCCGAAGAGGCTCGTGAAGAGGCAATTTGGAAGGATCGATTTGCCAGGAAGGACCGGATCCAATCCAATGCCTTTCCGCGTACACCATTTTTGTGCAATTCCCTGATGAGAGTTTTGTGGGAAATGGTGTCGAAGGCCGCGCTCAAATCTAATAGCACGAGCGCTACCATCTGACCTTGATCAAGGAGCTTACGAATGTGCTCTGTGACTCCAAGCAGGGCGGTTTCTGTAGAGAAACCAGCCCTGAAACCCGACTGTGAGGGGTGTAGAAGAGAATTTTCTTCAGCAAAAATAGATAAAACAGAATGCACGTGCCTCTCCAAACATTTGGAGAACGCAGGGAGCAGGGATATAGGTCTGTAATTGGCAAGGATTTCCGGGTTTGCAGTAGATTTTTTTAGAAGAGGCGTGACCATGGCATGTTTCCATAGGGCTGGAACAACGGCAAAGTCAAAGGAGGAGTTCAGAAGGTTTGTAATAATTTCCAAGGAGCTCTCACCAAGTTGTTTAATGATTTTGATTGGAAGAGGGTCCCTGGGGGAACCAGATTTGATGGTCTTAAGAATCACTTTCAAATTGTATACTGAGAGAGTAGGCCAGGATTCCAGTATGTTAGCACAAAGGGGAGTCAATTCAGAGTCAGAGGAAGAAGATGGTTCTTTATTGTTAGCATTGATGTCTAGGATGATTTTATCAATTTTTTCAGTAAAAAAGCATGCTAACGCCTGGCATTGTTGAGTGTTAAGTGGAGGTGCTGCGGATGTGGTGTGAGCACCAGCCAATTCTTTAACTTTGTTAAATAAAGTTTTTGGTATATTAGTGGCTTCCATGATGGTTTTTGAGATGAATGCAGCTCTTGCTTTAGCACAGGCCGTGTGGTAAAGATTTCTGGCTTCATGATAGCTTTTCTTAGCGTCAGGGGCGTAGTTTTTGCGCCATTTGCGTTCAAGCGCTTTACATTTAGATTTTTCGGTTTTTAGGCTATCATTAAACCATGGAGCCGGGTGGCGATGTCTGCTCCCTTTAATGCAAGAGGAGGGCAAGCATTTATTAGCGGCATCGCTAAGCCACTTTTGTGCTGCAGCCGCTAGGCTATCCATGTATGGGCTATTACTCGGAGGGTTGTCTTGTAAAGATGAATTTAACAATTCTAAGTTTACTAATTTCCAATTTTTCCTAGATGTGTCTGGGAAATCATATTGCAAACTAAGGGAGGATGGAAGAGTGATGCCGAATTTTATTAGGTGATGGTCTGACCAGCATATAGGCATAGTGGCGAGACATTTTAGTTCTCTGATGTTGGAGATTATGGGGTCCAACAAGTGGCCAGCTATGTGAGTAGGGCTAAAATTGATCAGGGACAGATTTAGAGCCTTCAAGTCATCAAGTAGGTTGGTGCAAGAGGGGATAGTGAGGTCCTCTAGATGCAAGTTAAAATCGCCCAGCAGGGAAAAATTACTTAAAGTAATATAGTGAGGGGTAATAAGATTAGCGAAATTTGATACACATTGAGAAGGGTTTCCTGGAGGACGATAAATCAAAAGGCCCGACATCGTGAAATTCGGGTTCAAGGAAATTTTGGAGAGGCCCGCTTCACAGTCTGGAATACCTATTGGTTCAAGAGTACATTTTATATCTCTATTAAAAATAATTGCTATTCCGCCACCTAACTGTTTGTTCCTGTCTATTCTGGCAATGGCGTAATTGTCAGGGAGGGCGGTAGCAACATCTGGTCCGGCGCTATCGTGCAGCCAAGTCTCAGTTAGAAAGAGGGCACTGGGATTGTTTTCAGCTAATAGGTTAAAGATGTCGTATTTATGTTTCGGTAGTGACCGACAGTTAATACTATAAAACACATAATTTAAAGGCTCGTTTTTGCGCAGTAATTTGCGTTTTCTGTGTCTTCTGGAAGTGTCTGGATGGGGTTGACATATTGAGGTAGTCAATTTGCAGTTAGCGCAAGAGCGTACTCCGGTTTTATGAAGGTTACCTATTGTGCACCTAGGATTGGGGGTAGGGCGAAGCGCTTTCAATTCCGACGACGATCTTACCCACCTAGATTGTGCAGGGGGAGCGGTGGCCTCTGCCCCGTGCCCCGTCCTGACACGGACGGGCGCAGACGGGCTAGTCTTTGGCGTGTCTTCGGCGTGCCGCGGGTGTGCCCGCTGCGCTCGTCCGCTGCGCTCCCGAGAGGTGAGCATATTAATAAGGAGGAGGAGGGGTGTGGCTACTTGGGAGGGGCATGGCCCCGAGTCACGTAGGTGGTGACGTTTCCAAAGAAGATATATTGATCTTCCCACAGACAGCGCTCGCCCAGTTTAAACGTTATTAAAACAACAGAAAAACAGTGCAGGTGAGTACAAGTTTTAAAAATTTGAAGAGCAACACCCCCGGCTTCCGCCTCAGGGGTAACTAACAGGTCAACACCGGCTGCAACTCAGCGCGGCGTTTTAAGCCTCCGGGAGGGGGCGTGGCTACTTGGGAGGGGCGTGGCCCCGAGTCACGTAGGTGGTGACGTTTCCAAAGAAATGATATTGATCTTCCCACAGACAGCGCTCGCCCAGTTTAAACGTTATTAAAACAACAGAAAAACAGTGCAGGTGAGTACAAGTTTTAAAAATTTGAAGGGCAACACCCCCGGCTTCCGCCTCAGGGGTAACTAACAGGTCAACACCGGCTGCAACTCAGCGCGGCATTTTAAGCCTCCGGGAGGGGGCGTGGCTACTTGGGAGGGGCGTGGCCCGACTCACGTAGGTGGTGACGTTTCCAAAGAAGAGATATTGATCTTCCCACAGACAGCGCTCGCCCAGTTTAAACGTTATTAAAACAACAGAAAAACAGTGCAGGTGAGTGCAAGTTTTAAAAATTTGAAGAGCAACACCCCCGGCTTCCGCCTCAGGGGTAACTAACAGGTCAACACCGGCTGCAGCTCAGCGCGGCGTTTTAAGCCTCCGGGAGGGGGCGTGGCTACTTGGGAGGGGCGTGGCCCCGAGTCACGTAGATGGTGACGTTTCCAAAGAAGAGATATTGATCTTCCCACAGACAGCGCTCGCCCAGTTTAAACGTTATTAAAACAACAGAAAAACAGTGCAGGTGAGTACAAGTTTTAAAAAGTTGAAGAGCAACACCCCCGGCTTCCGCCTCAGGGGTAACTAACAGGTCAACACCGGCTGCAACTCAGCGCGGCGTTTTAAGCCTCCGGGAGGGGGCGTGGCTACTTGGGAGGGGCGTGGCCCCGAGTCACGTAGGTGGTGACGTTTCCAAAGAAGAGATATTGATCTTCCCACAGACAGCGCTCGCCCAGTTTAAACGTTATTAAAACAACAGAAAAACAGTGCAGGTGAGTACAAGTTTTAAAAATTTGAAGAGCAACACCCCCGGCTTCCGCCTCAGGGGTAACTAACAGGTCAACACCGGCTGCAGCTCAGCGCGGCGTTTTAAGCCTCCGGGAGGGGGCGTGGCTACTTGGGAGGGGCGTGGCCCCGAGTCACGTAGGTGGTGACGTTTCCAAAGAAATTATATTGATCTTCCCACAGACAGCGCTCGCCCAGTTTAAACGTTATTAAAACAACAGAAAAACAGTGCAGGTGAGTACAAGTTTTAAAAATTTGAAGGGCAACACCCCCGGCTTCTGCCTCAGGGGTAACTAACAGGTCAACACCGGCTGCAACTCAGCGCGGCGTTTTAAGCCTCCGGGAGGGGGCGTGGCTACTTGGGAGGGGCGTGGCCCGACTCACGTAGGTGGTGACGTTTCCAAAGAAGAGATATTGATCTTCCCACAGACAGCGCTCGCCCAGTTTAAACGTTATTAAAACAAACAGAAAAACAGTGCAGGTGAGTACAAGTTTTAAAAATTTGAAGAGCAACACCCCCGGCTTCCGCCTCAGGGGTAACTAACAGGTCAACACCGGCTGCAGCTCAGCGCGGCGTTTTAAGCCTCCGGGAGGGGGCGTGGCTACTTGGGAGGGGCGTGGCCCCGAGTCACGTAGATGGTGACGTTTCCAAAGAAGAGATATTGATCTTCCCACAGACAGCGCTCGCCCAGTTTAAACGTTATTAAAACAACAGAAAAACAGTGCAGGTGAGTACAAGTTTTAAAAATTTGAAGAGCAACACCCCCGGCTTCCGCCTCAGGGGTAACTAACAGGTCAACACCGGCTGCAACTCAGCGCGGCGTTTTAAGCCTCCAGGAGGGGGCGTGGCTACTTGGGAGGGGCGTGGCCCCGAGTCACGTAGATGGTGACGTTTCCAAAGAAGAGATATTGATCTTCCCACAGACAGCGCTCGCCCAGTTTAAACGTTATTAAAACAACAGAAAAACAGTGCAGGTGAGTACAAGTTTTAAAAAGTTGAAGAGCAACACCCCCGGCTTCCGCCTCAGGGGTAACTAACAGGTCAACACCGGCTGCAACTCAGCGCGGCGTTTTAAGCCTCCGGGAGGGGGCGTGGCTACTTGGGAGGGGCGTGGCCCCGAGTCACGTAGGTGGTGACGTTTCCAAAGAAGAGATATTGATCTTCCCACAGACAGCGCTCGCCCAGTTTAAACGTTATTAAAACAACAGAAAAACAGTGCAGGTGAGTACAAGTTTTAAAAATTTGAAGAGCAACACCCCCGGCTTCCGCCTCAGGGGTAACTAACAGGTCAACACCGGCTGCAACTCAGCGCGGCGTTTTAAGCCTCCGGGAGGGGGCGTGGCTACTTGGGAGGGGCGTGGCCCCGAGTCACGTAGATGGTGACGTTTCCAAAGAAGAGATATTGATCTTCCCACAGACAGCGCTCGCCCAGTTTAAACGTTATTAAAACAACAGAAAAACAGTGCAGGTGAGTACAAGTTTTAAAAAGTTGAAGAGCAACACCCCCGGCTTCCGCCTCAGGGGTAACTAACAGGTCCCTGCCAAATGATCAATACATCGTCAATATATCTTTTCCAAAAGAATATATTTGACGAAAAAGGGTTTTGTGGAGCTAGGATGAACTTGCATTCGAAATCAAACACATACAACCCGGCTACCGAAGGCGCAAAAGTGCTGCCCATCGATGTACCAGTTGACTGTAGGAACAGATCGCCCTTGTATTCAAAAAAATTCCTTTTTAAAGCGAGGGCAGCACAAGTGACCACAAAATCACGTGGAGTTGTGTAGTTCCAGGTGCTAGACTCTAGAGTGCTCCTGATGACATTAATGGTGTCGTCCTGTGGAATGCAAGTATAGAGACTTTCTATATCCATGGTCACCAGGAAGGCAACTCCATCAGGGAGGGTGATCTCCTGGAGAAGTGCCAATAGACTTTTAGTATCCTTGAGGTAGGTGCTAGTTGGCTGGATAAGAGGTTTTAAGAAAAAAATCACAGTAACGTGACAGGGGTTCCAGCAGTGAACCAATCCCAGACACTATGGGGCGCCCAGGAGGGGGTATTCTGTTCTTGTGCGTTTTAGGTAGCGTATAGAAGTAAGGGATGGTGCCTTCACTGGTTGTGAGGAAAGTTGCTTCCTGTTTAGTGATAAAACCCTGGAGTTCAGCGTCCTCGACCAACTCATGAATGATACTCTGGAGTTCTTGGGTAGGATCCGCAACTGAGGGAGTGTAACTAATAGGATCATCCAGGAGGCGTCTACATTCCCTGTCATAAGCAGCAGTGTCTTGAATTACTACTCTGCCACCCTTGTCTGCTGATTTTATCACGATGTTAGTGTTGGATTGCAAGGAGTGTAAAGCTTGAAACTCGCTGGCCTTCATGTTCTTAAAGCGGTTTGGTTCAATGAAAGCTTCAATATCATTGGAAACTGCCTGTTCAAATGCTGTGATCTCAGGCGGAATTGCATAAGGAGGAGGGGTAAAAGTAGATTTTACCTTAAACCCTGTATCGCTCAATTGAGGCTGAGGGTTGTCTGGAGGCTGTTTTTCAAAGAAACTCTTGAGCTTAAGTTTCCTAAAAAAATTCGAAAGTTCGCATTTGAGTTTGAAGCGATCAAAACGGGCTGTGGGTATAAAACCTAACCCCTTTTCCAGGACTGAGGTCTCATCAGACGTGCGTATCACTGAAGACAGGTTCGTGATCAAACTCGTCTCACTTGCCCATACGGACTGAAATATGTCGGGATGACAAGTAGAAAAATCAAACAGCGCATTTGCGAACATCGCAGCACCATTTGTTGTCGCAAGTTGAGCACAAAACTTACGGAACACTTTTTACTGTTGAACCACACAACAAATGACATGAAGTGGTCAATCATTGAAAAACTGAAGCCTGGACCGAACACCCAACAGTTACTCTTCGAGAAAGAACAACGTTGGGTTTATCGTTTATCTACTCACCTTATTGGTTTGAATGACAATATTCCATGGGGTTCCATATTAAAACACTGAATTGCTGACCCAGCCTAGCCAGTTTGGAATAATGCCTAAATAGCCTCCGTGTAGCTTAGTTCACAATAGTTTCTGATTGCCACTTTCCCTTATCAACCCCCAACATCAGGGTGACAAAGGTTGTCTTTGACTGAGATTCTCCAAAGTCAGCTAATATAATTTGACATCTGCATTATGTGTATCATATTCCTAGAAAGTGGCCTGATTGTTGATAAGAGCTCCTCCATTAACCAAACGCACTATTCACATTCCGGTGTAAATACCAATGCAGTCCCGAGTTTTTTCGTATAAACCCGATGGATAAAGCTCGCCGGTTCAAATGATTACACTTTCTTTCCCCATTACGAAGGGTGAACCAATACGAACGCACACATTAGTTTTCACTTTCTAATCACACGCCCCTTTTGATTACATCACACGCTTACGCGCGTTGAAGCAATCACGTGACGGGAATCACGGAGTATTTACTTCCGCGTTCCCCATTCACTCACCAATATCCGGGCCAAGCAGGACAGATCCAGGTTGATCGCGGGAGTGTGCGAGCATGGAAGTAAGTTGGGGAACCCCTCCTTGTTACAGCGCTAGGTTCCTTTCAGCTTTTATAGAGTATCTCAACAGATAAGAATAATTTATTGTTTGTTTTCCACCCTGACGGATACTATAGCTCACTACCCCCCTCTCGGACCCATGACGTTAGTAGTACCAAGTACATGAGTAAGAGGATCATTATTATTTTTCCATGCTGCTGCTTTTAACAACTTTTAACGCTAGATATGCACTGGAGCAACGGCACCTGGCAAACACCACAGACGCTCGTTTTCAGCATGCCTATCACCTTCACGTGTCCGCTATTCCTTCGGCATACACAGCGGCTAAATAGCCACTACGATTGCACATTGTCTGCTGACTTGAAACTATACAATTTAATTAAACGCAGGCACAACCAGTGTACAGGGCCTTATAGAAACACCTTGATACTTCTATAGGTCCCCTGCTTTTGACGAGTAAATACTCGTGTTTGGGCGTTCTTTGGCTGCAATTGCTATTTGACACCCACTCCCGCTCCACAGCACGTGATTACCAAATTATTTGTTCACCCAATCACGTAAAGGATAACAATGCAACCAACAAAGTTATGTCTCTTTATGTCTTTATGTGTGTTTTGTCTGTTTTTTCTCTTACAGACGTTACTAGCCCCGGAATAGTAGGATGGCTTTTCGGTAGAACTGTAAGTTTTACCATCTGATCTCCACAGGTTAGGGTGCGCCTTAGCGTGCGCATACCGCCGTGGAGGTCCTTGTGGTCCTGATGAAAGCTTAGCCAACTGGGCATGACAAGCAGAAACATGTCGACCTTATTGTAAATTGGTTGAGCTCTGGTTAACCTAACCTACCGGCTCTTGTCCAACTCACTTGTTTTTATTGGTCTTTGGTTTGCCATGATTAAATTGGTTGTTGGTTAAAATCATTTACCTTTTAATTTCACTTCCTTTCTCATTCAAAAACCAGCTCCGCTGTAATTCAGGCGTCGCAGCACACCAGAGAGGCACTCGGCCTCTCTGGTGGGAACCCGATGATGAAGCATGTCACCAACTAGGTTGGTGAGTGAGGGTTCTTTTAACAAATCCTTTTGGTTTTTGCCCGCGCTGTTGCTGCTCTCTCTTTTGCTCCTTTTCCCTTGTCACTCTTCTGTTGTTTAACTAACAATATTTTATGACAACAATATTTTGGCAGGTCACTATTTTTGACCTTGATATTCTGACATACAACCTACCTTTGAGCATGGCACTAATAGGAGTATTTTATTTTCTGCAGGACCACAGTGTGTGCTGCAGCAGCATCCACGAGATTGTGTTTGTTGTTTGGCTTTTATTCATTTTTTTAACAAAAAAAGACACATTTAACCTCATCCAAGGCTGTTATTAGCTTTCACTTTGTGCTACATTCCTTTGATCAGGTGTTAAATAGGACGATTCATGGCCAAAGACCACTAGAGAGGCAATGTCCTGTTCCAATTTAAAGTCACCTAACACTGTTACCTAAGCATGAGCACCCAAATATTATCGCTTGAAACCTATTCAGAAAATGTGGTTTGCTAATGTAAATTGCACTGTTTGAATTTACCATGCAAGCTTACATCCTGCCTATTTTAAAGTATTGTCACGCTGAGTCATGCTGAAAGTCATTGAGCTCTTTGTCTGTGAAACACATACCTGTGATGTACAATACGTAAAATGACTTTCAATCGTTATTTCATGCCTCAGTTTATGATAACATGTATTTAATCTTTTTTTGTTTAGCAATCACGCATTTATGAGGAATCTTCAGAGCACTAATAAATACTGGATAGTATCACAATCCTGTGAGCAAAAAGACATGCGTGTCCCATGTAAAACGATCTTCAATATATAAAAAACAAAACGCATAGTTAATGTATGAAACAAACAAACAAATAGACACGAATCAGTGGCTTGCATAAGTATACAATGCATCCAAATATGCATATTATACACATACATTTACATGAATACATAATCTATAGAAATTTTGTACATCAGCTTTCACTGTAAAACGACCAATTCACAACATAGTCAACGGTTTGATAAGGCTGTGATGTCACTTCTGCTGACATTTTGTATCAGGACTGGACTGGGAACCGAAACCGGCCCTGGCAAAGAGCTCGGCTAGCAGAAATCTTTGTGCGGAGATCTTTGTTGCTGGGGGCTGATATTGCAGCTTTGCTGCAAAAAAGGCCCCCAGTAACAAAACTGTTCCCCCAGGGATCTAAAACCAGCCCCTACCCTGGCGGCCCACCAGGGAAACGCCCGGTGCCCGCTATGGCCAGTCCAGTCCTGTTTTGTATAACGCCTATGCTAATTAGCTTTCCACTTATCCTGCAAGACTCTGGGGATGATACTGCTTCCTTGCAGTGGTCCTCAAATAAAAGAACACAAGATTCAAGATTGTTAAGGGAGATGCAAGAGGGAGTGACGTCCATGAGCATAGTTTAGCAAGTGAGATTCGGGGTGCGTCGATCTCAAATTTCCAAACTAAAAAAGCAGTGGGGTGGAGGGGTGAGACGATCAAGTTTTAAGATGGACTGTTTCTACAAAGAACATGGTCAGTTTTGATACGGATTTGGTGGGCCACTGTCTAGAGTGGCACAGTGGGTGAAAACAGTGGGTTGGAATGCTACTCGGAGCGCTTGCCACTGGTTTATCGATTTACAAGCATTCATCCCATCACCTTTTGTGTGTTTAATTGCCAGTAGTATTCCTGTAAACTTGAGACTGGTGAAGCTGACCAAGCCTTCTACTGCCAATGTTTGTGAATTCCAAAATGATGAAAATGAGCACCTATTCAAGGAGTAATTATATTACTACTTGTACGACTACTTTTTTAGTAAATCGATCATATATATATATATATATATATATATTTAAGATCCTGATCTAAAAGATGAACACGGTAAAACCTCTTAGTGAAATAGGAATGATGAGAAAAACCAATACAGACGTAGCAGATCTGACTCAGGGCCTCCAGACCAAACTACTGTACCAAGAATACATTTGAGGGGTGCCGCATTTCAAACACTCCAGCTAAAGCTACACCCCTCCCCATCCTACCTGGGCGTGGTGGTGCTCCCTGGGAACTCATGACCACTGTCACATACAATACAACTGCCTCGAGTCCCTGTCCTGGTATCAATTATTTTTCGCTTATTTTCACTGCATGCACTCTTCTTCATCTCTGCTACAAGAACCCTTGATGGTAGAGTTGTCAAATCAGGGCATGTGGGCAGGGCTCCATGTTTCTAGTCCTCACCTTTTACAAATCATGTGATCAAGTGAGTGATGGCCCGTACACTTAACCTGAGTCACAAATAGAGGAGGGCTTGCAGTAATCAAATATGAGGGAAACCAAGGATCTTACGTAGCTGTGAGAGTTATGGTATGTTATAAATATTTCTAACAGCAAGCGTGCAGCCACCTTATGCAGTGTTTGGAGTTTGTTCACAAATTGCTCTTGCATTTTTAGGTTTAAACCATTGCAGTAATCTATTTTAGAGAGCTCAAAGGATGTGACTACCCTTTTCTGTGAAACAGGAGGAATGTATAGAAGGATCTTTTTTATTATCCTTAATATGTGAAAGGAGGAGGGGATGACAGCATTGAGCTGATCACTATATGTTAGCTTGTTGTCAACTAACACTCCTGGATTTCAAACCCACCTGAGTAGAATCGGGAGAGTACCCAGCTCCTGCAGCCACCAGGATGGGGACCAAAAAGAGACCTGTTTGCCGAATAGGATGACCTCCTTCTTCCCAGAATTTAATTTCAGGCAGTTGTTATTCATCCAGTCACTCACTGTCTGCGTACAGTTATAGAATCTAGTTCCAGTGTCATTGTCGCTGATAGAAATAGAGACAACAATCTGTGTGTCCTCAGCATAGGATGTAAGTGAGAATCCCAAAAAATTGATCAGATTGGCCAGAGAGGTGACATACAGATTTAACAATGTTGGTCTTAAAGAGGACCCCTTAGGGACCCTGCAGGACAATGAAAAGAGTTCAGACATGAACTCCTTTCGTGCCACCGATTGTTCTTATCCAAGAAGAAAGGATCTTTGCAGGGCCAGTGCTGCCCCTCTGATCCTGATGTTTTGAAGAGTCCTTGCACGAACCAAGCCATTAAAATATTTGACATGTATTTGGTGCTGCAAACATAATGTTAAAATATGATACAATCTCTTCAAAGTTCAAAATTAAAATAAGTGTATTTCTTTAGAAGTGTTTTGTCTTAGTACATCAGATTATATCACTGCATCTTATTAAAAGTGATAATTTTAAAAAACATTTATGACTCACCACCCAACAATGCCATTAGTGAACTAAGAGGAAAGTGAATCATGGAAACCCTAAACATTGTGCATAGATTCTTATTGTAGACTGAGCATAGCAAACCAGACTCAGGACCCCCAGACCCAACTGCCAAGTCAAGATGTATGTATTTGGGGGTGTCATGCTCCAAACAACCCCCTTGAAGCTTTGCCCCTGGTGACATGGGTGCAAAGAGGGAAGAAGAAATGGGGGGGGGGGGGGGGGGTAAAGGCGGTAAGAACAATTAGGGATAAGAAAGAGAAGAGGTAATGAGGAGGACAATGACAAAGAGCGCTTTACATGGCACCAGTTATGTTACATGAGGACACACATTCATTTTTTTATTAGGCAAGGGGAGATTAAGTGATTTGCCCAGAATCACAGGATGTTCAGCGTCATTACCGAGACTCGAACCCAGTTCACCAGGTCCGAGGTCGAGCGCCCTAGCCGTTAGGCCAACTCCTCTCCCCTTTGATTTTCAAAGTTTTTCAACTCTTCTGGCGGTAAACTGCCGAGCTCCAGCAGGTCTCACATGGCCCCAGTTGTGTAACATTAGCTCCTGTGGTGAGGGGGGGCCCAGGGCTTCAGTGGGCATCTTCAGGCACTTTGCAGGAGTGTTGGGCCCCTGGCATCAGAGCTCCTGACTGGGTCTGGAGCGTGTGGGCCCCTCGATGTACTTTGCAGGTGGGGACTCAAGTTTCATTACGCCACTACATGGCCCTATTTCCCAGCTTCCACCTTACCCCAATCACAGTTTTAAAAAACTTTCAGGAGCCGGGGTGCTTCCCTCCACCATGCCTCACACTGAGCAGCTGGCACCGTAATGTTCCCATGATTGGTAGGATCAGCGCTCTTGGTTGGTTGTAGACAGTGATGGCTTCTGGGGCAGTGGCTCTTTCTTCTTTGCAGTTCCTGCTGGTAAGTTGGTGATGCAGCGACGTCCCTGCAGGTGGCATTTGAAGTTGTTCCTGAGACCCTCCTCTGGTTGTAGGACCTCTTCCAACACAAAAAGTTTTCCCTAAGGTTTTTGTGGCCCTCTAATGGCATACAGTGGTCAGAGATGGGGGCAACAATGCTATTCAGTTCGGATCCTCTGGGCGACGGCCCCAACAGTCTCAGTGGCCCCTTCTTGGCACATGGGGTCACAGATATAAGCGACGGCCCCAGTCTCAGTTGCACAGGCAAAGGCTGGTGCTTCAGGAACGAAGGAAGTGTTCTTGGCTCTTGTGTAACGGCCCCTCACCCAGATGGGAGACTGGTAGACCTTGGTCCCCAGTCCTGGTTCCAGCAGCAAGAAATCTTGGGAAGATGATGCTGTTCAACAAAGGAGAGGGCTCATGCTCCTACCTGTATAGTCCAAATCCGGATGCGCATGTAATTTAGTGTCTGACATTTGAAATTTGTTTTGGTGGTGTCAGCTACTTTGAAGTGCTTTCTCGTCTGTACTGCCATTTGTCAAAGGAACAGTCTGCCACAGCAGGAGTGGCTCCAATTTTGAATAATCTACAATATAGGCCAAGAGGGTCACCAGGGATCCCATATGGCTGCCAGCTTCCACTAAAATATGCCCTACAAAGGTTCACAGGACAAATCCTGCCTCTATCAGGACCCAGTATAATGCCAGTCTTATCAACCCCACCACTTCAATGGACAGCAACCCCTTATAGAATCAAAGAGGTTCTTGATGTCTACCGAGGATGCTCTGCTCCTCAATCAATCAATCAGAACATTTGTAGAGTGCACTACTTACCTGTGAGGGTCTCAAGGCGCGGGGGGGGGAATACTGCTACTGCTCGAATAGCCAGGTCTTGAGGAGTCTTCTGAAGGTTAGCAGGTCCTGGGTCTGCCGTAGGGGGATGGGGAGTGTGTTCCAGGTCTTGGTGGCAAGGTGGGAGAACGATTTACCGCCAGATGTCCCTCTTCGGATGCGGGGGACTGTGGCGAGGGTGAGGTCGGCGGAGCGGAGCGGAGGTGGCGGTTGGGGGTGTAGAAGTTGAGTCTTCTGTTGAGGTATGCTGGACTGGTGTTGTGGAGTGCCATGTGTGTGTGGGTGAGGAGCTTGAAGGTGATCCTCTTGTTTACGGGGAGACAGTGCAGCTCTTAGGTGGGGTGTGATGTGGCTGCGGCGAAGGATGTTGAGGATCAGGCGTGTGCGGAGGCGTTCTAAATGCGTTGAAGTCGTTTCAGGAGTTTGGCCGAGGCTCCTGCATAGAGGGCATTTCCGTAGTCCAACCTGCTGCTGACGAGGGCCTGGGTGACCGTTCTTCTTGTTTCGGTGGGGATCTACCTGTAGATCTTGCGGAGCATGCGGAGGGTGCTGAAGCAGGAGGAGGAGATGGCATTGACCTACTTTGTCATGGAGAGGGTAGAGTCGAGGATGAACCCTAGGTTGCGTGCGTGGTCGGTGGGTGTTGGAGCTGTTCCCAGTGTGGTCGGCCAGCAGGAGTCGTCCCAGGCCGAGGGGGTGGATCCGAGGATGAGGGCTTCCGTCTTGTCCGAGTTTAGCTTCAGTCGGCTGTTCTTCATCCACTCGGGGACGGCTCTCATTTCTTTGTGGAGGTTGGTTTTGGCGGTGTGGGGTCCTTGGTGAGGGAGAGGATCAGCTGGGTGTCATCGGCATAGGAGATGATGTTGAGGTCATGCAGTCGGGCGACGTGGGTGAGCGGTGCCATGTAGATGTTGAACAGTGTTGGGTTGAGGGATGAGCCCTGGGGTACGCCGCAGATGATCTCGGTGGCTTCGGAGCGAAAAGGGGGGAGGCGGATGCTCTGGGTTCTGCCGGAGAGGAAGGAGGTGGTCCAGGCCAGGGCCTTCTCTTGGATCCCAGCGCCGTGGAGGCGTGTGGGTAGGGTGCTGTGGCAGACCGTGTCGAAGGCGGCTGACCGTTCCAGGAGGATGAGGGCCGCGGTTTCACCGTTGTCTAGCAGGGCCCTAATGTCATCTGTGGCGGTGATGAGGGTAGTTTCGGTACTGTGGTTGCTTCGTAACCCGGACTGGGACGGGTCCAGGATGCTGTTCTCCTCGAGGTAGCGGGTCAGTTGTCTGTTGACGGTCTTCTTGATTACCTTCGCAGGGAACGGGGTCAGGGAAATGGGCCGGAAGTTCTTGAGGTCCTTGGGGTCAGCCTTGGGTTTTTTGAGTAAGGCGTTGATTTCGGCGTGCTTCCAGCTCTCCGGGAAGGTTGCTGTCTTGAAGGAGATGTTGATGGCTTTCCGGAGATGGGGTGCGATGGTGGTGCTGGCTTTGTTGAAGATGTGTTGTGGGCATGGGTCTGATGGAGATCCGGAGTGGATGGTGTTCATGATTTTGATGGTGTCGTCGTTGTTTATGTTGGTCCAGGAGAGCAGGGGGTTGGTGCGGATGGTGGCCATGGGGGCGGAGGTCTCAGTGGTTGTCGGGGTGGTCGTGGCGCTGAAACTGTCGTGGTTGTCTGCGATCTTGCGATGGAAGAAGGTGGCAAGGGTGTCGCACAGATCTTGCGAAGGTGGGATGTCGTTAATGTTGGAGCTGGGGTTGCAGAGTTCCTTCACGATGTTGAAGAGCTCTTTGTTGTTGTGTGCGTTGTTGTTTAGTCGGTCTTTGAAGGAGGCCCTTTTGGCGGATCTGATGAGGTGATGGTGTCTGCGGGTGGCGTTCTTGTGGGCTGCGTAGCTGTCCGGTGTCTGTGCACGGTGCCATTTCTTCTCTAGCTTTTGGCAGGTTTGCTTGGAGGCCTGGAGGTCTTCAGTGAACCAGCTGGCTCTCTTGCTGGTGTGACTGTTGGCGGTTTTCTTGATTGGGGCGAGGGTGTTGGCGCAGTCGTCGATCCACTGTCTGAGGTTGCGGGCGGCGGTGTCGGGGTCTGTGGGGTCGGCGGGTGGGCTGCGGGTGAGGGTGGTGGGTCGCTGGTCTTCGGTGACTTTGCTCCAGCATCGGCAGGGGGGTCTGTTGTGTGTGGTGGTGCGTGGTGGGTTTCCGGAAGGTGAAGTGGATGCAGCGATGGTCGGTCCAGTGGAGTTTGGTGGTGCTCCTCTCCCTTGAGTGTGTGTCACACCCGAGCCATCAGAAATTTTAGCAACATCCATCTCCTGTCTGTGTTTTTTTTGCAGACTTGTATAGCACAAACTCGACTCGAAGGTATTGGAGTGCTTTGCATGAGCACCACTTACGTTACCCAAGGGCACAACATTGCATTCATCACCTCTCTCGCCACCAAAATGGAACCCACAGGCCTCCAAGGTATATACCATTCACAAGCACTCACATGCAACCCACCACATGCACGCAAGTATCACGCACTGTACCAGCATGCACACACAAGTATCCAGGGCACAAGTCCTATAAAAAGATGTGGGGGGGACTGACAATATTCAAATGACCTCATGACTTCACGTGCTGAACGTGTCCCGGTGTCTGAAAATTAAACTGGGACACGTTCAGTTTAATTCTGTGGGGCCCAGCTTCTTGCCAGGGAGGGCGGCGTCCACACTGTGAAAAGAGTGGGGGGACGTCGTGTACCTGCGTGTACCCCCGACTCGAGCCCTGCAAGTGTCAGGCACTGTCCACTACTGCACACAGACAGGCCAAGCGTGAGTTAAGTACAGGAACTTTGGAGTGGGGGGGCAGTGGGCCCCACATCTGTCACACAGGTAAAAACCTGTTTACATTACTGATTTTACTGAACACAAAAGCGAGCATCCTGCCATCATTTTGCTTTAGTCACTTAACTCCAGGTAAGGGCAGTAGCATCTTACCTTCGAAGGGTAGTATGCGGTGTGCCCCGTTCACTCTAAACAGACAGACTTCATTACCGGGGGACTGGCCTAGGTCAGCGGGGCATGTCCGTCAACATACCGCAAGGGCCTTTTCCTTCCCGAGAAGGTACCATGAGGGTCTGTAAAGCATGGGAATCTTTTGTTACCTCCCATTCTAAGTGTATAAAAAACCTATGGCAATTATTCGAACATATATATATAAAAAAAATCCATTGCAATACACTCTTACGAGTCTATTTTTGCAACATGTTTTCTTTGGTGGGGGCTTTCCACTCTAAAACTCCCCTGCAAGAATCTGATTTGCTTCATACAGTGACTCCAGTGACATGTGGGGTTGATAAGCTATTGTTGCATGCCTTTTAGCTCTCAGATCGATGACGCTGGCCTCCCATGCCGTTCTTATCTTAGCTCCTTTGTCTTTCCAGCTAAGTTGTGGTTACGGAAACAAATTCAGAGAGCACAGGTCTATTCTTTCAGTTGTATGCATTTACATTACCAGTAGTTACCGGAGATGTATGAACTCTGACAACCTTTTGTGGAAATGTATTATTCGCGCGTCCTACAATACTTACGGTAAGGACTCTTGTGCGCGTCTTCTCGGTGGTGCGCGGTAGCGCCTTCTGTCTCCTAGGAGTTCTATACAATAAAGCCCGAGTTCCACCAACAGAAGCCGCCGTGGCAAGCCATGGAAAATCTGAGCAGGTTTACTCTAAAGAAAAAAAGTTGACCTATCGATGAAAACCTCATTACTTCGGTTCTTTAAGTGGGATGTTCTGGGGACAGTCCTCGCAGCCCGCGAGGCGCCTGTTCACCTAAAACAAGGGAGATGAAAATCGCGTTTCTCTTAATGCTGACTATTGTTTTGGCTTTACAATACTTGTGGCCAGGATGAAAAGCGCTGTTCTGGGCGCTATGGAGAGCCTGGAGTTCCGGCTGGACACGGCACCTGACTTGCGCTGCAGGAGCGATGTGTCCCGGGTCAGCGTCTGCCAGTCGTGCGAGACCTGCGTACTGTCCAGCAGGGCGGCGCTCACCAGGGAGTGGCTGCTGCGGGCCGGAGAGGTATCTAGGAGGCGCTTTGCGGCGGGGTTGATGAGGCGCCTCGATAGCGCCGACCTGCTGGCTTATGCCGAGAAGCTGCTGCATCCCACTCTCGGCAAGGACTTCACCTACTCAAGGTCCCGCATCAATCCAAGCTTGCTGGGCGACGCGGGCAGCGCCAGTTCCAACCGGGCGCTCGACCGGAGTCGCCTGGAACGCTTCATGGCAGACACCTGGGACTGGTTCCGGACGTGCTCCTACTGGACCAAGGCCAACTACGTGCTGCTGGTGCTGAAGCTGTGCGATCCCGACCTGCTGTACACGTTGGCCAATTTGGTCCGGGTGCTGCTGGCCCGGCAGGTGCACCACAACCCTGCCCAGGTCTCAGGTAATGTGAGAGCTCTGCAGGACCCCCTAGACCGCGACTGTGACGTCAGTCTGAACATGCTGGACCACAGCGACGTGGTTTCCATTGGTGGAGCAAGTGCATTGGCACCGAGGCCCAGGGGTTTCAGGGGCCCAATGAACCATGATTATTGCTATATTTTATCATTCAAACAGCCGGGGCAATTTCCTTCTTTACACTAGGACCGATGACACACTAGCTACGACACTGATTTTGACCATGTTGGCAATTGTATTTAATTTGCGTTTATATAGTGCTTTCTACCCCTGTCTTGGCGTCGAAGCGCTTTTTTGGTGAGTAGCACGCTACTCAAGAACCCATAAAGGATTAGTGTTGAATTAGTATAGTGAAATATGAAAGTAATTTGAGTAGTGGATAGGTTAGTCACTAATTTGGATTCAGAAGTATAGCGGCGGATAGAAGAGAGAAAAAGGTTTGCATTTATATAGCGCTTGTTACCCCTGATGGGGTGTTGAAGTGCTTTTTTCGGGGAGTAGCACGCTACTCCTGAACCCATAAAGGATTAGTGGTGAATTAGTATAGTGAAATATGAAAGCAATTTGAGTGGTGGATATTAATCAGTTTTTTGGATTGAGAAGGATAGCGGAGATATAGAAGAGGGGAAAAAGGTTTGCATTTATATAGCGCTTGTTACCCCTGATGAGGTGTTGAAGCACTTTTTTGGCGAGCAGTATGCTACTCCGGAAACCAATAAGAATTAGTGGTGAATTAGTATGGCAAAATATGAAAGTAATTTGAGTGGTGGATATGTTAGTCAGTTATTTGGTTTGAGAAGGATAGCGGAGGGATAGAAGAGGGAAGAAGGATTGCATATATATATTGCTTGTTACCCCCGATTGGGTATTGAAGCACTTTTTTGGCGAGTAGCACGCTACTCCGGAACCCAGTAAAGGATTAGTGGTGATTTAGTATAGTGAAATATGAAAGTAATTTGAGTGGTGGATCTGTTAGTAAGTTATTTGAATTGAGAAGGGTAGCGGAGGGATAGAAAAGGGAAAAAGGTTTGTATATATATATATATATATTACCTACTGGCGGTCGCCAGTAGGTAGTTATAGTTAGGACCACGTTTCCATAGGAAAACCTCAACATTCTATTTTGAATAACTTTGGCGCCGGTCGACGAATCCTCGCGAATTTCTCAAAATAGGTGGGGCGCTACGCTCCGCTCCTACCCTGAAAGTCTCGGGGGGATCCGTCAAGCGGGGGCTGAGATAAAAGGGGGGTCCCAAAACGCGTTTTTCCCATGCATTTTTCCATAGGACCTTTAGAACGAGCTACAGCCCGAACGGCTGAACAGAATTACTCAAAATTTGGCAGAGAGGTAGTCCCTAGGTCAAGGAAGTGCCTTTTGTAGGTTTGGTGTAAATCTGTTCAGTAGATTCTGAGAAAATAGCCTTTAAATCAATATATATATCTGAGCCCGCTTACGGTACGCTTACCGTACGCTTACGGTAAGCGTACGGTGGCGTGCGCGAGCGCGATTCTGATTGGCTCTTAGATCTTAGTAAACATTCGAATCGGCCGAAACCAGGAAGCGGCGGCCGCCATTTTGTGTATTTCACTCTGAAAAAAAAGAGTGAAAACAAGGAAAGGGGGCAATGAGGAGAGTTACAGACCCCTTAACATTTGTAAGGGGGTCAAAGAAGGACAGAAAAGTACAAAGAAAACATTTATTGATTTTTAAAAAAATCACGGGGTACGCGTACGGTAAGCTTACGGTAAGCGTACGGTAGGAAAAAAAAAAAAAAAAAATGAAAATCAGATTTAAGTGTTTAGATATTAGGGGGCTCTAAAAAGAGCCGTTGTGTTTATGAAATGATTTTTTAGTGGTACCTACAAGTAAGTACCGATGCAGAGTCTAAGGTTCAAGAGGAAGACTCTGTTCCCTTCATCATTGAAGTGCACACCATCTCCTCTATAAATGTCTTGCATGTCATAACGCAAGTTGTTGTGGTAAATGGCACCCATACCATAGTCACGGAGGAAAGCAGAAACAGATTTGTTGACGTGCTTTCTTGCTTTGTCATCGCACCGCGTGCCCACCGTGCGTGCACGGCACTAACTGCGTAAAGTGGGCGCGCGGTGCGCGAAGCGCACCGCGTGCTCACTGTGCGCGCACGGTGCGCGAAGCGCACCGTGCGCGCACGGAACGAACTGCGTTAAGTGGGCGCGCACGCCACGAATGGCGTAAAGTAACTTAGCATTTAAAAAACCGTACAAATTCACTGAAAAAACCATAGGTTTCACACATGTTATAGTTAGCGGAAATTTTACTGATAAAAAACCAATGAAATTCCCCCGTTATAGTTAGTGCAGGCAACTATAACTCACGCGACCGCAATCTTCTGCTGATGACATATGTGTCTTTATGAAAAAAAAATATTTGTAATATATGTATAGCTAAAAATGTATGGAAGAAGACATGGGCAAATAAGTGTCTAAATACAGTATTAGCATCAGCAGAGGATTGCGGTCGCGTGAGTTATAGTTGCCTGCACTAACTATAACGGGGGAATTTCATTGGTTTTTTATCAGTAAAATTTCCGCTAACTATAACATGTGTGAAACCTATGGTTTTTTCAGTGAATATATATATATATATATATATATATATATAGCGCTTGTAACCCCTGATGGGGTGTTGAAGTGCTTTGTCGGCGAGTGGCACGCTACTCCGGAACCCCTAAAGGATTAGTGTAATGAAATGACAACTTTCCTACAGCATTTATTGTTATAGATTTGCAGACGTTGAGGGCTAGTATAAGAGTTATAACATAGCTTCCCCCTCAAGCACATTATAGCTTCCTTAGTTAATCAGGCCGTGAGCTTCATTCACTTCCCTTAGAGGCTTAAGTCGATAGTGCCTCGACAATGATTTAGCACTTATTTTGCAAGTTATATGAATAAATCGACATATATATTTTCAACGTGGAACCTCTGTAAGTAATCAGTGATGTTATTATCTCTAGTCCATGGCTATATAATCTCTGCCAAGACGGTTGAAAAATGAATTCACCGTAAGGGACAGAGGCCGTGACTGCAGGGGATGCGCACCAACTAAACGCGTATTTCTTTTTTCTTTGACCTTAGTATAGCGCATCAACACCCTGTCCCGAGTGGTTTAGCGTTTTGCAGAATACATCACAATAACAATGAGCAAAACAGCACACAATACAATAAATATTGCCTTTGGAGAGAACATGACACCTTTGTAATACATGTTCATGTAAGCATTGCCAATGCCAATAGGTCAGCCTATGAGTGAATATTATATGGTAATGTGAAGCATTACAAGCAACTAGCATGAGAATGAAAATGTATTTGAGTGGAAACAAGGGACTGTATAATAAATGTGTAGGTTAAGTGTTCAGGTGACAGTTGCACTGTCAAGCCAGACCTAAAAATCCATGCAGGTTAATGACAGCCCTCCTCCCGCCTATGCTGCTGCCAGAGATAAGCAGCATACATTATCTAGTTATCTAAGACACTTTAATAGTATAACAATATCATGTGTGTGCCCCAGAAAAAATGATTACAGCTGTGAGGAGGGCAAGCACTTTTTTTTGTGGAAGCACACAACTTCTGCCCAATCAAAACATGTACTCCTAATAATAATGTGTTGTATTCTCTGTATAATTTTTCATCTTAGTTTTGTCTGTGCCTTTAAATCTTATGTGGAATTCCCTATAATTCTAGATGGTTCTGATGATAGGGATTCTCGATTCCGGTCACTAGACCTGTACCTGCTTACCTGTGAGCTTCTTATCCTAATTTCTCTTAATTAAATGATTTTTTCTACAAAATACTTTCCAGGAATTTATTGGAATTTAACATTATTTTTGGCCACGAGGATGGGATAGATACAAGTGGTTTGTGATCTGTCCTGTGTATAAATTTGTTTTCAGAAACTCTGTGGAATCAAAGTGTAATTTCTGACAAAACTTGGAACCTTCTTAAGAGTTTCATTCTTACAGGATGGCCCAATAGTGGAAGTGTCCCTCCTGAACTTCAGTCATTTTTGCAAGTTTCTTCTGAACTTACGGTAGAGAATGATCTAATTTTCAAAAACGGGAAATGTGTTCCTCCCGAGTTAATGCGAGATGTTATCCTTAAACTTGCACATGAGGGGCATCCCGGGATGTCGTCCATGAAGAGGTTGATAAGATCTAGTTTTTGGTGGCCAGGGCCGGATAAAACTGTGGATAGAACTGTGAGAGAATGTTTCCAATGTATCAATAGTGATAAAATGCTGAGAACTTTTCCCGCTCCTCTTAAACCAGTGCCATGGCCAGATTCCCCGTGGCAAAAGATTTATTTTGACATATCTGGGTCATTCAATTCTCTGCCTCAAAATTCTCGCTTTGCTTTGGTAATCGTTGAATATCAAGTGGCCTGAGGTCAAATTTGTTCATTATGCTACCACTCCAACCATCATTGATTTTTTTAGAGAAATTTTTGCTAGGGAAGGTGTACCAGAAGTTCTTGTAACCGACAATGGAGTGCAACTCAAATCTCATGAGATGCAAAGTTTTTTAGCACTGCATAACATTAAGCATCATACTACAGCTCTCTATGAACCTCAGGGTAATGGTCAGGTTGAGAGGTTCAATCGAGTGCTTAAGGATGGTGTTGAAATGGCTAAAAAATCAGGTAGAGATTGGAAAATTGTTCTGAGGGAAAAATTGTGGGCGTACCGCATAACTCCACATACTACAACTAATTTGAGTCCTTTCCGTTTGCTTAGAGGTAGAGAGACAGTTTCTAAGCTATGTTCTTGGTGGATAAAAAATAAAATGTCAAAAGAATTTTTTAGTGATGATTTGGAGGAAGTAAAGCTTAAAGTAAGTTCATACTTCCTATTAAAGTAAATTTCAACACTGTTATGACACAGGATAGGAGAATTTGGAATGTTAGACGTGTTGCCAAATGTCGTTTGCCTCCTGTTCCTTCTGTTCGTAAATCCAACCTTTCTAAGGAACCTGACTCCATTTCTTCAAGAATAAAAACTGACCGTCTGGAGATCAAGCCTCCCAGCAGAATGAAGGACTATGTTTAATTGTTAAGGCGGAGGATGTGTTGTATTCTCTGTATAATCTTTCATTTTAGTTTTGTCTGTGCCTTTAAATCTTATGTGGAATTCCCTGTAATTCTAGATGGTTCTGATGTTAGGGATTCTCGATTCCGGTCACTAGACCTGTACCTGCTTACCTGTGAGCTTCTGTTCCTGATTTCTCTTAAGTAAATGATTTTTTCTACAAAATACTTTCCAGGAATTTATTGGAATTTAACGTTATTATAATAATAATAAGATTTGAAGAGCGCATAGTTACTTCTTGCGAAGCGGCCCAGTGATAGGATCCTGTTATAATCTTCTTGCTAATCTAATGCGTCCTCCCCATTGTTGATCTCTGCCTTGCTGCTCAGCCAGTGGTGCAGTCATTAGAACACTGAGAATGTTTGTGCTTGAAGAAGATTACGTTGGAGGATATGGGCTGAGCAGCGAGGAGTCTGCTCAGCCCATGCTCCTGGTGAGGCATTACATGAAGCTTACCATCTTTCTGTAACTGAAGATACAACTCGAAGAATAAACATATAACCGTTTTCTACATAACCTGTCTACGTGGCATACTTTGTTTTACCAGATCCTTACTCAAGAAAAGTGTTTACCCACCTTATTGAACCAGTTCTCAACCAAACCCCAAAACTGATGTTTTTATTTTTTCCTGAAAAGAGTTTCAGATGTAGCCTGCCGGAAAGCAAGGGTAAGAGAATTCCAGACTTTAGGCGCGTGGTAGCCAAAGGAACTGCCTCCATTTCTGACTTTTTTAAATTTTGGGATGACAACCATTTTCTCTTCAACAGATCTCAGGGTTCTGGATGATAAAATCATCCGGATACAGCATGGACCGTGGAAGGATAGAGCCTTATAGCAATAGTAGAGCGCTTTGAAGGTGATTCTCTGCCTCACCGTAAGCCAGTGTAATTTCCTAAGTGTAGTTCCAACAGAGACTCACTTGGGCAGGTTGAGCAGTACAAGTGCTGCGGCATTCAGAACCTGTTGGATCCTACTCAGGCGAGATTGCGAAATGCCTAGCTAGAGAACATTGCAGTAGTCTAGCCTGGATATAACCAGGGCTTGGATCACAGTTTTTTTGAGCAGACTCTGCTAGAAGATGGAGAAATTTATTTAGAGCTTTCAGCATCCAGAAGCATTTCCCTGCTAATGGCTTCGAAAGATAGTTTATTATCAAACCAGATGTCTAGATTTTTAACCTTGGGCCAAGGAGAGAGTAGAGGAATCAGACTCTCGGGTCACCAGGCCTTGGACCAGATGTTGCGGTGTTTACCCAGGACCAGCACCTCCATCTTCTCTGCATTGTTTTAGATAGTTTGAGGCGATCCAGGCAGGTACCTCTCACAAGCATAGACAAAGGGGAGAGGCCATATGTTTGTTATTCTGAGACAGAGTGATGACAAGTTGCGTGTCATCCATGTATGAGATGATGGTGCGCCCATAGCACCCAATGATCTCAGCCAGAGGGTGAATGTAGATATTGAATAAGGTTAAACTCGGTGACGAACCCTGGGGCACTCCTTGCTGCAAGGGGCGATTCTTTGAGTGGAAAGGTATTTGGACGAACTGAAATGATTCGCCCTGCAGAAACGATGTAAGCCAGAGCAGCGCTACACCACCCACACTGCAGCTCCAGAGTCTCTAGATCAAGATGTTATGTGATACGGTGTTGAAAGTGGCACTAAGTTGTAACATTAAGATTGCAGCGGTAATGCCATCGGTCAGAATCTGGCGAACTGAGTCAGATGCTAGTAGCAGGGCCGATTCAGTGCTGGATGAAGGGTGAATGCCTGATTGTGCCCTATGGAGAAGATCGTTATCCTCCAAGAAATTAGAGAGCTTCCCATTCATGTGCTTCCTTGCCGTCTCAGGGAAGAGCGGTAGCAGTGCTATGGGCCAATAGTTTTCCGGCTCAGAGTATTCAAATACATTTTTTTTAAAAGTGGAAACGCCATAGCCTATTTCCAATGATTGGGAACAAAGCCAGACAACAGAGAGTAGTTCAGAAGTTCACACAGGACCAGTTGGATTGTCTTATATCCGTGCTCTAAGATGGAAGTTGATACTAGATACAATGGAGAGCCAGATTTGATGGCAGAGCTTTGCGATGTCAGCTCTTCCGGTTGAGTGGGAATAAAGTATAGGAACCTAGATCTGTCAGCTGAATATTCAAACCAGGTATCCAGGCATGGGTGGTTTCTAGCTTTAGCACGAAAGGAGGCATAAATGTTCTCCACCTTTTCAGAGAAAAAGGAAGCCAAATCGTTACAGCTCTCCACTGACGGAAGTAAGGAAGGTGAGACTGGGGACAGCAAAATAAGTCATTTAACAATCAAAAAGATTTTACCGTGAGGTGTTATTGGTGGATTGAATTTTCTTGACATAATAATCATGGCGAGAGTGACTAATAAGCTTGTAATACGTTTTTAATGCCGCCTTATAGTCCACTTTGCAAGATGGATCATAAGCTTTACGCCAAAGGTGCTCAAGGTGCTTGCACTTCTTCTCAAGATTAAGCATTTCATCTTTGAACCATCCTGCAGAAAGCTTTTATCAGTGTGGTACTTGCTTTACTAGGGGGCAATTTGGTCAAGTACTTCTCTAATCTAGTCGCCCAGTTGTGCGCTGACCTTATCTACACAATTGTCCAAAGTGGTACAGCAGTTCTCGAGAGATTGCTTAAACCTCTCTGGAGTCACTTTAGCCCACTGCTGCGCTCCTGTTTAGTTGAGAACATGTCTCGCTGACACCTTATCATAAAATATATGGCTAGGGATCTTGAAATGATCTAACCAGGTCATTGGGAGAGATGGCCGGTTTTCAAAGTAGGTAAGATTGGAAAAAACGGGGCTAAGGGTATGCCCTAGTTAGTGGGTAGGTGCGAGAACTAATTGGGGAGTTGAACACGCCCCAGATCTCCTACTAATGCTTTAACTGTTGGACAAATAGCATTGTCAAAATGGATGTTGAAATTGACTACCACTAGCATATTGGAATAGAAGAAGGCTAAAGGGGAGAGAGAGTCTGCCAATGAGGTGGAAAAATTGGACAGAGGACCTGGATGACAGTAGATCAAGGCTCCTGACACAATGAAGTTGTGTGTGATGGTCAAAGACAAAGAGAATGCCTCTCTGACTTAGAACGTTTGGAGAGGGTGCATTGAAGGTCTTTTTTGAAAATGATGGCAATTCCACCCCCTCTCTGAGACTGCCTGTCCTGCCTAACAATAGCAAAGCCATGCAGAATGGCCTGGCTCCCAACATCTGGGTAGAAGCAAAGCCTCTCTGTTGGTGATTCTTATATAATTGTGTTGTAAATAAAGATAATGTCCTCACATCAATTCCTTGTGGTGAGTTTTATTCCATCAGAGGAAAACCCCAACATGAAGCCAGGCCAGGCACAGCCAGCAGCCAAAGTGCAGTATTCAAACAATAGAATGCACAGATATCACAAAGACATTGTATAGAAAATTCCCCAGCATCTCGTTGTGTAGTATTCAATGAGCTGAATACAACACATCCCCTCCCTTCCCGACAAAACGAACACAAGACAAATACGCTTATCACAGAAACAATACGCACCAACATATACACAGAACAAACAAAATGAACCACTGAACAAAACCGAAAACCCCCTGGCCCCAAACAAACTCAACACCTCATCCTCAAACATAGTCCCCCAAGTATTCAGGTAGTCTCCTTGACCTCACCACCTTTTCTGCCTGAATCCCCAAATTAGAACCATCAGCACTCTTGGGCACTTCCACCCTTTCTGCATGAATCCCCAAGTTACCACCATCATCATTCTTGGGCACTTCCATACTCCTAACGCCTTGTCCAGTTAGGAAATCACCACTTCCCAAAAGCATACAAGAGGAACAATTCTCTCCACTGCTGGGCTTCACCTTTGCCTCTCCCGGTCTTTGATACAGAGCAACTCACCTCAGATTCCAAGTTTGACAGTTCTATAATTTGACCTAATCGCCACCAACAGCCTTCACTATATGGGGCCCAAGAAACTTGAACAGCTCCCTCCCAACACCTCCAGGTCTGACCTTAGCCCACTCCCCAACATTGATGATTTATCTCCGCTTGTTCTCTATTGTCCCAAAACCAATTTCTTGGAACCATTATAATGCACCCACCAAGGCACCAATTTGGTCCCTGACTGTCTACCATGCATCATTTCATATGGCGTCTTCCCTATTCTAGTAATCGCCGTGGTGCATTAAGCTCACAACATGTCTTTAATCGCGTCCTGAATTGACAACCCCACACTGCATGCTAACTCCGTGATACCCATCACCAACCTGAGGAATACCTCCCCTTATGAACATTTCTCCCAAGACTGCTACGGTAGACCTAGTGCTGATACACCTTATAAACACAACATCCACCCATTTAGATTTGGTGTCCACCATCACAGCAGCAAACATCTCCTGTTCAGGAAGAAATATAAATGGTCCAAGCAAGCTTTCTCCCACACCACACTTGCCTCTGAATGCTGTTCCACTTTCATGCCACTTAAACCCACTGCCAAATGTACAATCTTGGATCTTATCTCATACGGTGGCACAAACCTCTCCCCTCTCATCACCAGACCATCGCCCAGAACGGGCAGGTCATCCACCACCTTCTGAAATGGTTTAACCATATCTGACAAAGTACTCTCTCTCTTTCTCTCCTCACCTCACCTTTAATCGACTTCAAAACCCCTTTAAAGGTGTCGTCCTGCTCCAATGTTCTTATCCAATCCTCCATGGACACACAACTCTCCAGTCCTTCCGTGACATAATTCATGACCACCTCCTCCATATACAAATCACACTTTTCCGCCACTTTGTCAGGAAGTCTTGATAAGCAATCTGTGGCCTTGTGCTTTCACCCTGGAATGTATTCAACCCTACAATTCTTCTCCACGCCAGACAATGAGCGAGAAGCGAATGCTGCTGTCCTCTCCACTCTCCCATGCATTTGCAACAATAATACACCAATCCCAACTGCACTGCATCTACTGTAATGATAACTTTTAAGCCTGTCTGAAACAGCACTAGGGTACCTTCATAGACAATGTTATCCTTAATGAGAGAGAACTCTCAATGCTGTTCCTCATCCCAATTGAATTCTTACCCTTTCTTAACAACACTCTCGAAGCTTCCATCATATGGGCGAAATCTTACACAAATTTTGAATAATATTCCACAACACCCATAAAAGACTGCAGTTTGTCCCAGTCAGTTGGCACTTCCACGTTTATAATTGTGCTCACCAAATTCACCTTTGGCTTGACCCCCTCCCTGATAATGAGATAACCCAAGTACTCCAGTTCCTGCAACAGACAAAACACACTTTTCTTACTGCAATGTCACACCAGCCTTAGTAATGCGAGACAACACCTCACCCAATGTTTTGTTGTTAAGCATTATTGTCTCCAAAAACTAGTACGTCATCTTGAAAGAAAACAACATTGTTGACCCCGAAAGCAAGTTTGATATTATCCTTTGAAAAATGCCTGCTGCTGAGGACAACCCAAAGGGGAGTCTAATAAATTGACAAAAGCTCTACGTAGTGATAAAAGAAGTGAGATGCTTGCAGTCTAGGAGAAGCTTCACTTGATGGAAAGTACTCCTTAAATCAAGTTTAGAAAAATACTCCCTTCCCCCAGACAGCATCAGAATCAGTTCATTCATGTCCTTTTCCCCCAAACTTGTGACAGTCTTTTCCACAGTCTTTTCCAATTGCAAAACAGTTCTTTGAATCTCCCAAGAGATAACTGCTCCGGAATCTGTGACACAACCGAGATGACCCCTTCCCCATGGAATTCGATACTCCACAAGGTCTCAGACCACTTGTTTTGTTGCTGTTTATCCTCATGTAGAAAGTTTTTCTTTTACAGCATTCACCAAGTCTGATTTGTCGTCTACCTCAGCTACATCAGAGGTGTTGTTGTTTTCTGCTCCACTCTTTTGCATTTCACACATGCATTTCTCTGATTCCTTCACCACCTTAGCTATGGTGATGGCATCATTTAATGGAGGACTACTGGCTGCCCACAAGTGATCCTGCATCTTCTTGCTGCTACACTGCACAGTTAACTGATCTCATATCAATTCTTCTGTCATCTGACTAAATTGACATTTAGCAGCCAATTCCCCTAGTCTGACTACAAAGTCATCGACCGACTCAGACGAACGTTGTGGCTGAGTGTAGAATTTATGTTGGCGCATTGCCATTTTCACTGACTTGGCAAATCTGGTTTGGAGGCGCAGTTTAGCTTCCTTATACACATCCTCTATTTAGTTTCCGTAGTCATCATATACTGGTGGAAGGTATTTGAATACATTCTGGCCATCTTTACCCAAGGAGGCAAGCAACATACCTTTTTTCTTGATAGTAGAAAACACCATACCGTCAAAAGCCTGAAGATAGTTTTCAAAGCTTTCTATCCAGTCTTCCCTCTCAATGGGTGGGTCATCAGGTGTCATTAAAAAAGATAGGGGCATTGCAATAAATTGTTTTAGATCCGTTTAAGCTTTAAACTAAAGTGGTGGTATCAAATACGTAGTAATGAATATGCGTAGAACAATAGTCACTAGATGGCAGTGCAGAAATGTCTAACAGCTAAACTGGTTATATGGTGCCCTCTTGACAAAGCCAATAGGTTTTCCTTGTATACTACTATGGTCACCCGTTGACAAAGCCAATAGTCTTGCCTTCATATAATGATGTGGTCACCCCTTGAGAAAGCAATAGGTTTGCCTTGATATAACAATGTAGTGACCCTTGACAAAGGCAATAGGCTTGCCTTGTATATTGATGTTGCCATCCCTAGACAAAGCCAGTCGATCTGCATTATTTAAAATGACGCCCATTTATATTGTGATGAGCACTCTCATTGTCTGGCCGCGCACGGCCGGGTTTGGGTGACCCCGGTCGAGATGGGTACATAGCTGTCCACCACTGGCCAATGACGTTACAGTTCGGGATGACAATATTTTCTTATTTTATGTTAAAAGTTTTTTTTAAAACTTAGAAACTAACTGAAAAAAACAAAGGTTAAAGTAGCGTTATAGTTAGGTGAAAGTGTCAGTTAAAAAATACCATTCTGAAAAAAAACACTGAAATTCACCAGATTTCAAACTGTCACAATCATTGGATAGTGTCATCTATGATACGTTTGATGTCATCAATGATGTCAGTGAACATGAGGGATGTAATATGTGAGGTCATAAGCAGTGCTTGACAGTGGCACAAGTTTTAGTTCTCAGTAAATTATAACTGGTGAACATCAATGTTTTATGTGTTTAAAATGATATAAGTTAACTGACACTTTCACTTAACTATAACGTTCTTTTAACCTTATCTTAAGATATATATACACACATGCATTATATATTTATTGAAAAAGGTTTAAGAGACATTATAGTTAAGTGAAAATGTCAGTTATCAAATACCATTTCAAACACAAAAATGCTTTAAATTTTACATATATATAAATAGATTCACTGAAAAAAATAAAAATAAAGCATACATGCCAATAGGCGTGACTCAAGCTGTATGTTGCTAATTTTGTAAGCCAAAAATGGCTTAATGTTAGCTGCTTCCTGACTGACATTGCCTCGACTTTAATAGAACTCAATGAGATAAAAGCATTCCCTAATTTTTCTTTTTTTAGAACCATCCCACTTACCTGTTCCAAAGTTTTGTCATGTATATTAAAGGGACATTATAGTTAGGTGAAAATGTGAGTTATATTTTAAACTAATAAAACCTCTAAATTTCACCAGATATAGTTACCCCAAGTAACTCTCGCTCATGTTCAAAAGTAACTCTAACTCACGCCCCCACCATGGACAGTGTTGTCATCATGATGTCATTTCAGATGTTGCAGTGATGTTCTCAATGAAGTCATAGAACATGTCATCAGTGAAGTAATATATGAGGTAATTAGCAGTGCATGGTGAAGACTCTACATATAGTTAGTTTAGGGCACAGGCTATATTTACTATAACTGATGAATTTCAGTGGGTTTGTTAGTTTAAAATGTTATGTTATGTTTTAACTGCCATTCTCACCTAACTATAATGTTCCTTAAATCTTTGTATTTTTTAGGAAATTTCCAAGGGTTTTTTAAATGTAGGGTAAGATATTGTTGCAATTCCTAACTATAACATCACATTAAGCTTTGTTTTTTAAATGTAAAGTAAGATGCCCATCTGTAGTGGTCCACAGAAGACGCCAAGACACATCTAGGTGTCGAATTCAGCTTTAATACATTAGCTCCAGAAAAAGAACACCTTTTTTCCCAGTTCCCTCCACTCCTTCTCCAGTTTGAATCCCAACAATCTAACCCACACCACACACTTCTAGAATGCTAACCCAGAATCTTCTAATACATTGCAGTCACTAGACCATAACACTATCCCTTTTCTTTTAGAAACAAACAAGAACTAACAGAAGATAATAACAAGGTTGAAAGGACATAAATAAACACACTTTCTTTTCCATGCACTTACATAAACAACTATACTGGAAACATATGCTTACCTAACTAACATAAAAAAAAATATTCATCTATATTTTAAGCTTTAAATGAATGAACAGATAACATAGAAGAGCTATATCACAAGGTCATCAATACGTAACAGTGCAATTACATGTAAGGGCTAAAACACCAGATTATTGAAATCTAACAGGGTCACTACGAACACGATTATTAGTGCGTAAAGAGACAAGGTTATCAATTATGTCAGAACTTCCTTCCTTCACCTCTGTTCCTTTACCATTTTCTTTATCTTTCCTTTCCATCACCCTCTCTCGTACTCTGATCACTCTTTTCATATTCCACCACTCACCTCCTGCAACGTGTACAGCATTCCCACACACCTTTTCAACACATACAGGAACACAACATTTCACATACCCTGGTTTCCAGACACAAATAACATCACCAACTCTTATTGTCAAAATATGCCTTCAAATTTACTTGTGACACACCCACATACCCACGGGCAATGTTCTGCAAATACTCCAAACACTTCTCTGTCTTAACCCACCAGTACATTCACCCAGGTACCAGTTTCAAAGCTGGTCTATGCCCCTGCAACAAGTCAAACAGTAAAACCTTAGTAACTGAATGCGGCTTCGTGCAGTAGAACCACTGCATGGACCACACAGCATCCATCATTGCACCGATTCATGCGCTCGACTTGACCATTTGTCTAGGGGTGATATAGAGAACTCTTCAAGTGTTTCCTGCCCACTGAGCTCAGGAAATCTTCAACCACAGAGCTAACAAATTGGAAACCATTATCACAAATCATGAAATTTGGACAAACGTCTCTGGCAAAAATCTCCTTCAAGAAACTAACTTATCTTATTTGAATTGGGTTCAGAGACAAACTTTACTTCAGGCCATTTACTATGATAGTCCATCATGACCAAAGCATACCGAAACTATGGAGGCAGACACTGAAAAGGGCCTACCAAATTTATTCCCACATTGCCCTTGCTCTATCAGGCCATTGAATAGGATGTAAAGGAGGAGCAGCAGTTTTCACACCCTTTTCACAACTGTCACATATGACATATTCTCCAATTATCTTATCAACCTAATGCCCTTTATGAGTCCTCTCCGTACCAACACCAGCTGAATGACTCGTTCACATTTCATTAAAATCTTCAGTTAACAGTTCATTAGCAACCTTGCTGTATGGCTGAAGGCCTGAATGCAGCATCTTTTCCTTAGGTCGATCACCCTTAACTTGCTTAATCACCTTCATGACTTACATATCATGTCTCAGAGCATCTCACCACTGGTCCTTAGAGCAGGCACTAGCTGATTCTAAGTCTACCACTGCTACAAAATAATCTTCCATATCATCATCATCCAGATCTTCCTTTCCTTCCACTTGAAATTTTAACAGCAAATCTGCCCTCTTGGTTTTTTATTCCTGAAAGTTGTTCTATTTAAAACTGATATTGTAACATCTTGGTGGATAACCTGGCTATTCTGGGTGTAGCTTCCTTTATTTTACCTTCACCTATTATGCATACCAATAGCTTATGGTACCTTTGAAGTACAAATTTCCTGCCCCACAAAAATGGATGAAACTTTTCAACCGCCCATCAACAGGCATGCAATTCCTTCTCTATGACAGAATAATTGAGTTCAGCCTCCTTGAGAACTTTGAATGCAAAACTTACTGTTACTTCTTCACTCTTACAATTATGGGAAACTACTGCTCACAAGCTATACATTGAAGCATCAACAGTGACTTTGCATGGCAGCGCTGGATTATAGGGTTTCAACGTTGGGGCAGTGGTTATTTGCTTTTTGACCCGCTCAAAAGTCTTTTGACGTTATACATCCCTTGAGAAATTCAATTAAAAAAAAAACATATTAGATAGTTTTTTTCATACAGTTGGCATGATCAGACATAAAGTTGGCATAAAATTCACATTACGCAAAAAATGTTCTCAGACCATCCTTATCCTCAGTTGCCTGGGCATCAACAATAGCCTTGACCAAATCTGGGTGTTGATTTCCACCATCTCTAGACTCAAGGTGCCCCAAGAATTCCACATCTTGTTTCCAAAATTCACATTTGTTGCTTTTGCCTACAACACAATACTCCTTGAAAACCTTTAACACTTTGTTCAGGATGAAATCATGAGCTTGCCTATCCGTGGCAAATGTGAGAATGTCATCCTGAAACACTACTCTGCCTTTAACTCCTTTTAACAAATGATTCATATTCCTCTGAAAAGCCATTGCAGCAGATGCCAGCCGAAATGGCATACAACAGAATTGGAACATGCCACTCAGTGCTATAAATACTATGAAATGACGTGAGGAAGGATCTAGCTCCACCTGGTGACAAGTTGGCGCTACATCATTTTTGTTAAACCATTCAGCACCTTTCAATTCACAGAGATGTTTATTAATTTTGGGAAGCGGATGAGAATCAATCCGCACCTCCTTATTCAAAGAGCTCAAATTGACGCTTACTTTTAAGTTCACCAGACCTCCTCCATGATACGATTCAAAGGAGAAAGCCATAACGTTGATTCCACTGGTTCAATAACCATTTGCTCTAACATTTTGTCTAGCTCCTGTTGCGAATCAGACCTTACAGTGAATGATATACTGTGCCGCTTTTGCTTTACGGGTATGGCCCCTACCTTGAATTTGATAAGATGTTTGAACCCCCCAATCTTACCTAGACTACTTGTAAAAACTGCTGGGAATTTAGTTACTAATGCTTCAATGTATTCTTAGACTTAACTACAGAGAGCTGTTCCGTTGCACCTTGTCAGACAATCCTTGGTGAAACCATCCCAATATGTTCAATCCTTATTTGCAACATATATATTGGCTTCACGTTTCCATTCCCTGAACTCCAGCATGTCCTCAAAAAACCCAGGCATATCAGTTTTCTTCATTCATAGGAAACCGGGGCACGATTAGGTGGTTGGATTTCCATATCACCTCACTAGCTTGCCAATTATTCCGTGATCATGGTAATGTGAGCACCAGAATCCACTAGCAAATGCAGGACTTTTTTTCCAAACCATGGCATCAACACATGGATTAATACATTCACTGGGATCCCCGCATCTCAAATCTACATCCCTCACTACTACAATCATATTTTAAACATCATCACACACATGTAGATACTCTTCAGATTTTACTTGATCATAATTCATTACCTCTACAGTTTTTACTTCATTTGTTTACTTTGATACACCTTTGAAAAATGCCCTGTTTTGCCACAAGTTCTGCACACAACATTCTTAGCTAGACATGGCTTTCCCCCTTTTACATGAGGGGGAAACCTCACCTAAAAGATATATTCTTTAGTTTGAAAAAGTATGCATTATGTGGTTTATAACTTTTCTCATACTTCTTTAGAACTGCTACCACATATTCGGTGTGTTTATCATTTAATTCTTTAAAAGAGTTTTGTGAAATTTCCATAGATTTTGCTGTCTTTAAAGTTTCCTCGAAAGTGAGATTACTCAAAATAAGTAGTTGTTGTTGTTGTGTCCCTCTATTCACACATTGTGTTACAATCTGATCTCTAAATATTTGATCAGTAAAATTCTTAAACTGGTATTTTGATGCTAGTCTTCTTAATGCTGAAATATACGTTTCAATATCTTCATTCTGCATCTGTACTTTTTTGAAGAATTTATGCCTTAAAAGTAGTAAGCTAGGTTGCACATCAAACCTGATTTTTTGTTGTTGGTTTAAATAGAAAACCTTATTTTGGAAAAGATGCAACCAAGTATACACTATCAAATAAAGTAACAAAATGTTAGTTAACAACAATTGAGCTAACGTCATATAATAGAAAAAGAGAACTTAAGAAAAGTCAAAGTAGTTGCATATAGAAAAAAGATTATAATAACTGTGGAAAGAAAGGAAGCAGAAGAAAAGGGGGAGAAGGTACAATAATAACATGGTTCAATATGCAATATGGAAGGAGGAGAGCTCAATACAGTATAAAAAGATATCAACATTTTAAGGAATAATAGCAGTAATAATGCATTTAAAAGGGAAAAAGGGTAAAGAAATTATATAACAAAGTAGGTAAATAAGTACATAAGAAATCATTAAAAAATGATTTATGGTGGTTTGGGGACCTCTCCAAGTAGGGGATGATGTTGGGCAGATGTTTGTGCTGGCGTGTCTAAGAAAACAGATACAGGGGACCATATATGTTCTCTTTTCAGAAGTAAAAACATAGGGGAGACATATGCAGGATCAAGTCGATGGTTATAGCAAACAATATACCACCAAGCTTGAAAAGAAAGTTGTATGGATTGTTTCCAATTTTTTGTTATTTGTTGAAAAGCAATTTCAATTAATTAATCAACAACATCCATGTTACAAGAAAGTGAGTGCCAGTGTTCAGATAATGTACCTAGAAAGATGTCGATAGGTGAAAAAGAGAAGTGAGTGTAAAAGATTATATTGATCTGAGACCATATCTTCACCCAGAATTGATGAGGGGAAGGACAAGAGAAAAGCATATGGTTTAAATAAGCATGAGTAATGTTACATGACCAGAAATTTGGGAAAAATGTGAAATTAAATTTATGTAAGGACATTGGGGTAAACATAAGTCGATTATATATAAAGAAAAGTGTTTGTGTTGCACTTGCTGATCTTGAAGTCTTGCGGAATTTTAGCCATAAATAATCCCAAAAAGCAGTGGACCATGTTGTGTGGAAATCACGTTCCCACTGGAGTTCTATGTTAGTTTTAGTCCTGCATTCGGGGAGTGCGTTGAGGGATTTATATATAGATGAGGCGTTAGGTTGGGCACTTAAAATGGGGAGAATATTACGGTGAGGTACTTAAGGAGGTGGTGTAGAGGATATTGAAGATAAGGAAGGAGATAGATTTTGAATCAATATCTTAAATTTGGCAGAAAATGATTTTGGCACTTTGCAAAGAGATTGTGCTTCAGAAAAAGTAAGAAAAGTATAATTTGAGTAAAGTTGATAAATCCAAAGCAGACCTTTGTCCCGCCAAGTTTTCCAAAAGATGGGTTTGTTAATTTTAAGGAGGCGATTGTTCCAGATGGAGGAGTTAAGAAATTGATCTTTACATGAAAGATGTGAAATCAAAAAAGAGTGAAAGTTTTATGAATAGGTGAAGATAAATATCGGGTCTTGTGAGTGCATGTAAGGGATTCGCTGAAAGAGAAGGGAGACAGGAAAGAAAGTTTGATGTCTTTCCACAGTGGAGAGGGTTTGGATATGGATTGGTTTAAGGATTTAGAAAGCTGTTTAAGAAGAAAAGCATTGTGGTAAAGTTGGAAGTCAGGGAAGTTGACTCCACCTTGTGATTTAGGGCATTTGAGCATGGTCAGGAACAGGCGTGATTTCTTTTTATTCCATAAAAAGACAGATAAAATATAATTAATTATTTTGAAAAAGTAAGAAGGAAAGCTGAGAGGGATAGCAGCGATCATAAAAAAAATAACAGGGGCGAGCATCATTTTGATAGTGTCAAGTCTGCCCCACCAAGATAAATATAGAGGATGCCATTTAGAAATAAATGTAGATAATGTGGCACCAAGATAAATATAGAGGATGCCATTTAGAAATAAATGTAGATAATGTGGAGAGGACATGAGTCTTGTTTAGGGATAAAGTCTGTTTGACATAGGGAGCAAACCAGAGACCTAAATATTTATTCTTTTGGGATTCCATGAGAAATTAGTGGAGGCAAAATCTTACTTAAAACATAAAATATTAAGAGGGAGAACTTCACATTTATCATGATTCAGTTTATATTCACAAATTAAAGAGAAAGCATTGACCTCTGCAGTGAAAGCTGGGATAGATTATACTGGTTTAGACATATACAGCAGAATATCGTCTGCATAGACCCTCATTTTAACATGAAGTTTATCGTGTTGGAAGCCATGTATTTTAGGGTTTTGTTTAATTTTAGCAAGAAAGGGTTCTAGAGTGAGAATAAATAGAAGAGGGAAAGGGGACAACCTTGATTGACACCTCTCTGTAGAATGAAGGATTTAGAAATGGAACCATTGGCAAAGATGGACGCTTTGGTTGAGGTATATAATAAGTAAATATAAGAGATAAACTTGGGACCAAAGCCAAACCAGGATAATGTGTGGAAAATAAATGACCAATCCATACGGTCAAAAGCTTTTTCTGCATCTAGAGAAATAGCTGCAAGTGAATGAGAGTATTTATTAGATTTGTGCAATATATTAAAGAAAGTTCTGTTATTATCTGAGATATTTTGTCCCTTAATGAAGCCAGATTGTTCTTTACAAATAATGGATTGTAAAAGGGGTTCTAGGCGAAGAGCAAGAATTTTGGCAAATAATTTGTAATCAGAGTTAACTAATGCTATTGGCCTGTAGTTTTTACAAAGCTGAGGGTCTTTCCCTTCTTTAGGGATTAGGCAGATAAGAGCGTCTTGAAAGGTACCACTGGAAGAATTAGAGGAAATGAAGTGTGAGAATAAAGAAAGATGATAAGGAAGAAGGGATTTGGAGAAATAGGAATAAAATTCCACAGGGAATCCATTTGGACCAGGTGCCTTCCCTGTTTTGAGAAGCTTTAATGCATAAGAAATATCTTTTATAGAAATATCACGCTCCAATGACGAGAAATCAATATCCGATAAAAACTGTTTTTTATCAAGGTAAGATAATTTTGTATGTCTATAGAGTCTGGAACAGTTTCAGGGGTATAAAGAGAGGTATAGTATTTTTTTAATTATTCCAAAATCTCTTAATTTTTAGTTACTGGAGAAGAGTTGGAGTTTAAAATATAGTCAATGTTAGTACAGTTTTTCTTAATCATGAGATATGAGGCAAGAGTTTGCCCGCTTTGTTCTGGCTGCCATACTAATGAGCACTACCTTGGAGCAGATACGCAGAAGCATTTTCCGTGGATAACTTATTATACCTAAATTTCTCCCCTAATAAGATTATTAAGATTGGCCTGAGAGTTAGTTACGGTATAGAGTGACTCTAGTAATTTAGTATTGTTAAGAATTTAATTTGCTTTTCGGGAATTTTGGTGTTTCTTTTGGGAAACATATGAGATAATAAAGTCTAGGCTTTAAAAGTGTCCCAGACAAGCGAGAAGGATGACACAGAAGACATATTACGCTTAAAGAAGTCTAACATTACAGGAGCATGGTCTGAAATCAATATAGAACCAATATGTGCTTGCAATATAGATTGTGTTAGTGCTTTAGAGACAAATAAATAATCAATGCGTGATTGTGATAGGTGAGTGTGGGAGAAAAAGGTGTAGTCACGGAGTTGTGGGTTACAGAATCTCCAGGAGTCAACTAGAGATCTATGGAACATCAGGGTGGTAAAATGTTGATGCATTGGAGAAGAAACAAAAGGTGTTTTGGATGTACGGTTAATGTAGGGATCAATAATTAAGTTACAATCACCACCAAAAATAACATATGGTGTAGAAATAGACATCAAAAAGGTAGAAATATTTGGCCAAAAATGACCATCGGGTTTCGTAGGAGCATATACATTAAACAAAGTAATAGGTATATTATTGACTTTAAGGTGGACAATTAAGCAATGTCCTTTGTCACCTGAGTCTTGAGAGAGAAGAGAAACATTAAGTCTCTTATGACAGAGAATCACAGTTACATTTCTTTTGCTAGTACCTGGAGAGGAAAAGACATTTCCCAGTTTGAGTTTGAGAATGTCTGAAGCAACTAAGTGGGATTCTCGTAAAAACACAATATCTGATTTAAGACTAGACAAGTGGGTAAGCACTCTTTGCCTTTTAATAGGCGTACCCAAACCTTTAACATTCCCGGAAATAACACGTAACGTCATTAATTAACTGTATAAAATAAGAATAAAACATTGTATACTATTACAGCAAAACAAGGATACAATAGAGAACTTGCAATATCTAGAAAAATGAAAAACAAGCACTCCAATAGTAAGGAAACACTATATGAATGGAGAATATTGAAATAGAAGGAATAAAGGAGAGAAGAAAAGGAAAAACAGGAAAAAGAAAGGGTAGAAGAAAAGAAAGAGAGAATAGACAGACGAAACAATAAAACATACCAAAGACTCAAACATGTGTGGAGGGTGCTGGGGCCACAGGGGGAAGACGAACAGCCAGTCACAAAACTCCGGGAGAAATCACGAGGAGGGCATCAATTCAAAACGGACTATACAACAATGGGTGAAGCAGGGAAACGGCACCTGGTGGGAGGATACATAAGGAGATTAGCTAATCAGAATATATCATAGGAACATTGTAAAATTACAATTATCTTTTGTAAGAGAGGAGAAAACTTCAAATAGAAGACGATCCTGCAAACTTCATGGAGTTTTCTCTACAGCCATCAAGAAATTGTTGAAGCAAGACTGGATCTTCGTAGGTTGTTGTTATTTTTATAAGTCACTTTAAAGAGGCATGGGTGGAGTAGTCCAAATCTGGCATACAAATTACGTAGAGCTGGACGCATGGCTAAGAAACCTTTCCTTTTGTCTGCTGTGACTTTCGCATAGTCCTGTGAAAAGAATAACTGGGAACCTTGCCATGAGATGAGACGTTTGGTTTTGACTGCTTGTAGGACTTTCAACAAACCTGTATATTCTAAAAAATATAATATTATGCCTCTTGGATTACGATGGATAGATGAATTCTGAGGAGGACGACCAAGTCTGTGTGCTCGTTGTATGTTTAACGTTGGAGATTCTGGAAATTCGAGAGTCTGTGGCAAAAAAAGATTGAAAAAAAGAAATGGAATTGTAGCCTTCCAATCCTTCAGCTAGACCATAAATATGTAGGTTGTTAAATTTATTTCGGTTTTTGAGATTTTCCACTTGCTTCTGCAGTTGTAAGATTTCTGTTTTCATAGGGTTAATTAGTTTAGAGGATATTTGTAAAGATTCTATTTGGTGTTCCATTAACTTAATTTTGTTATCCAGAGTGGACCATTTATCCTCTAGGGCTTGCAGGCGTATGTTTGTTTCCTCCATATGGGGTTTAAGTGCTCTGATCTCGTCTAAAAGCAATTCTAAAGAAGTTGACGGTGGGGATGTGGTCAGTGAAGGAGGATCCTTTTTAATTCTTTTAGTAGATGATAATACAGAAGAGCAAGGCACTTTAGATACATTTTTCCCATTTGGCGTCGAGGAATGTGGGAGAGGAGTAGTAAATGAGGGCAAAGTGGTTGTTGCGTCTGTAAAATGGGAAGGTGTGGCTTGTTCTGATTCCCCCATGTCGCTTTGCAGTACCGAAAAGGGGTTTGAGGTGTGTATTGTAGTGGATTTAGGGATTGGAAATGGGATGGATGTAGAATCCACACCTCTACTGGATTTAATTCTCCCCATAGACATGTGTGTCACAATAGGAGGGAAGAGCTGGGTAGAGTTTGCAAGATAGTTGCACTGATAACGTTGTTGTTTGAGTAGCAAAGAGGAAGGAATAAATGTTGTTAAAGGATCATCTACTCCCGAAGAACTATAGCTTTAACAATGTTTCACAAATGGTCGCATGGAGAGTAATGAAAAACATTAGGAAAGTTCAAAAATAGACGACATCTGTAAATCCAGGATAAATGACATTTGTAGAAGAGAGTAACAAATAATGAAGTGAAAATCCACCGTAGAATTGACTAGATTAATGGCATGCCTCTGACATGAGAGAATATACAGCGGTGCCGACAACGTGCTGAGTAGGTCAGGAGTGTAAAATGTCAGCCGCGAATCCAGTCACCGAGACACGCTGCACATTTCAGGCATTATACGGGCTTACCGTGGCTGCAAGAAGTGTCACAGAGATCGGGAGGCAACAAAGACATCAATGGCATCAGGAATAATGGAGCGAAAATCCATCAAAGAATAACCAGAGTTACAGCATGCCTCTGACAGGAAGAGAAAACGCAGCGCTGCCGATAACGCGCTGAGCATATCAGGAATGCAAAATGGAGGCTCCGAATCCAGTCACAGAGATGCGCTGCACATTTTAAGTAAAATTATGTGTTATACGGGCTTACCGCAGCTGCAAGAAGTGTCACAGAAGTACAGCGACACTCATGAGGAAAGTCCTAATAATTTTGTAGGTGACAGGGCGCTATCGCCTCCCGTCAACATAAAAGTCTTTGAGTCTCGAAACGGAGTGGTGTTAACCAGCCGCCATCTTTCCTGGCGCCAGACCATCAAACCGGATTTCTAATTACCTGATAGTCACTTGGTATTCATCTAAACCATTACCATCTTGGTCTTCAGGATCAAGGAGATGTTTGAAGACAGCTCTGCCCACAAATCCTAATGAGGGCAACAATATCTTTTTTCCTCTCGGGGCTGAACGTAGAAGCTCCTAATGCCCCATATACGTTCAAAAAGCGTCAAACCAATGTCTCCAGCGGATTGGTGGATCGTCCGCTACTTCTGTAAATGAAGGTGGAGGATTTACTGACTGCATTATAAGTACATAAATACAAGTACAGCAGCTACTAAATGGTTGTTGTGAGAGGTTGCACCTTGCAACCTTCCACCGGTATGTGCTTCAGACAAAGTCAAGCAATACCTAGTGGCGGTTTCCGCTAGGTACTTGTAGTTAGGATTGCTTTTCCATGTGAAAAACGTTTTTTGTGTTGCTCATAACTTTGTCACTGTTTGACGAATCTTCACAAAACTTTACAAAAAGGTGCTACTTTTTGACTAGTTTGTGGAAAGTTTTGGGTTGACCCATCAAGGGTCCCAAAACACAAAGTCCCCATACATTTTCCTTAGACTTCTTTAAGATGGACTACTGCAAAAACTGCTGAACGGAATGACATCAAATTTGGCAGAAAGCTAGATCTTGATCTGCAGATTGTGCCTTTTGTGATTTGGTATAAATCTATTCAGTAGTTTTTGATAAATTAAGGTTAAAAAATAATTGCATATCTGGACGGTTGTGTCCACGAGAGACCAGTTTGAAAATGAGCATTCTGATTGGCCCAAGGAGCTTTATTTCCCCTGAGCCATCTTGCTCTCGCAAGGCTCAGATTCTTGCGGGATCGAGCGTTCTGATTGGCTGTCAGCAACACGTGAAAAATGCTGCTGGCAGCAGTTACAGAGCTCAGGGACTTAGTCCCCTGTTCTGCAGTGTAAAAGATAGCAGGGTGGGGATTCCCTGTACCCCCTTGGCCAAAGAATGAATAATCAAATAAATAAATTGAAAGAAAATGCAGTGAGCCTGCAAAAGAAAAAAAAGTTGGCTAGGCCACATTTATTAAGTTTATGCCTAGGGGAGGCCACCCCCAGGATTGTATTCATAAAAGGGAGGGGTCTGCATAGCTCCCCTCGCCGAACCATTGAAGGCCCAGGGGATCCCACCCCATGGACCGTAATCATGGAGTGGGGCGGAATAAGGTGGAGTGGGTTCTGGTGGTTTGAGGTAGTGGGGTGGATTGTATTGGAGTAGAATGGGGGATTGGGTTGCAATAGAGTGGAGTGGATTGAGTAGAGAGGGGTGGATTGGAGTGGGGTGAGGTGAGGTGGATTGAGGAGGTGGATTAGATTGGATTGAGGTGGGTACATTGGAGTGAAGTGATAGGACAAGGGATTGGATTGGGGTGGATTGGAGTTGGGTGAATTGGGAGTGGAATGGGCTGGGATAGATTGGACTGGAGTGGGGTGGATTGGATTGGAGTGGGGTGGATTGGATTGGACTGGAGTGGGGTGGGCTGGATGGATTAGAGTTGGGTGGGCTGAACTGGGGTGGACTAAACCGGGTGGGGTGGATTGGATCAGGGTCAAGCGGGTGGATTGGAGTGGGGTTGATTCTAATGGGGTTAGGTGGAGTGGAGTGTGGTGGCTGGAGTGGGGTAGAGTGGATGGATGGAGAGGGGTGCAGTGGGGTGGATGAAGGGGTGAATTGAGGGTGGGTTGAAGTAGGATGGATTGGGGTGAATTGGAGTGGGGTGGGGTGGATTGGCGTGAGGTTGAATGGATTGGATAGCGGTGGAGTGTACTGGGGTGGGGTGGATTTTATTGGAAAGGCGTGAAATGGATTAGGGTAGGGTAGGTTGAATTGGGGTGGGGTGGGTTGGATTGTAGTGGGGTTGATAGCATTGAGGTGGGGAGGACTGGATTGTGTGGGATGGATTAGACTGGAGTGGGGTGGACTGGATTGAGCGGGGTGGACTGGAATGAATGGTGTGGTCTGGATTGGGGTGGATTGAATTGAAGAGGATTGGATTGGGGTGGATTGGATTAGAGTGGGGTGGGTGGGGTGGAGTGGAGCGGTTGGATTTTATGTAGCTGGTTGCAGTGGGGTGGATTGGATTGGATTTGAGTGGACTGTATTTGAGTGGGTGGACTGGACGGGAGTGGTGTGGACTGGACTGGAGTGGGTTGAATTGGATTGGAGTGGGAAGCACTGGAATGGGGAGGGTTGGCATGGGGTGAATTAGATTGGTGTGGAGTGGGATCGATTTGAGAGAAGTGGGGTGGATTATGGTGGTTTGGAGTGGGGTGGATTGGATTGGAGTGGGGTGGATTAAGGTGGACTGGAATGGACTGGAGTGGGGTGGATAAAGGTGATTTGAATTGGAGTGGGATACATTGGAGTGGGGTGAGCTGGATGGATTGGGATAGATTGGGGTGGACTGAAGTGAGGTGGGATGTATTGGATTGGGGTAGAGTGATGTGGATTGGAGTAGAGTGGGGTGGATTGGAATAGAGTGTAGTGGATTACAGTGGGGTGGATTGGAATACAGTGGGGTGGAGTGGGTTGGATTGGAGTGGGATGAATTGGAATGGGGTGTATGGGGTGGATTGGAGTGGGGAAGATTGAAATAGGGTGGGATTGGGTGGACTGGAGTGGGGTGGATTGGATTGGAGTCTAGGGGATTTGAGTGGGGTGAGGTAGACTGGACTGGGTTGGGGTCAGTTGGATTTGGGTGGGGGCGTTGGAGTGGCGTGGATTGCATTGAGATGTGGTGGATTGCATTGAGGTGGGGTGGATTGGATTGGAGTGGGGTGAATTTGATTGAGTGGGGTGAATTTGATTTAGTGGGGTGCATTTGATTGAGTGGGGTGCATTTGATTGAGTGGGGTTAATTTGATTGAGTGGGATGAATTGGATTGAGTAGGGTGAATTGGATTACGTGGGGTGGATTAGATGGGGTGGACTGCATTGGGGTGGCCTGGAGTGAGGTGGACTGGAGCGGAGTGAGGTGGATTGGATTGCATGGAGTAGACTAGATTGAGTGGGGTAGGTTGGATTGAGTAGGGGGATTGGATTTGGGTGGATTGGACTGAATTTAGGTGGATTAAAGTGGGCGGGATTGAAGTGTGGTAGATTGGAGAGGATACGATTGGGGTGGATTGGATTGGGGTGGAGTGGACTGGATTTGAGTGGACTAGACTGAAATGGAGTGGATTGAACTTGAGTGGATTGGACTAGAGTAGGATGGATTGGAGTGGGGTGGATTGGATTGGAGTGGGGTGGATTGTATTGATGTGGAATGGTGTATATTGGATTAGATTGGGGTGGGTTAAGGTGGGTGGAGTGGGGTAGTTTGGATTGATGTGGATTTGAGTGGGGTGGGGTAGATTAAGGTGGTTCGGAGTGGTGTGGGGTGGATTAAGGTGGTTTGGAGTGGGGTGGGGTGAGATGGATTAAGGTGGACTGGATTGGAGTGGGATGGAGTGGGGTGGGTGGATTTGGTTGCAGTGAATTGGATTAGAGGGGGTGGGGTGAATTGAAATTGGGTGGAATGGATTTGAGTGGATGGTTTGGTTTGGATTGGAATGAAGCGGAGTGGGTTGGGTTGGATTGTATTGAAGTGGGGTGGGAAGGATTTGAATGGGGTGGGCTGGATTGGAATAGGGTGGGCTGGACTGGAATGGGGTGGATTAGACTGGTGAAAGGTGGATTGAAGTGGGTTGGGTTAGACTGGAGTGGGGCAAATTGATCTGGGTTGGAGGGGGGCAGATTGTTTTGGACTGGATTCTGGCAGATTAGATCTGGGCAGATTGGAGTGGGTGAGGTGCGTTGGATTGGAGTGAGGTAGATGGAACTCGGCTGAATTGCATTGGTGTGGGGTGGATTGTATTGGAGGGGTGATTTGGGATAAAGTGAGGTGCATTGTATTGGAGTGCGGTGGATTGGTGTGGGTCAGATTGTTTTGGATTGGAATGGGTCAGATTGTTTTGGATTGGAGTGAGGCAGATTGTTTTAGATTGGCGGGGGAAGCATGTTTGGATTGGAGTGGGGCAGAATGTTTGGATTGGAGTGGGGCAGAATGTTTGGATTGGAGTGGGGCAGAATGTTTGTATTTAGTGGGGCAGAATGTTTGTATTGGAGTGGGGGCAGAATGTTTGGATTGGAGTGGGGCAGACTGTTTTGGATTGGTGTGGAGCAGATTGTTTTGTAGTTGATTGGGGCAGATTGTTTTACATAGGAGTGGAGCAGATTGTTTTGGATTGGAGTAGGGCAGATTGTTTTGGATTGGAGTGGGGAAGATTGTTTCGGATTGGAGTGGGGCAGATTGTTTTGGCTTTGGGTAGGGCAAACTATTTTGGATTAGAGTGGGGTAGATTATAATTGAGTTGGGATAGGACAGATTGTTTTGGATTGGAATGGGCCAGATTATTTTGGATTGGAGTGGGGCAGATTGTTTTGGATTGGAGTAAGGCAGATTGTTTTGGATTTAAGTCAGGCAGTTTTTTTGGATTGGAGTATGTCAGATTGTTTTGGATTGGTGTGGAACAAATTGTTTTGTAGGTGAGTGGGGCAGATAGTTTTGTATCGCAGTAGGGCAGATTGTTTTGCATTGGAGTGGGGCAGATTGTTTTGGATTGGAGGGGCACAGATTCTAGTGGGGAAGATTGTTTTGGATTGGAGTGGGCCAGATTGGAATGAGGCAGAATGTTTTGGAATGGACTGGTGCATATTGGTTTGGATTGGAGTGAGGCAGATGGTTTTGGATTGGATTGGGGCAGATTGTTTTGTCATGGAGTGGAGCAGATTGTTTTGGATTGAGGTGGGTCACAGTTTGGGATTGGAGTGAGGCAGATTGTCTTGCATTTAAGTGGGGCAGATTAGTGTGGGGCAGATGTTCGATTGGAGTGGTGCAGACTGTTTTGGATTGTAGTGGGGCAGATTGTTTTGGATTGTAGTGGGGCAGATTGTTTTGGATTGTAGTGGGGCAGATTGTTTTGGATTAGAGTGGGGAAGATTGTTTTGTCATGGAATTGAGCAGATTGTTTTGGATTGGAGTTTAACTGATTGGAGTGGGGCAGACTGCTTTGGATTGGAGTGGAGCAGATTGCTTTGGATTATGTGGGGCAGATTGATCTGGATTGGAGTGGGGCAGATTGTTTTGGACTGAATTCGGGCAGATTAGATCCGGGCAGATTGGAGTGGGTGAGGTGTGTTGGATTGGAGTGGGGTAGATGGAACTGGGCTGAATTGCATTGGTGTGGGGGTGGATTGTATTGAAGGGGTGACTTGGGATAAAGTGAGGTGCATTGGATTGGAGTGAGGTGGATGGGTGTGGGTCAGATTGTTTTGGATTGGAATGGGTCAGATTGTTTTGGATTGGAGTGAGGCAGACTGTTTTGGATTGGAGGGAGCAGCATGTTTGGATTGGAGTGGGGCAGAATGTTTGGATTGGAGTGGGGCAGAATGTTTGGATTGGAGTGGGGCAGAATGTTTGGATTGGGGCAGGATTTTGGCATTGGAGTGGAGATGAATGCTTGGATTTAGTGGGGCAGAATGTTTGGATTGAAGTGGGGGCAGAATGTTTGGATTGGAGTGGGGCAGATTGTTTTGGATTGGTGTGGAGCAGATTGTTTTGTAGTTGATTGGGGCAGATTGTTTTACATAGGAGTGCAACAGATTGTTTTGGATTGGAGTAGGGCAGATTGTTTTGGATAGGAGTGGGGAAGATTGTTTTGGATTAGAGTGGGGTAGGTTGTTTTGGATTGGATTGGGTCAGATTGTTTTGGATTGGTGTGGAGCGGATTGTTTTGTAGTTGCTTGGGGAAGATTGTTTTTCATATGAGTGGAGCAGATTGTTTTGGATTGGAGTAGGGCAAATTGTTCTGGATTGGAGTGGGTAAGATTGTTTTGGATTGGAGTGGGGTAGATCAGAGTGGGCAGATTGATTTGGATTGGAGATGGCAGATTGTTTTGCACTGGAGTGGGGCAGATTGGAGTGGGGCAGATTGCATTGGATTGGAGTGTGGCAGATTGGAGTGGGACGGATTGTTTTGGATTGAGTGGGGCAGATTGTTTTGGATTAGAGTGGGGCAGATTGCTTTGGATTGGAGTGTGGCAGATTGGAGTGGGACGGATTGTTTTGGATTGACTGGGGCAGATTGTTTTGGACTGGAGTGGGACAAATTAGAATGGGGCATATTGGAATTGTGCGGTTTGAAGTGGGGTGAGGGGAATTGGATTGGAGTGGGGTAGATTGGAGTGGGGTGGTTTGGAGTGGGACAGATTGTTTTAGATTGTAATAGGGCAGATTGTTTGGATTGGTGTGGGGCAGATTGCTTTGGATTGGAGGGGGCGGATTAGAGTGGGCCAGATTGTTCTGCATTGGAGTGGGGCAGATTGTTTTGTATGGGAGTGGGGCGGATTGGAGTGGAGCAGATTATTTGGTATTGGAGTAGGGCAGACTGTTTTGTATTGGAATGGGACAGATGGTTTTGTTTTGGAGTGAAGTGGGGCATATTGGTTTGTATTGGAGTTGGGGCAGGTTGAATTGGGGCAAATTGTTTTCGATTGGAGTGGGGCAGATTGTTTTCAATTGGAGTGGGGCATATTGTTTTGTATTGGAGTGGGGCAGCTGTGTTAGATTGAGGTAGGGTGACGGGGGTTGGATTGGAGTGAGGTAGATTGGATTGGACTTGACTGGATTGGTGTGCAGTTGAATGTATTGTTTTCATTTATTAATCATAAATAAAAGGCATGTCATGTACAATACTAATAGATTAAACTCGCGTAAATGCGAGACCTATTGCATTGCAAATGCTTGTTTACAAGAGGCCTCGAAACGGGTCTCTATCGGGCTCTGTTTTGTGCCCGGCACAGGTGGTCTGTTTTTTTCCCGACTGCAGTGACAGCAGGCACATCGCTGTGCGCGTGATCACACTGCTCACTTCTCACTAGTGGAGAAGTTACGGCTTGACATCATGCCAGGTGAGCGTTGTAAGGAGAGGGAAATCCTTTAAAGAGAGTCATTTTCTCTCTGGATTACCCTTCTCTTTTTGAAACTCAGGAGTAGCAACATTGTCGTGGTGTCACCAGGGCTTTAAGTGGAAGCTTTTTCAATATTACATACAAGCCATAGATGCTGCTTATTTATTTCATGCAACTAACAACCATTGACAAAGCCAATAGTCCTGACTTTTTGTAGCTATGATGTTACTTGTTGTTTCAAATATCTAGATGCAATGACAGAAAACGCAAAATACAAGTCTGTCGGCACACTACGCTAAGAAGAGATTTTTAGCTTACGTGTTTTTAAGCCACACCCTTTGAGAGACCACCCCCCCCTTCGTTTTTTCATCCCATTTAAAGCCCTGACAACAAGCATTCAGATAGTAGTGGAGAGCACCAGGTAGGCACAGCACTGTACCAGAATGCATTGCCACCAGTCAAAGTGGTGGAGGGTAGTACCAATAGGAGCGGACGCTGTGAAAATGGGAGAATAGCATGTACAGATCATTCACAAGACAGAGCCAGCTGAGAAGCACAGGGCACAGTGAGCATGCGTAAAGCAGAATCTGGGGTATGAAAGCTGGCCATATAATACAGTACTACACAGAGGGTAGAGGGAACATAAGCAGGGCCACCTGCATACTAAGGGTAGCTTTCACGGTGAAGGTAGCATGCACAGGGCTTGGACTGCATTTAAAGAACAAAGTCTACCTACATAGAATGAGAAGTACCTATACAAAAGGCCGAGCATGCAAGCACTGGGAGGAAACCCTGGCTTCTCCAGGGCACAGAGGTTATGCCATGAACGCCGCTTGAGACTACAAACCTGGTATGTGTACTGAGAGCACAGGTAGGAGCGGAAGAGCAACCAGAGGAGCAGGTACAGACCAGAAGGAAGCGCACAGGGTGGAAGGATCAAGGCGTCGGGAATAGTGCAGGAGGCCAGAATCGTGCAGAGGACTTGGACAGCATGCCATGGGATGCAGGGGCAACCGTGGCAGGAGTGGCATGCACAGGACATGTATATGGTGGAAGAGAAGGGCTTTAAGTTGGCCGGGTCCTGCCGTTGCTCAGCACCGACAGTTCTAAAAAGCAGGCAGTGGCATAGCAAGGTCAGGTAGTACACGGTGCGGAAAATTTCTTGTCACCCCCGGCTTGACAAAATGGCAAAAATAAATGTTTAAAATATATTTTTGCCGGTTTGTCACCCCCCTCCGTGATGACACCCAGAGTGGCCCGCACCCACCGCACCCCCCTTCCTACGCCACTGAAAGCAGAGGCTGAGACAGGTCCCTGTCGGGCTCTCCATTTTCACAGGGTGAAAAAACAAATCATAACGCTGCAGCACTGCAGTGTCACCCTTCCCTGCCTTTGATGTAGCTTCAAAGAGACTCTTTATAGTTCTTTTACAGTCTCCTTATTTCAGAACTGAAGCATTTTCAAAATGTTATACAACAAAGCCATAGTTGTTGCTTATTTATCTTATGCAACTAAAAAACAGTGACAAAGCCAATAGTCCTCGTTTGTTGTTGGTGCAATGTTTTTTGCTGTTATCATACATCTGGATGCAGTGACAAAAGCAGGAAAATACTAGTCGGGCATCACAAAGATGTTTAGCTTAAGTGTTTTTAGGCCACGCCCTTAATTACATCGGCCACTTCCCTTTGAGAGACCCCCCAGATTTCTCATTCCACTTAAAAACCCTGTGAAGAGGGATGCCGCTGTGTGGTGCCTGGAGACCAGCACAGGAAAGTTAGAAACCTTTCAAGTGGCGGCATTCACAGGGCAGTTGCAGAGGACCTGGCATACATAAGGTTGCAGTAACATGCATGGGAAAGGGGATAGAGTGCACAGAGAAAGAGAGGGAGGAGAGAGGAGAGGAGAGGCGGAGAGCCGAGGGGGAGGCTGAAAGAGGAGTGAGGCAGAAAGAGAAGTGATGTGCAGTCAGAAAGCTTGCAAAGAAGCTGGAGTGAAGGTAGGAAGTGGGGCGTGGTCAATGGGAGATTACCAGATCAAGAAGAATAGTGGATGGAGGCAACATGGGTGTTGGAGCGGAACAAGCTACAGTTTATGCCTCTGGCCGACCACCTGATGGAGAGGTGGATTGGAACTGGAGGTATGGCTGAGAAGCTGGTTCTCTGGGCTCATGCCTGTACTGCAGAGATGACTGCAACTTGCAGCTCTGTGGTTTGAATCCTCTCTCACCCGGATCAGAATTTATCTTTCTGAGCTCATTAAAATAGGCAGCCTTGCGCTTTACAAATGGAGTCCTGTCACAAAACCTGTGAAGTGCCTCAAAGCTGAATTATGCGCTGTAGAAGTGCACATCTTGCTACAGTAACATAGCCAGCCAATGGTTAGGATACTTATTTCCACTGTTTGTTTTTATTGCCTGTAGTAACTCGCAGCTCTTCGCTAGTCTGCCTATTGGTCTGAAAGCCCCTGTAGCCCACGCGCTACCGATGGTGGTTTTCTGTTGCTCTGAACAAAGACAGTGCACAGCTGCGCTCCTCTCATCACTGTGAAACGGGGCGCTAAACAAACACACTTTACATGAAGATGCGCTTCCTGGTATGCCGCTGGGTCGACGTTTCAAGCGGTAGTTGGTGTAATGTATGTATTTTTATTAAGGAAGTCACCTTGTGTTGTGATTTGCGGTACCAATATCGCTAAGCTTCCAAGTAATGTTTTGTTTTTTAATTATCAGAACTGCCATTCTGCTTAGTAAACAAGAGCTGGAATTGAAGCACAACTGGTTGCGGCATACTCGGTTTCATAAGCTGTTTATTTCATATCGTACATCACAAACACAATTCTCTAATGGTGTTTGAGAGTCCTTTTCCTGCCAAACTTAATAGTACTCATTTTGCGAACCTCAGAAGGATGAAAGGTGGAGTCAGGTTAGGCCTATGATCGGTCTCACATATTACTATCTGCCTTCTGCCCACTGAGGCTTCTTTCTTCGAGGCTGGACTGCCACATTTCCCAGCATTCATCATTTCCCGTCTCACTCTTTGTGTGCTGACACAGTGTGACTCAAGCTAAGACAGTTCTGTAAAGATTCGTAGTCGTATATTTGAAAAATAAGCTTTATTAGAAGAATCCTGGCACAAATAGAAAGGACAGAGAGGATCGATTCCAACCTCCTGGTCGTGGGCCAATGCCATCACAACAAGTTCTTCAAAGAAAACCTAATAAATGTATGTTGTCGCCTTTTGGCATTGCTTATAGAGCAAAACGGAAGTGCTGGAGTGGACCCGGGGACAGTCTTCTCATGGGAGAGCAAAGACGGAGCTGGGGATGAATTAGCAAACAATTATCCTTTCCAGCAAATAGCAGCGGCATTGAATAAAATTGGGAAAGTGAAAGTGAACCACTCGCGTGCACATCGCCTGTCCGTGCGCATGCATGCACGCCTGTCCTCCTTTGCTACCAAAACCGACGACTATAGGTCTCGCCAAGGCGTGCAGCGCATGTGCTGCGTAGCTAGGCAAGACCTAAAAAGGCACTGGAAGATGGGGTCCCAGAAGTGTAAGAAGGCTTACGTGCGGGGGGCTGTGCATCACCCCTCCCCTTTCAATAAAAAAACAGCCGAGGGGATGGGGTCCCGAGGGCCTAATAATGTTTGGGGAGGGTACCATGACCCCAGGAGAGTTTATCATATGTTTGTTAAAGCACTTCAAGCTGGAGCTCTAAGCTATTCATCTAGAATGCTGGGCCCTCCTCCGGTTGTTTTTATGGTTGCATTTTGTAATCTGAAAGATGTTAAAAGAAAGACTGAGTATTTTAATATAACTTGATGAACATGTTTTGGGCAATCACTTTTAATAAACATTGCAATGTATGAATTAGTGAAATTTACATTTGTTTACAATTATTCATGATATTTTTTTGGCCATGTCAATAGATGTGCTTTATATGTGTCGATATGCTGACCACTTGATAAATTATATTTTGATGTTTTGACCGTTCAACAAAATCAGTAGGTCTGTCTTACTTAAAACTGCATCACAGTCAGCCATGGGCGGCCACAGGTGATTAAATCACTACACCAAACTCCAGTCCATGCACGACCAAAGCCCTGTGCAGTGCAGGGTTTTGTGCCAGCGGGGGGTTAGACGCAGGGCCTGGCCAAAGGCTGCTCCTGCACTCAACCACATGCTGCGCACAGCAAAAGGATGTGCCTAGCGGGTATGGTCGCCAGTGAGATTTTGGCCCAGGGTCTGGCCAAAGGTCAGGCTCTGCACTCAAACCCACGTTGCGCTTGGCTAAAGGCAATGTGCCATTGGAGGTTGGGCGCTAGCGAGGGTTGTGTGCTGGGTCTGGCCGTCGGCCAGGACCTGAGCTCCACCCCATGTCATGCATAGTCAAAGGCCTTGCATAGTGGGGGTTTGGGTGCCAGTAGGAGGTGTGCGCTGGGCCTGGAGGACGGCCAGGCCCTGCGCTCAAACCCACATAGTGCAGGGTCAAAGGACATGTGCAGTGGACGGTTAAGCACCAGCGGGGGGATGGGTGCAGCGTCTGGCCTTTGCCCAGGACCTGCGACCAACCCCACTAGGCCGTGCACAGCAGGGGGAGGGGTTGTGTACCAGCAGACGGTTTGAGGCATGGTCGGCTCTTGTGTTATTGCTAGGACTTGTGGTAATCGGTTCCATTACATTAAAAAAAACATAAAAATTCACTCAAAAAACAAAGATTAAAGAGACGTAATAGTTAGGTGAAAATGTTTGTTTACTCAGACCATTTTAAATGAACAAAATCACTGAAAATCACCATATCTCAAGTAATACTAACTCACGCTATAATTAGTTCAAGTGGTGCAGTAATATTGGGGCACAGAGGCCTGATGCCTCCATTCAACCTACATTAATGCTTTATTTTGCTACCTCTCCTTGGGGTTCATTTTCGTTGCCTGCATTTGGGCACATGGAACCCTTGCTTTGCCACTACTCCAGTACCTCCCTCTGTTAATGTGAACTGCACCATTGCCATTCAGTCATTGAGCCTACTACAAATCAGCACGGCAGGAATCTTCAAAGCCAAAGCAAATAAAAAAAAAATACAAACTTGAAGCAAAAACCTTGTTCAGCTGCCTGTGGAGCATTAGCACACACCAAAAATGTGTTTGTTTCCACAGTCCACGTACTGCGACTTGAAACTGATATTACAGATTTGCCCAGACATCAGGCAGAAGGTGTTGCACTCTCTTTTAATAATTTATGATATACATAGAAAAGGAACCACAGCACACTAATCAGTGTAGCTGGAGGGAAACCTGATAAATAAACAGCCTTAACAGTGTTAGGATTGATAGCTTCAAGGATGACCAATCAGATGAACGCCAGCACGTACATCATCATTTGCCACTCACTCACGCTGCACCATTGTAGCTTGCCATCATCCAAAGGTAATGTACAGTGCTTGTTGATGTCATGAAGTAATGTAATGGAATGGAATGGAATGTAAAAAGTAATGTAAAAGAACTTAAAGAGCGCACTGCAACTCATCGAGCATCCTGGCACTAAAGAGGGAAAAGACGGGACAGTATTATAATATAAGCAGAGAGAAGTTAGATTCTGGGGTAAAGCCAAGTTTTAAGATGTTTACGAAAAGATAAAAGATCTTTCATCTGTCGCAGCTATAGGGGCAGTTTGTTCCAAAGTCTTGCAGCAGCAACACTGAAAGCTCATCCCCCCAGCTTAGCTCTTCTAGTTCGAGGTACTTTCACCCAGTAAGCTGTAGAGGACCAAAGGCAGCGGGAAGGGGCATACCAGCAGAATTTACTCTGCAGTGGTATGGGACCCAGACCATGCAGTGCCCTAAACACAACACAGAGGGATTTAAAATGGATCCTCTGTGCTATGGGAAGCCAATGCAGCTCCGCAAGGGCCTGAGTAGAAGAAGATTGGCGGGGCGGGTCAGAGCCAACTTGGTTGCCATATTCTGAATTCTCTGCAATCTCCCAGTCAGAAATTTAGGGGATTCCAGCAATAGTGAATTACAATAATCCAACCTGCTCAAAATCACGCTCCTAACTACCAGAGGGCGCGTTTGAGCAGGGAGCTGGGGAAGAATCTTCCTCAAGATCCTAACAAGAGAGAAACAGGTCCCTATAATCTTGTTGACGTGTGTTTCCAAGGTCAGTTTCTCATTAAATGTAACTCCCAAATTGAGGACTGCCATAGAAGGGGGTTCAGCAGGAATAGGCCAGAAGTTGACCGGAAGGGAATAGGACACTCTCCCACCCTCAGTACAGAGGATTTCAGTTTTATCTGCATTAAATTGCAGAGAGTTATTTCTTAACCAACAAGCCACACTCTGCATACATGCATGAAAATTCTCCAAGGAGGATGACTGTTCTCCCTCCAGTGATAAGATCAACTGGGTGTCATCTGCATAGTTTACCATGCCTATGCCATAAGATTTAATAATATCCACCAGGGGACGTGTTGGACTTGGCCCGTTTCCCTGAATTTTTTCGCTTTCATGGGAAGCAACATGTTATGTGAATGCATGTTAAACGCAAATGTTAAATGCTGTGCAATGGTGTACGCACCTTTATCTCCCCTATGGTAGAGAAATGTATAGGCCATGTGTGGTGTGAGATGCCATAAGACGTGCTGTGCAATGGCGTGCGCAGACTGACTTTCAGTATTTACACATGCCACTTTTAAAATGGACGCCATTGCTGAGTGCTTGTGCCTGTCTGCAGAAACTGGGTTGCCAGTCTAGTTGTTCGCTTCCCAGCAGCCCCAGCTTTTGGAGGGAAACCTAGCAGACAGGGTGCTGGACACCTCCCCCTAGGCCAGTTAGAACCAGTTTCCCCAGACGCTTCTAGAAGCTTCTGGCACTGTCTGGTAGGTGGGGTGAGGGGCATATAAAAAGCGGAGCTGGGCTGCCATGTGCTCCGTCAGAGCGTGGACCTGAGAGAGAGGGGGTCCTGCTGCCAGGGGGTACCGCCACATGGGCCTGTGTGCTGGGCCCTGAGCTTATCTGCACCCCTCTGCTGTCCACAGGGCGAGGGAGGGCCATAGCTAGGGCACCACTGGACCAGGGGAACCTCTGACGGAGTATAGGCGGTTGGAGCTAGGAGGAGACTACACTGTGGCTGACTGAGCTGAGGCTCTGCTGTCCCCAAGATAGCTGAGTAATCCTGCCTGCCTGTCTGACCTTGCCCAGTGTGAGGGGAACCAGGGAGACCAACTCCTGAGTGCCTGCTGCTCTGCAGACTAGCGCCTGAGGAAGAAGAGCGCTATCCTGGACTGGCCTGTGCTCCCTGCCTGCACCCTAGCGCCTCGTGGGACCCTGACTGCGTGCCCTGCGTAAGGTGAGCGCCATATTTGGTGGGCGCTATGCCTGGAGTGACTGTATCCTGCCTGCTATCTAGCGCTTGGTGTGGGCGGCGCTATGTGCTGAGTGCCCAGGAGGAGAGGAGCACTACCTTTTGCCCCTGAAGCTGGTGGGGTTGCCTGGCGCCTGGTGAGAGCTGAACTTAATGACCCAGTAGCGCTGTGTGGCCAGGAAGAACTGTTTTGTACTTAAAAGCGCCGCGGGAGCCAACCCCGTGTAACGGCGGTGCTTTGCTGACTGCCGCGGGTGCCCACCCTGCGTTATTGCCGCCTGGAGAAATCACCGCATTGCAAGGGAAAGCGGGTGCCCACCCTGCAGTATTGCCACCCTTTTGCCGATTTAAAACTATAGCGGAAGCCTACCCCGCGTGTGGACGCTATGCTGTTTTACACTTACAGCGGGAGCCTACCCCGCTTCATGCATATTTGATGAGCGGGTGCCTACCCCGTGGTTTTTATGCTGATTTGGAGGGAGCCTACCCCTCCTCGCCGTCTGGGATCACCGCCGCCGCCCAGGCGCTGCTGTGGAGGAAGGCGCTGGGCTCCTGATTGCCGCCGCGGCCCCATGAGTGAGGGGAGGGCCGTCGCGGTTGGAATTAAGGCCGCGTGGGCCTGGAGTGTGCTGGGAGGCGTTGCCTGGCAACAGGAGCACCGGCCGCGTCATCGGCCGTGCCCCCGGTAGGAAGCCCGGAAGCAGCCCGGAAGTCGACGGAGACTTCGCTCCGTGGTGTGGGCCCTCCGGAGGTGGAGGAGAGCCCCGAGTGCAGCGGGAGCCCCGCCGGCTCCATGACAAAGTCCCGGGCCCCAGGAGAGGGACCCGGTTGAAGAGCGACGTCAGGACGATCAGAGAACAGGACCGGAGGAAGTCCGACGGCAGAGGGGAAGCGGCGCGAGGAGTCCCCAGGAGCTCCGGTGCGTGTGGAGCTCCCCGGATGCAGCGTCGGTGTTCCCGGGGGCATAGGGACACCGAGCCAGGCTGCTTTTGGCACCAGTGAGCTGCACCGGCGGTGGACTCACCTGCCCAGCCCCCAAGGAGTGGTGAGTGGGGCTGGGCTCTGACTAGTGCAGCACTGGAGGATTTCAGAGTCCTGGAGGGGACTCCAACACTACGGGAACTAGCTGCACTCTGCACAGCTGCCCCGCAAGACAGTGGGCAGCTGCAATGGTTAGGGGGCATTCTGTATTGTCGAGCCCTAGAGGAGGGAGCGCCAGGGTGTGCCAGTGGCCCTTTGTTACTGCCACGAAGGGGGCCACTTTGATGGATAGAGTCCCAGAGTAGGGGGCTCCCAGGCACAGTGGCGCCAGCAGTTATTCTGCAAGTTTGGGGCAATTATTTCAGCTGGGACTACGTGTGCACCACTGGTTATGTTTTTATTCCTTATGATCAAAGGATTCATGCCTGACATATTTTGGTATACCTATTGTTGCCTCACTGCTGTTGATTTTGGGCATAGGGGGCTAGATGCTATTATGATTATGCCTTCCTCATGTTTCATGTATAATGATGAACTGCATAATTTGCTTTTACGCCTAGGGAAATGCCCCACGCTAAATGTGATCTACGCCTAATGCCGAAAATGCTCACCTGATTATGCCCATGGTATTCATGTTCCATGTTCCAGGTCCCCTGTGATGGCCGGCATAAGGTGCTAATTCAGGCTGTATGCCTGACCACTGTGTGTTTGCTGCCTAATGGGTCCTGCCTACTTTGTTTATGCCCACAGGTGGATGCCTGATGTTTTCCCCTTACAGCTTTCCTGCTTCAGGGGTTATTCATATCGTTTATGCATATGGTGATGCCATGATGTTTCATTGCAGGTGTTCCGGCCTAATGCCTAATGTTACGCCCTGATGTGTTTTTATTGCAGGAATTGAGGCTGATGGACTTATCGTCATTTTCTTTGTATGTCGCAATGGTTCTGGCAGGGGCACGATTGGCCCTGCCATGTATATACTCTCCCCTGTAAATATTGACCTGGCGCCGGTTGGCGCAGTATAGAGATTACTGAAATTACCTTGTGTTTCTACAATACAAAAGTTATTCTTAACACAATCTTGTGTAGCGTCTCTTTTTGGAGTGTGCCTTGTGTGTCGCCTGTGTGTACTGCGTGGAAGCTTTGCACATTTCCTCTGCAGTTTGGCCCACCCGCTCTGCACCACGCTACCCGTTTCCAACAGGACGCATGTAAACATTAAACAGAATGGGGCTTCTTACAGAACCCTACGGCACACCATGATGGATTTTGGTGAATTTGGACCAGAAGGGGGGGGGGAGAGCTACGGCCTGACTTCTATCAGATAGATATGAATGAAGCCATTTCTGTGCTAGACCGACTACCCCCACTCCTTCCAACCGCTCCAGGAGGACCTTATGATTGACCGTGTCGAATGCGGCAGACAGATCTAATAGGATCAGGATGACATGTTGGCCCTTGTCTGCACGCAAACGAAGATCATCCAACACGGTCAACAGGGCAGTCTCTATCCAATGTCCCGGGCGGAATCCAAACTGAACCTCATCCAGTAGATCATTTGTCTCTAGGAACTGGGAAAGTGCCCTGCTCACATGGCGCCCAATGATCTTTAGTGGGTATGGAAGGAGTGAAATAGGCCTGTAGTTTGTAAGACACGCGGGATCAAGTGAAGGCTTCTTCAATAGGGGGGAAACAACCGCTTGCTTCCAAAAGGAGGGAACCATCCCACTATGCAGGGATTGATTACACAGCTGTCTAAGTGGAGGAAACAGTTCAGATCTAAACGCTTTCCAGACCCTATGTGGAAAAGGGTCTAAAGATGAACCGGAGGAGACCCCCGCAGCGATTTGCTCGAACACCTCAGTAGAGAGTATGTCGAAATGATCTAAGACAGGCTTCTGAGCCAAGGCCCTCCTCCTCACTCTCGGGTCCTCCTGTTCACCCTGTGTGAGACCAGCAGTCTTATCAGCCATGTTATTTTCTTCCAACCCTTCAATAATTTTACTAATCTTATGGTTAAAAAAGGCAGCTAGGCTATCACAAAGTTCCTGTGTGAGAAGGACCTTATTTTTAGTACACACACGTTTGACAATATTGTTCAATATTTTGAAAATGCTCTTAGAGCTATTTGGGGCCTTCAAGATTACATCTGCAAAGTACTCAGCTTTGGCAGCGGCAATACTTTCCTTATAGCTAGAAATTTTCTCTTTCCAGAGAACTTTGTCTGTATCCGCATACCCCTTCCTCCATTTTCGCTCTGCCTGTCTACAACCCAGTTTTTTACTTTTCAGGGCAGTGTTATACCAAGGCACTGAGAGTTTTTTATTTTTGTAAACAAATTTTATTCGTCAAAGACACATTCAGCGAAGCTCTGTGACCCAGAGACTTCAACAGCATCAAGAGACAACATACCAGCTTTGACATTTTTCTCATGAGATATCTTATGAAGATTACAAAAGAGACATGCAGAACCAAGGCAGTCCCCCCACTTAAATGAACATAAAACCACCCCCCACCCATCGCACTGTCCATCTAGTCAAGGCAGCAGATCTATTCACGACTACTATTCTGTTCTCTCTATGAACCATGGCCCTAAGACCCCGCTGCACCCGATACACCAGTGTGACATGCCCCTTTGAAACCGGGAGGAGATGGTCCACCACCCACACAATTATTCCTCTGAAATGGGCTCTAATTCCAGTCCCCTGTAGTCCGCCCAGCGCTTCCAGATTTTATAATGCTTTCGAGGGCAGCCCCGTGCCACAAAGATGGGGGCCTCTAGTCCCATACAGAAATCTAGACCGGCCTTACAGACAGATATTGAGGGTACGACTGTCGCCTTCCAAGCCCTCGCTATATCTCGCTTGGCAAGAGTAAAACCCAGGAGCATCAGATGGCGCTTATAGACATTGCCCCCTATATCATCCATCACATGCAGGAGCACCAATTTAGGGGACCGTGGGAGATCCCAACCCAGCACCTCTGAAAGGCATGTCTGTACCCCCGCCAGAACCTAGTTAATACAGGGCAATCCCATACCGTGTGTAACAGCGTCCTCACTGCACGCAGGCAGCGGAGGCAATTCGGAGAGGCCACCAGGCCCGCCTTATACAACCTAACTCTGGTAAAATAAACTCTGTGCAGATATTTAAACTGGATGAGTCTAAGGCTCACTGCGACAGCCGCCCCACGCGGAGAGGCCAGGGCCTCCGTCCAGTCGTCCTCCTCCGGCTGACCCACATCCTCCTCCCAAACCCCACAGAGATGCTGCAGAGACGGGGAGCAGTGAGTTACCAGGGACTGGTATATTCTCGAAATCTTATGGTCTCGTAGGTCATCCATGAACACCTTTGCCTCAATTGGACTAAAATCGTCCAACTCCTCAAGACCCACCAGACTGGGGGAAAGGCATGTCGGAACTGCAGATATTTAAAGAATTGTGTATGCGGCATATGAAAGTCCTTCTGTAGCTCCTGGAAGGATTTCATAATAGGTCCCCTCATGACGTCCCCCAAAGTGGAGATCCCTATCGCATCCCAGTCCCGGAATCCGGGCAGGGCCGCCAATTGCGGCAGACCCCCATTTCTCCATAGTGGCGTCTCCCCAGTTAGGCGATTCCACCAACCCATCCTCCGCAGCACTTGTCTCCAAATCAGTTGTGTCACACTCAGTAGTAAACGTTGCAACGGTGCAGAATAGAGGAGTGTATGTAGCGAATGATCCCCCATTAGGTGGCGCTCAAGGCTATACGCCGGATCCGAGCTGTCGCCATATCACCATTCATTCAGGACCAGCAGGTGGGATGCCATATAGTAGGAGAGAATATCTGAGGTGGCGAGTCCCCCACAAAATGTAGACTTAAAACATGTACGCAACGCCACCCTCACAACCCCTCCGCCCCAGAGGAACTGACCCAGTAGTGCATTGACTTGGCGGAACCAACCCATGGGAATAGGATATGGATGATTTTGCAGTTGGTATAGCATCCGAGGCAGGGCAACCATTTTGAAGATGGCCGAGCGGCCATATATGGAGAGGGGCATGTGGGACCAAGTACGAACATCATCCCGCACCCTGTTCCACACCGGCACCAGGTTCCCCTCCCACGAGGTCGACCTAACGTCTGACAGGAACACTCCCAAATATTTCAACCCTCCACTCGCCACCTGCACCGCAGACGCCCAAGCACCCGGACCTGCCCCGCTTCCCAGGACCCAAATGGTAGACTTACGCTCGTTCATATGCAGGCCAGTAGTTTCCCCAAACACCTGCATAATACGTAGCAGCCGCGGGCCAGTCCTATCTAGTTGCGTAAGAAAGAATAGCACATCGTCGGCATAGAGGGCAATACGATCTGACAGGCCATCCGCCCACTCGAACCCCGACACTTGCGCGTCAACCCGCACCCACGCAGCCAGGGGCTCCATCGCTAGGGCGAACAAATAGGGCGACAGAGGGCACCCCTGCCTAGTGCCGCGACCAATAGGGAAGACAGAGGAGACAGAGCCCGCCACTCGCACAGACGCTGTAATGTCAGTGTAGAGTAAAGTCAGATAGGAGAGAAAACGAGGCCCTAGATTTAATCGGCATAGGAGGGCAAACAAATATGTCCAGCCCAAGGAATCGAAGGCCCGATCCATATCCGCAAGTAATAATGCCGCATGTACTCCCAAGCGACCCGCAGCCGCTATAGCCGCATGTGCCCTGCGTATGTTGTGGCGGGTCGCCCGCTGGGGCATAAACCCAGCCTGGTCGGGAAGTACAAGAGACGAAATGTGGGGACGGAGGCGATTAGCGAGCGCCTTCGCCAAGACCTTAGCCTCCACGTTGAGAAGGGAGATGGGGGCGATACGAGGCATGATGCTCAGGGGGCCGGCCGGGTTTATGAAATACCACCACCTCCGTGTGCCGCTAATCTCTGGGCAGGCTACCCACCTCCCTGGCCTCTTCTACCACCCTGCAAAAATGAGGGCCGAGCTGCTGGGAGTATCTCTTAAAAAATTAGTTCGGGAATCCATTGGGACCCGGCGCCTTACCAGACTGCAGCTCCTGAAGAGCGGAGTTTAGTTCGACCGCCATGAACGGATGATCAAGATCTGCACTCACTTCATCCGTCAGGGCCTTGGGTGGAAGGTCATCCGGGAACCGGGCAATAAGCTCTGCCGGCAAACATTCTCGGGGCGCATAGAGGTCCGCATAATATTCCGCAAAGCTCTCAGCGTTTGCCAACGTGTCCGAAATCGGCATTCCATCAGGCCCAACGACACCCGGGAGAGCAAGGGGCCTCGTCGCCCCTTGGCACAGTCTATGCAGGAGTTTGCTGGATTTGTCCCCCCACTGGTAAATTCTGCTGCGGGTTGCCAACCACGCCTGACGGGCCTCATCCAGCAAAAGGGAGGAGAGCTCCTGCTGCGCCAGCAACAATTGGCGGCGGGCCTGTCGTCCCCCCCCGGCCTCCACTGCGCTCCTCCAGTTCCAAGATCTTCGCCTCAGCCCGCGCAAGTGAGTCTCTACGAGCCCTGCGTGCTGAGGCACAGTAGGAGATATCAACCCCACGGAGCGTGGGCTTCATCGCCTCCCACAGGGACGCCGCCGTCGATACCGTCCCCACATTACGCCGCAGATAGTGATCTACGGCGTCAACCATGTGTGCCCTGTATTTTGCTTGTTGGAGGTTCCAGACAGAGAGACGCCATCGGAATGGTCCTTGCTTAGGGCCGACACGCAGCATAACAGCCACCGGTGAGTGGTCCGAGAGCCCCCGGGGGAGCATATCCGCTGCCACCACCCTGCCCGCGTCGTCCCAAGACACAAAGATACAATCAATACGGGAGAGGGAGTCGTGGACCGCCGAAAGGTATGTGAATCCCGGGGACCTGCCATGCAACCGGCACCACGGGTCATCCCATTCCTGACCTATCATGAGGGAATGAAGTTTGGTGGAACTACCCCCAGCCGGGGCGCCATCGGGCCTCTGCCTGTCAAGGGCCAGATCCGGCACGTCGTTCCAGTCGCCCCCCACCACCGCTAGTCCCTTCGGTATATCCGCCCATACAGTCATCAGCTTCCTAACAAAGCTCCAGGACAGCGGCAGCGGGGCGTACACGCTCCCAAAGATCACAGGTTCACCCCACAACTCCCCTTGCAAAAAGAGATATCTACCCTGTGTATCATTCCACGTTTTTACATGATTGTAGGGAACTCGCCTATGGACCAGCACCGCCACTCCTCGTGAACCCCGCACAAAGCCTGCATGGAACACCTGCACATAACCAAACCGTTGAAAGCACAGTGCCTTCGTCCCCATAAGGTGTGTCTCCTGGAGCATCACGATATCCGCCCCTGCGCGTTTGGCCTGCTTAAGGATAGCGCCACGCTTGATCTTATCCAGCGCACCTTTGATATTCTAACTCAAAATGCGCAGGGACCCCGAGGGACCCAGCAATCTACCCGTGTCGACGGCCATGGCAAAGCATCAGAGGCCAGACGAGTCCCAGCTGTCCAGGACATGTCCCGCAGTGCGACCCCAACCCACGATAAGACAGTGCGATAAGAAAACAGCAACAATTCCCAATGCAACCCCTACAACCCCCTCCCCCAACCCCGTACCTCAAGAACAGAGAAGTACCTGTCGCGGCAGGCAGTGCCAGCAGACCCCAACAGGGGTCCCACCCCACGCCCACCAATGGATCCCCAAACTACAGTCCATTAACCCCTAGTCTCCATCCCTTCTTGGCAAGACCAATCAGGATGGCAGCCCAAACAGAGCTCCCCTGGCCACAGAATATAGCTGTCCAAGAGGCATGACCATACATATAAAAGAGAATCAGTCCGCTGGCATCACCTGTTCCAATACCGACCCCCCGCCCGTATGCGCACCCCTGGACCGCCTTCTGGACCTCGAGCGGCGAGACTTCTTTACCCGGCCACCAGGCCCGCCACGGGCCACCCCGCTCGAGGAAGAGTCAGATTCCTTCCCCGGTGGAGAGTGAGGACGCATGCCGCACCGTCTCATCCGTCCAAGTGAACACCTCCTCCGGAGAGTCAAAGAAGAACGTGCGGGAGCGGTAGGCGACCCGCAGCCGGGCCGGATAGACCAATGCATAGGGAAGCTTGAGCTCCCGCAGACGGGCCTTAGCCGTGAAGAAAGATTGCCGCAGTTGCTGAGTTTGTTTGGTATAGTCCGGGAATATGAGGATACGGGCGTTATTAAACTGCAGGGGTTCGTGGGCTCTGGCTTGCTTGAGGATCACATCCCGATCATGATAATTGAGCGGTTTCGCTATCACCGGCCACGGCCTGGCCCGGGGGGGGGGCTTCTGCATCAGGGCTCTATGCGCCCTCTCCACCACAAAGCAATTGGACAGGGAGCTGGCAGGTAGCCAACCCTCCAGCCACCGAGTGAGAAACTCCTCCATATTCCCAGACTCGCAGCCCTCCGGAAAGCCAACAAAGCGGAGGTTGTTGCGTCGGGCCCGACCCTCCGCGTCCTCAACCCTAGATGCCAGGCCCTCAGGGTAGTCTCCAGGGCTGCCACTCGTTGCTGCAGGGTAGTCACCACGTCTTCTACCCTCGGTAATACGTGCCACAGCATTGCGCAGGTCCTGGCGCAGCAGCATTACATCGGAGCCCACCGCCCCTATTTTGGCATCTAGGGCATCTCTGGACTGGGTGATGGCCGCTAGGAGGGCAGCATTGTCCGGCACGGCACCCGGGGCCCCGGCCACCGCCCCGGCAGAGACCCCGGGCATGCATATTTATCTAGCGTGCTCTGTTTAGAAGGCCCTCCGCTAGGTTTGTCCCTCGTCATGGTGAGGCAGGCGGATCCCGCAGTCCTTCGTCCCTCTAGAAGCGCCGCTCCAGTGTCCCTCGCCGGGCCCCCGTGTGCGGCGCAGTCCAACCCCGCAGACCAGTTCCGGGCCGCGCAGCTCGATTTGACTGCCGAGGCGGCCGTTCGGGGGCCCCAGCCAAGCGGCTCCGGCCAGCGCGGAGCCAGCGGACCCACTCCACGTCTCGCAGCGGGCAGGCGTCTATGCCTCTCCAAGACTCACGGGCGGCAAGGGCCCCCCAGGTGCACCCCAGAGTCACCACGTAGGCCCCGGTGCCACCATGCTTTCCGGGCCTTAGACTTCACTAGGTCCCACGCCGGGTCCAGTGCACACCCCGGGGGGACAGACAGGATATGCCTCCAGGCTATCCCCGAAGTGCTGCGGGCCTCCCAGCCACCCTCCTGCACCCCCACGCAGGCCGACAGCACCGCCGAACCCCTAGGCGATCACAGGTCAGTGAGGGCGGATGGGAAGCCCCGACACCCCAGCCACAGGGAGCAAAACACTCACCCTGCAGTTCTTCTACTAGCGCCGCAGCCCGACTCGACTGCCGTCACCAGGCGTAGTCGCAGGTGGTCCCGGCGGTCCGACGCGCAGGGCGAGGGTCCACCCGCAAGTCTCTGCTGCCTCCGTCTCCGGCACTGAGGGTTTACCACCTCTTCTGATCATTTTCTGCGGGGCGATCCGATCAAGATAATTATTGATGTGTGAACAGAAGGTAATATAATTATCCTCCACATGTTTCCATGGATCAAACAGTCATATACACATCTTCAAAGTACCGAAGGTGTTTAAAGTTACAAAGTATTTGTGACATTATTTTGCAAAGTTCTTTAGAAACATTCACAAAGGGTGCAGAAGTTTTGGGGGAATTTTCACAAATGTAAGGCAATGCTTGTTTTTGTATAGTCAGTGCCCGGTTTTTAAACTGATGTTGCTGGTTTTTCGACTCTGAGAGTGCACTGAGGCCTGCTAATCTAACCTCAGTACCAGTGCCATGACCCTAAAATTTATGTTGAATTGGCTGTACCCAAATGGCGAACTTCCTAGTAAGTCCTCATACATGGTAACCTGGTACACAGGGTATGTAATTTAGAAGGGTACCCCAGGGCTTGCAGGACGGTTATGCCACCTTGGAGGTCTCCCAAGTAAAACTAGTCCCCATTCTGCCACTGCAAACTGGCAGAGTATTCATGCACTGCTAGCCTGACTTTGTCATTAAAAGCATCCATTACTTCTCCTATACATCTGTGTAAGTCACCCCTCTGGCAGGCCTACCAAGTCATAAGGCAGGGTGCAACATATGACATAGGCAGGACATGTACTGTACATGTCCTGACAGAAAACACGCTAAAGTACTATTTTTACTGAGGAAAGACATGGCCGCCCAATTGGTGAGTACAGCTTTACATGCTGACCCCTCAGGTGTGCTAACTCCTGAACGGTGCGACCAAAGTGAGCACTCCGAGTTATCAAAGAACTCATTACCTTAAGTCCAACTTGTATCACAAGCCAAATTTAATGTAACTTGTTGTAGTGTGCATCTTTTTCAAAGCTGCCACATAGTTGCCTTTGAAACTCCTGCACTTTCTCAGGCACACATGGAGTTTGTTCCACAAGACAGTTTTCTGCCTGGAGAAACGTGCCAACGACTCTCAGAAATGAGAACAATGAGGGAATGCAGGCCAGGAAGGTGTTACTTCCCAACTCCAGGAACCCACTTGGGTGTTAGCCCGAAAAGGCAAAGAAGAAGCCGCCTTTGAAGGGCAGCTGTATCACACTAGGGAGGAGGGCTGCCCCATTGTTTACGCATGAGGAACAGAGAGGGGATACCAGTTGCCAAACCAGTTCACTAGGGACATATAGCCTTGAGGGAGCAACACCACAGGGGGTGGTCTGATGAGGTCTGAACACCGAGAGAGGGGTCTCGCCATCTTAAGAGTGGGCAGAATAGTGCCCCCTGGGATAGCCAGATGCCATACTCCACAGGAAGTGGGCACCAGATCGGAGGGAACCTGGTAGCCTATTAGCTACCAACCACACCCATCCCTCAGACTACCTACTGGAAGAAGGACTGAAGGAAGACAGCCCTGCTACAACGAGGGACCAGTAAAAAGAGGCTGCACCAAAGAGGACTACACCTGGTGGCTAGCAAAGGAAGGGACTGTGCCTGCCATGTCCTGCTCAAGGAGAAGTCATCTCTGTAGCCCAGCAAAGCCAGGAGACTCCAGGGGCCAGCTGATTGGCCTCCTGTTCTTAACAGCTGAAGAGGCCTTATGGTGCAAGTTGGTATCCCAACATATTCAATTTGCTACCACTTCCACAGTGCAGTGCCAGAGACCGAGACCCAACACACTTCGCTGAGCCCAGGAGTGCTGTTGGAGAGCTGCTGGGACCCCTGGAAGGCGAGTTATTGACCCAGGTAGTATTAGTCTGTGACTTTTAAACCGGGTGACTGGACTTTGGACAGACAGGAGAGGACTTTGTGCGACGTCAACCCTGCAACCAGGACCCACACACCATCTTCGTGGACTGAGGAATCGCCGCAGGAAGATCTCCATCAACCACGTTATGACATGTACGTAGGAACACTACATCATTAGCTCTGCTGTTGTCTGAAATTCTATATTCTGATCAGAATGTTGGTATTCAAATACGCTGGGGTAGCAGGCTGGCCGCTTAGATGTAGGCTGTATCTGAGCTATCATCCAATAAACAGAATATTAATTATCTGAGTATCCTGTGGTTTGTGGTAAAGGAGGGTCTCTGCATGTGCTTTGCTAAGAACAGTTAGGCCTTTATGTCTCCATGTGGAAATACAGCACGTGAAATTTATGTGGGGTGCGGTGATTCCATAGTGTTATATTACCACACTATTTCCAGTGTCACACACTGAGGAACAACCGATGGGTTACTCTTTCTTCATCCATTCCCAGATGTATTTTCTCAAATCTGCGGTATTTTCCGCAGGCATATTCCACCAGGTTTTAACTGGTGAAATGTATCATTGTAAAGGCCATTGAATTACTGCACAGCTCAGAATCCTGGTTGAGCTTCTAAAGCCCTTCATCAGCTGAATCAGGATTTAAGAGATTCTTGAGTTAGGTATGTGGTGTTATTTTCTATTGGAATGCCATTGTGCATAGACAAACCTCTACAAAATGTGAACTTGTAGGAAAAAAAATTGAACAGAAATTGTACATTCATAAATCAGGAACTTCATAAACATTTGCTGCCAAAAATATACAAAACTGGCAGAACTCAGTTCTGCTGATGACAGCAGTGTTGTGATTGGCTAAGGGAGTCTGTGAGCCTGGGTGCTTCTGGGAGGCAGGATACAGTGAGGATGGAGGAGAGGGGACGGCTGGCGACTAGCAGGTAAGTCTTCTTGTTTATTTATTATTTTTCTAACCCCCTCCAGCCCCTGCACCTGTACCACCATCCCCTTACCAACTGTCACTGGTATTACCTTTCAAAAATAGTGAACACATTAGTTCGAAAAGCAGCCATGCTTAATATTCAAACCATGAAACCCATGTACAATACCATTACAATGTTTAATTTTATTTGTTATTGCAACCATATGCCTGCATGTTTTATTCTATGTTTTTCTTATTATTTATCTTGTTTGAGTTTATTGTGGTTGTGTAAGCAGATGCAAAAATGAGTCAGTGGGGAATGAATGGAGGCACAACTTTTAAGATGAGTGGCAAAGTGCATGTGTGATGACTTATTGACTACCCAAACCCATCGTTAACTAAGGAGGCACTATCTAAACCTATTGGCATTAACAATGCTTGTTTTAGCTCGTCTCCGTCACTAAAAAATGGAACCAATAATATGCAAATTAACCTTACCCCATCACAAAACAAAAGGGAGACTCCAGATATAACTGCTAGGCAACGTCCCCTCTCAAATTGGTCACAAATAACCCTAGAACTTGTTTTGCCTAGTTGGGAAAACCTCATACTTGTCACCATTTTATACTTTCAGGAGCAATAGCTGCATTATTTTTCTTTGAGATGATGGTCTACACCTAGTGTTAGTATGCTTTAGATGGTTTGAATATTTTCATTAGAAAATTAATGTTGTGCAGAAACTGGAGGCGTGAATGAGATGCGAGGTGGATTTTTCAGGTATATGTTTGACCCCACTGTATTTTAGTTACTCTGGATGTATGTATGCTCCTAAACTAATGCCTTTACCGGTATATGTTTTTTTGTGAAATTCAGCATCTGCCATTTCCATGTCATCATGGAAGACCATGAGGACATGGAAATGGCAGATGCTGAATTTCCCCCAAAAAACATATACCGTTAAAGGCATTGTTTTCTGCCTGTGTGTAAGAGGCATGACAGAGCGAAAATATGTTGAATGTGAACAGGAAGGCATGACAAGTTCACTAGATGCACTACCCATTTTGTAGGTTCACTTGATGTGACAGGTTCTGCCCAAGTTCTGTCATGGTTTCTGAAGCCTAGTCTTGCTGGGAATTATCCCTACTTTCCTGTGATCCATCTGTGTGTGGGAAACGGCAGCCAATTGATCCACCACCAAGTCTGTGCCCAATTTCATCTTTCGCCCTCGATAATGAGGTTAAATGTTTTGCGTTGATATTTAACGGAGTGTCAAAAAAAGATATATACTGCTGCCATTCAAGTGACAAGCTAAGTTCTAATCATCTTTGCCATTTAAATACTACTGGTTAGAGTTCCTGTGTTTACAAGGGTACAATCTTTCTGGTTATCGCTGTTTTCAGAGATACGTACCACAGAAGATGACTGTGTCTCCATCCCTGAATCTCACTACACCTATAGGACTGATGAACACCCTGAGCTGGAGATGTTGGTACAAGCCTGCCCGGAGTATCAAGAGATAACATCAGACACCATCTTTGAGCATTTCACATCTTCAATTCCGGTAGACAAACCCAACCCCAGTGAAGAAATCAGGGGATCTGGTAAGGATTTGACATCAGTCTGTAGGTTTTTCTACCTCTGCTTCAGCAAAAGCCTTATTTGCTCAGTTTGAAAACTATGCTTATCCATGCCTGGTCCTGCTCTATGTATAGGGTTTCATCATAGTATCTTATGATTTTCCTCATCCATGTGTCCCAGAATGCATGTTTATTTTATCATTGGTCATCATATATTTGCAATTTGTTATTCCTTAAATTCGGTAATCTTATCTACTATTAAAGCACCAAGGAGTCTTTCAGTTTGTGTTGGGTGCTATGTAAATGGTCTGTCATAATACTACTTTTGTTGTTGTTACTAGTATTATCATCACCAGTTTTAGTGTATGTTAAGGAGGTTAGCATCAATTGGTGGACATGCACATTATCCTCCCTCTAGTTTTGTAGGCATAGACAGTATTTTGTCAATAGTTGCTTTTTAACTTATTTTTCACTTTCCTTTGCGATAAAATTTATTTTTAGTCTGTAAAGTGCACATTGTGGTGGGGTGGTTCCATTTGAAGTTAGTTTCTCAAGCTGTCATTGAGACAGCCTTTGTGTAAAGTGATTCTTCTCACAGCAGGAAGCACTCAGGCTGACTCCAAGCTGGAACACCCTCAACATAGGCAAAATATAGTGTGATATCTCACTGAAGCAGCAATTGAAGACAGACAAAGGACAGGCCTGGAAACGTTCTCTCCTTGAGAAGCAGAATCTGCAATACCACCCCTCACCCCTGCATTCCCCAAATAACATTCCTCAGGAAGACCAATTTGCATCCTTGAAAACAAAGGGTCTCTTGGAATTTCTAAAGGTGACCTGGTCCCTCCTTCCTCACTTAAGTGTCTTAGTGTCCTTATCCCAGTTACAGGAATACATGCAATACACTTCCACTGTCTGGGAAGCTATCCTTACCCCATCACATGGTAGGGTCCAGACTATGGGCCTGTTTCCAGGGCCTACCAAAAGCACCTAAGATAGTACCATCTTGCATGCAAATAATGATGTACCTTTCTACAGTTGTACATCCTCAGACTGTATACTTTCTCAGAGGTGTACTCTGTTACTAAAACACTGCATGAAAAATTTGACCTTGACTTAAGATGTCCGATTGTCCGTTCTCTTTTTTCCTTTGCATGACCCTCTCCTTACGATCTATCAACTGCATGCCTCCTCTACCCTAGAACATCCTAGTCTAAGTCATGTTCATGGTTTCATTGATCTCTATTCTGTTTCTGCAAATTGGCCATACTTCATCTCAAAGATAATAACCTGTCCTCCTTTGAAAGCCATACCATCCTACTTAGTCATACCTAATCTTCCCTAGCTCATCTACTAATTCCATCAACCATCTACGTGAACTCACATAACTCCCCACTAATGTTCATACTTAACTCCTACTAATTTAATCTATCACAAAGACACTAGAATACATGCATGGAACGATCTCCTTTAGAGCATATGACTAATCTCAATAACCAACAACAATCAAATAACCACTGGATTAATCACTAACCCTGGGTTCCGCAGCAGTGTGCTGTCTAGTGTAAAGTCTTCCAATACCTAATCACGGGTAGTAAGCACTATGTAAATGCAATTACAATATATAATTTTTATATTGCTAATGTTTTTGAGAACAACCTTTTGGGATTAGTGAATGTATGTACGGTGAGTGAGTTTCTGCATGCACAAGATAACTCATATAAAACTCACTGTAGATTATAAACCTGTTGGGAGAATGATCTGCAGAAGATAAGGTCCTTTCGCTCCTCTATGAATAACCAATATAAGGTGACTGGTAAAGCTGCTAGAACTGTTTATAGTACCAGGGCTTGCCATGACACTAAAAATGAATTGTGCTTTTGAGTACTAAACCATTAGGTACACTTACAGTCGATTGTCTCTCTGTCCAGATCCATGCCATCATTTCAGGATGACCAATGACAATGTAAATAATTCACATTTAATATAACTGTATGCATATTTATCTCATGCGGATATAATGCAAATTCACCATTGATCTGGACCACCTCAGCCAATTTTGATCACCAATGATTTAACCATCTTTGTATTTCTTTCTCTAATTATTTCCAGAATGTATAGTTCATTAAAACATACACGATGCATTTCCTTTACACCACATATTTTCATTATCAAATGTATTCTGTACATTGAGCATGTAATACCAAGATACCCAACACAGCACCCCTTCAACACAGAGGTCTGTTTGGGTAGGATCCGTTATAAATGGAGGCAACTCATTTCGGTATAGAAGTAGGTTTTGCGGGGTTTTATGAAGAAGATGGGGCTGAGGCAGGATGTTTTACAGTTGGTGAGCCATAGATTTGTTATCTTAGGGGGCATGTCTGTCAACTGCAGTTGTGTGTTTAGATGAACCTTTGGGAAGAATTCACAGATCAAGAGGATCATTCTGGGGACTATGGCGTAATCTTACTGATGATTAGGTGGGCAACTCCCTGATAACCTTTTGTATATTTGAAATGCAGCAATTTGCCTTTGAGGGAGGCCTGAAGTAAAAGACAATAGAGCCTTCTAAGAACTGATGTTGAGTCTGACAACAGAGTTTTGGACCTTTCTCATTTTGTATGGAAGATTTCACTTCAAAAAAGGTAGATCAATGCAAAGGGTCTTGCTCTTTAGTATTCCCACGCTTTAGGCCATTTGTGTTACTCCACAGCTCTAATGCCTCTTCCCTATTCTCAGGAATTGCAAATGGGTTCCTCCTATTTAGGATGCTGTCTTGCTTCGCCTTTCAGATTATACAGAATCTCCCACATGGTGGCTCAAACCCACGGCGAAACAGGAGACATAACACAACAACACCTTTAGAAAAGGTTTTTATTTCCAAAATGCAAAGACTCTTTTTAGAATAAGGCATGGGGTTTTATTTTACTCAATGCTCTCTAACAGAAAGGCTTTTCCTGATGCCAAATGCACAACATTCAAATACATATAGAGATACATATATATTTATATGCATGCAATAATAACACACTTGGTAAATGCAACAGTTAAATGCTTGAATAATACTAATGAATAAACAAGAAGCAAATAATATGAGATAAGACTCAAGCAGATATAATGGGATGTCCTGCAAGAGATCAGAAAGATATGTACACTGAATCCATCCAATGATTACTTTGGATGTCCACCTCACTTATTCACACATCATAAAGAAAACACCTCAAATGACCACAGCCACTGGAACCACGCATCACAATGGCAATAATAAAAACTCAACACTTCACCTGGTGCAAACACTGCATCTTGGCCCACTCCTGACCGGGGGATTAACAGCCAGGGATAAGTGCCTCAGCAACCAGGATTCCTGCTGTACCGAAGTAGAAGCGTCCGTCCCCTTAAGGATTCCAAAATCCCGGTTTCTAAGTCAACTACCCTCAGCTTTATAATCTCAAAACACACACTAAAAGGTTTGAGAATCTACCCCCCTGTGCCAAAGGAATCCTTTTAGGACTGGCCAGCTTCCAAGCAAGCATTCCATGGCAGAAGGAGTTCCCACATCCCCTCTACATTCTCGCATGGTCCAGTCTTTACCTTGAGGAAGCTCACAAAAGCCTTCCAGGGTACATTAAACAATCTCTCACAAAAACAATGCTTGAACGTGATTAACTTAAACAACTTGTAAGTGTGGCTGTGCGCGCAGATAAAGCTCAAGCCAGGCAGAGTCAGAATTCAGGATGACATGAGGCCATTTCAAAGCCAATCGTAAGAACTTAATAATACTACCAATGTACAACACAATGCATATTTGTGCACCACTGCTTAAAGCATCACATACTTCATCTCTCAAAGTACCACACAGTGCGCATTTGTGCACCACTGCTCATAACACTGCACTTTGAGACCAAAAAGTACATTCCACACACACCTCTCTCTCATGCTTTCAAATGCACATCCCATACGTTCTGTTCTTGGCAAGACTTTTCTACTCCGTGACAGCTCCCACTGAAAGACTGCAAGATTACAAGAAAGAAACCCTTACGAGAAACAAGGCAAATGTAGTACGTCATACATTCAGGCTAGGATAAAATAACACACCAAAGTCAATTAAAATAATGGTAGTCAAAGGTCATCACAGGGTGTCAGTCCACAAGAGTGCCTCTAGCGCTACATATGTCCAGATTGTTTGCTTTTTGATCACCTGATTTTAGACGTTGTACTGTGGGTGAGTCTCACTACTTGTAACTCACCCATGGTAGTCAAATGGTAAATGTCCTGTGCATGTTACCAGCCAGTGTCCAACTTTTAAAATAAGGGTACTGTGATGTAGTTAGGGGAAGGTGCACTTAGCTGGTTACAGATGAACATGGGTGCACGCTCGTGGGGGCAGCACCTGTGAGACTACCGTCATTCGAAGCCCACTAACTGCGCATAGGTAGCCTGGCACAGAGGGGCCATGTTAGATGCTGTCCTGGGTTCGGCCTCATAATATTAGTTGGCACTCATAAGTAAGGTCATTAAGGGTTACTGGTTTATCTGTAGAGTCTCCATATGATACACTTAGGGTGAAACCTGCCTTAAAGTGCAGTTCCCTTCCTATAGGCTTACAAAGTCCTGTAAGATATGCAACTGGGATGATACATGTGTGCCACATTTGAATACGCTGGTCCCCAGAAACTATTTGTATATTTTATAGGTTGTCCAGAATTCTCATATTTCTTTAGCTCAGCTGAGGATCAAATTTCAAGTGTTTGCTACCCTGCCTGGGAAAGATAATTTCTTTGCTCCTCAGCAGAGACAAAAATGACCTCTCCCACACAAAAGGAGTAATTCACAGTGCACCACTCAGCTTTTGAGAAGGAAGGGTGGGGAACAAAATCTGCAGCTGGAAATTATGTATTCCAGGATTGGGCCAGCCCAGGCCACTGAACAAAGGAGGAGGCCGAGATCTCCAGACCCAACACAGGAGAGAGCTCACCTTTGAAGTTTTAGTGGTAATGTTCCTGGCAGTGATGTCAGCTAGGAGCAGAGCTGAGGCCCCCAGAATAGAGGAGAACACAGACCTATTGACTGCACCATTTTGAATTGTCCCGGCATGCTGTACAGGAGGTTTGGGACAGGGGCAGAGGGGTGATGTAGTACCCTGGGATTGGCCAGAGGTGCCTGGCATGTAGAACGTTCCAACCCCATTTAAAAACTCATGCACAAGGGAGAGAAAGATTGGACACTGGAATTGAGCAGCAGCTGCAACACTATGGAGAGCTGGAAAGATCAGCTCTGTGATGGACTAATCACTGTGCCCACAGTTGACCCTAGGACCGGGGGGGTCTCTCCAGGACCAGGGAGGCTGATTACTTTATACCCTCTAAGGACCATTTGGGGGAAGATCTGGACTTCTGTGCCCAGCAGTAGATGAGCACCAGAGACAAACGCCAGGAGAAAAGCTGGCACAGGCAGACAATGAAAAGTTCTCCCTGCAAAATGTGCCGATTTTGAGGCTGGGAGGCCTGCAGAAATTGCTCCTGCTGGCTAGAGCTCACCACCAGAGTAAAATGAGCCTTGGATCAATAAAACCGGCCCATCGGGGCCCAAATATTCACTGTTAAAGGATTTGATCATTGACCTTCCCTTACAAATGGCAGAGCACATGGCGCTCCACCGCGCCGGAATTCTACCCCCAGGGTAAGCTAGTACCTGGGGTCAAGTGTCAAATAGTGTTTGGGGGCTGCAGAAGCGCAGTAGACTCCATGATTAACTTTGTAAAATTGACCCTATGTTTCTGTGGTTATCATTGTTTTTCAAGAACTTCCAAGGCAAGAACTGTTGTTGTAAAGCCTGGGAGTGCTGCGAGCTCTGGTGGTTGTATCTATGGCTGTAGTTTGTGTGGCCTAAAGGTGTATAAAAAATACACAGAAATGTTATGTTGATTTTTCAATGCTTTATTAACAATGTATTGATGACAGGAATGCACTGAAAAATTTGTATTTATTTGTGTGGTTATTGGTCTTTTATTGTGGTGACCCCTTGACAAAGTCAAGAGGCTTATTTTATATGTTGTGGTGATGACCCCCCTGACAAACCCCATTGGCTGTTTATTTTAAAGTGATACCCCAATAGTGTGATGTTCTATCTGGTGTAGATGGGGGTACTGTGAATTTGGGTGTCATGACCGCTTAGGGGTCAATTGTGTTTTCAGAATTTCACCAAGGTATTTCTATCAGCCCGATGTATATTTGTGTTAATGAGTGCAGTGTTTAGTACTGTGTGTGTGTAGTAAATATACTTTTCCTTTTTCAAAGAAAAAGCACTGACTGAACAATCATTTATTGAGTGTAATTATTGCGTGCCAAGGAGTGGTGATCAATATGATCACTAGCCCACACCACCTCCCATGAGTAGACCTTAGACTGTTCTGCTTGCTCTGCTCAGAGAGTCACGTGCTACAATTGGGTGCTTGATTCTCAGTAAGGAGAAATTGTGGACCTATTACTTTTCCAGGCCTCGCTTCCTGCAAACTAATAACCCTATTTCTCACATCAGGATTAAAAATGAACGGGCACTCATTGTAGAAAGATTTGATTATGGCAACGCTTTATTTGCTTCTGCAAATGACTTTACTTTCAAAACTTCAAGTTGTACAAAACACATCTCATTTGCAATCTTCCCTCTGGTACAGCTTCCACTCCTCTTCTGAGGTTTTGCATTGGCTGCTTGTAAGGAAGAGAATAATTTGCAAAATATTTTGCCTTACTCATATGTCGCTAGCAGGGAAAGGTCCCAAGTACCACATCCAGAAGCTTAAACATAGTTAGGATTTTGAGATCCAGCGACAAAGTCTTGCTCACTGTCCCTTGCATCAGAAAGGCTAGAGTGGGGAAGAGGTATTTTTCCTGTCTGGCCCCCTCTTACTGGAATGAACTGCCTTACTACATTCATATGTATTTAGATCATTGCGAATTCAGAAAGATGCTCAAGACAGTGCTTTTCTAACTCTTGATTTTTCCCTGCTGGTGATATGCTTCAGCGCCGAGATACCCCTCTCTGGGTCATTCGTGCACGATATTAAATCAAATTCCTGCCACTTCTTCCCAGTGACTCCAGGAAGACAGTGGTACAGGCGCTGATTACATCCAGATTGGACTATGCCAATTTCCTCTATCTGGGACTACCGGAATATCTTCTCCAGCGCCTGCAGGTAGTGCAAAATTCAGCAGCATGGGCGATTCTCAAACTGAAACCCAGGTCACACATGAACCCCCCCACCTTAAGTCCTTACACTGGCTCCCAGTGAGGGAATGGATAAAATGTAAGGCCGTGGTTATTCTCTTCAAAGCCTATCATGGCATGGGCGCGCCTACACAAACAATGGGGTAACAGTTCCTAAGAAAGACAGTACCGGTATGGTCTTCTGCCTGAGAGGTAAGACTGACAGAGCAACAGGGAAGCGGTTCGTGGTTGTGTATGTGGTGTAGACCAGATACTCCTGGATGGTGTTACAAGTGCCCTCACACACCCTTGCGGGTGCAAAGCATCATCATAGGGCGAAGCTCCTCGTGGGGGTGGCGCTGCAGTCCCTCACGAGCCCTTCAAGAGGGCTCTCTGTCGGAGATCTTTTATTGGAGTAGCCGTAGTTGTGCATGCGGGTGTGTGGGGATAGTGAATGACGTGGTGAGGCTAAAAAGACCCTCTGGTACCCCAAAATGGTTTATTAGTGAGTCCGTCGGGTCTGGCTAAAATCTAACGGGGAGTAGTGCCTAAATAGCACTGTAATGAGTAGGGGGAAAAAAGGTAGGCAATCCTACTACTCTCAACCCGTGTGTGAGGTTCGAGAGTGAGAGTGAGGATGTGAAGTGGGTGGTTAACATGTTTCGCGCTGCCCGTGGTCCCTAGTGGATCCTTAGCGCTTCGTCAGGACCTTAGTGAAGAAGAGGAAAAATCGAGATACAGGAACAAGTGTATCCTATAATCCCATCGTAAGTTGAGGGAACACGTACTATTCGTGTCCCATACGTCGAACCTAAAGGAAAAAGGGGAGACAAAAGGAAGCGTAATGAGGAGGTCATCGCTATATCCAGGGTCATGGTACAAGTCACCAGTGTGGAGAGCGGACTGGCTCAAAAACATGCTGGTGGAGGGGTTGCACCTAATGCCAGTGGAGAAAAGGGGGTCGGGATGGGTACAACCAAGCCCTCATTGGGGCAAGAACAAGATAAACTCGTAGCTCTGTAAACTATGTAGGTGTGGTGATCATGCACGTCTGCTTGGTGGAGAGCATAGCACGTGGATGACAAGGAGTGCAAGGCTTTTCAGTGCTATGATCATGCGTGGGAGTCAGGCCATCGTAAAAACAGCATGGAGCAAGGTAGCATGGCAACTTCAAAAAAATTAAATAACGTCGTCAGATTTGATGGGGGTGTCACAGTGCCAGAGGTACGACCGCCAATGAAGTACTGGTGTAGGCGTTACATATCGCTATGGCGTAAGGTGAGTAGGGAACGACAATAACCATACCAAAAAGTGCCAATATTAGGTGGCCGTGTAAATGTAACAAACTTATGCTCTAAAAAACGTGGAAATGGTTCTGGAGACAGAAATCCTACCCGCGTTTATGTGGGTCCAGGCTGTACCGGAAAGAGACCAACTGGGGCGGGGGCAACAGCTGGAGAAAAACCATGTGTTTAGATAGAAATCGAGCTGTATCTATATCCTCTCACACGGGGGAAAAAAACAGACAGTTGAATGCAGATAACGGAGCATGTGTCATCTGGTGCATGGAGCTAAACAAGTCAGAGGGTAGCAGCAGAGTTCTGCCTGCACTTACATGAGCCCCGGGAAAACTGATCCGTAAACCTAAGGTGCCTCCAGGATCGCCGGTAGCTTGTGTAGTGTGGAAGCTCATTATATGCGGAGAGTTAATTGAATGCCCGTGGTTCCGGAAGTGAGTCAAATGGGTGTATGGTAGAGACTGAGGAGAGACTAATAGGTCCCTAGAGGTGGCGGCCATGATGGATAGGTCCGCATCACACTAATGAAACTGTCGGCTTGTTCCGATACAATAGTGTCCTTGTATGGATAACTGGATGTAAAGAGACTAGGGAGACTAGTCTAAGAGTATCACAAAGGAGACTGTATTACAAGATGAACTTAAAGGTTCCAAAAAATCGGACGGAAAATCGCGTCCTCATACCAGCACCAGGCATTTATGTACCTGGGGCAGCCATGATGGAACAGGTCCATGGCAATACTTTTGAGTGTGTAAGTCTGCTCAAATACTCTCATTTCTTGGTCTGGGTAAGTTATCAAGCGGGGGCTGGGTACAAGAAACAGATGGGGGCTGGTCTCGGTGTGTCATATGATGAGGCTGTGCGATGACCCAACTCAGAGTTGCCCGAAGGCGGAATGTGTGGGGGCTATGGTGGGGATGGTATGATGGGCCCCACCAGTGGATAGGCATTACTCAGGATTGTCATACTGCGAGTCGTAGTTAGTCACAAACACGCATAGTAAATGCATATCGTGATAAGCTGTCGGGAAACAGAGCATAGTAAATATCTACTGTGAATGTCTACGGTCAATCTAAGACTCGCTACTATAAAGTGGAGGCGTGTGACTGGAAAGAGGTCAAACCCTGGTCCCGTTGGGGGTCAATGTAGTGCATAGGGCGGATGGCAGGAAGTAGGATGCTCTGCCGGGTGTCATGGGAGGAGGGAGCTCCATGGGATGTCGTCGTTGAGACCGGTGACATTAGATCTGAGTCTGAAGACCCAACGTTGTTCAGTTTTGAACAGGGTAGCCGGTGTCCATAAAGGATTGTGATCAATCACGGTCCAGCTGAGGCTGTCAGGGGGGTGGTTGAGTTCCAGGAAGTGGGTCTGCAGCCTGGTCTGGGTTTTTTTGCACCGTATCGTGCTCTTGTGTTCCCCGATACGGGTTTTTACAGGTCTTGTGGTCATGCCTATGTATCGGAGTCCGCAGGGGCAGGTGAGTAGGTAAATGCAGTTTTTAGAATTGCAGTTCGTATGACGTTTCAACTGCCATGGTGTAGGTAGTCCCAGATCCAGCTCTTTCATCGGTTTAGTTTGGGGACAGGAGGTACATGAACCGCATGGGAAATGACCTACAACTGGAGGTAAAGACCAAAGGGTCTCTGGTAGTTTTACATTATTTCTAGCATGGGTATGTACTAGAATATCTCTCAGATTCTGGGTGCGTTTAAACGCAAACAGGGGAAGCGGACCAGGGTCAAAGGAGCCCGTTTTCAGTATTTTCCAATGTCTTTTCACTATCCTCTGGATATTGTTGGAAAGAGGGGTGAAGGAAGTAACGCACGTTAAGGCAGTACTCTCTGGTCTCGCTTGGGTTTCCAACAGGGCATCGCGATGATTATTCCTAGCCCTTTTCTGCGCTGTTTTAATAGTGCTGATAGGGTACTTCCTGGCAATCAAGTTCTTTTTATGGATGGCCGCTTGGGCTTCGAACTCAGTGAGGGTGTTACAGTTCCTTCTCAGTCGTAGGAACTGTCCCACAGGGAGGTTGTCCCTCAATGCTTTAGGATGGTGGCTCTGATAGAGTAGGAGACTATTCCTATCAGTGGGCTTTCTGTAATTTGTTGTTAGCAAACAGCCATTTATGAGGGATATGGAAAGGTCCAGGAAGGGAATGGTCTCATGTGATTGGGTGCCCGTGAATTTAAGGAAGGGGTTGATCGTATTCATCCAGGCGAAGAAAGCTGCACATTCATCTGCACTCCCCCTCCAAAAGATAAGGATGTCATCGATGTACCGGCGCCACAGAAGGATGTTATCTTGGAAGGGGTTGGATGGATTTTGGATTTTTTCTTCCTCCAACCTGGCCATATAGAGACAGGCCAGGCTCGGCGTAAATGTACTCCCCATACATGTGCCTTGTGTTTGGTGGTAGAGTTTGTTGTTGAACTCAAAGAAATTCTCTTTGAGTGCAAGTTGGGCACATTCACAAATGAAGGGTATAGGAGTAACAAATGGCCATGGATCCAGACTATGTAGAGCATCTTCCAGGACGGTCAAAGTGGTGTCCTGGGGTATGTTGGTATACAATGCTTCTACATCGAGGGTGACAAGAAGATCAATGGTGTCAGGGGATTCAAACTGTTGTATCAGATTGAGAACCTCCATGGTGTCTCTCAAGTAAGTAGGAGTTTTGGTAACGAGGGGTCGTAAGAAAAAATCACAAAATTTGCTCAGTGGCTCCAATAGGGAATTAATCCCTGAGACAATGGGGCGGCCTGGGGGAGGATTGATGCCTTTATGGATCTTCGGAAGGCAGTAGAAATACGGTGTCCGAGGATTAATTTGGTTCAGGAACACTGCTTCATCATGTGAAATCCAATCTTCTGCTTCAGCTTCAATGGTCAAGCTGTGTATTTTGGTCATAAGACGCTTCGTGGGGTCCACGTTGATAGGTTGATAATATCTGGTATCTGAGAGTTGACGTTCGCATTCTGCTTCGTAGATCCCTCTGTCAAGGATAACGATGGCACCACCCTTATCAGCAGGTTTAAGAATGATGGTCTGGTCATCTGTAAACTTGGTAAGGATGTGCCATTCCTCTTTGGAAAGGTTATCAAAATGGTGGTTAGGAGTTGCATCGGAGACATCTTTCAGGACCGCCTGTTCGAAGGTGAGAACTTCGTTGGGTGTCATGGCCGAGGTGGGGGTAAACTTTGATTTGATCTTCAGGCCAGTCCCTTCCGTTGGTGTTTCGGGTTTCCCTTCGAAGAATGCTTTAAGGCGGACCTTCCCGAAGAATTGGTGGAGTTCCTGATGGAGTCTGAAATCGTCTTCTTTGGGGGTGGGGACGAAACCGAGGCCTTTTTACCTTAGGAAATGAGTTAGCCAAAACATACCCACTAGAGCACTCAGATCGTCCTCTGCTGACCTGGCCTGCATCCCCAAAACCCGTCTGGTGCGCGGAGGGGGTAGGTCCTTTTATTTCTTGAGAGCCCACGCTTGGAACAAATTGCCCTCAGCTTTGAGAGCAGTAACAACTCTCCCGCTCTTCAAACAACTGTTGGAAACATGGCTTTTTAAGAACTAAGCCTCCTGGGAAGGCAGCCATATGTGAACTGTTAGCGCGCGGACACTCCAGTCAGAGTAGTTGCGTGCTATATAAATACCGGTCATTCATTCATTCATATTAACATAACATGATTGTATACCAGAAGTGTTGTACATGATTCGTGCAGAGCATAGGGAGACTAGAGTACATTAGCAAGAGTTGGGAGGATAATTAAGAGTGGTTGAGGACTTTGGTGAGGCTTACATGGTGACGGAGGAACATATAGGAGAGGGGAAAGATATAGGTGAGAGTGGGAACTCTTCTGGATGATTTTGCAACTTGGTGGTTAAGCAGTCTTGAGGTGTTGCTTTTATGAAATGGGGCTTCAGTTCTGTGAGGAAGTGGACAATAGGTGGAGCCTATTTGAGCTGCACTGCGATGGTATGATAGCTACTTGGAGCATAGTAGGAGAATGCCTGTCCACTTGTTTTCTCTATTCCCATTGTCTAAATTCCAGACATGTGATGCTGCTTTGTGTTGTATGTTGCTAGACGGGTCTTTAGCTTGTGTGCTGTCCGGGAAAGGTGGGGGCCAGGGTTGATTACCATGTAGACAGTGCATTAGGTTTAGAGTGTGATGCAGATGGGTGGAGAGAGACAGTGACCTTCTCTGGGGATGGGTGTAATGTTTTCATGCCTGGGTAGAATATAACAAAAGATGAGAAGCTAGAGCGATTTGTCGATCTCCCCAATAGACTATCATGAGTGGACCAATGACGTTCCCAAATCTTTTTTCTGCATTCTTACTTTATGGAGCTCTAGAGATAATGCATAGCATTACTCAAAATTCTTGCTCTGAGCTTGCAATGTAATATGAAACCCTGAATAAGAACAAACTTTTGAGAACTTGTAACCATCATAATATTTCAGCTACTATTTAGCAGTAATATCTCAAAGGTTTTCAGCAAAGAGAGGATGGGAGGTCATCCAAGTGGGTACATTGGTGATTGGAACTGCCAGGGCGATGTTGGGCACAGTTGTACTGTTAATATGCTGCTGGATTTTGCCAGTTTTGCCTTTGATAAAAATGCTCATTGCTCTTCACTTCCCCTTGAAGTATTTAAATGAGGCACCAATCAAATAGAGTATGTTTATGTTGGATACATCATGGAGGGTACTTTTGGTATAGCCCGTCTTTGCCATGGGAAAGCTCTCAGTGGGTGTCACACAGAGCCTTTTAAGTTGTCAGTCCTTTTTGCCTCAGTATGGACTGCAGTTCTGCTGTTATAGGGTAATTCCTGGCTGTACATTGGTGCCGAGGCAGTTTTCTTTTAAAACTGGATTACTAGCAAGCTGTTATCATCAGACAGAGGCATTGACATCCTTGAGCAGGTGCTTGATTGTGGTGTTGGGGTCACCAGTTGCCACTAGGGACATCAGACTGTTGTTAAGAATACCTGTCAGGAAGTGCTTGAACAATCTAATCATCATCTTTGATAGCTTTAACTCACTTCAGTGGAGGAGAGATGTGTGTAGCATGCAGCATAGTTAGTTTTCTTTACTTGTGTTATGTCGCATGTGAGGATGATCCCAGAGTTGTCCTCGAGGTCCAAGACGTTCCCGATGGAATGGGTAGGCCGCAGGATGAGATGATAATTATCTGCTTTGGCCAGTAGGAAAAGAAGTGAATCTTTCACGATCTCGGTGGATGCACAGACTGAAAGTTTGAAGTATCCAATGAAGAAGATCTGCATGTACCTAACTGAGACTGCAGTGATGAGGTCAGATTTTGGTCAACAAGGCTGGTTTGTCGTTAGGTTTATGACAGATGAGGTTGAACATGAAATTCTGCATCTAATCTGCTTATCAATGGTACCAGACATAGGGAACACAGTATGTTTAAAGCAGATATTAACGAAAAAAGAGGGTATGGAGAGACATAGCACTCCCTATTGGACCATCATGAGTGGATGAAGGAAGTTTTCAATTTCTATAGCTGTCATAGAGATATTAAATGGAGCTCCCCATAATTGCTGCTAGGTTCTTACAACATGAGATGATCAGTAGATGCCCAGAATGGAACACATATTTGAGAACTTTAAACATCAAAATATGTGAATTACGAAATTTTAGGAAATATGTACTTATATAGTAATGAACAATGCTTTGTACCTTAACAGTCCAAGGAATCATTTTGTATGTTGCAGGTAGGGATACCTTTTGAGGATCAGCAAAATCAGTGCAAAGATAGTGAATAGATATGGCCCTTCTTTGTATAAAATGGAAGCCTTCAAATGCTACAGTTGAACAAGGTGCAAGTCTAGTATCAAACACATGCAGTATATTTGTCCTTATACTGAACTAGTCCCTCAAAAAAGTTCTTCCTCCAGGAAGTACAATAAATAGCAGTTTTGTCTATTCACAATTTATTGAAGTGATATTGATCCTTTAAAAAAATCTGGGGTGAATTCCATGAGAAGGATGGGTAGATACAGAAGGATTGCAGGTTGGGAATGGAATCTGTGGGTTTGAATCATAACATTTCTCTTGGAGACCCTTTTCAGGTTAGTAGACTTCAAAAGATCAGAATACTTATGATATTACAATGGACGTGGTCATCATTTGCACCATCAGTGAGTGAAGTTCTCTTTGTATTAAAGCTGCACAGGAGTTTAGTTGGTTTTGTATTAATAGTGCTGCCTTGTCTCAGGTACTTCCAGGTCCCAGCAGGCCCATTTCTGGTCCTCTCCGCAAGAGCCATTGATGATAGATGACAAGGCACCAGGACCATCCACCATCTCCTTGGAAGACCCTGCCTTAATGCTTGTTCCAACTTCATTTCAATCCTCATCAGGAGTCAGCAAGTACAAGGACTTTATCAGATGTCTTCCGGTCCATCTTTCCAAAAGCATCTTGGGTGAGTTATCTTTGACAGTGCCTAGTAGGGGAACTATTGCTTCACAGACCACTTATCTATCAGTTGTATTTCTGTCTCCTCAAGCTGATCCTCTTCCTCCTCAGAAAACCAACTGCTATTTCTATTCCCCTCTCAAGGGATCAATGAGAACTCCCCTTCTTTAATCTTTTACCAGGAAAAGTAAAACTAAGGCGCGATGCCTATTTCATGGACCTGTTCAAATCTCTTATGGTGGTGCTATGAACATCTTTACATTTCTTTAATTTATAATAGTTGTACAGGAATAAAGTGTCTGCACTTTTCCTTCTTCTGAGGGACATCATTTTCATCACTTCAACTAGAAAAAAGGGAGTGCTTAAGAGCACTGTTAATTGCCAATTGAACTAAAATTCTACTGTGTTGATAAGCCACTTTCGTTTTCTTATTAAGGACTCTTGGATGTGAAATCTCTTCTGAATTGCTTCAAAGTGAGTCTCCACTGGCGGTACCTGGCAGAAGAGGTCAGGAGGGACAAGGTGGTCCAAAGTTTGGTCCAGGATGAAGCCATGATCCTGCAGGTACCTGCGATAAGGGTCATGATTGATACTTATGGGGACATTGCTCTTCTTCCCCTGTAAGCTGGGGGACGTGACTCCACAGGAAATTTACAGAGAACAGCTATGTGTTTATAGATTTAAACAAATGCACATTATGATCAACTTGACCTATCTACCAAAAAGTATGATTCACGTTTCACATAACTGCAACATTCTGGGGTAGAGAAACGCCTAACATATCCCACTTGCCATCCCATTGACTACATTAATCGCACCACCTTTGCTGGCAATTTTATCTTACTGAATTTGTAGAGATTGCAGATTGTACTACCCCATTCTAAATACACCTAGGAAAAACTTTGAGCGCCCACATACCTAAGGCAATAGTTTCATCTTTTGTTCTGAAAGTACAGTGGTATCAGCCTTTATTCATGCTAGGACTATCCTATTGTTACATCTAATAATATTTTGAACCCAAAGAGGTGCGCTAAACTATCCGCGAATAAAACCTATGCATTTTCTATGTCTTGGATAAGACTTCATTTCTTGATATTCTCCAGCATTGTTATGTGTAATGTGGCGATGTCAAATATTTGTCTTCCCATGATTCCAGTGGGGTCTGTGTTATTAATCCGCGCTAGCAAAAAAAAACGTCAAGATCCTAATGTATTTTTCAGAAACCTTTGTGCAGTTAAACATGCCCAGGTCTAAGCTATCTAAAACGCTTTTTCTATCAGAAACCAGATTAAGTCACACCTGTTGTTGGGGAGCTTACTTTGGATACATTGATACCATGCAAAACCTAATGATCCTTTGGTCTGGCGCCTTCTACTGCCCCTTAGCTTAAGCTAATACGCATTGTAAATGAGGCGCCTTGTTTGCCATTCGTAGGTCTTGTCTCCTAACAGATTTTAGCTGTTGTTGTGGAGAAACTATTGTGGAGCATACCAGTACTTTCAGTGGGCTTTGGCTCAGCCCATTGTTTTGGATTGATCGACTTTTTTGTCCATGCCATTTGCTTACTTCTTATTCAATGACTTTCCTTTCTCTAATTTTGTTTATACCTCATCTGGAGTGCAGCTTATTTATAGTTGCATGCGTTGTAAGCTCCGCCTTATATTGAGGTAATAACTTTTTTCTTTGAGAACTCCAAATGAATGCATATATTTTCTTCTACTGTCGAGCGTGTGCTGCTTCCCCACTCAAACCCACCACAGTGACCCAATACCACCAGCTTGTTTGTTGCTCCCTCACTCTTCCCCATTCAGCTCGGTTTTGCCTTCTTTTTTTATTTTACACCCCTCAGTAGCTCCCACCCCCTCCACCCACAATGACTGCTCCCATCATTCGTCAGCGCTTACATCATACCATGGCCCCCTATCCCCAGCTGCTCCACTCTTTCTCCCTATCTAGATCTATTTAAAACAAATATATATTTCTTTCTTTTTGGGAGGGATTGGTAGCTGCAACTTTAAAGGCTTTTTGGAGCACTTTTTATATATTTTTTTAATTTACTGCTCCAAAATTGGCGACCTCTGTCTTGTTAAAGTAAATTAAAACAAAATGGCCCCTGCATCATGAGGTACGCATGCATATGCATTGTCACGCATGCACAAACACATGTGATGAAGCTAAGTTGCAGTAGTCTCCTGCCACATACATGTTACATGCGTTTTGATGAATGCACATGTATCCATCAAATCTTTTTTTTACGGCTTTTTATTGATACTGAACATTATCAGTTAAAAGAGTTGGCAAAGCCAATAGGTCTGCTTAGAATCCAAAAGGGGAGACCTATTTGTTTTACCAATGATTTTTATAATTTGAATTAAGCCTATTAGGAAGAGGATTCTTTTCAAGACCTTGCTATTTATCCACGCTGTGCATCTGTCTGGCGCAGGGTACCTGAGAGCAACAATGTGTTTTTTGCTCCCTCCAGGTGTCTGCGCTCAGCCAACAATTTTCTGGCCAAAATCCTTCGGATTCGCAAATCCAGAGCAGAGGGTAGGTCCTTTTTAGGTCTCACCTGGCGTTGCAGTGCAAAGCGTTAATCGCTGGGCGAGAGATTTTGTAGGAGAGTAGATTTGAGAAGGAGACTTGAAGACCCGCCCCTCATTTTCATTGGCTGGCGTCAATGCTAAATGGTGGCCTGCCATTGGAAATGAGGGTTTTGTGCTGATGCCCTTACGCCTCCGATCGGACTGGGTCACCTGCTATGCTGCTGTCGCAAAGCACTTTCTTATCTTTATGGGGCCATGTGTTTCTAGTTAGAAACACTTGGCCCCATAAAGAGAAGAGATTGATGCTTGTTTTTGGTGTGCCCGGGCCGATTTTTGATCCCAATCCAACCCTGCTGAAGCCCGAAGGGACTCCTGAGGTGATTAGTTCACGGACGGGTGTTGTGTAATAATTAGTACAATTGAGGGGGCGGATCAGGATAGGGACAGGCTTATCTATAGAATGAGTCAGCTCCGTGTGACACTGCTTCTGTCTGCATACAGCGAGAAAGGGCCATGTCGCGCAGAGTTGACTTACTCAATAGCTAAGCCTGTGGCTATCCTGACCCGCCCCCTCAATAGTAGTGTCTGTAAATATGCAGATGCTGGTTTGTTTTACGTGCTCCAAGCATTTTCTTTTGAAATTGCTGGGTTTTGTTTAGCTTTCGGCCAAAACGCTCACAGCTGTTGGTCGTTTTGGTTTATTAATGACAACTGCACTCCAACGTAGAGGCGGGATCGAGAGGGACGGCTGGTGTCCACAGGCGAGATGTGCTTCGCCCTGCCACCCTGGCGGACTAAAAGAAATGCCTGATGGAACACTGAGCAGCTAGCAATAAATTGTGCTGGCTGCTCGTGCTTGGTGAACAAACATGTACAAATTGGGGGTTTTCTTAAAGGAGCTGGAGGAGGATGGCCCTTGCTCTGCGCATGCTTTTTTGGCTGGGCGAAGATTTCTTCGACCAGAAGCCAAAAAGAAGGGCAGTGACGACACACTGGTGGGTGCAGCCTATGTTTCACTGCCAGAATAGCATTTTGATTTTGGGCGTTAATCGCTGGGCCCAGGGAGGAGTTGGAGGCCCTCCATTTATTTCAATGGCCGGGGGCGGGGCAGTCCGACTTAGGGATGTAGAAGTGGGGGTGTGGCAGTGGCCTTTGCCTCTTCAAAGAGACCCAGCAACAGTTGCTTGTTTTACAAGTGATTGGTTTGCTGGGATATGGGGGAGGAGTCCAAAGGCTAAATCCTGTATTTTCCAGTTTTGGCTTCATGGCGTGTGCGTGCTATCCTTGCTATTGCCACGCTGTCTGCACTGCAGTCCTGGTCACGATGAGGAGCCCGGCTTGAGAACGTTGAGGTGACAAAGGTAAACGAAAGCGACCGACCCCCACAACAACCTCCTAATTATAGGTGCACTGTTTTAGTGTTTTTGTCACCTACGATAATTACTGACGCATGGGGGTTACTTTGATTCCATGCCGTGACAGTAGTTTGGGGGTGGCTTAGAGGCCCTGCCCTGGTGGAGTACGTTGTTGTTGGTTTGGTTTGAACAGTCGTTTGAGGCCTGCCTGCTGCCGTGCTGTGGCGGTAGTTAGGAGCACCTGGGATAAAAGTCTCTAAAATTCTGCTTCAAGTTGTCCAAGGACTTCGTGTCTAATATGTGTGAGGGTGACTGTGACGCAACCCCTTGCTCAAGCTTGATGTGACATGATACCAGTGCTCCTCTGGGTATCATTCCCCCCCTCAACAGTATAAAGCGGCATAAAAAATGCAAATAAAAGAGAAGTGCACGGCAGACTCACTCAAGCGCTATAGAGAGGTTGTAAAATACAGTGTGTCTCCAGCCCAGTGGGTAGAGGTTGGCGTCACAGGCCTCGCAGTCCTCCCTCCAACAATGAGGCCCCATTATTTCCTCTTCACCTATCAGAGTATCGGCTGTCACGGGGACCAACTCTACATAGCACTGTCCGGAATTGCTCTCAGCAGGTTTCCAAGCGCTACTCTGCTAGTTTCTCTTGAAAAATGAGGCTGGTTAAATATTTGCCATTTACGACATCGTTGTTTGAAAACGCGCATTTGTACCAGGCCGCCTGTGGCGAGCCGAATGCAGAAGAGGATCAACACGTGGTTTGAAGCCCACTTGCGTCTACACTTTGAGCAGTCTAACCTAAAAAAACAAATGACATATTTACATCGTAAAAGAGGGACATCACGTTCTGTCTAGTTTAAACAAATTAACGCTGTCCTTTGGTATTTTTTATTATATCACTAATCGCAATAGTTAACTTCATGTCTTATGTGAATGTGATTAAATTTTCCAGTTTCGATGAAAGTTTTATGTATTATCGGTTCAGTTGAGATGAGGCAGAACTACAACTCTTAGGCTGCAGTGCGTTGTTTAAATGAATGTCTTGATGCCCTTGTCAACATCTGGTCATTGCTTTCATTTACCCCAGTTAGAATATTATAAAAGCAAACATGAACATGCTTAGCAAGCAGGGTAAAATCTTCGATCCTCATGCATGATCCACAAACAATTTATTGTATATTATTATTCTTGCATTTATATAGTGCTTGCTACTCATGACATGGCATTGAAGCGCTTTCCACCGAGCAGTCTACCAAAAATGAATGTCTCCTTAACTGGTGCTCAAGCACCGGTGTTGATGATTAAGTGCCGGTGCTCAGAATCGGAAACCACCGGCTCAAACTAAGCACTGCTTATAAGGTCCAAAAGGCGAGACTGATTGCATTGCAAATGCTTGTTATTTTTGGGACACTCTCTCTGAAATAAACTCCCTTTGGAGTTAAATGCATCTCATTCAGTCCCCAGTTCCGGAAGAAGTTGAAAACATGGCTTTTTCTGCATGATTGATGTGGCTTCTCCCAGTTTCTTCCCACTGGTAGTGCCGAGCGCCAGGACGCTCCTCAGAGTAGCAGTGCACTTTAGAAATGCCTTTTACATTATAATACATATATATGTACATATGTGACCCCTGAGGTGCATTCCTGGGTCAGTGGATCCACTTTGGAAAGTACTCTGATATATATATATATACATATATACACATAAACAAGTTCTTATGTGATCTAAAACTCCACTTTGTAAAGGACCTTAAAAAGGCCTTCATGGTACTTACCAGTGTGGTCAAATCTGCATGGTAAATGTACCACGTGGCAAAGGCTGCTTGGTGAAGGTTACCTACCATAGGTCGGTGATGAAGTTGAAGTTTGGGTAGGGGTGCAGGCTCATCACAATCCAAGTTGGCCTTCAGATGGAGTGAAGTCTGACCAGTACTGAGGGAGACTGGGAAAACATCTTGGATGAGTAACGACATTGAGGACTTGACCTCTAGGCAGTCGTTTGGAGGTATGGGGGTGTATAAGATCATTCGTACTGTTGAAGACAGATAGCATGGTTTCAATGTCAGGGTCTGCTCTGGATAACATTTCCAGGGAGATCAGTTTCACGTAGCGATAGATGTCCTTGAATAAACTGATCAGTTTCTTCAATAGTGCTTTGTGGGAGGGTGCAGAGCGTATATGCTTGAATGCTATACTGCATTGTCAGTCCAATCAACGTTTCCGTGGCAGGAATGCTTTCTGCTGCTGGAGCAGGAAAATTCAAGTTGTAACCTTTTGTGCGTATTGACTGCACGACAAGCAGATTGATGTTGGTGGTGTCCAATTGGTCTAGGAAGGTATGCATTTGGTTGAAATGTCACCTGGGTAATTGAAACCTCAGCAGAATGTTTTTGTGGTTGGTAAAGACCACTGAAATGATGTCGTACACCTGAGGGACGATTTATGGGTTGGGTTCAATCTTTTTGCAACGTGATGTGTTGAATGGAGTGTTTTCTGAAGTTGTGTGAGTTGTTGATAGTGGATGCAGTGTAATTTTACACTGCACTTATATGAGATGGTGGAGAAGATGTCTGGTGATATGAATATGATGTTTATTTATGTCTTTATTTCGATTAACAAAGAATCATAAAAGACAACGTGCTTCAATAAACATGTAGCTTAGCACAGTGCCACAATGACCGCTGTATACAAAAACAGTAAAACCGTTCAATAAACTGAAACTAAACTGAATATGATGCACATGATGTCATATGAGTGGTTGGATCATGGCATGCAATGTGTTGTAGTTCTGGCCCTTGAACCCTTTCCAGACCCTAACAAACCCAAAAAGGAGATTAACTGTTTATCTTTTGCCCCGGATGCTTGGGCAATGGATGCTCAGTGTCAGGGGATGATAGGAGGTTGGAGTGGTTACTTCATTGGCTGGCCGCCGTGCACATGGCCCCGTAACCTCTACCGTGCTGGCTGCAGGTGCCAGACTGGTGCTAGGGCGCAGTATCCCTCATATGAGTAGGCTTTGGAAACAGGAAGGATAAGTTATCCCCTCCTTAGTCGCTTGTGGGCTGAAGGTCATATGACCTGCATACAGGTGCCACTTTTGCGTTGGAGTGGGTGCCGTGTCCTCTCCTTTTGAACAAGTTTCATGGAGCTGTTAGCATCAACCAGCTCTCGGTTGTTCTTTTGCTCTGCTGCTTTCGCCATTCATCTCTAATTTCCATGAAGACTGCATCTTGAACGTGCTAAGTTATACAGCTTCTTTCCCAATGTTCTGTTACCCATCTCCCTATTGTGCCCTCACTCTGTTTTATGTCACTAATGTAATTTTTTGCAGCCTTGTCGTTTTTTGGGGGATAGCAGTTTACTATTTCATTTGGACGCGTCTTCCCAGAATTGCAAACCTTATACGCATTTGTTTTAATAAATGCATTTTCCTGACGACCTCCTGTAGAGATCCTTTTAACTCTTAGAAAGACGATCTTTTGCTAGTACTACAGCTAACATATCCTCGGGTGTCAGGTTTCTTTTTCCAATGGTTTATTTCAATAGCACAGTTTAATGCACCAACATGGCTCCTACTCTTTCGAGGTGCCCATCACCTTTTTGATGTTCACTAATTCCCCATCTTTTCAAACGATGTATGAGGTGCACCCTTCTGGGCTCCAGTATGTTGCTGCTCATTTCTGCACCTGATTCTGGTGTAAGGTTTTCCGAAAGTCTCAATTAACGATTCTTTGCTGCCTCAACAACAACATTCAGCCAACTCGTTATCCATCTGCCTTCTCTATGCAGACGACCTGTAAATAGCACTAATGCATAAAGTGATCCAAAGCCCTTTCTCTAAAGTGCCATTCCATTTATGCACAAAGCATTACATATCCTTTGGCCCACGCTGTCCATTAATAGTGAAATAAATCAGAATAGCACTATATGTCCCACCCCTGCTTCCCATTTTGCTAAGTCTGCATAACAGAAACAACACCCGGAGCATTTTCGGCCATCACCTCCTGCCGACCTTGGATTTTCTGCCTTTATTTGCATTTGTACTGGTGACTTTTCATTATTCTACTATTTGTACTTAGGTCCTTCTACCCCAACGTGACTCTCTGTTTGCAGTTTCTGGTCCTCAGCCCCAAAATGATAATTCAACAATAATAATTATGAAAAAGTTATAAATATGCAAGCTTCGGTTGTGGTATGGGAAATCGCATTGATGCTTATGTATTTCTAATTGAGTCGGGTGGTAAAGCAGGATTTAGAACCTGGGTGTCCTGATTCCGCAGTCAGCCATGTATCCACCAGACCACCTCTCAACAATAATGCACAGTTATAAAGCAAAACAAAAGGTATCCTGCATAGACCATGCAGTAAAGTATTTTAAATATTTTTAACTTGCTGGGGGAAATAAACAACTGTTACTTAAATGGTGGTGCACATATTCACTCTAGACAAATAAATATAGGCTCTGACGGGTAACTTTGTGAGGGGGCCCATTGGAGTGAGTGCAATCGACCAAAGTGTTCCTGGATTATTTTTTTAGTACAGTAATCGGTACCCTGTGGTAAGAGCGGATAGTTAGAACTTCACTCAGTATTCAGCAGTCAGACTGAGGGGATGCTGAGGTTAATCGGGTGGTAAAGCATCACTCAGATAAGTGACAACCTAGGGGGAACCCTTGTGGCTGCCAATTCACCACCACCGCCCGTGTTGCTGCCCAAGCAGGGAGGAGGACTGCTAGGACCGGCTTACATCGCGGCAGGAGCCACATCATCAGCCCGCGCTAGCCGGCGCTTTAAATCCCTGCCTCGCCTCCCGCAGCGCAGGATGTGAGCGGGCGAACCCCGGGCCAAGGGCGGGCCCGTCCTGCGCCCGTCATCGACAGGATGAGGCAGGGTAGGGCCTCCCCCCGTTCGCTGGCTACAGGACTGATGCACAAAGGTACTGTTGGTTTGGCATAGACCTGTTTCATCCATATCACCGTTAACTGGCGATTCCTGACCAACTAATGTATTGGATGGAAATTTCAAATAGCAGGCCATCTTGTTGATCTTACTTTGGGCTTCTATTTTGTAGCACTAGGGTGCTTGTCATTCTGGGTGGAATTGTGAACTTATTCATGAAATAATTGTCATACTTTCCTTATTGCTTACTATATAATCGCCTGTTTGTTAAGCATGGGAAAAAGGAAGGCTGTTGAAGCTCCGGGAGGGGAACTACCGGGGAAGGGAAAAAAGCCCAAAAAAGGAATCAAAAATTCTATATCTAAAAAGAATAATGGTGTCATGGATCATATAGACAACTTGATAAAAGATTGTGAAGGGATTTTAATAACTCCACTGGACGCAGCTAACAGTGCTAGTAGCTTTCAACATATTCTCCCCAAAACCCAATCTATGTCCTCAGGTTCCATATCTATCCCGGCCATGTTTAAAAAATCAGTGGACAAGGGTACGTTAGCGTCTGCTGTAGCGGGGAATGTACTAGGAGAGACGACAGTTCAACCTTCTGGCGAGCAAACAGCAAATGCAAGTGATTTGGAGTGCATTGTAGAATGCAGCAATAGATTTACTCCCTTAATGAACCTAGTTGTGAAAAGTGTGTTGGCTAAATCGCAAGAAGATATAGGCCCTGAGGGTGATTCACACAAAACAACATCTTCACATATTTGTAATTGTTCATGCATGAGGGAGATTCGACCGGAGCAAGCAAGTTCGACACTACAGCCTAGTGTACTTATAGAACTTGTCAATGTCCTGAAGGCCCTGATTGAAAAGGTAACTGATACGGTCCAAATGACCGATATTGGTAATTATTCAAATGTCGCTAGACCATGTACATCTGGGGGAACCATGGGGGATGCTTTAGGTATGGAAAGCAAGGGTAGGTCTCAGGATGGGGTAGAAATTGCATCGATTGTCCCCCACCCAATTTTAAATGAGACACCACTGATTATTAAAGGGACCTTGTATCCTCACGCCCAACTATCTCGTGATAGTCATTTTACTTCCCGGCAAGGAAATAAGGGTTATGGAGAACAAGCCAATATAAGATCGATGTATCCTCGAAGTTATTCAGGCCCCACTATGTATAGGTCGAATCAACCACAAGGAAGATTTTCGCCCTATAGTACGAAAAACCAAATATACCTGATAAATGTACTTAAAAAAAACCCTAGTTTACTCAGGGAAGATGAACAATCCCTGATTAACAAAAGCACCCAGTGGCTTCGGTATGTGAGGAACTGTAGGTCATTAATAAGGGAAGATATACTAGCTGCTCAATGAATTGAGAGAACTGACCATAGCACAGACTATGTATGCCTAACCCTAAATTCAGCTGAATTAGTGGACAACCTAGTGGCATTCGACTTAAGAACATCACATTTGACTTCATCTATTATTAGGATAAAATACAATGCCCCAGCAAAGTCCCTGAATCAGAAAGGTGATATCTTACTGGAATCCCACAATGAAAGTTCCCCTTTGGAAAAAGTACATTGATGTCCAAAGCAAACCCTTCCTCCGACACAGCAAACTACTGAAATTAATATAGATGGTACAACCATTAGTCCCGCTCCGAATGATTTTAACTTTATCAAAAAGCATCTGTGGAAGGAGTGGTTAGGTTTGTCGAATATGGAATAACCGATCTCATCTCTCCTCTGACTACTTGTGATCTGGATGGGTTGTCAGGGGTACAAGGAATTTATGCACAGGTGGCCCCCTGCAACATCATGCCAGATCATGCCAAGCCAGGACTAGATTTTGCCTCCTGGAACATAGCAGGGTTACACTCAAAGACAGCCTCATCTGACTGGTCGGTTTTTATAGAAAATTGTGACATATGGGCCTTCCAGGAGACTTGGTCTCTTGAAAGTATATTTCGTCCGGGGTATTTGAATTTTTCAAAACCGGCTGTTGGAGGCAGAAAAGGTAGACCGTCTGGAGGGTTAACAATCTGGGTGAGGCAAAATGCCAGGTGTAGGGTTGAGGAATCATCGATTAATAGTTTCGATATATACAGGGTATTCAGTTAAGCTCTGATTATCAACCAAATGTGTTAGTGATAAATGTATACGCCAGAGGTACGTACGGTGGGAGGTATAATGTCGGAAACTGTTTCCTTACTCGATACCTTTGTGGGTGACAATAGAGGTAAATGCAGTATAGTAATTGCTGGTGATTTCAACTGCTGTTTTGAGCCATTGGATTCAGAAGATGGTTATCTTGGCGAAGAAGAAGACTCACAGTGGAGCATACCTGCTTTGACCCTCGACCCAATAAGGAAATGGACAGCGGCAGCCCTCCAATTAAAAAGTCTGTGTTTGGAGAGGGGTTTAAGAGCAGTGAATGGGATGTCAAACTCTGACAGTAAGGGCTCCTACACGTATTGCAGTGGTTTAAAAAGGAACCGAATAGACTACTTCCTTATTAACCTGGAGTTGTGGCCTCTACTCATTGATATGGTAGTCCGTGAGAGATGAGAGAGTGACCATAACCCCCGATGTTATCTTTACGGTTTCAAGATTCATATACATTGGCACACCCGATGGAACATGTTACTGCGGATGTTGTTCTCACAAAAGATATGAGAAGAGTAAAATGGCCAATGTTAATTGATAACAGCACTATACTGGAGCTGATGAAAAATGAGGTTGAGAACTCATTAACTGTCCTCGCAAACTTAGAGTCTCAGGAAGATATTAACCAAAACATTCAACAGGTGCATGACAAATTGTTTGCTAACTTAAAATCTTTTTTATTAAACCATGCAAACCTAAGAGATATGTCGCCTCCAAGTCTGCCAAATGGTACAATAAGGCTTGTAGAGTAGCTCACAAAAATCTGTCTAAAGCCATTAAATCGAAAATCCAGTCAGATATAAAGAGTGCTAGGATTTTTTATAAAGCGATTCAGCTCAAAGCAAAAAAAGAGGCCGACGAACAGTGATGGTGTGATCTTCTGCAAGCAAGTAAGGAAAAGAGTATGCAGAAGTTTTGGGAGATTGTAAAATGGGGCAGTGGTGAAGTTAGTAAAATACCTCATAATCGTGTAGCCCCGAACAGTGGGTGCTTCATTTCCAGGCCCAATTTAACTCTACAAGTGTCACCCTAGATCAACCTCTAATAGATAAGTCTGATTTTGTTGTGGTTTTTAACCCCTTGCATGCTCCTGACGGAACCACTCCTTCATGAGCCACGGGCGCCGTGTGCTCATGACGGAGTGGTTCCGTCATGCTGCGGCCGTTGGCGGCCGCTCCGCCCACGCGGCGCTGTTTCCCCACCTGTGCGGGCGATCAGCGCAAGTGGGTGAAGTCATGACGGAACCACGCCGTCATGAGCACAGCTCGCCCGTGACTCATGACGGCGTGGTTCCGTCATGAGCATGGCGGCGCCGCGCTCACCCCAAACCCCCCCAGCACTGCGGCGGAATTCGCGCCGCAGCGAAGGGGTTAACAGGGCAGAGGTGGAAATGGCATTAAAAACTGTACCTAAAGGAAGAGCCCCAGGCCCGGACCGGATTTGTTTTTACATGACAAGGAAAATTGGCATTCTTACACTTGTAAATGCAATTGCTAGTGGTGCTCCAATTCCCGAGTCATGGTGTGGCGCAGAAATACTCACAATTCACAAAAAAGGAGACCGCACCAACCCTAGTAATTACAGGCCTATAGGCCTGATTGACTCGATACAAAAAATTATGGCCAGGCTAGTGTTGAGCCGTATTCATACCTGGATCAATGATAATGATATAATGTCTCCCTTACAGGCTAGTTTTCGTCCACACGTCAGCACAATAGATCAAGTGTTTAGGTTTATAATAATTTACTGGCGTGTGGCAATTATTGCAGGTGGTACGATCTATGATGCCTTTATAGTTCTTAAATCTGCTTTTGATTTAGTTCCATGGAATAAGCTATGGGGGGCCTTGAAAGATCTGGGCATGCCTCCAGAATTGTTATCTCTGGTGGTTAAGTTACATGAGTCATATTTTGCTCAAGTACGGTGGGGGTCCCAGGGTAATGTTACCGAAAGATTTTTAGTACCTAATCCGCCAAGGATGTGTTCTGGCTCCAACCCTATTTAGTTTATTTATAAACAGGGTTGTTAACTATTTTGCCTCTTTTTCAACAGATGCTCCCTCTCTTGCAGGCATGAAGGTCCCTCTGCTTATGTTTGCAGATGACACCCTGATTATATCCAAAACACAGAAAGGCTTGCAGCGGGCACTAAATCGATTTGAGGAATTTTGTGCAGACCATGAGCTGCTGATAAATGTGGATAAAACAAAATTTATGGTTCTGCACAAGCATAAATCAATTAGAGGGAATGTGTATCTGAATAACACAAAGTTAGAACAAACAGATGTTTTTACATATCTTGGGGTAACTTTGGGTAGGAAACTGAATTGGCAACCCCAAATTGACTTAATGGCCCTCAAGCATGCTCAACTCGCTGGTGTGCTGGGGAAAGAATATAGGTTATCTCAGACCAAGCCGGTAGGACCAGCTCTCCAGACTTACAACACTAAGGTTAGGGCCTCAGTTCTATATGGCGCAGAGTTGTGGGGTTTTGACAATGTGACTTCTCTAACTGTGGCCCAGAACAAATTTGTGAGAGCTCTTGCTGTTCTTCCTCAATCTACACTCCTGAAACCCCTTTATTTAGATTTAGGGTGTTATATGTGTGAGGAGGCAGCATGATATAGACCGGCAGCTTTCTGGAGAAGGCTTTGGTCCACCCCGGAGCTGGTTGTTTATGCTAATGCACTAAAAGATGTCTTTAAAGCCGATGTATCTTGTAAAATCCTTTGGTTACAAAAAGTTAAAAGTGTACTACAAGATATGGTGTTAAGTCACTTATGGGAGGATCCTGTTGGCAACTCCTTTCCTACCAAGACGGTTTTCAAAGAAACATACTGGAATATGGTGAGAGTAAAATCAGTGTCTCACTATATGAACTCTTCCCTGACCAGGTTATTTTTGGAGCACAAATGTGTGGCCCGATATGAGGATTACTGGGATTTTATATCCAAACCGGGTGATAAAAAACTTTATTTCCTGTTCCGGGTAGGTACTCTCCTGGTCAAAGCCTTTACTCAAAAATGGCAGAGTGTATCGGGCAATACATGTGTTTTTTGTCCTGTGCAGGTTGAGACAATTCCCCATATATTTTTTGTTTGTCCGGCGTACAAATCTCCCAGAGCCAAATGGATCAAAGCTCTTTACTCTAATATGGGTACTCGATCCTGTGCCACGGCCTTCCGAATACTAATATCAAACACAGATGAGTATATTGTGATTGCCGTAGCAACATTTTTGAGATGGGTGTGGAGTATAAGGGCAAATAAGATGAAGACTAATGAACAAATGCTAGCACCTTAGGCCCAAGCTGTACCGTTTTTTAATACCCTGTGAAATTTGGCCTTATAAATTGTACTCTAGCTCATGGATCCACGGGTCAAGGGGGCAAGTAAATAACCAATAGTTATGAGCCGCGCCCTTGAGCATTTTATCCTTGTTTTAACCTATTGTTTTTAGTAAATAGTCTTATAATGGAATGGAATTTATTGAAATATCTTATTGATATGCTTTTTTAAAATCAATAGTGATTTTATAGTGTGTATTATTGATATAATTAATTTAAACAAAAAATGTTATTTTTGTATTTAACTGTTGTGTCTTTTATGATCATAATGATCGCAATAAAGACGTTTGACTGACAACCTAGGCCCCGAGTCACAAAAGGAATCCGAGACAAAATCCTAACTTTACGACTTTCGGTATTCACAAAGGGCATTTAGGAGTACTAAAGTTAGGATTCCTAACTTTAGTACTCCTAAATGCATTTTGTGAATACCGAAAGTCGTAAAGTTAGGATTTTGTCTCAGATTACTTTTGTGAATCGGGCCCATAGTTTGTTGTGGGCACTAAATGTAATGACAGCCATGAAGCTTAACCCTATCCTAGACGTGAGTGACAGCTAGAGAGTAAACCATTATTAACTCAGGTCTAATAAGGGGCACGTGCTTATTTGAAAGTTACTTTCTGCAGAAGCCAGTCCACCTCTGTTAGATGTGCAAAGGCTGCTCCTAGTTCGCATAATGCACTGACCATACCACAAAGCTCTTGACATCGGTTGTATTTTTTTTTTGCAGGGCACATCCCCGAAGGGAGTGAGCGCCTGCTATGCCAAAGTCCGCGAAGTTCCGGTGCCAATATTGGACGAGGATGGAGATACAATTCAGAAAATAGAAAATCTGTCTCTGGCCAGACTAAAGGTAAGGAATTGCACACCCCGAATCCAGAACGTGGTCAATGTTCCGGTTTAAATAGCTGCTAAACAAGAAAGTCTCGTGGTCAGTTGTCTAAGAGGCTCATTCAGAGGTGCTGGAGGGTGTAATGTTTTATTGGACCATATAACGTGCACAATTGTTACACCGCATGTTGTTTGAAAACCTCAGAGAGCATCTTGAAGGTGCTGAATAAGATATGACATTTTATTTGGCATTCTGTCAGAGATTTTGAAGAACTGATCTCTGAGTGGAATCAGCAGCAAATATGCTGCATAATAGAACTTCAGCCAGCTGAACTGCTTGCGGTATCCGAACGCTTCATGTGAAGTACATGCATGTACAGTTCTGGCATGGTAAACAAGGATGTTTATGCACTGAGGGTTCTAAGGGACGCCATACACAAAGAGAGCAAAGCTTTTGACAGATGAGCCCTTATGCAGGTTTCTTCATTCATTCACCTTAGAATATGGGGATTGGAGGCTCAGACCATCAGCACAATGTCGGAGACCCCTACTTTTGACGTCAAAGCCTGCCAGACAGCACAGCGGTCTGCTTTGCTTACAGACAACTTGGGGACATTCAGACAGCTTCTCTAGGAATTGATTCCGCCCATTGCTGACCATTGGCTTTGTAACTCACGTTTGCTTGATTTCTATTTGCTAGCTTCATTTGTTTTAGGCTGCCCAGCTTGAGTTTGTCCCTTCCTTTGCCCAAACCTTCTTTTCTTTATCCTTCCGAGATCTCACTTTCTGTAAACAGGTTTTTAAATCTTGTTGTTATCTTGTCATATTTGCTGTGCATTCAAAGACAGAGAGGCCAAATGTCAGGCTCTGTCTTCCAGGGAGATGGGGGTTTACTTTTCTTTCTCTGATTTCAAAGTGAGAGGATTTATGTGACAATCATGCTGGTTACTGGGGTGTGCTTGAGGAAGTCTGTGAAATGCTTCTTTTTCTTCCCAGCGCACAACAAAATTGAAATCTCTGTAGATGAACTGTGCTGATATTTCAGAATATAGCACAATTAGGAGAGCACGTTTTGGGGTAATTCTGAAGTGTGGTAGAAACAAATATTTTAATAGGTTCAAAACAAATCAATACTCTAGGTGATGACATTTCCACACATTATCGTTTGCGCACGGTTTACTTTAATCAGTAAAATTGTATTTCCGTGCAAATGTAATGGTCAATTCAATTGAAAATGTGTTGTCGGTAATGGCAGTGCGCTACCACACCAAGCATACTCCACTTTATCCCACTCCACTCTACTCTGCACCACTGCACACCACTGCACTCTACTCTGCATCACCTCACTCTATGCCACTTCACTCTACGCCTCTCTACTCTATACCACTTTACTCTTTGCCAATGCCCTGTACCCCACTCTTCTCCACTACACTGTGCACCCCTCCACTCTGTGCCAATCCACTTTGCTCCACTCCACGCCACTCCGTGCCACTCTACTCTACGCCACTCTATTCTATTCCACTCTACTCTAAACCAATGCACTCTATGCCATGGCACTCTACACCACTTTACACAAAACCTATGCACTCTACACCACTGCACTCTACTCCAACTACTCTGCATCACTGCACTGTACGCCATTGTACTCTACTCTGCAATATTCCAGTCTATGCCACTCTACTCCACACCGCTGCACTCTACTCTGCCCCCTTCCAATCTACCCTATACCACTCCACTCTATGGCACTTCACTCTACTCTGAAATATTCTACTCTACGCCACTGCACCCTACGCCACTGCACTCTTGACAACTGTACTCTACACCACTGCTCTCCACACCACTCTGCTTTGCATCACTCAACACTAATGCACTCTACACCAGTGCCCTGTATGCCACTGTACTCTACAACACTGTACTGTATGACACTCGACTCTGCATGACTGCACTCAATGTCATTGCACTCTATGCCACTGCAATCTACTCTACACTACTCACCTCTATGCCACTGTACTGAACTATAAGCCACTGCACTCTAGTCCACTACACTCTGCATCACTCCACTCTGCTACCCTAATCTATTCTGCACCACTGCACTCGATGCAATCTACACCACTACAGCTATGGCACTCTACTCCACACCTCTGTACTCTACCTTGCACCACTCCAATCTACACTCCACTCTATGCCACTTCACTCTACTCTGAAGTAATCTACTCTATGCCATTGCACTCTACACCACTGCACTCTGCGCCACTCTACTCTACGTCACTGCACTCTAAGCCACTGTACTCTACACCACTTTACTCAAAACCAATGGACTCTACACCACCACACACTATGCCATTCTCCTCTGCACCACTGTACTTTATGCCACTTCACTCTTGGCCACTCCACTGCACTCTGACACTCCACTCCACGATACTCCACTCTGACACTCTACTCCATTAAACTCTGTTCATTCTGACACTCTACTCCACTCTATGACGCTACTCCGCTCCGCCCAACTTCCCCATGCCACTTTACTCCACTCTATTCTGGAGCACACTACTCCACTCTACGCCACTCCACTGTGACAATCTATGCCACTCCACTCTATGAGACTCTCTTCTACAACACTCCACTACACCCTGTGCCATTCCACTCTCCTACACTACCCCACTCTATGCCACTCCACTCTACGACAATCTACTCCATTCTACGCCACTATACTCTACAACACTATACTCCACACTACTAAACACTCTCTATGCCACTCCACACCACTCTATGCAACTCCACTCTTCTCCAATCTATGCCACTCATTTCTATTCACTCTGCGCCCTTCCACGCTACAACACTCTACAATACACTCCACAACACTCTACACCACGCTAATTTATACCACTCCATGACACTCCACTTCACTCCACGCTACTCAACTCTACTCTATGCCACTCCGTGACTCTCTACGCCACTCCATAAGACTCCACTCTATTCCACGTTACGACACTCCACTTTCCTTTATCCCACTAAATTTTAGCCATGCTGAACAGCAGCCACACTGGTGTACAACATGCCTATAACATATTGGCTATGCCAATATTCCTTGCATAGGCGAGACCTATTGGGTTTGCCAATGCTTGTTCTTTGATCTGAAATAATCTTCAGTACAGATTTCCAGCCTAACTGAATGGCACCGCTATTAAGCCACACTGCTGAATAAAGTTGAATGAAACCTCAACGCCCTATGTTTAGAATAATGACCACCTGATGAGGCAGCAGTAAATGTTCCCACTTGGTGATTAGTCCTGGGCAGAAAAGAGATGCTTGTAGAAATATGAGTGGTAGAAGAATTAAATGGAATTTCTTACTGAGTGGGCCATCCTGGGCTGCTGAAAATTGGCAAGTAATATTTTTTATTACAGTGAAATTCTTCTATTAAATTAAATATATATTTATAATTTCTATTTCTTATCCAGGAGGACCTGGAGGCAGCTTATACTGGGCTGGAGACTGAAACGATCTCAATGGAAGAAAGAAACGTCTTCTGCGGCTCCTACAATGTTATGGTGCTCACAGATCAGTATGTATTCTCTTTTGTCACCTGGGCTGGGCTGTTAATCTCTCTCCCTCATGTGTATCCATCCTGAAGACAATACTCACAGGGTGATAGTCTTCTAGACAAAATCATGGAGTAGATGCTTTGGATATGTACATTCCCTCAGAACCTGAGTACAGGTGTAAGGAAGGAGGTTTTTGTTTGCTCTTTGTCAGTTGCATTAACATTGCATACACTTTCAAATTGTTATGTCTCCTTCGCTGGCTCCCACCTTCATTTGGTCCGGACAGTTGCCACATTTTTCGTACATTGCCTCTCTCACAAGCAGCCACCTGAGAGTATGTTACCCTGGGATGCATATCCTTGTGTTGGATTCAACAACTGTACAAACTGGAAGAGGTATTCTCGAGACTCCTCATTTTTGTACACAAAGCATTGGAAATCTTTCTTAGCATTCTTTTTAGTCTACTTACTTTTAGGTGTCTGGAGAGGCTTGAAAGCAGGCTCTCTAGAAGCACATTAAATCATACTTGGCGAATAGGGAAATGTAGAAGGTAGGGTTCAAATCAAGAGAGTTGTGAAAGTGTCTCTTCATGCCTGGAGTCCCAGCAGATTGGATACTTAGATTCTTCCTCACAGCAATATACAGCTATTCATCATAGCATCCGTGATGTACAATCCTACAACGTGTTACCATCCCCACCATCCCCTTATGGTTATGAAGGCTTTCAGTATGGCTTTCTAGTTTATGTGTACACACCCTGATACAAGTTGTATCACACAACATTCTCAAAATGACCTGAAGAAATTGGCTGAAATGTGCCAATGGTGGCCCGTTTAACACATGACAATCACAGTGCATGGCCAGCTCCTGTGGTATGCTCGTTGGCCGTGATCATCAGGGTATGCCCTCTGAACAGAACTATGGGAGTGTGTTCTGTGGGCAGTATTAGACAACAAGCCTTACTTAATCTTGAGTGAGAGACATATCCACCAGTATTGTGACACCTGTCTCTGAAAGAGACATGTTTGGCATTGACAATAGGGATCCCAATGATGTTTAGAGGGACAAGGCAGCTAACAATCAGCTGACATAAGCCTGCTTCTGGCATTGCTCCAGCTATCAAGAAATAGTCCACCACGGACCTCTTCTAATTGTAATTACTTGCATGTGGAGATCTGTGAGGGATGGGATACAGTAAAAAATGTCACATTCTATTAATATAAAAGATGATCTGTTAAAATGGTGGCACTAATGAATGCTACATAGTGGGTACAACATGGAGTTTAAGTTTCATAAATGGCTTGGCCAATTCTAAATTCTGTTACACATTGATATGTTGCAGTTTGCCAGCTTTGTACTGATTACATCTCTCATTTAGAAAAAGCTTATTGGGCGCCACACTGGTCCTTCCAATATAGAGCTCCCTGCCTGTTCGGCAGAGAAGTTTTGATGAAAGTGCTACCACCAACATGGTATAGTATTAGAACAATGGTCCTTAAAAAGAACAGTCTGGTCATAAAGATATATATAGACTCCATTCAGTGCTATATTAAGAGAGTCCAGCCGGACAGTCAATTTAATTATAAAAAAAATTCAAAACCAAAAGTATAAACACATCAATACAGTGGGACACAATCCTGCATCCTACATAAACACATGACAAGTACACTTTAGGACAAGAACATATCAGGCAAGAAAGGGTAGCTTGTGGAGTATTGAACACAATTTCTAACAAGCTTGAGGAAACAGTAAATACACTTTTTTATCAGAGTCAATTAATGTGCAAACTGTTTACAATAGTCGATGACGTTTCAATCCTATTTAAAAAATAGTAGGATCATCATCAGGACAGTAGGGGTACAAGCCTGAAAAATTAGAGATTGCCGTTATGTTGTTTGATCCAAGGCTCGATGTGTTTATGTAGGATGCAGGATTGTGTCCCACTGTATTGATGTGTTTATACTTTTGGTTTTGAAATGTTTGAATGATTAAATTGACTAATAATTCAATAGACATATCTGTACCTAACACAATTTGTATTGTGACCACATTCCAACAAGCCAGCATCAATCTCTATCATTGTTCTAGGGGACAGCAGCCTGATTCCCACAATGCTTTCACAAACATGATTTTTTTTTAAATAGAAGATGTTTCTTTAAGGATCACAGACTGCTTTAAAAAATGTTTTTCATTTGGGAATGCAAAGACAGGGATGGAGGTCTGCTATTCCTGTCAGGTAACCATCCCTATGTTTGTAGTCAATCACAAGGGGTCACAAATAGCGACTTTCCAAAATAATATTCATTTGACAGGTTGTTCTGTGACTCGCTGCGAAGCAACCTATTAGTACATTGGGCATTTAAATAAAAGACTGGTTGCAAAAAGTCAGTGCACTGTTGCAAAGACTTTTTCTGACCAGTCTTTTAGTGCATCTGGTGTATGTATGTATGTGTGTGTGTGTGTGTGTGTGCATGTGTGTGTGTGCATATATATATAATATTTATTCAATGAAAATAACAAAGGTTTATGATTAGTTATAGTTAACCTCTTCAGTGCCCATGACGAGATAGTCTCGTCATGGAGCACGGTTGCGCTGTGCCCATGACGAGACTATCTCGTCATGAACCCCGCCCGCTAATGTAACGCCCGGCACAGGGCGGGGAAAGGGCGTGGCACTGAAGGGGTTAATTTATATTGCTATACAAAACTAAATTAACTTTTAAACTTAGAAATGTAAAAGTTATAATTACCGTACTGTAACTTGCGCACCTCTATACGCAGTCTTGTCAACTTGCTAGCCAGACTAAATTCACTAATACTTGAACAAATTCAGACCACATAACAGAAAGGGCCCATTCCACACCATTACCTATAGTCCTACCAAATTCCATATAAATCCTTTTAGTCATTTTGCCGCTATGTATGCTTAAAAAGTCTAAGGAAAATGCATTGTTGGAAAAATGTGTTTTTGGACCCCTCCTTTTTCTTTGCACTCCCTTAACTAATCGCCACAAATGTTTGCATCATCAGCTAATTTAGAAAAAAATAATAGGTTTGTTTATCCTATGCTTAAAAACTTTCCTAGAAGGGGGGCGTGGCTTGAGCGCACGGCGAGATGGCCGCTCTCTGGAGAGGCTATGCCCGGCTGAGCCAAAATCCGCCCTTCATCCGCCTATTACATACCACTTTTGAGCTAATAACCGAGCGCCCCTTACCTCTGGGGGACCCTACACGAGTGGGAGCTATTTTTGAAGCCGAGCACCGCTGCTAAGACTGCAGCCGAGTGGTGTTTGGACCCGGAGGCCGCTTCATAAAATGGCAGCTCCCGTGCGGCCCTGAGGTCAGTGCGTTGCGGCTCCGCTGGAACCCCCTGGGCCCAGCGGATTGCCTGGCTGCCTCCGAGACTGACCCTGATCGCAGTGCATGCCTGGTGCCCGCTAGCGATCCACTCTTCGTGCCACTGCCCTGCAAGGTGGGCTGTGCCCCTGCTGCTGAAGGAGACGGCTGAGTGGCACCTCTGAGGATTTGGGGCCTGCGGATCCTGCTTTGCCCGATTGGGGCTGTGCGAGGAAGCTGAGTGGACTCCGTAGTGCTCAGCGCCCGTCGCGGTGAGTGGGGGGTGGCCTGACCCTGGCCGGTGTCTGTGGAGGTGGCGTGGGTAGGGGTTCGGGCCACACACCAGTGCCCAACTGCGGTTGGGCACTGGTGCGTGCAGAAGAGCTTCTGGCTGAATCTGATGGGGAGCTGGCTGCAGCCACAGCACACTATTGCTTGCTGAGCTACCTGGCACACTGTGGATGGCATTTGAGGTGCGCAATGGACATTGCTTTGGGATTGCAACAGACGCACTGATTTTTAAAATGAGACTATTGATATCGGTGGGCCCGCTGTGGACTGGCTGGAACTGGTGGTAATCTTGCTTGGAGCGGCTCCTTCTCCTTAATCTGTGGATTTGGCTGGCGATTTCCTTTCACAGCGCTTTACATTCCTAGAGTCTCAAGCCACTGATATGGATGCTACTGTGCTGCTATTTCATTAGTGTGTTAGTCTACTGACCTGTGGCTTGGAGAGCTTTCTTACAGGCGGCCTGCGCACCCTTGGTACCCTCGGCCTGCGCTGATCTCCCTGTCTGTGTACGGTGAGCCTACTGTCATACGCACTATTCCTGCTACTATCATGGGGAGGAATGACAAGACCCAACCTCGCCTCACTTCTGAGGCGCGCAAATCCTCTAAGTATTTGGAGAGGGATGCCTCGGACTCAGAGGCTGATGCCCCGACTGCAGGGCCTCCTACCCTTGAAACAATGCTGTTGGCCATGCAGTGCAGCCTGCAGTCCATTGAGGGAACGATGGCTGCCGTGAACCACCGCTTGGACCACATGTCCTCACAGCTTGAAAAGCAAAATGCCCTTATGGGAGAAGTTGAACAGCGCGTGTCTGCGACGGAGGACGGCCTGGGTGAAGTTACGGGGAAAACGCTGAATATGGAAAAGGTCCTATCCCTTATCCAGGCGAAGAATGGGGATTTGGAGGACCACTTCCGGCGCAACAACATCCGGATTACAGGCCTTCCGGAATCCACGAATGTTGGGAAAATGGAGCTCCTCGTAGAGAACTTAATCAAGGAAATCTTTGGTTCTGAACAGCTATCCCCCATGTGTGTCGTTCAACGGGCGCACTGATCCCTAGCTGCGCCTCCGGTCCCAGGTGCTCCCCCTCACCCAATTATAGCACGCCTGTTGAATTACAGAGACCGAGATGTAATTTTACGTATGGCCCGCGATAAGGGTAACATTGTGCACCAGGGCAATTCCCTATCGTTCTTTCTTGATTTCACAGTGGCGGTGCAGGCAGCGAGGAGGAAGTTTGGCGCTGTGAAAAAGTTTTTGCATTCCGAAGGAGTTCCCTATGCTATGCTATACCCTGCATGCCTACATATTGGACCTGAAGGAGACTCAACATTTTTTACTAACCCTATAGCTGCTCTGGAACACGCTAAACATCAGAAGCGAGCGTGGTGAGGGTCCCAGGTGCTGTCGGACAATGAGGAACAGTGAGCACTGGATTGCCTGTGGGTGTTTTTTCCTGCACTGTGGCTTTAGTGACAGTCCCTATATAATGTTGGGAAGTTGTTTCTAACAGTTCCAGTTTTTATCCCCAAGATGACATACTTGGGTCTCACTGTCTCTACAAGATTCTCTCTTCCCGTGGTTATGGTACACAGTATTATAATGTGATAGGCATAGCTACCAGGCATGCTCAGCCACCTCCTACTAGCTAGGAGGCTAGACGCGCTCTGACATCCCCACCCCATCTGAGTTTGATTGTTTTCTTTGGTTCGGAGGGTTGGGTGGGGCAGGGCTGGGATGGCTTTGGCGAGTTGGGGGATACTGAAGTGGGTGGGGAGTTGGGGGGAGGGGGTCGCAACTGAGCTAACTGGCACTTGTTATCTCCAATGTCGATGTATTTATCATTTTCTTCATGGATGTGACCACATATTCCGGAATTCTCCATTTAGGGAATCTGGCACGATCTTTAGACTTAATGAGTGGTAATGTAATGTTCCTAACATGGAATGTCCTTGGTCTTAACATTCCCCCAAAAATTAGATCTCTATTGGCCTATCTGGATAGAATGAATGTGCAGATAGCTTTTCTGCAAGAGACGCATCTCACTAAACATTCTGAGAAGTCTGTGGGTGCAAGATGGCCTGGTGTGAAAGTGGCGTCCTCCTATTCCACCTATTCTCGTGGCGTGATGATTCAGTTTTAAACGCGGGGTTGCCTTTACTGTTATAAGCACTGACACGGATGACCAGGGTCGAGTGGCGTTGGTGCATGGTCAGCTGGGTGGTGTGAGCGTTCTTCTGGTAAATGTGTATGGCCCTAACGTGGATGACCCAGCCTTCTTTCTGGATGTATGGTGCCGCATTTCTGGGTTTCCTACAATGGAGATACTTTGGGGAGGTGTTTTTAATTTGTGTCTGGATCCTGCGATGGATCGTATGGGACAGGGACTCGTGAGACCCAAGAAAGCTGCAGAGGTTCTGCTGGGATTGTAGGAGACTGGAGGGATGCATGATGTATGGCGCTTGAGGCACCCTGGGGAGCGTGAGAGTTCGTTTGTCTTTTATCTCTTATGTACATGGGATGTTTACACGCCTGGATCTGTGGCTTGCCACCAAGGCTGCTTGTTCGTGGGTAGTCGGGATTGACCATAAGGCTCGTACATTGTCAGATCACTCCCCGGTACTTTTGGAGCTCCAGATACCTATCTGTGAGAGACCTCCCTTTGCATGGTGATTGCAACCCACTTCCTTGACTGACTCTTTCTTTAAGCACACTGTTGGAGAAGCTATCCGGAATTTTTTTCACGAGAATGTTGGCTCGGTGGACAACGCTGGCGTCTTGTGGGAGGCGTACAAAGTGACTATCAGGGGGGTATGCATGGGGGCTCAGGCTGGTGTGCTGCGTGATCTTCGACACCGCATTCATAAATTGGCAGCTGAGATCTCCACTCTTGAGAGGGTATACCAGACAGACCCATCTTCTGCAACGCTATCTGAGATACAGAAACTAGTGAAGGAACACAATGATACTGTGGATCAAGAAATTGTACACAGGTCCAGACGATCCATTGCCCGGTATTATGGGGAGGGGGGTAGGCCTGGCTCTCGCTAGCAGAGAAACTCGCAGCTCTGCGGAGTCAAGAATGCATTACTGAGATGTTAGATGAGAATGGGGCGGCCCACTACACTGCGCCCGAGATTAGTGAGGCTATCCTTGGGTTCTACTCCAGATTGTACGAGTGTAAGTCTCAAGTCCCTGAGGTGGACATGCACTCCTACCTGGATGACGTGGCCCTCGGCTGGCTGTCTCCGGGACATAGAGGATATCTCACACAACCATTTGATGTAGAGGATGTGAAACTTGCTATTATGTCCCTCCCCAAATGCAAGGCCGCCGGGCTAGATGGACTTCCCAGCAAATTTTATAAAACTTACATTGATGATTTGGCCCCGAGGCTTCTAGATGTTTATGCGGAGGCGTATGACGCTGGCCATCTTCCCCCATCCTTGAAGGAGGCCCTCCTGGTTATGCTTTTAAAACCTGATAAGGATTTGAATCACTGTTATTCTTACCGGCCTCTGTCTATTATTAATATTGATGCCAAGATCCTAGTGAAGATGATTGCTATCCAGCTGCAGTCGCTAGTTCCCTTATTGGTTCTCCCTGACCAGTCAGGAATTGTGCCTGCTATGTCTACCAACCACAACTTAACCACGATTTTTGCCACCTTGCATTACTTTGAACCCGACTTCCAGGTGGTGGCAGTGCTGCTTAATGCAGCAAAAGCATTTGATTCCCTTCAGTGGAACTATATGTTCACGGTTTTAACCAGAATGGGTCTTCCTCCGTTTTCTCTCAAATGGATTAGGGTGCTGTATACTGAGCCCCTTGCTAGAGTGCGCGTCAATGGCTGGGTGTCTTCGGCCTTCCCAATTAGCAGAGGCACACGGCAGGGATGCCTCCTATCACCGATGCTATTCGCGCTTGCATTGGAACCCCTGGCTTGCAAACTGCGTCAGCTGCATGCATCCGCTGTGTTGTGTTTCAGGCAGCGACCTTTGATTGTCTCATTATATGCAGACAACATGCTACTTTATGTGTGCGAGCTGGAGACCTACCTGCCTGAACTACTTCACGAGTACGTAAAATTTGAAGGCTATTCTGGGTTGGGGATCAACTGGGCTAAGTCGACGGTGTTTCCGCTGACAGCTGGCATGCGTGAGGTTGAGCTTAACTTCCCTCTGACTTGGACCTGGGATCCGGTGAAGTACCTAGGGATTTGGCTGCATAGGGATACTGAAATGGTAATCTCTATAAACTATGGACGGGTCGTAACACAGATCAGAGATAAGGCAGAGCGGTGGTCTAGGTTGCTGCTGTCGCTTGCTGATCTTATAGCCATTACAAAGATGTCTATATTACCCAAATTGTTCTACATGTTTGTGAATATCCCAATTTGACTGAATATTGCTCTGTTCAAGACATTGCAATCAGCCCTCCTGTCTTTTGTCTGGGGGGGTAAGAAGCCCCGATGTAGCTGGAACGTTCTTGTGCAGCCGTTTGATCGCGGCGGGTTTGAGGCACCCGATATGCGCTTATATTATCTATGTGCGCAGGCGCAATTTGCCCACTATTGATTTTTTCCGCAACGGTTCTTGCCGCACACGGTGATCGAGTCCGACACGGTGCTTCCAATGCCGCTAGTAGCTGCAGCACTCTCCGGAGGGGGTGGGGTACCCAGGACATAAATCAGCCCGGTGCAATACACTGCCTGGGTCTGGCGGACCCCTGCCAAGAGGGCACAACTCGATTACCTGTATGCCCCAAAGCTCCCTATTGCCGCACATCCTGACATATCGGCAGCTCAGGAGCGCCCAGCTATATGAGCGCTGGTGAATGTGAGTGTTACACGAATGGAAGACCTGTATGACAGGGGTCAGATCCGCTCACTCCAGAGTGTACAGGCGGGCCGCGACCCCGGGTTGATGCTGGGATTTACTTACGTGAGGGTGCAGCAGGCAGTCAGGTCAGTTTATCCCAATTATCCCACTGAACCACAAACATTGAGAGCACTGCAGGCGGTGCTGTCTGGGACAGAACGCAATGGCCTGATCACTAGGCTGTATGATGCGTCACAGCGGGAGCGGGAACCGGGGGATCACCCTTCATATATCAAATGGAACACTACGCTGGGGTTTGAATTACTGTTTGATAACTGGAAATTCTGCTGCGAGCTGACCAGTCGCCTCACGGCAAACTATAATTTTCTTATCATTCATTTAAAATTTTTGCACCAGTTATATTACACGCCAGTGCAGTTACGCAGATTTGGCCTGCGGGACACAGCTAATTGTGCGCGGTGCGGGCAGGCTGATGCTGATTTTTTACACCTAGCCTGGCAGTGTGATGAGATAGCTGCGTTTTGGGCCAGGGTTGCGAGTGTGCTCTTGGATGTTGTGCTGGAGAGTGTGCGGTGCGAGCACGAGGTGTGCCTGCTGGGTAGCGTGAAATATCTCAAACCCCGCAATAGGAGATTGGTTGCTGTCTCGACCCTGCTGGCTAAGCGTGCTGTGGTGCAATGTTGGGGCGCAAAATCCACGCCCACTGTAAAGAAATGGATCAAAGATTTAATATATTATAGGCAACAACTGGAGCCGTACGCAGAGGAGTTACCGAAGGCCTCACGACCTAATGATTTTTGGGCTCCACTAACGGTGTATTTATTGAGCCACCCTGTTGCGTGATCTGTCTGGCTCCTATATAGGATATCTTTTCCCCTAGGTCTGGTCAAGACTTGTTGGACTTGGAACTGCTTCTTATGGACTACCACTCATATGTGCTCACATGGTCTTTTTTTCTACTTCACCGACAATTGTATGATAGTGCCAGATGGGGTGGGGGGGCGGGTTTCAGTTGTTCTTGATATTAAACCTGGCATGTATACATGTTGCAAGCCTGTCAATAAACAAATTTAAGGAAAAAAAAACGTTTCTAGAAAAATAGACATTTGAGGTGATCATTATGAGTGTCGCTGGAGTTGTGGGGTGCTCCATACAGGAGCTGCTGTCCATCTAAACTTGGGATCTACCCAGAGTTCCTTGCTTCTTCTTTGCATCATTTATGCTTCCCTCTGAGCCTGAAAGGGTATTTACTGACTTATACTGGGTGCTCCCTTGTGTGTGGACAAAACTAAACCTCATTGAAGAGCTATAATGATAGCAAAACACCTGTCAATGATTGCTTTTATTCATTCCAAGTTGGCTTGGATGGAATTTTACCAATGCAAAGCTGTACTACTGGCTCTGGAGTGATATAAGACTTTTGTCATTTCAGCTCGTCTTGGATGGCACTGTGCTAAATCTGTGCTTAAAATTTTTTCTGTAGAAATGGCAAACATTTATGTCCCTTTATAGCTTGGCATGGATGGCACTGCGTTAATCCTATAGTGAAAACTTTGCTAGAAAAACAGACATTTGTGGTGAGCAGATTCAGAGTGTCACTGGTGTTGAGGGTGCTATATACAGAAGCTGCTCTCCACCTAAACTTGGGAACTACCACGAGCTCCCTGCTTTTTTTAGGTCATAATTTATGTGGCACTCTAAGACTGGAAGGGTATTGATTATATATATATATATATATATATATATATATATATATGTCACCAAGAATCGCCTCATCAAACACGCAGCTTCAATGCGCAGAGACGAACACGGACCCAAAGTAAGTGCTGCAAGTCTTTATTCGGACAAGAACTTTACACAGCGCCATGACGCGTTTCGGCCTACAGGAGGCCTTGATCTGTATATCCAAGAAGCCGGTAAGAAATTTGAAGATGGCAATAGCACTGCCTCAGCTCCAAAGACCACACGGACCTCCAGTTAAGTGCTATTTTATTTTTGCTGGCAGTGTCGTCTTGACGTTTCGGCTCCCAAGAGCCTTGCTCACATGACAACGTGAAAAATCAAAATGATCCAATATATAGTGAAGGTAGACCGTTCAGAGTTCAGGCTGAAGTCATGTGACTATGATGACCATAGAGCTAAACAACATACTACAATACAACCTCAGCACTGACTGTGCAAAATAAGCAATCAATAATTTCAGTGCATGATTTAAGCATTTTATATTGGCGTTTGTGCTTTAAATAGTGCAAATAATTCAATAAATATACTGAACAATAAATATATATAAATAAATATATAAATAAATATATCAGTTTAAAATCCACATCTGCCTTTTTATCAATAAAATATTGTAAAAAATCCTCAATGGCTAAATTGCCATGGCATCATTGGAATGTACATGGTCAGGGGACTTGGTGATAGACCACCATGATTTGAGATAATATAATACTGTCCCTGTAGTAAATATCTGATGAATTGTGCCCAATCTGCCGTAACAAATTCACAAATGTATATACTCATACTAGCGGCTTGAATGCCCATGGCTACTACCAGCCAGATAGTGAGGGATAAAATAGATATCTCTAAAATCCATATTAAAAGCATGATTATATAAAAATTGAAATATTTGCAAAAATAACAATACATGACTTAATGATTTAACTTGGCTCGTTGCTAACAGTCATCAATAAACATCTCCTAACCCTGTCTCCCAAAGTCTTGTGAAGGGAAGTTACCGTCACTACAGATATGTACCCAAACAAAACAAAATAATTTTTTTAAATTTTTATTTTTAGATCTAATTTTGGAATTTATAGACAGTGCTGGAGGTGAGTGAGGAATAAAAGGGTGTAAAAAATAAAGTTACTGTGTCTAAAAAGAGATAAACTTTTGCTAGTGAGAGTTACATAAGTGTAAAAAAATATTATTGTAAAATACCTTAAAATTTTTTTGATAACCCTATGTATATAGTGATGTAGGTTAGTTCAATGGGTTTCAACACTGGAAAATGGATGTTAAGTTCAAATATTATTACCCTACTGTACTCGTGTTAAACAGATAATGGCCAAATTATATCAGTTGACTCTAATAATCTTAGGTGATCAGGTATGTTTGAATATATTAACTTCAAGTTGGTGATATAAATATCTGCAACGATGGCTTACAAGTTCCCCTGTCCATGTAGGGTATAACATATAAATAAAGGGTTATAAATACATTCAAAGATATGACATTATATTAGTGCAAATATAGTAACTATCAAGCCTGATAGAAATCGATCGTCCATTTTACACAAAATATGCTGAAGGTACATCATCTGCAAGTATTCATTATCACATTAGATTCGACTGTCCTAGATAAACTGTAGTTGGAGCTGGCCAAAACTGGGTAAATCCCTAATCATACAGTAAACTTAAGTATTTCATTTAAACAAAGGGGAAGAATCTTGTCACTTAAATTAGAGCTCAGCTATGGTAAACAAGTGTAGAGGTCCTCCGTAACATTAAGACCTTTCGGGGCTTTTGTATCTAGTTGCAAAATATAACGAGTCTCAAGTTTTCGGAGTTTGGCTTCTCTGTTGCCCCCTTGCCTGCTAGCGTTGACTGCATCAATAACAAAGAATTTGAGGAGGCGAATGTCACTGTGGTGTGTGTCTCTAAAATATCTGGCGACAGGGTAGGTATTATCCTGATTGGATATGGCCCTTAAGTGTTGTAATATCCGTTTATGGACGGCCAATTTGGTGCTGCCGACATATCTTAGAGAACAGGGGCATTCAAGTATGTAAACGTCGTATTCTGTTTTGAATGTCAGCAATTTTTTAATATGATGTTCTATATTGCTAAACCCATCCTGGTATGTCTTAGTATTGACCCCGTGTGTGCAGGATTTACAAATTTTACATTTGAAGAAGCCAGTGTTAGTTTGAAGCCAAGTAGATTTTTCAATTAATTCTGGGTTGGTATTCACTAGATGGTCCCTCATTGACATAGCTTTACTAAATGTTAAAGAAATATGTGCAGGTAATGAAGGCCCTATTACGGGATCATTTAAAACAATAGGCCAATTGCCGTTAATGATCCTGTATATGTCCTTGTGCTGTTTGCTGTAGCCTGTAATAATTCTAAATTTGTTCTCCACACCATGGGAAATATCAGAGATGATTATATCTTGAGTTGCCTGTCCAATAGAGGCCATATTCGCGTATGTGCTTAGTAGTTCCTGCCTCGTATGCCTCATAGATTTTGATATGGCATTGTCTATGCTGTGTCGAGAGTAACCCCTTTGAATAAATCTCAACTTGCTAGCTAACTGTGCACTTTCTAGATCCACTGTGTTACTACACACTCTTCTTATTCAGAGCATTTCTCCATATGGGATACTAGCTATTAAGTGTGCTGGACGAGCACTGCCCGAATGTAAAACAGTATTTCCAGCTGTTTTCTTGCGGAACAACCTAGTTTCAATTGAATTATTCCTTATGTAGACTTCAGTGTCTAGAAATGTAACCGATGTTTGACTCATATTGGCAGTAAACGCTAGGTTAAGATCATTAACATTGATATTAGAAATGAATTCATTTGCTTGTTCTTCACTACCCTTCCAAATAATGAACAAATCGTCAATGAAACGATACCAAGTAACCACATATTTGTCTACCATTTCCTTATGTTTGACCCTGAGGACCAGTTCCTCCCAAGCGCCCATATGTAAACAGGCAAAACTCGGAGAGAAACTGGGCCCCATAGCCACCCCCTGAAGTTGGCGGTACAATAAGTTGTTATACATAAAGACATTGTTGGTCAAACAAAATTCAAGCATATGTAACAACATGTTGTTATGGTCATTGTTCAGGATTTCTCTCTGGTTTAAATAGTATGCCACAGCCCTCAAGCCATCCTCATGCCTGATGCTTGTATATAAAGCGGTTACATCAAGGGCTAACATCCAGAAGCCTTCCATCCATTTGATTTGTTGGAGTTTGTAGAGGAAATCACCTGTATCCTGTACATAGGACAAGAGTTTTTTGACATGTGGCTGCAAGAAATAATCAATATATTCTGATGTTTTTTCCAGCAGACCTCCCCTAGCAGATATGATGGGCCTGCCTGGGGGCTTGTCCTCATTTTTGTGAATTTTAGGGATAAAGTATATCACAGGAATTACAGGATAGTCAACTTTAAGAAATTTGAATTCAGCCTCAGTAATCAATTTCTTACTCTTCCATTTGCTCAAGCTTTGAAGAAATTCTTGTTGTTTGGATTTAAGTTCACTTGTATTGCTTCTTCCGTAACATTGACGATCATTTAATTGGGAATAGGCCTCTTTATCATAGTCTATTCTGGTCATAAGCACCACATTCCCTCCTTTATCACTTTGTCTGATGACGATGTTGTTGTTAGAGCTCAATTTTTTCATAAGTGCTTCATAATCAGATGTTTGTTTGTTGTATTTCCTCTTTTTTGTTACTATTTTTTTATAAAGTTTTTTAATATGTAGGGTAGTATTTTCATGAAAAATGTCAATAGCATCACGTGGCATGATTGGGTTAAAGACAGATGGAGGTTTGAAGGGCGTCTTGATCCTTGTAGATGTATCACCTCCTCCTTGTTCATAGCCCATTCCTTCGGTTTCCCATAGTTCAAAAAGCTCAGCCGTCAGTGATATTTCTGATGTATCTTTGTTCCGAAGGACCTGGGTATGGATTGCGAATTTATCAGAATCACTCCTCAAGGTAAAATATTTACGCAGTTTCAGTTTCCTAACTGCCTTGTATATGTCATTTCTGGTATTGGCATAATTCATATTGCATGGCGAGACAAAGGAAAGGCCTAATTTCAGGATTCCTTCATCCTCTTTGGTCAATTCACATGACGTGAGATTGATTATGGTTTTATCATGCTCGTCAGGTGATATTAATCCTTGTTTGACCAATGACCTCTGCCCCTCTTTCTGTTCGTGCCTCTTCCTCGTCCTCTGCCTCCTCTGATAGTTTCTAAGTTTTCTCCGTAGGGTCTTTGAGTCCTGGGTCTTAAGGTTTGCAGTCTTTCCTGGTTTAAAAAACTCATCTCTTTGCCAGGGGAGGGTCTATCCCTTTGTGCCATATGTGAGTCATCTCGCATCTCTGATTCTGACTCAGTGCCTGCCCCTGAGCTCATATCCGTTAGTGATGAATCCACATTAGTATTATTAATTCTGGCATTTCTAAATTTCACCTGACTTTTATCTCCGGAGGCCCTAAGGGCATCATATTTTTTGGAGAACGTGAAGATTTGCCCAAGATCATAATCATTTCTGTCACGCTGGAATTTGTATGCCTTTCTTTCCATAATTTTACTTTCTTCTTTTTTTAGGCGTGTTGTCATTTCATTTGATAATTTATCCTTTTCCTCCTAGGAATATATATATATATATATATATTCACAACGCTTTAGCCGCAATCGTGATGAATGTACTCTCAGGACTCAATGGTATTTGAAGTTCAGGAGCTTTATTTACACTTCTTCGTCATACATACTGAAAAAACGAATGTTAAAGAGTCATTATAGTTAGGTGAAAATGTCATACTGTTTTAAATTAACAAGGCCTCTAAAATCACCAGTTATAGTTATCTTAAGTAACTTTAACTCAAACTCTAAAGTAACTATAATTTGTGCACCCGCCATGCACAATTTTGTCATCAATGATGTCATTTCAGATGTTGCAGACATGTTATCAGTGATGCCATAGAACATGTCATAAGTGATACAATATGGGAGATAATTAGCAGTACATTGGCTGTTTGGGCAGGTTGGCCCGGTTGAAGGCGTTTGCTGAAACACGGCAGCTACCTGTATTATTGTATGGAAAAATAAATATGATACTTGCACCACGGAAGATTCCTCTTTTGTTTTATTGGACTATAATACTATAATTGTTCAAGTTACTCATCTGGTGCTTTTGGTCACTGGGAGGACGTCAAGAGAACATGGACGACTGTCTATATATATATATAAAAAAAATATATATATTTAGATATAGATATATATAGATATATAAATATATATATATCCACCTATCTATATATGTATATCACACATATATATATCCACCCTGTAGTTCTAGTTAGGGTTGCCAGAGATAGGAATTCTCAGATTTATGCTCGATAATAACTGCCCCTGTTTGAGAAATTACCATGGAACTTTGCAGACCTATTGTTGCTTTTTTCACATTGATGGACGATGAAAAAGTTAGCAATGATTCATCAAGGGGAGCAAAGGAAAATAGGGTGGGGGGCACCAAAGCATGTTTTTCCCTAGTGGATTTTTAATTGACTTTTTGGACCTTTTAGACAGACCTAGCTTGATAACGGCTAAAAGGATTTCCAAGAAAATTGGCAGGATCATACATTATAGTGTGCAGTTGATCCTATGGGGTAGTACAGGGAAATAGGGTAAGTATGTTTGAAGTTATAAGGCATTTTAACTTAAAAATATTTGTTGTTGCTGTAGTTTCGTGAAAGTTTGCGGTATTTAACATAACTGCAAAAAGAACACTTGATGGACAGAATGCAGAACAATGTTATACAGTCACCCCAGTGCAGAGATCTGGGCCTAAATCCATCGTTTTTTTGCTCACCATGCCATTCCAGTTTGGACCCAGCCATATGCAAATCAGTCTTGACCCTGCGCCCACTGGGAACAGTCCAACCCGAACTGTCAGGCCAGGTCCTCCCTGGACTGGAAACAAGTATCCTAGGCCCGGTTTCGGGCTTTCAGCCCTCATCAGCCAGGATAGCTTGACTTCAGTGTCCATCATTTGTTTGCGTAGCACTTTTCACCCTAAATGGGATGGGTATGCCCATACGTGGGTCCCTTGCTCACTGTGCCACTGGATTCAAGCTAGCCTGGCTGATGAAGGGTAATACCCAGAAACAGCTCCTAGGATGCTTGTTTCTGGTCCAGGGAGGCCCTGGCTCGGCAGTTCGGTCTGGACTGTTCCCATGAGGCACACGGTCAAGACTGATTTGCATATGGCTGGGTCCAAACTGGGGTGGCATGGTGAGCAAAAGAACGATGGATTTAACCCAGATCTCTTGACTGGGGGTGAATGTATGATTTATTCAGTATTCCGTCCATCATTTGTTTGCGTAGCACTTTTCCCCCTAAATGGGATGGGTATGCCCAGACGTGGGTCCCTTGCCCTTGCATGTTGCAGGGTCGTCGCATCGCTGAGGAAGTGAGTCGCTGCTGATCACCGTCGCATCCCCGGAGAAGCGTGTCGCAGGGCCATCGCAACGCTGAGGAAGTGCATTGCTACTGATCGCCGCCGCAACACCGGAGAAACACATCGCAGTCACCGAGGGTGTCGTCACATCACCAGGGAATCGTGTCGCAGGGCCTGCCGAGTTCGCCGCACGGCCGTCGGGCGTGCACACATCACCTCCACGTTGTTACATCGCAACAGAGACGCCATTTTCTCACATCGTGCATCAGAACCGGGGCGCAAGAAGAATCGAAGCATCGCCTTCTCTGCGACCCTTTTGTTTGTTTTGCGTTACGCATCCCAGGTACTTTGTGAGTAAAGTGTCGCATTTCATCATCTATAAGTTTATTTTTGTAACAACCATTCTAAACACATTCTACTGAGTTTTTGTATGTTGGATTTTTGCCGTTTTGGTCTTGTTTAGTTTAGATAAAGATACTTTATTTTTCTAAACCGGTGTGGTGTCCATTTGTGATGTTTTCACTGTGTTACTGTGAGTGTTGGTACAAATACTTTACACATTGCCTTTGGGATAAGCCTGTCTGCTCGTGCCAAGCTACCAAGGGGGTGAGCAGGAGTTATCTAAAGTGTGTATCCCCCTTACCCTGACTAGAAGCAAGGGTCCCTATTTGGACAAAGTACCTACCTCTGCCAACTAGAGACCCTCATTTCTAACACACCTGTTCTTCCACTTTCTCTCTACGTCTGTTTCAAGTGCCACACTCCACTCTATGCCATTCCACTCTCCTCCACATTATTACACTCTATGTCACTCCACTCTACATCGCTCCACTATATGCCACTCCACTTCATGCTAATCCACTGTACTCCACTCTACCCCACTCCACTCTATTTCACTCTACACCACTCCACTGTGGTCTATTACGCTCTACAGCACTCCATTCTGCGACACTACAGTCTACGCCATTCCACTATCTGCCCCTCCACTCTATTCAACTCCACTCTGTTATTCCACTGTACGCAACTCCACTCTACGACACTACACTCTACGCTATTCCACTCTGTCAGTCCACTCTATCCATTCCACAGTATGCTATTCCACTGTATGGTACTCCATTATATGATATTCCACTATACCCCACTCCAGTCTACGTCACTCCAATGTATGCCACATTACTGTATGCTACTACACTCTATGCTATTTCCCTGTAGACATTCCACTCTACGGCACTCGCCTCTGCACTATTCCACTATATTTTATCCACTCTACGTCACTCCACTGTGCACAACCAACTACACTCAATGATATTCCACTGTATACCACTCTACTATATGCTACTCCACTGTAAGCCACTTCACTTTACGGTACTCCACTCTATACCATTACACTGCACGATATTCCACTTTATGCCACTCCACTCTATGCTATTACTCTATATGCCACTACAGTCTACGCCACTCCACTCCACAGTATTTAAGCCTACAACACTTCCACTCTACGCAACTCCACAGTATTCTATTCCACTCTTCGCCACTCCACTGTATGCCTCTCTGTTTGACTCCACTCCAGTCCATGCTATTCCACTGTACGCCATTTATCTGTACCTCACTCCACTCTATGCTGATCCACTCTATTCCACTCCAGTCTAAGCCAATCTACTCCACTCCATTGTATGCTATTCCACTCTATGCCACTTCACTCTATGCCATTCCACTCTATGCTAATCCACTGTACACCACTAGACTGTACCTCACTTCACTCTATGCCATTCCACTGTACACCACTTCACTCTATGCCACTCCACTGTACTCCACTTCACTCTATGCCACTCCAGTATACCCTATTCCACTGTAAACCACTACACTCTACTCCACTTCACTGTACACAATTCCCCTATACAGTTTTCCACGCTACGCCACTGTACTCTATGCTATTCCACTGTATGTCACTACACTCTATCTCACTCCATGCCCCTCAACTAGATGATATTATAATCTACCCCACTCCACTCTATACCACTTCACTCTACACCACTCCACTATAAGCTATTCCACTGTACGCCACTCAACTCTATAGTCTGTGCCACTCCACTGTATGTTACTACATTGTACACAACTCCACTCTACGCTATTCCACTGTACAGAACTCCGTTCTACACCATGCCACTCTGCGCAATTCCACTCTACACCACTCCACTGCACGCTACTCAACTCTACTCTATTCCACTGTATGCCACTACACTCCATCTCACTTCACTGTACAACACTTCACTCTACTCCACTATTCGCTCTTCCACTGTACACAACTACACTCTACACCACCCAACTCTATGCTATTCAACTGTATGCTACTCCACTCTACCCCACTCCACTGTACGTCATTTGACTGTACGCTACTCAACTGTACATAAGCTTTTCCCCTGTTATCCACTCCCCTGTATGGCACTCCACTGTATGCCACTCCTCTCTACTTCTATTCCAGTCTACGCCACTCCATTCTCTGCCACTTCAGTCTAAGCCACTCCAATATATACCAGTCCACTCTATGCTACTCCACTCTAATCTGTTTTGGTGTACTTTACTGTACTGTGCACTGTCCACTGTATGCCACACCACTGTACGCCACTCCTCAGTATGCCACACCACATTACACTATTCCACTGTATGCCACTCCTTTGTACGACACTACACTACACAATACTCCATTCCACTCTACACCACTATACAACACTACACTCTAACACTACAATGTATGACACGCTCCTCCACTGGACACTCTACTCAACGACACAAAACTCTATGATTTTAAAATACATTTTAATTAAAATAAAATAAAAATTAAATCATTGAAAAAAATCAAAGATAAACCTTTTTTTATAGTTAGGAAAACTATATTAATTCTTTCTAGCCAACCAAACTTAACTACACAAATATTACAAATTTTAAGTTATAGTTATACCGTACAAATGTATAATTTGCGCACTACCTTTACATTTCTATAATTTTATTGTTTTTTTCTATACAACAAACACTTAAAATACACAAAAATTTAAAAATCCTATACTTATACCTGTACCCTAAATTTCTAATTTACGCGACACCTTCAAATTATTAGAACTCGCATACCTTCATAGATAGTGTATTGAACTTGGTAGTCACACTACATTACCTATAACTCACCACTCTACCACACACTGTGTTTGCACAAATAAAATGATTTGCAACCTCATAAGTGTTGTTGTAAATGCTATAATATTAGATGGTAGAAGTGATATAATAAGGCGCAAGTTACAGTTAATGTAGCGTGGCTACCAAGTTCAATACACTGTCTGCGAAGGGGCACAAGTTATAATAATTTGAAGGTGTTGCTAACTATAACTCACTCCTTCTTGATGCACTGCTTATACCCTTTTATATTACATCACTTATGAAATCATACCATTTATAACAACACTTATAACATCTCAAATCACATCATTTGCGAGAACCCAGTGCACGGTAGAGTGGAGAGTTATAGTTGTGTAGTTAGCGAGCTGAAAACAGTGTGTTTGGAGTTGCACATGTAATAATAATAATGTTTAGGTGGTGCATACGTTATAAATGTAAGGTATAACAATAACTTTCAAATTTCTGTGTGCAGTGAAAGCTTGGTTTGTATGGAAAGAATAAATACATTTTTCCTAACTATAACTAAGTTGAATCCTTTGTTTTTTTCATTGAAAAAAAAAAAGAATATTTATATATATATATATTTCCAGTAACTCCTGTTATTTATTTTATTCCTAAAATTCATAAGAACATTGAGAAGCCTCCAGGCAGGCCAATTATATCGGCACGTAGTGGGTTATGTGAGAATACCTCTATATATATTGATGCCTTTTTACAGGAGCATGTTAAGGCTTTGCCATCTTATGTGCAAGACACAGGTGATTTCTTAAGGAAAATAGCTGGGTTGATTTGGGACCCCTCATTTTGGCTGATAACGCTTGATGTAACATCTCTCTATACCAGCATCCATCACTCTGATGGTGTAAGAGCAGTCAAACATTATCTGGGCACTAGACCCATGCATATGTCTAACCATAACAAAATGCTGTTAGCTATGATTTCCTTTTGTCTGCACAACAACTTTTTCATGTTTGGCAACCAGTATTTCCAGCAGGTCAGAGGTGTTGCCATGGGGGCCTGTTTTTCTCCCAGCTATGCCTGTCTTCACATGGGCTGCTGGGAGGAGCAGGTCCTCTATGGCCAGCACCATGACATACTCTCAAAACATGTAATTCATTGGTATCGTTATATAGACGATATTTTTATGATTTGGCAAGGTACAAAACAACAGGCCCTTGACTTCATTGAGGTGATCAATTGCAATACACTAAATCTCAGTTTCACCTCTGACATTAGTCAAGACAAAGTGTTCTTTTTGGATGTAGAAATCTTTATTGACTATGGCAAACTCATGACACGCCGTTTTAGGAAACCTACCGCTGGTAACACCGTGCCCCATGCCACTAGCCATCATCCAGTGCACCTTATTCGCAGCACTCCCTATGGGAAGATGCTGCGCATTAGGCGTATTTGCAGCACGGAGTCCGATTGCCTCATAGCACAGGAAATGAGCAAATTGAGATTTTTAGCCAGGGGTTATTCTACCTCTACAATTGATAGTGCTATTCGCAAGGCTAATTGTTTGTTTTAGAGATGAGGTCCTGATTAACAAAGCATCAATAGCCACATCGGTCCATACCAAAGAGCCAGTTAGGTTGATCTTGACGTACAATCGTCAACACCAAGCGCACAGAAAAATCTTGAAGAAAAATTGGAGCTTGGTTCGTAATGACCCTGTCATTGGGGATCTAGTGGCAGTGAGTCCGGAAATCACGTTCAGGAAAGCTCGCTCAATGAGCGATGCTTTGGTCAAGTCCAGTCCTGAGATAGGCTCCAACACAACTTGGTTGCAGTCTAGTAAGGGCTTTAAGAGATGTCCTAGCTGCAAAGCGTGTAGACACGGTGTAAGTAGGACGCAGTTCTCTATTCCGTTCTGTGACATCCCTCGTTCCATCACGAAACCACTTACCTGCAGGATCGACTTTGCTGTGTATGTGCTGGAGTGTCCTTGTGGCCTGCAATATGTTGGTAGTACCAAGTTGCAGGTCCACAAACGGATACTCCAGCACATACGGGCAATCAATGGAAGTGATGCTTCCTATCCGGTTGCACGCCATTTTAAAGAACTACATGACAATAAAAGCGAACTTTTAAAGTTCTTTGTCATTGATGCAGTGCTCCCCTTGAGACGTGGGGGTAACAGAGAAGCACTATTGTGTGCTCTTGAAACGAGATACATCTTAGAATTGGATACTAAGACGCCACAGGGCCTCAACTCTAGTGAAGATTTCTACACTTGCCTCTAATTGGGTCTAATATTAGACTTCCCATATGTTTATCTGCTATGTGTGTTGGTCACACCTCCTTCACCAATTATTGATTTTAAATCATTTTGATTACACATTTCTGACACGTTGTGCATTATGCATGTATTACTGTACAATTTCTCTGCACTTAGATATATTATGATAGTTGTCTAAATATGGACTGACAGTCTAGCATCAACAGGGCAACACTTATAGGTACCATACAGTAACCCCCTTTTTCATTTTGGGATAGGCGTCCACAATGTGTTTACACTGTAAATAGTTGGGGTCGTAATATATGTTTTAGCCGACAACACTGTGTAACGATGGCATTGTAGGTCTAACTCAAAACTGTTAGATTATACCCACTGGGGTCAGATTTTTAGATTGCTAATTTTGCACATCCTTTGCTCGTTTTGCACATGTAGGAAAGCAACAACAACAATTTTTTAAGAAACACTTTGAATGTTTTTTTACTAAAAACAAGCCTTTCCGAGTTGTTGTACATCTGGTTATATTCTAGAAACATTTTAATACATGAAATTTGTTTTATTAGTATTTTAACCAATCAATGTATATGCTATTACTATGTTGCCCTTTAATATTGTTGGTGACCAAGATTAAGTAATTTTTCTATGTCTATACATGCAGAGTCTGTACCAGCCAATTGTGTCATTTGTTTAATCAGCACTTAGCACTTGAAAAAGCGGGATCGCAACTCCCATGGCGTCATGTGATCAAGGCCTCTGGTAGGCTGAAACGCGTCATGCAGGCATTGCTGTTAACGGAATAAAATAATTTACTCACCTGCAATTTGGGTCGGTTCTCGTCTGTTCCTGCTTTCCCTCGAGATCGCTGGTGTGCAGGAGTACTCCAGGCGAAATCCCCGTCATATATATATATATATATATATATATATATATATATATATATATACTTGAAGATGAAGGATCACAAGAAAACAACAGCCAGCCAGGGCAAAAATCTGGATCCCAAAGGATACAATGAGTCACAAAGAAATAAAATATCCAAGAAAGAAGTGACTCAAACAGATAGATTCACCAAAGAACAAAAATATATTTCCACTACAACGTTTCAGCTTCCGCCTTCCTCAGGTAGTACAAGTTGGTTTGCTCTGTGGCTGCACAGATGACAGCTGAATTTTCAAAAAGCATCATGAGTGAAGATTCCATTTGGAATGTGGAATCAGTGCAGTCCAGAGAGCTCTTGAGATATGCAGTAATCAGGTTGTGTTGTCAGTAATGTTCAGTCCATCTGGATGCAGTGATTTTAAACGGTACATCCAGAAGTTTTCCCTGGAGTCCAGTAGTTCTTCCTTTGAAACATGTTCCACGGGGAAAATCTTCAAATCTGATAGTGAATGATCCACAAGGTTAAAATGATTGGCTACAGGCTGGTCAATTTTCTTATTAATTATTGCAGATTTGTGGTTCCTGAATCGTGTACGGAGGTCATTCACTGTTTGGCCTACATATTGCTTTTTACGGCTTTGCCCTTGGCACTGAATCACATAAATAATGCATGTTGAGCGACATGTAAGATGCTGCCTTATTGCATAGGTCCTTCTCGTAACAGAACTAGTTACAGATGATGTTTGTAAAAGATATTCACACGTGATGCACCTTTTAGAATCACAGCAATGAACCCCTGCATTTGTTACAGCTTGCTTGAGTTCAGCTCTCACAATAAGAGATCGTAAATTTGGAGCTCTGCGGTAAGCAATGACTGGTGGTTTTGGAAAAACCTTTTGCAATTTTTCACAAGTGGACAGTAAGGAAAATGTTTTTTGCATTATATTTCTGTAGTTAGGAGCTGATGGATGATAGTCAACTACAAATGGAGTTCTGTCACTTTTGTTTCTGCCGTTGGTATTCCAAATAAGTGCTTCTCTGGGTAACTGCAAAGACTTGTCAATTTGTTGCTGTATGATATGCAGAGGATAGCCTCGCCTTTTAAATAATATAGCAAGCTCCTGTAGATGGTCTTTACAGGTTTCCTCATTGCTGCAGATGCATCTTATTCTGAGTGCTTGGCTGTAGATGATGCTCAGTTTAGTGTGGTGTGGGTGACACGAAGTCCAGTTTAGATACAAATGAGCATCTGTAGGCTTGTGGTACAGATCAGTTGTAATTTTGTGTTCATGAATGGTGAATAGCACATCCAGAAAAGGGAGATGAGGATTCTGTTTAGTATTGTTGCTGGTAAATTTGATGGTAGGATTGATATTGTTGATATAAGCTGTAAATTGTTCCAATGTTCTACTTCCTGAATTCCATATTATAAATATGTCATCAATGTATCGTAGCCATACCAGTGGTTTGATGCTAGAAGTAGCAAGTATACAGTTCTCTAGTTTGCCCATGAAGATATTTGCATAGGATGGAGCCATCCGAGTACCCATGGAAGCCCCTTGTATCTGCAGATAGTGTTTACCATTGAATGTAAAATTGTTGGATTTAAGGATAACTCTTGCAAAGTTGGTAAGCACATTTGTTGATGGCTTTTTCACAGTTCTTTTATTAAGATCTTCAGATAATGCCATAAGCCCATCCTCATGTGGTATATTGGTGTATAATGATGTAACATCAAATGTAGCCAGAAGAGTATCATCATCAAATGTGTAGGTTTGGTTTAATTTTTCAATAATCTGAAGGAAGTGACTGGTATCTTTAACAAATGATGGAAGTTCCTGTACAATGGGCTGGAGGTGCAGGTCGACAAACTTTACTGCATAACTTGACCAGCCTGTAGCCAATCATTTTAACCTTGTGGATCATTCACTATCAGATTTGAAGATTTTCCAGGTGGAACATGTTTCAAAGGAAGAACTACTGGACTCCAGGGAAAACTTCTGGATGTACCGTTTAAAATCACTGCATCCAGATGGACTGAACATTACTGACAACACAACCTGATTACTGCATATCTCAAGAGCTCTCTGGACTGCATTGATTCCACATTCCAAATGGAATCTTCACTCATGATGCTTTTTGAAAATTCAGCTGTCATCTGTGCAGCCACAGAGCAAACCAACTTGTACTACCTGAGGAAGGCGGAAGCTGAAACGTTGTAGTGGAAATATATTTTTGTTCTTTGGTGAATCTATCTGTTTGAGTCACTTCTTTCTTGGATATATATATATATATAAATATATATATATATATATATATATATATATATATATATATATATATATATATATATATATATATATATATATATATATATATATATATATAGATATATAGATATACATATATACATATATTTATATATATATATATATACTTTTACCAATATTTTTCTTTGATGGAATAAATTCACATCCTGAATTTGAAGCCCCACTGTGTGCCATTCCCTTCTTTGGATTTATTTTTGGGAAGAAGTTCCTTACCCCATATATATTTATTCTATGTGTCCTACTTCCAACCATTGAGACAGGGTTTTTATAGTAATATCAATTTAGGAATATGTTCATTTATGATGATTTTCAACAAGCATAATATTATCATTGGCTTGTAAATCCCTGTATTTCTTGTTACAATAGATACATGATATTGGAATCTTTGGCCTCCTAACACTTGTATATCGAGAGCCTTAGGATCCCCCAGCATTTGTGCACTTTATAGCATTAAAGCACTTTGTAAATAGGTACTGTAGCGCTGAGTCACTTTATATGTGTAAACGAACACTTGCACAATTGCGGCAGGATCCCCTAGCATTTATGCACTGTACTTTGGCACTTTGTAAATAGGTACTGTAGCACTGAGTCACTTTACACGTGCAAAGAATTTAGTGGGGTTTGTTTGCTGTAGGGTCCGTATTTAGGAAACCCGCAGAACATTACAGGAATTATTTATACAATGAATGTGTTATATATTATCACAGTATTGTGTAATATCCTTATATTTATTTAAATCCCAGTTTTGGCTAATCTATAGCATTAAGTGACATAGTGTACATACACCTATTGTTTTATCTTTCAAAAAAACTAATTTCCTTTGTGTTATTTATTTCTTTTTTTATTTTTACATATATGAGGGAGCACTTTCATGTTCACTTTAATTTAGAATTTTGAACTGAAAACTGGATGCATTTGATTCTGCATTTAAGCATGTATAACATTTCAACTAATAATCATGGAAAGACACTCAGGTCTGATTATTTTAGAATACCAATGTATTTTGTGTCCATGAGGCATGATACTGTTGTCGCAAATGAGCATTCAAGCATGAACTATTTTGCAATAGCATAGTCTACTTTCTATGTCCTTGATTTATGTAAAGCACTGGCACTTTAAATAGCGGTGGAATATTCTGAGCATTGTCATGTGATCAAGGCCGCTTGCTCGGCTGAAACGCGTAATGGCAGTCAATGGTAAAATAAAGCTATTGCAGCACGTAATTGGGTCCATGCTCGTTTTTCTGAAGAGTTGGAGTGAGTAACGAGGTGTTGGGATATATATATATATATATATATATATATATATATTACCTACTGGCGGTCGCCAGTAGGTAGTTATAGTTAGGACCACGTTTCCATAGGAAATCCGCAACATTCTATTTTGAATAACTTTGGCGCCGGTTGACGAATCATCGCGAATTTTTCAAAATAGGTGGGGCGCTACGCTCCGCTCCTACCCTGAAAGTCTCGGGGGGATTCGTCAAGCGGGGGCTGAGATAAAAGGGGGGTCCCAAAACGCGTTTTTCCCATGCATTTTTCCATAGGACCTTTAGACACAGCTACAGCCCGAACGGCTGAACAGAATTACTTGAAATTTGGCAGAGAGGTAGTCCTCAGGTCAAGGAAGTGCCTTTTGTAGGTTTGGTGTAAATCTGTTCAGTAGATTCTGAGAAAATAGCCTTTAAATCAATATATATATCTGAGCCAGCTTACGGTGCGCTTACGGTGCGCTTACCGTACGCGTACGGTGGCGTGCGCGAGCGCGATTCTGATTGGCCCTTAGATCTTAGTAAACATTCGAATCGGTCGAAACCAGGAAGCGGCGGCCGCCATTTTCTCTTTCGCACTCTGACAGGGGGTTGAAAAACAAAGTGCAAATCATGTAAAGGGGCTGTTTGCACAGCTCCCAAGCACCTAGCCATGTCGAGGGAGTCCCCAACGATCCCCCAAGTGAAAAAAGGCAATTTTAATTTTTTCGAAAATTTCGCCGATTACGCTTACCGTACGCGTACGGTAAGAAATAATTAAAAAAAAATATATATATCCACATTCTCCCCACCCCGTGTGCAAAAGGTGCCCGAAGGGCACCCTTTGTGCATGGCTCATCAGAGATAAACAAAACCTATATTTTACCTGTCACAACGATGCTCATCATATGACCTCCATGTGCGCACGGTGCGCGAAGCGCATCGTGCGTTCATGGCCCATCTAGCGTAACGTGGGCACGCGGTGCGCTTCGCGCACCGCGTGCTCACTGTGCGCGCACGGAACGAACTGCGTTAAGTGGGCGCGCACGCCACAAATGGCGTAAAGTAACTTAGCATTTAAAAAACCGTACAAATTCACTGAAAAAACCATAGGTTTCACACACGTTATAGTTAGGAATTAGCATTTAAAAAACCTTGCAAATTCACTGAAAAAACCATAGGTTTCACACATGTTATAGTTAGCTGGACATTTTACTGATAAAAAACCAATGAAATTCCCCCGTTATAGTTACTGTAGGCAACTATAACTCACGCGACTGAATCCTCTGCTGATGACATATGTGTCTTTATGAAAAAAAAATATTTGTAATATATGTATAGCTAAAATTTAATGGAAGAAGACATGGGCAAATAAGTGTCTAAATACAGTATTAGCATCAGCAGAGGATTGCGGTCGCGTGAGTTATAGTTGCCTACAGTAACTATAACGGGGGAATTTCATTGGTTTTTTATCAGTAAAATGTCCAGCTAACTATAACATGTGTGAAACCTATGGTTTTTTCAGTGAATATATATATATATATATATATATATATATATATATATATATATATATATATATATATAACTAAAAAAACAAAGGTTGAACTATCAACATAGTTAGGTGAATATGTCAGTGATTACATTTTCCCTACCTCTTAATTAAGGAAACAGCCCTGGGAGATGGGATCCTTAGGGCCTTTTTACGGCTTGGGGAGAGAGGTTGCTTGGCGCCCTCCCCTTTTATTTACATTTGAGCCCTGGGGGATGGAGTCCCGGGGGCCTAAGTAAGCTTCTGGAGGGGTCTGCACGCCCCCCTACCTTTATTTTATTACTCGGCCCTGGAGGATGCCCAGAACAGCCCAGTCGCCTTTTGAGACTGGGGGAGGGAGGCTGCACAGCCCCTTCCCCTTTTTACAAATTCGGTCCTGGGGGATGAGGTCCCCGGGTCCCAAAATGGCCCTAGGAGAGGGTGATCTACTCACACCCCCTCCCCATATATATATTTTTTTAAATGACAGGCCACTTTTTTTTTTTTCTGTGATCCCGCTAGACTCCGACGGCAAGAACTGCGATTTCAAAAAAATATATATTTATTATTATTATTTTGGTCTGAGGGGTGAAGGGGTGGGGTGGGCAGGGTGTCCACCTGGGTACCCCAACAGGGCCTGGTGGGCAGGGTAGCCCTACCCGGCCCCCTTATATTATATATTTTCTTTTTATTTCAGGAAAGGTGACTAAATCCCAGAGTCCTTTAATGGCTGCCAGCAACATTTTTCTCATGTTTCTAACAGCCAATCAGAGAGATTGTTCCTGCGGCAGTCTGACTCCTGTGGGAGCGAGATGGCTCAAGGGAAAAAACCTCCCTGGGCCACTCGTAGCACTATATTTTTGAATTGTGTGCTCCCGCGAGACTCTCGCGGGTGCCTCTCAGACACAACCGTCCAGATATACAAATATTTTTCAACCTTAATTTCTCAAAAACGACTGAATGGTTTTACATCAAATCTCAGAAAACACAATCTGTGAACCAAGATCTAGGTTCTTACCAAATATATACGACTCCACACGTCTGAAATACGTGAGAATGGCTGCCTCGTCAACACATGGGTTATGACATCCTACCACAACACAACCACCAGCCAACAGAGACAATGCAGCAGAGTGCATACCCCGATATTATACCCAATTGAGTAAGCCATTGGGGTGCAGAAACAGTGATTCTTGAACCTTCATCAAGGCTTCTATCTAAACCAAATCCAGCTGCTGGGGGCAGGTGACATTCTTCAGAACTGTCTCTTACCTCACAACATGGCATCACTAGCCAATTACGAATCATGAACAATCATCCACAAACCCTTCCTGGGCCCATAAAACAACTACTCAAACCTGTTTCACACTGCTGTCGCTCAAGAATCCTCGAACCATGACTCCAAACAGAGGTCAGGAGGTGCATCAAAGACATTTGCACTGACTGTGTAGTGATCCTCTTGGACGGACTTGCTTTGAAACCCAAGTACTGCCAACCAACTCCTAGGAAAAGCAGTCATAAGCATATGTACATGTGCAACATGCTAAATGCTCAGGCACTGCATTATATGTCTATAAACTACTATCACACCCACCACTGCTAGCTAACAAATATACATCATTAAGTAAAATGAGTAGGTTCTGCAGTCGCATTCCATGGTGCAGTTTAATATTCTCTGGTTCTGCCATCACAAGCTCATGTGAAGCCTTCTGTACTGGGGACAAAGACATAGTCAAAGAAATTATATGACCAGGGAATTCATGTCTTCATAAAATGTAATCATGTGCCCAAGAACTGCACATACATATGCATGAATCCACACAGAAACACATACATATATAATGATCCATTCACTCACACCTGGCTGGTGATAGGAGCACTGGGTGCAACTGGAACAATTCTGTGTGGAATTCATGGGTGACAGCCGCCCTCGTTACTTACACTGAGAAGTCCCAGGTTACAGCTAAGGACTACAGACCTAGCTTGGTATATCCTGATACACAGACTGAACTACACTGTGTACACCATGTACATACATTAAACACAGCCCACCACTGAAGCTACAGACATGTTTGTTGAATTGCATTGATGCAAAAAGTATCCGCCGGCCTTTGCCACATAGATACATGATCACTAATTGTATTCAGTAGTCAAATTTATATGAATTCATTATTTTCTAAAAGTATTGTCACCTTTTATAAAGGCAGCTGCATTCTTAAAAGTGTTCATTCTTTTAAAAGAAGGCCCCAGAATTGAAATTGTCAATAGTGAAAAACACAAATATTATTAAAAATCACCACTATTCCATGTGCAATCCTTTGACAAAAACTACAGAAATATTGCAAAAGTAGAGGTTCGACTATTGAGAACTTCAATGCACTGTTCAGGGTTAACTACATTCAGAATTCTGAAAACTCAGACTTAACATAAAGTAGATGGACATCCTCCTCTTTTCTGTGTGTACCTGTAATATTCTGATCCTAAAATGTCTCATATTTTTGCAATCACGCAGAGAGGACCTAAACAGAGTTATCCATTATGATGGTGGCAAAATGGTAGCCTCTGGATCAGCTGACCGCAAGGTGAGACTGTACGACATCTCTCTAATGAAGGAAGTGCCGCCTGTCATTCATGGACATGCTGGGAGTATCCGAGCAGTGGTCATCTGTGAGCAGCGAGGGTTTGTGGTGAGCGGGAGCTATGATCTGAGTATTAGGTAAGAGAATTGCTGTGGTGCATGCTTTAGGTGTGTAGTTTAGCAATACCTATGGTCTGTGGACTAGGTTTAGTAAAAGAGCATGTTGACTGATGTTAATGTTGCATATGGCTGCCAGTGTCTTCCAATCTAAAGGTGACTGGCAAGTTACCCAATTTCCTCACGGATGTGAAATGTAAGTTAAGTTTGATGAACATAGTAAAAATGTACTTTCGTACACCCTTCAGTCTAAAAAACCAATCATATGGATTGATTACTCATTAAAGGTTAATGAGTGTGCAGAACAAATCATCAGTGGAAGCTAATGAACAAAATAGTCAGGAGAAGGAAAAGTAATTGCACCGGAAATCCATGTGCAGCATGTTTATATTTCTTGAACAAATTGATCACATAGTAGGGACTTGCAGCTTTCCTTCAAAAGTTGGCCTTGTGGGAGCGTAAAGGAGAAGGTGAAGTCTCTGGAACATGGTGTGTTTGCTAAGGAAGGAGAAGGGAGGTATGACAGAATGGGATGTGATAAAGGTATATTATAAAAAATTCTTGAGAGGGACCCCTTGAAAATCAAGGGAAGTAGGGTACTTTAGACCAACAAACAGAGAGAATTCCCTTGATCACACAATTTCTGAGAGCATAAAGTACTATGTCTAAAAGAGGCGTTCTATATAAGGGTTTTTTTTATTTAAAAAACATGTTTATCATTATCAAACATACACAATCCTAAAACATTTCATAATACATCAAATCAAATATGTTAAAAACTTCATACAGTACAAATCAGTTCAATCTCAATCCTATGAAACAATATAACCCAATTATGACCAGCATAACATGGAGACAGACACAACATGTAAGATCCAATTGCTCTTCTTTACAAGTGCACATCAAAATGAGCTCTAAAATACAGCTTGTTATACATGGATAAATCAGTATATGATTTGATCTGTATTGATTCTTTGATTGTGCTAATCCACAGCGTCGACGCGTTTTGATGGCTTACAATGATATTACCATCTTTATCAAGACCACATAATTCTGTCTCCCACCACAATTATTGTTTTTCCTAAAACAAACAAAGGAATACAATTACTCTTGTTGTCTTGATTTGTACACATGATTACTTTTCATTTTAAATTTTTTAAAATGCTTTTGTGCTCAAATATTAGCCCAGTCCATATTTGGATTCTATTCCTGTGACCATTATGCAAAACACAGCACAACCTCTCGAGTTTCAATTGTTCTTTTAACCCGACATAATCTATTATTTGCCCACTATTTCTCATTGGAAAATAATCTATATTGACCCTTTCCTTCATTGAATCATGTTCAATTAAGGCCGCAGGACAAAAACATGGGGGTTACAATTCCTTCATGTTGTTAATTAAAGGTAGGGTGGCTGCAACACTCCATATTACTTAAATGCAGGCACATTCTCACCTTGGTGTAGGGGGATTTTTCTGTTTGCTCCTGGCTCTTATAGATAGTGAGATAAACACCAACTCTCCTTCTATTTGCCCTTATAAGTTCCCGGATAGCTTGTTGCAATTTATCTGGGATAAAGAGAGATTTGCGGATTAGCCTGTTCTTTCCTGTCGTTATGAGTAAACTGGCTCTATTGGACCCATGTCCTTGCTATCATTCACTTATTTACCTTTCCGTGATTCTTGGGGGCTTATTTTTCATACACTGTTTCTCCCTTCGTTTATGGTCCGGAATTCCCACACCACGAAGAAATATTAAAATCCTCTTCTATTTTTGGCAGCGAGTCTAAAGAGAGGGGTGGGTGGGAAAGAAGAGTAGATACATTTGTTGTTTAAATATCCAAGGGTCAAAGGGACATCCTTTCCTCAATCAACCTTGATTAAAAAGCCTCTATTGCCTTACCTAAATTCTGCTGTTTTCTCTCCGTCGTGTTTGTTACCGAATCAGAGCAAAATCACTCTCCTGTTCTTACACTTCCTATTTATCTGTTGTATTGACCGCGCTCATTGGTTAACCTGCCTCACATGACGCGTCCTCAGGTTCTATCTGAATAAGCTGCGCCGGGATTGGTTGCCACCTGATCTATTATTCCTCCTGCATGTTATTTTTTCTTTTTTCGTCCCAACTTTATTGCTTTTTACCACGTACATACATGGAGACTCCGGAGCCGAAATACACTCCATACCGTGATCTCTCGTATCGGCTCACCCATTCTGCACACGCACGCGGTGCATTGATTAGGCAATAAGAGTCCCCGATGTGTGCTACCACTTTATCTTGTTGGTCAAAAATGATTATTTGGTGAGAAAACTCCCAATGGACTTAATTCTTTATCCATTGTATTTCTCCTCATAATGATAATCGTTCCCACATTATACGCCATATTTACAATGGCCTTTCACAAATCGTGCCCAACATTCTTCATTCTTCTTTTCTGTATTATTATTATTATTATATTTTTTGTTCTATTAAGAGTTTCCTATTTCTCTGGAGAGTTATTATGCTATGTATTCCAGATGGGGTGGATGGAGAACTAATAGCACTAACACCGGGAGCAAGAGCTTCATCCACTCCTCTCTGGTGTTCAAGCCTCTTTCTACAGTGTTGAGATAACAGATAAACCATTGTTCTCTTTTTTTTCTCATGGAATCAGAATTTCCTCCTCTTCTGTTTGTTATGATCTTTTCCAATACAAACCATAAAATAAGCCCCCAAGAATCACGGAAAGGTAAATAAGTGAATGATAGCAAGGACATGGGTCCAATAGAGCCAGTTTACTCATAACGACAGGAAAGAACAGGCTAATCCGCATATCTCTCTTTATCCCAGATAAATTGCAACAAGCTATCCGAGAACTTATAAGGGCAAATAGAAGGAGAGTTGGTGTTTATCTCACTATCTATAAGAGCCAGGAGCAAACAGAAAAATCCCCCTACACCAAGGTGAGAATGTGCCTGCATTTAAGTAATATGGAGTGTTGCAGCCACCCTACCTTTAATTAACAACATGAAGGAATTTTAACCCCCATGTTTTTGGCCTGTGGCCTTAATTGAACATGATTCAATGAAGGAAAGGGTCAATATAGATTATTTTCCAATGAGAAATGGTGGGCAAATAATGGATTATGTCGGGTTAAAAGAACAATTGAAACTCGAGAGGTTGTGCTGTGTTTTGCATAATGGTCACAGGAATAGAATCCAAATACGGACTGGGCTAATATTTGAGCACAAAAACATTTTAAAAATTTTAAAGAAAAGTAATCATGTGTACAAATCAAGACAACAAGAGTAATTGTATTCATTTGTTTGTTTTAGGAAAAACAATAATTGTGGTGGGAGACAGAATTATGTGGTCTTGATAAAGATGGTAATATCATTGTAAGCCATCGAAACGCGTCAACGCTGTGGATTAGCACAATCAAAGAATCAATACAGATCAAATTATATACTGATTTATCCATGTATAACAAGCTGTATTTTAGAGCTCATTTTGATGTGCACTTGTAAAGAAGAGCAATTGGATCCTACATGTTGTGTCTGTCTCCATGTTTTGCTGGTCATAATTGGGTTATATTGTTTAATATGATTGAGATTGAACTGATTTGTACTGTATGAAGTTTTTACCATATTTGATTTGATGTATTATGAAATGTTTTAGGATTGTGTATGTTTGATAATGATAAACATGTTTTTTAAATAAAAAACCCTTATATAGAACGCCTCTTTTAGACATAGTACTTTATGCTCTCAGAAATTGTGTGATCAAGGGAATTCTCTCTGTATAAAGGTATATTAGACATAAGGTGGAGGCAAATCAGACATGGGTGAAGCTGGAAAGGGATTTAATCAAAAGGGTTGAAGACAAGAAGGGAGATTGGTGACAACAAAGTGAGTGGTGTGTGTTATGAGAATATATTTGGATGGGTTTTGGATTGAGGACGCTGAATCTACTGTAAAACCTCAGATAATAAGCTTGACTGAGTCACCTTTGAGGAGAGGGCCTTTGCAGAGGTACTTTTCTTGTATAACTAGAGGTGGAGATTGCAGAGAGTCTGTATGGTAATGATTGACATTGGCATGGACAGCAGGGTGACCGAACAGTTCCTTTCTGTCATGGGATGACATCAAAGTGAAGAAACATACGTTTTTGAGGGAATAGAGATTTGTACAGACTATTAACATGTTCAATAGCAATATAAATATTCCTTCACCAAGCACAGTTGAGAGTGATACTACATATTTAATGAGAAATTAATACCTGTTCAGCTTTATTAGCAGCTGGTGCCTGTTTTGTATTTTAATCCTCTACAATCTGGTACATTTAGACATGTGACTGAATGACATTTATGTAATCTTGCTGGTCTGGTAGGCAAGTGTTGTGTTCAGATACCACCTCATATTGTCTGGTTCAACATAAATCTAAGGCAGTGAGAGGCAAATCATTGGACATACACTATTGAGGGGTGACGCAATAACCCTAGATCTTCTTCCAGAAATACTACAATTATTAAGAAGTTTTACTGCATTTTATTTCCAAATACTAGATCTTCCCAGTTGCTCTGCATTATGTGATACATCACTCCCCAAAGTGGTGGCAAGCCCACGTAAAGACTAGTGATGCCAAGGGTGCACTCACCAGCCAGAAAAATACAGAGTGGAGGGAATGACTTAAAATACTCTAAGACACATTGTACCATAATGCACAACCTGCAAGGCTGTCGGATGTTAAACCCATTCTGCAGCATTAAAACAAACAACCTAAAACAAGCTGTCAAAACAAGCTAGTGAAGAGCCTTACTCGGTGATATATAGGAAAGTGGGTGGATTATGACCAGCCACCTGTGTGGCCTTCACCCTTCCAAAATAAAGCCTAGACAATGGGCTTTACCCTCTAAAAATAAAGCCTAGACAATAACTTTGAGGCTTTGCTACCTGACCATTACCATCCAGGAGTAAATAATGGGCTAACTCATATAAGCTTCAATTATTCACTGGACTAACTATGCGTAAACATTGGGCTGCCGTGTACAACCTTCAGTAAAAGGCCTTTACCCATCCAGGACTAATAAGAAGCTGTTTTACTAAAAAGGGTTTGCAATTGGCGGTTGCTCTCTAGGACGAGACAGTAGAATATCTGAAGTAGACATTATTAAAAGTCCACTGCCATTGAGGATCAAAAACTCAACTTGTGTACGTTTTCGATCCCTATTATCTAGGGTGAAGAAATAGACCATCTCATTTAATCTTTAGTTACTTGCTCCTAGATTCTATCTCATGTGAGTTTCACTAACAAGTTAGCAAAGAATAAACTCATCCAAGTATTGAAACACAATCACTGATTTCTTGTACCATGAAGTTGTTATTAAGATAATGCTGCTCTGTTTGTTCTTGTTCTTTCTTCAGAAAATGGGACTATCATACTGGGGAATGCTTGAGATTTTTTCGAGGTCACACTGGAACAGTAACCTGCCTTGCTCTGAAGGAGAACCGATTAGCTTCCGGAGCAAGGGACTGTCAAGTGAAAGGTTAGTGATGTGTTAGTAGAAAGGTCTCAACAATTTGCAATGAATGGTTTGCATGTAGATCTAGAAGTAAGGTTCACATATTACTTCAAAAATCGTTTGGTTTCCCCATCAAAATAATGCTTTGCCCCTTTCTTAAAATTCCGAAATATGTGGCTGCCACTGTCACTCTTGACTTGTGCCCTTGAATGTCAATTATGACTTACTTGTAGTAATAGCTCTTCCGGACGTTTTTTACCATTGTCAGTGTTATTCGTACCCCAGTCTCTGTAGCCACGAAGGTAGAAACAGAAAGCAGAAGGGCAGATTTAGAGTTTGGCAGAGAGGGTAAATGTAAATAAATAACTGAACTGAAGGTCCACAAATCTGATTTACAGTTAAACAGACCTTAAGTATCTCAGTGAATTAGCCTATTCCATATTGTTTTTAAAATTATTTTTATTGAAAAAACAAACCCAATGACATAACACAAATCAACCAAATACAAAAAAAAACATAATTAAAATGCACAATATAAATAAATGAAAAGTAGTCAACTAAAATAATTGTGGACATTACCAAAAGCATATCAGAATGGTGCCGAATTGAAGGATTCATATTTGCAGATAATCCAGCGATACACAATTACAATGATTCATCATCGACAGCAAACGATGGTGATAGTAAAAGGAGCGCACAGCCAACCTCTGCTCTTGTTCCAGGGGGCCCAAATTATCAACCATTTACCCGGGCAACCAGTCCATATCGGATTCCCAATCAGTACATTTCAAATCAACCCCTCCCCTCCAGGTTCTAGCGATGTTGCGCTTAGCCACCATGCATCCCAAAGTGACCCACAGCCGCTCTGGTCTAGACAAATCAGTGGCGTCCCAAATGTTCAAGAGACACAACTTCGGGGTGGCCTCCACTTCTTTACAGCAAGTCTAAAAGATGACTCCCCCCCCCAATAGCCTTGAAGAATCAGACAGTCCCCCCTTTGATGCAAATACCACAGCCACGGGGACATAACGGAGAGTCCAGAAGACCCATTTTAAGCAATATGGAGCTCGTCTAATAGGCCCTATGCAATAGCTTAAGTTGGATCAATTTAAACCGGGAGCGAATTGCAACCTCACGGGGCGACGCCAGGACCTCCCTCCATTTCAAGTGAGAGATATGGCTTTCTTAGGGAGATAGTCATCCAATAGCCTGTCTTCCAAAGGGGAAGACACCGGCAGTTCCTCACCTCTAGGAAGCACCTTGGTCAGTACACTTCGCACCTGAAGATAGCAAAAAGTCTCTCCATTGTAGTAAGGACTCCCTTCATACGTACATACATTGTTAAGTTAGCATAACCACGTTAGAGGTTAGAAAGCCATCTTGCTGCTTTGGCGCACGACACTGCGTTCACATGTTATTGCTTAAACAAACTGCTGACTCGAGTTTTGCCTCACACGAGAGCAATCTGTTGTTACCATCCCGAGCTCTGCGCAGCGACCTTGGTCTGCACACGATGTGACAAACAGTCTGAGTTGTTAGACAATGCATGTTTTCCACTCTAGGTTGATCGACCCACTATTTAGCCATAACACACGAGCAGCTGCAAATACCTGAAAGTGGGTGCTTTTAATATCACAGACATCATGTTTATTATTCAGACCGAAGACGAGCCTTCCTGCGAGAAGACTCCTGATGCTCCTGTGATGTGATTTCACTAAGCTGATCTTTGAGGTATGGGGTCCCCTATTCAAGCCTAAGAGACCTTCTACTAGTCTAATAATAATATTAGCTTCTTAGTAAAGGGAAGGTGGTAGTATCCACCGTCATTATAACATGATCACCCCTTTTATATTCTATGGTATTGTAACGATGTTGATGGTTTTGATTTTAATCATTTGTCTGCTTGTATTAGCCAAAGTACTGCATCTTAGGACACGTGGTCTATAAAAATAAACTCTTTTTATTTACACCGTGTCTCTGTTGATTATTGTTGTGGACTGATGTGAGAATAATATACGAACAGGTATTTCCGATTCCCACCATTACTGAGAGTATACTGAGACGCTTGTTCTGGGTTGTCTTTTCATTGGGACCGCCGAGCTAAATCTCGGATAACGAATGGGACACTTATGCTAGCCGGATACTGGGTTCTGCGTTCTGAGGTGAGTTTCTGGTACACCACAATTCACTGAAGTCCTGGGGTTCTACGCATAGTTCTGTGTATAAGCAGAATCCCTGCAACATGGCGCCCAACGTGGGGCCATGTTGCAGGGATTCTGCTTATACACAGGAATATGCGTAGAATCACAATACTTGCTGACACGTGATAACCGCACTAACCTGGTAATAAGAATAGTACCAGGCGCCGTGGGGTTCACGTATTTGACGTTTAATGAGGGCGATACAGTCCCCATTGCGTACAAATCCCACTTGTACACCTCTGCTGAATTACGTTTTTCCACGGTCGAAAAAGTTCTGACTGCTGTGCAGATGGCGATCCTCAAGGAACGCGCACTGTCGCATGGGAAACAGATTCTGGTTGTAACACCATATCCTGCCTTAGAGGCAGTGACTAAGGCAAGTGTACCAAATTCTAAAGCTTTGCATCCACGGTGGATACAATGGGCCACAACACTGACGTCGCCAGATGTCACTTACATCTTTGATGCCTCATTACAGACTCAAGAGTACTTGCAGTATGAATTCGTTCATCCGGCACCTCTGTCTTTGCGCCCGCTCGAAGAATACCATTGTGTCATATACACTGACGGGTCTGCGCAGCCCGCAATTGGATCAAAGCACGCTTATTCAGCGGCTTGCGCAATTGTCGTAGGTACATTCGTAAATGGTGAATTCCAATCTGATGCAGTGCATACGCAGTCATTTGGTGATTGTACCGCGCAATTAGCGGAGCTTTGGGCTCTGGTGCTTGCACTGGAGTTTGCTGATCCCCGAGTCACTACTCTTATAGTGAGTGACTCCTTCTACTGTGTCCAGTCCTACAATGACAATTTACACTTCTGGTCTCAGAATGATTATCGAGACACGAGAGGTAGCACAATTAAGCATAAAACGCTTTGGGTTCGAGTGGCAGACTTTAAAGAACGTCTCCCTCTCGTGAATGTTATTCACACTCTTGGTCACCAACGACTTGGTGTCCATGCTGTCGGCAACAGCTTAGCTGACGAGGCAGCGAAAACAGCAGTGGCTACATACTTAGTGGCAGCAGTTACAAGATCCAAAAGTAAGATTGATGATGACATCTTGGCAGCTATTGCTGCTACAGAGAAGGGAAGTGATTACCCGAAGGGTTTTCCCTCTCGTTATATTTATCATTTAAGTCCTGATAACGTCCCTTTAGTGAGGATTAACGACGTTGGTGACAGAATTATTCCCAACGCGGACTGCAGACCTGCACTGATCCTAGCTGCGCACGAGGGGTTGGCGTCAGCCCACGCCGGTGTGTCAGCTACAATATCTCTGCTACAACAACGTTACTGGTGGTTTGGTTTATATAAACAAGCGCGCGCATATGTTCTTGATTGTGACATTTGCCAACAGATTAAACCTTCTACTGTTGCGCGCCCACCACAGACACAGCTGTACATCTCTAATAAGCCATTTGGTTGTGTTTATTTAGATCACTGCGGTCCTTTTTCTTGTGATACTACGTACAAGTATATCTTGGTTGCGGTGGATTCGTGCACACGTTTTCTTTGGGTATGGCCACAAAGGAGTGCTGACTCGCGGACTGTCATCAGGGATTTGCGTGTCTTTGTGGGAACTTTTGCGTGTGGTACCTTCCATTCTGATCAGGGCCCTGCGTTCGCCTCAAAGGCTTACAAGGAGGCTATGAGAAATTTGGGGGTCCTAGTCAAATTTTCGTCCCCCTACCGACCTGAGGGTAATAGTGTGGTGGAGCGAATGAACCGTGACTTAAAGCAATCATTGACAGCACGTGTTTTAGGCACAGGCCGGAACTGGCTAGCCCATTTGTATAACGTCCAACGTGCACTTAATAATCTCCCTAGAAGGTCTCTGGGTGGGCGGACCACGTACATGATGCTCTTCGGAATCAGAATGTTTGTTCCAGACCTTGATGGTCTAGACATTGCGGCGTCGACCGCACCCTTTGACGTAGATGATCACTGTGCTGTTTTGCAGATTCTACAAGAAGCCAGAGACACTCTTTCGAAAGAACACTTGCCCTCCACATCTGAAGCTGAGGTTCAGATTCCGGTAGTCGGCTGGCTACCCCGAGTTGGAGACCTGGTCCGTGAGAAGGTGGAGAACAAGAAGGAGTTCGGCCCCTCTTATCGTGCACCAGTTCCAGTGCTTGGAGTGCAGGGTACAAGAACAGTCATTTTACCTCCACTTCCTGGTCGCAAAGAAAACAGGTACATCTCTATTGACAATGTCAAACTTCAGCGAGTGGCCGATACTTCTTAGTATGACTCCGGCAGTTTCATGCCAGACGATGCAAAGAAATTCAATGTTGGTTCCTGCTTCTAACACCTTGTCTGATGTTGCCATCGAGATGCAATCAGTTACTGATCCCTTGTTGATACCACCGGCTGGTGGTTTGCCTGAAGATACTGAGTATGCTTATCCTACACGTGGACCCTCGCCTGTTTTACAATCTACAGCACTTGGCCAGTCCCGTTTCTCCTTTGACACTAACTCTTTGCCCTCAACTCCCCCATCGAACATTGCTGTTTTTGTAAGCTGGTTTAAGAGACATTTTTTGATAGCCCCTTGGACATACATCTGGTTGCTGCTTTTCAGTATTTTTTTGTTTATGTCCATTGGATTTGTTATAGTTTTTTTCCGTTTGGTGGATGGCCACTATCTCAAAGAGAGATCGACAATTAGACTTATCGATGGAACTTTGGCCCCCCACTCCTCGTCCCACATCATGAAAAGGGACCAGACTTTTGTGAATATTACTGCCTGGCCCGTCATGGATGGAATCGCATGGGATGCTGTTAAATTTCAAATTCATGGGCCTACAGAGGTCATTAATGTACCTAATGTATTTCGTGTTTCTATGGGTGATGTAGTTAAACAGAACATACGTTCTGATGATTGGGATGTACACGCCATTGAGGCACTGTTTTCAGATTTGAAATATTATGCCGCTTTTGATGCTGAGGATTTGTATGAAAATGCGGCTAATTATGCAGAACAGTATTGTTTTCAACATTATGCCAATCACTTCCTGCATAAAGCGAATACATTTAGAAATGTTGTAAATTTTACCCAATGGGAACACTGTCCCACCCCCTCGTTTGGCAGTTCACATACATTAGTGGATAAGTTTACGTATTTTACTGATTTCAGTGTTTCAGCCCCGTCATCCTTTTATTTTAAAGTTAAGCCTGAGTCTGCCTCCAAGGTTAGACTGACACACACCAAATTGCTTTATTCTAAGTCCTTTATGGATGAGTTGTCAATCAAAGGTTATGATCTATGGAAGGCTACTATTGATCTTAAGTCGGTTTGGGGTTCCAAACCGTGGCAGGTTCAGGGAACTGAAGCTTTACACCGTGCCTGTCTAGTACCAAATCATATGTTGTTTTTAAATTCAACCATCTTCCAAACCACCTGTTTTGGATTGGCCACTTCTAAAAAACTAAATTCGCCTTCTGTGCCGGATCTGGGCGCTTACCCAAATTGGGATAACCACACAGATCTGTCCCTTCCTGCTTTGCAGTCATTAGTTTCTAATTCATCTTTCAATATTTCGAAATTTAGTAATGAGGGATGGTTAATTTGGCAAAGCAGTTCTGATACCTGTCAACGTCGTTTTCTAGGACTGAACGCGGGGTATACTCAGGAACGCGTAGACCCACGGTTTGAGTCGTCACATACAGTAGTAACTACATACTCTGTAGGGAACTTATGTCAGTCCTGGCTGCGACATTCCACCTTGGCATCTGTCAAAGTTCATTTATCAAAATTACATGACAAAATAGATTTGAATGATTTTGTTAAAGGTCCTGTGGGTGGCAGATCCAAAAGATGGGCGTATGCTATTTACAACGAAGTATGGAAACTGTCGCAAATTGAGGCAGCTTCACGATTGAGAGCTATTGATCAGGCTAATATGGAAAAAGTATTAGCAGTTATTGATAACAGCATTAGCACTCTTTCTTCTCGAATTTATACATTAGATAATATTGTTTCTTCAATTGTTGATATTGTGCATGATGATTTGTCTGTATTGTATCATGGTCAAAACCAGTTGCGTTCTGTTATGCAGTTTGCATGGACATTACAAACATTGAAGGCAGGGAAGGTCCCTTGGGACTATCTGAATAAAACATCGTTATTTCTTCCCTTTAACATTACTGACAAACAGCAGTTCATGCCCATGAAAGATGCTTCATATTCCTTGTTACATATTGAAAAATTGGAGCCGTTACCTTTCTCTGTAGCGGAAGTAGATTCAGCAGTGTGGCTATTACACGGATTGATAACTCTCCCGTTCGCACTTTTTAAGTTTACCTCTTGTATGAAACACTATGCTCTGGGTAGATATGAACAGCTGGGTACCGCTTTCATACATGAAGTCTGGTCCCTCCCCTTTACGTATAGATGTACAAGGGACGGTACTGAGGTTTATCTGAAGGGTGAGGAATGTACAACGACACCTGATCATTCTGTTGTATGTAGGCACATTCAGTTGCACGGTGCTTGTAATGTACACGCCCCAAATTTGGCCTGCGTCCTCAAAGGTATCCCGGTACCAGTGATTACGCCATCTTTCACGCTGCTTGCAAACGGTAGTTATTTGATTTTAAATAATGAAGCTTGCTGCGGGATGTTGGTGGGAATCCCATATATAGTGACTGTATCGCAGAGGGTTGTCTGCTGCAATAACGTTCTGTTTCCTCCCCCGCATGGGAGGCTGGATGCTTCCATCTGGCCTTCGATTCCAATCTTGAAAGCAGAGTTCAACAAGATGAGCAGAATAGGAGCGCTATTGTCCCAAAAGGAGGTGCCATTGACTTCCTCCCGGGAAACATTTGTCCTTCACGTAGCAAATACGCGCACTGAGGTACAGGCGCTTTTGAATACTGACCTCCCCCTGCATTTTGGAGCTTTGATCCAAACAATTTTCAATGCCTCGTCCACGACTGGCCTGGCTCATTTTTTTAAACTTGTGGGCTCGGGCCTCGTGACCTCTTTCCAAACTATTTTTGGTGTGATTCCGGCATTTTTTCATTCTATTTTCTCGAGCGTCTTTGGAGGTGTCCCTTTAATTCTGGCGCTGGTGGCAGGTGTGCTACTTTTACTTTTCATCCTACGGAATGGCTGCTCTTTCTGTGCCACACGACAGCCTGTCCCGTCTGCAGTTTCTTCGTGACAGGATGCTTGAATACTATGGTGTCCTGCCATTGGCGACTTTGAGCCTGGCATATGGATTATCCTTCCGGTATTCCTACTTCACCTGCGTGCAACCTGTCTTCCACTGCCTAGATTGTCCCTTTGAATGGCCTATGGATTTGTGCTTAACCAACATGGTGTCTCCGGACCCGGATTATGATCGACTCATGAGGCCCTTAGTGTCTCACGAGTTCGCCTGTTCTGGTGTTCGGATTATGGCCTGCGGTGCGGCGCATGGTATCCTGGGTAATTGGGACATCGCGAGAGCGGCATATGACTTCTTGGATATGAGTTATTTGGAAGTACACGCTGGTTGCCCTCTGATGGTGCTAGAGGCTCCGCTAATGGAAGAACATGTATGTTCCTTTTCTTTGATTAATTGGATGGCTGAAACCTTCAGTGGCCGTGCCAATGATTTTCTGCTGGAAGCAGTGGCCACATATGCTGCATATACTTTCATGGATTGCGTGAACTATCGTCTACTGTGTTTTCCTCACGTGTCTTGAACAGTCCCTGTGCGTCTGCACTTCTGCCCGGTGAGGCGTTTTTTCATTTTTTCACCCCCCACTGCACGTTTGAGGTTTTTTGTTTTTTCTTTCCACTTTTGGTTTTTTCCTACTCGGACTTTGCCTGAACTGACCATTGTTTTTTAAATTGAATACGCCTTGTTCTGCTCTGTCGCACTTGAACTCTGCGTTCTCTCTTTTCTTGCATACTAAGTAGTGCTTCGATCAAGGGGGCATGTAGTAAGGACTCCCTTCATACGTACATACATTGTTAAGTTAGCATAACCACGTTAGAGGTTAGAAAGCCATCTTGCTGCTTTGGCGCACGACACTGCGTTCACATGTTATTGCTTTAACAAACTGCTGACTCGAGTTTTGCCTCACACGAGAGCAATCTGTTGTTACCATCCCGAGCTCTGCGCAGCGACCTTGGTCTGCACACGATGTGACAAACAGTCTGAGTTGTTAGACAATGCATGTTTTCCACTCTAGGTTGATCGACCCACTATTTAGCCATAACACACGAGCAGCTGCAAATACCTGAAAGTTGGTGCTTTTAATATCACAGACATCATGTTTATTATTCAGACCGAAGACGAGCCTTCCTGCGAGAAGACTCCTGATGCTCCTGTGATGTGATTTCACTAAGCTGATCTTTGAGGTATGGGGTCCCCTATTCAAGCCTAAGAGACCTTCTACTAGTCTAATAATAATATTAGCTTCTTAGTAAAGGGAAGGTGGTAGTATCCACCGTCATTATAACATGATCACCCCTTTTATATTCTATGGTATTGTAACGATGTTGATGGTTTTGATTTTAATCATTTGTCTGCTTGTATTAGCCAAAGTACTGCATCTTAGGACACGTGGTCTATAAAAATAAACTCTTTTTATTTACACCGTGTCTCTGTTGATTATTGTTGTGGACTGATGTGAGAATAATATACGAACAGGTATTTCCGATTCCCACCATTACTGAGAGTATACTGAGTCGCTTGTTCTGGGTTGTCTTTTCATTGGGACCGCCGAGCTAAATCTCGGATAACGAATGGGACACTTATGCTAGCCGGATACTGGGTTCTGTGTTCTGAGGTGAGTTTCTGGTACACCACAATTCACTGAGGTCCTGGGGTTCTACGCATAGTTCTGTGTATAAGCAGAATCCCTGCAACACCATCATGTAATTGATATTGCCGCTGCAAATCACGGAAAGACACCATACTGTCCTTAACCCACAAGTCGCCCACCCTTGACAAGCCAATCAAATCCCATTTATCAAACCCAGGTTGCTGCCTGTGCACACTCAGGTAACAGGAGTCAAGTAATGGAGTCGCCTGCGTAATTTTACTCTTCCAGCCCAACGTTGAATTCGCGAGGTGCCAGACGGAGACTGTCGTGGAGGTTCGGGTGAATTTGGGCTCTAGTTTCAACCCTCCATACAGAGCCCTTAAATAAGTACCAGGTAGCATATTATGCCTATCCATCCGATATGCAGGGTCATCAATTGGCCGGTGCATCCAGTGATTCAGGACAATAAGTTGTGAGGCCCAGTAGTATTCTCTGAAGGACGGTAAAGCAATGCCGCCATCATTCCTGCGTGGAGGAGGACACAGGAGAATAAACGTTGCCAAAATAAGTGGCAAATGTGTCTGCGATACCAACTCTATCATGATGACGGACGGCATCATCATCCACAATTTCCGCAACCCATCTACTCGCCAGATCTCTCCTATCAAGCGAGGCCAGCAACTTACTAGCTTTATCGCCAATATCATAGATCCTGTGCTGAGTGGCCCTATAGTGAGTCCTAGCAGAATCACCTGCAAAAGCCCGGTATTCTTTTTGCTTAACGGCCAAGTTCTCCAGGTCCCGGCCACCAATCCTTTTTGCGCAAACGGCGGGTGAGACCGATCAGCCTGGGGTCTCAGCCTTCCCTATTAGGGCCAGCAAACGGATACCTGTAATGAATAAGGGGTGTTCAAGCTACGGCGATAGTCGGAGCTCTACATAAGGGCGGCCATCTTGGGTGCTGGCAAGCCATGCCCCTCTAGCCTATTCCATATTTGTCACTGACAGACTCCTCTGATAGCCTGATATAGTAAGGACCATTGGAGGTTTGGCCATTTGGCCGCATCAATTTAGAGTGATGTAAAGGCCAGTTTCTACACCCCCTTATCACCATGAACAACGTACTAGCATGGATTAAGCACAACATTTAAATGACCATGGGAGAAATGTCCCCTTATGTTGGGGTCATTACTTTTTATTTTTTACCAAAACATAATCCCACTTTTGGATTTTGTTTTTGTAGAAACAAGAATCTATTAACAGCAGTCCATCAATCTTTTTAACTAATTGAAAGGAAACGTCTTTACAGCAGTTCCTGTAAATGGCTAGAACTGTCCGCTGGGCTGGCAGACAACTATAATTTCGGAGGGTGGGTACTCCGTCAGGATAATAAAGTATTTTACTCTTTCGCCCTGATGGAGTACAATCCATACTCTGAAGTCTAAATCAGGCCCAGAGTTTAAGAGCCTGGTTACCCTTCCCAGTGCCACCTCTAGAACCATCTGCAGCATCAAATGAGAGGCTCTTGAGGGGCTAAGGAATGGAACAAGGGGTCAACACATGATTTAATGTGGAGTCACCCCAGGCATTTTTGCGATTTAACATGCATGCTTGTGCCATATGGTTATTCTTTCATCAGTGGCTTTGTCTTTTACACATATGGCGATGATGCACAGAGCCTAACCATTTTGGATTAGGACATAATTTTCATCTGCCTCTGCCTACTTGACAACCATTAGCAAAGTTAAAGATGGTCTCAAGTAAAAATAAACGTCACCATGTTTGGACTAGTGCCATGGTGAACTGCTACTATCCACTCTCATCTGTCAGAAAATCCGGATTCTTTCAACATTTCCCTAATTTTCTACCAGCCCACTGTTACTTTTTTACCAGCTTAAAATCTTGAATCAATTCTTTCATTTCTCCCAGAGTCCAGTCATTGTTCCTTCATAGATCAACTACAGGAATTCCCAATACTGAACCTCCAAGTTTACCTAATAGGACACTTATGCATTATTCAGAATGTGGAAGTTCAGCTAATGATATGAACCCATCAACAAAATAAAAATTATAGAACCTTGGTGCCCCATACTGTCTTCCTGCATTCTTGTCAAGGACTGGATTCTGGTGTTCTGAGAAGGTCTGTTGAGTATCCTTCTCTTTTTTTCAGTATTTGTTTATTGGATTTTCCAAATAGTAAACAAACAAGCGTCATCTGTACAGGAACAGATCGTACAACACAAGTCAACCCATCATTGCCTGTCATATGCTAATCAGTGATAGTCAACACAGGTCTAGTGCTGCAGCCACCATAGATCCCCTCTGCACGGCAGCACATAGAATCAAGCCCACCTGATGTATCCCAGTAGTCGATAGTAATGTAGGAGTGCCATCCTCTGGCCTCTCTGTGGAAGATGCCTACGAGTCGCATATGAGTTGTCTTCTCAATTGCCAAGGGAAAAGGCTACTCCTTCTCTTATCCATTGTGCCACTTTGCACAGAACCACATAAAAGAGAAAAAGTCTCCTCGATAATCTTATATCTCTTTATTGAAGATGAAGATTAGAAATGGAGAAATCAACAATGCACTTAACTTCTCCTGACATCAGGAAGAAGAAAATAGCCAAGCAAGAAATCAGGTGAAGAATCCAGAAGATGCATTTGATCTTCTGAATTTGATCACTCAGAACCACCCAGTGAAAAGGGTTCCCATTATTCACAGTTAACACTCTGTATGTCTTGTATGGCTCTCATTTACAGCCTCATTAGTGAAAACCACATTCTACATCTGATTGTTCACTGCTGTGATGCAACAACAGGAGGTAACAAACCTTGTTTCTGACTGTTGCTTTGCCATAAAGGAATCCCAAGCTGCTTTGACAATGCTTTGTGAGATATGAGATGATATACATTTGTAGAACGCAGCAAATCACACCTGAGGGTTTATCTCAGCACTAACCTATTCAGGAACCATCGTCATAGATCTAGAATAGGTTTCCAACAGCTTCTTAAATCAACCGAAATCTGCACAGCCGCTCAAGTGGACAGGAAGTTGATGGAGGGATCGAGAGTAGCACTTTGTCACTGGATCTCTGTGTGCGTGTCGGGCAGTAATGTTGTAGTTTATTTTTCAAGTATGAAGGGGATTTTCCTAAAAGGGCGTTGTGGGCAAGACTGCAAGTCTTAAAATAGATGTGTTTCCCAACCGGCAACCAGTGCAAGGACCTTATATTAGGAGCCGAGGGAGAACCCGCTGGGACGTTACAGAGCAGTCAGGCTGCTGTATTTTGTAAGACCTGAAGTCTTGTAAGAAGAGTATCTTTGACTGCCATCAACAGGGCATTGCTGTAATCCAGGCGACTGATAACGTGCACCTGGATCAGTGTTTCCTGGCTGTGGAAGGGAGCCAAAGTAAAACCTTCTTCAGGGTGCTCATGGTGGCAAACAAGTCCTTCTTACCACAGCAACACTATTTTTCATTGTCAGTTCCTGGTTGATTTTAATCCCTAACTTGTTCACTGAATGGCTGGGGGTTGAGGGCATGCCAAGCTCCGCCAGTCACCAGTCCGGTGACCAGAGCTGTTGTGCCTTGCCAAATAGCAAGATCTCGGTCTTCTCACTATTCAGCTGAAGACAGTTTCCAGCCATCCAGGCAGCAATATCTTTCATACAGTTTTGGAAGCAAAGTCTTGAGTCCTGAATTTCCTGTCCTATAGTGATGATCAGCTGGGTATCAGTGGCATACGAGATTACTTCAAAGCCATGGGATCTCACCAACTGTGCCAGGGGAGCAACATAAATATTAAATTACGTTGGGCTCAGAGATGAGCCTTGAGACAGTCCCTTGGTGAGAGGAACCTGCTGATATTTAAACCAACCCAGTGTAGTATTTGGGGTCTGATCCTTTAGAAAGTCAGCTAAGCACTGCAGGGCAATTTCTCAAACACCTATCTAATGCAGTCTGCTAATCAGAACTGAATGAGAAACAGTGTTGAAAGCCACTGAGAGGTCAAATAGTGCCAGCATCACAGAGGCACCACCATCCAAAGAAAGATAAGATAGAATTGGTTAGTGCTAATAGAGCAATTTCGGTACTATGTGCTGCTTGCAATCCCGAATGGGTGAAATCCAAGATCGAATGATCATCCAGAAATGTTATTAGCTGTTTTTTCACATGGCACTCAAGGATTTTTCCTAATAGAGGAATTAAGGAGATCGGGTGGTGGTTGCTCAGACTAGTGAGATCGATGTTAGGTTTGTTCTGTAGAGGGACAAACTGAGCTGTATTCCATGCCAGTGGTATTCAAGGGACTGGTTGAATAGAGACTGAACTGCCGGAGAAAGTTCAGCTGGCAAAGTGGCAACCATTCTGGGGAGGCAAACATCTATAGACGAGCCAGATTTGGTAGTCCTCAAAGCGAATAGAACATGCTCTTCAGTCATAGGAGCGAATCTGTCCAAACACGGGAGATCATTATTATAAGGTGGCAATGGAGTAATATAATGGAACTGCTCCTCTTTAGCTGGGACTTTTCTGTAAATTGCTTCCACTTTTTCCTAAAAGAAAACTGCAAGCGAGTTACAGAGTTGTTGTGAAGCAGGTATGACAGAACTACATGCATGGGTATACGAATTAACAGCTTTTGTTATTTGGTTACAAATGGAGCTACATCTGGTTTTTCTAATAAGGGAGCGGTAATCAGTTAGAGCTGACTTATAAACTGCTCTATCCTTCAAGGCTTTGGATCTGCACCAACGTTTCTCCAGTTCCCTACACTCTGCCTTCTGCAGGAGTAAATCATTAGTAAACCAAGAGACATAGGGCCTGCCTGAAGTGAAGTTGGAAGTATTTACGGGAGCAATTTTATTGAAGGTGGTTGACAGAGAGAGATGGTAGTTAGCCAATGCCATCTTAATATCAAACTTCTGGGTCGTCGCTCCCCAGGAAACTAAACTAGCACATTTTTCAGCTGTGACATTTGTGTAGATTCTATAGGACAGATTCCCTTTAGTTGCCATCTGCTTTAGTGTCTCAGTAAGGGATGTGTGAAACATATAGTGATCTGTCCAGATGAGGGAGTCCTCATTAACCAAAAGGGGTGAGTTAGTGAAAAGCAAATCCAACGTATGGCCTGCACAATGTGTGGAGCCCTTAATATGCTAAGCTAGGTTTAGGGATTCGGGACAGGTAGGAGAGGCCATGTTATGCCTCTTGCCCAGCCTAAGAAAGGCAAATGATTTGGGGAGTACACATAACACAATTAGAGAAGTGAACAGGACTAGTTCACACCTTGGGATTCTGAGTGACATTGTTTTGCTTCACTCATTTTGTCTATTTGATTTTACTTAGAACCCCTCGGGGAAAATCATCTCTATTATTCCTTGTTACTCATTAATAATTCTAAATGTTTATACCTAGTTTTTGTTACAAGATTCATGCGTATATCATACCCTTCAGACAGGACTAAAAAAAATATTCCTTCCTAATTAATAGACATGCTTATTTAAGGAAGGTTGGTGTCGCGATCCCACTCACCTGAAAACCAGGAGCCGTGGTAACGGAGATAGTGCCCCATCTCATCTCTAGACCAACCCTCCACGCTGATCAAGCAGCATTGGTGATTTGTCCCAAGGGGAAAGGAAGGAAAAATAAAAAGGAAACAATCAGCTGGGGAGAAGACTTCAGCACAGCAGGGCCACATGACTCCCTTTAAGAGAACTAGGACACGGAATGGGGTAGGTCTCTCTTTGTTTGAACTTCGGGTACCGCCACACTCTGGAAAACACAACCACACATGAAACGGGTAAGTGGCAGGAAACCATACAACATAGGGGAAATCTGTTTCACTCTCTAATAACCCTAACACTCCATCCCCTTTTTCCTTTGTTTATATAGTACTACTCACCACATTCACACTCAACCACCAAGAATGCATCCAGGGAAGGTAATTGATGAACACAGGCAAATATCCCTATTACCAGTCATAGGGGATAAGTATCCAGTTATGGCAGTAAGGAAAGAAGGAATAAGCTCCGAGGGAGTCCAGAAAGAACCTAATGTTGGTCCCCAATTAGCTCGTCCCGCAAGAGAACAAAAAACACCCCCAAACAAGACAATAAGCCTGTAAGTCCATTAGGACAGCGCACTGACCCAAAATATGCTGTAATAAAAAAAAGGACATGCGATTTGAAGAGGACTCCAATCGATAGGGAAGAAACAAGGTGAGTAGAAAGGATAAGGATTATCCCATAGTCATGCACTCTAACCTGTTTTCTAAAGATCCAAGGAGAGACATGCATTGCGTGTGCGCAAACCGCTGAGCTGAGCACAAGTGTTGGACGATGAGGAACTGCACCCTCAGTTCTTGAAGGAAAAGTAAAGGTAGCGTGCGCTGTAATAAGTCGAGCACGTTTGTACTTTAAAGGAGGAGCTGCACCCACAGCTCCAATGATGAAGGGAAGTGTGCGGCTGAAGGCCGCACTCAAATGAAAATTTCAGAAGGCACTGCTCCAACGGTCCTCCTCAAGCAGAGGGATGTGCACGGTGGAATGCCGCACTCATATACAAAGTTTCAGGAGGCACCGCTCCAGCGGTCCTCTCCAAGCATAGAGGTGTGCGCAGCGGAATGCCGAGTGCACAAACAATATCCAGTGAGGAACCGCTCCAGTGGTCCTTGACAAGCAGACTGGTGTGCTCGGCGGAATGCCAAGCAGACAAGTAGAATCCAGAGAGGAACTGCTCCAGCGGTCCTGTACAAGCAGTGAGGTGTGCGTGGCGGAATGCCGGCACACAGTGACACAAGGGCAAAAGCTAGAAATCCTTCTCCCATGAATCTGGAAGTAAAACTTATAGCCAAGCACCTTGGCACCGGCTCACATGCCTTCTTATAGGCGCACCTCCCCTCATGTCACAGAGGGCATGTTCAAATATCTGTTTGCCGTACTCTCGCGAGAGTACGCGATCCAGTATTGAGAACAGGCAGGGAAGAGAAGAGAAATGCAGACAGATGACACCAAAGCAAAAAAGAGTGAGTAGGCCATTCATACCGGTCCTAGATGTGGCACACCAAGTAAGGAGAGTGACAAGAGGGTAATAGTAAATTTCAGCATAGTTATGTTCTCTGTAAGCCCCTTGAACATGTAGTTCAGGTGGTAACAGTTGTTTCCATGCAAAAGCAGTGTTTTTTTTTTTTAGTTCTTTTTATTGTTTACATAAATCAACAGTACAAATTTCACATCTATTGTAAACATAGCATCACATTGATCGTTAACATGGAACACATAGGTTAATTTCAATAAGTAACTCTTCTCTTGGTTAAAGTTCTTCTGCATATTAAAGTTCTGATTCGTCTGAGGAGAGCTGCAACGGTAGTCTGGGCAGTACACATAAATCCCTCCTGTATTCATTCCATTTGCCCCATATTTGCATCCACTTTCTCAGGCACCCTATTGATACATAAACCGTTTTCTCTCTGAACATGCACCAGTCCATATCGCTCTTCCATTCCGCCAATGTCGGGACTGCTTGTGTCTCCCATTTTCTTGCTATGCTTCTCTTAGCGATCATCAGACCCAACGTCACCCATGTTCTTTCTTTACTCCTCAGATCTGTAGGTTCCCATATGTTTAACAGACATCGTTTGGCCTCAGATGTTATTCTCTCTCCCATTACCTGCCCGTGCACAAGACAACCTCACTCCAGTACCTACCAATGTATGGGCATTTCCATATTATATGGAAGATTGTGCCTTCTCGGCCACATAGTTTTCTATAGCTAGGGTTATCTCTATATCCCATCTTGACCAGTGCTGGCCCCGTGACATATATTCTATGCAATATTTTCAACTGCACCAATTTTAGTTTAGAGGATATTGCCACCTCCTTTGGGGATGCCAGTGCTTCCTGACAGTCCTCCTCTTCCAGCCCCGCAAAGTCTCTCTCCCATTTTTCTTGGAGCTACTGAAGAGGAACAGGTGAATCATTGATCAGTTTTGAGTAAGTCAGGGATATTGATTTTCTCTGCATAAATCCACCCAGAAGTCTGTCCTCAAGAGTGGAGGTCTCAGGAGGGGCCTCTCCGCTAGGGATCTTTGTATGCAAAGCATTTCGTACCTGCAGATACCGGAATCTCTCAGTTTCTGCCAGTTCATGATTCTGCTGGAGAGTCGCGAAGGTTACTACCCTCCGTTTTTCCCAAAGATCTCCCACCCGAGAGATCCCATGGTATCCCATTTGTCAAAACCCTTCGTTCTCCAGAGGGAGCACAATTGTTCTGTATCCCACAGCGGGGTGTTTAGTGTTATGGTCTTTGCCCATCCCACACTCTTGTGAACTGAATGCCACACCTGAACAGAATGCTTTGTGGGGCCTGTTAGATGGAATTTCATGGGCCTAGAATACAATGCCCGTGTGTGATTACAACAGGGCAAGAGCCATCTATCTAAGCATATCCCGGGTCATTCTGGGGTCGGTATATACAATGATTAATGGCTGTGCTGCCCAGTAATATTTTTTAATATTTGGCAGCCCGATACCCCCATCTTACCAGCCTTTTAGCCTTTTACTAACTTTGGGAATGAAATTCGTGGTGGACTATTTCCCCAAAGCAACGTTCTCTGCGCACTTTCCACCATTCTGAAGTATGATGCGGGACGGGTCAGGTGAATTCTGAAGGACATACAAGAAGCGAGGCAACAATATCATTTTAAAGATTGCCGCTCTGCCTAGTAGCTACAAGGGTAGAGACTTCCAGTGCTCCAAGTCATGTATCAGCCGCTGTATCGGCGGCAACAAGTTAGACGTGTGATACAATTTGGGATCTTTGGTAATAAACAATCCTTGATATTTAAATCCTTCTGTAGCTATCGCGACCTTGCAGTCTTTAGGCATGGCAGGCGTGCTTCCCTTTAACACAAATATGAGCGATTTTGACCAATTAATAGTATATCCGGAGTAGGTACCGACATTATTGAAGATGTTAAGAACTCTATGTAGGGATCTCTCTGAAGAGGCCAGATACAACAAGATGCCATCTGCATAGAGCGAGATGCGATCCTCCCACTCCTCTGTCCAGCATAATCCCCGGATTATGGGGTCTCTCCGGATCCAATAAGCTAGGGGCTCTAGGGTGAGCAAAAATAAAAGCGGGGACAAGGGGCAACCCTGTCACGTCCCCCTAAGGAGATGGAAAACAGCAGATTTTTTATTGTTAACTACAACTTGCGCTAGGGGGTCAGCATATAGGAATCGGACCTAGCTAGTAAATTTAGTACGGAACCCAGCTTCTCCAGGGCGGCAAAGAGATATGCCCATTCTATGGTGTCAAACGCCCTGGTAGCATCCAGGGATACCACCATCGCCTCTTCTAGTATGGTATCCACCCTTCCCATTACTCCATGCAATCTTTGCAAGTTCAAAGATGTATTTTTTGATGGCATAAATATCGACTGGTCCGGGTGGACCAATCCGGAAATAACCCGGACCATCCTAGTGGCCAGTAATTTGGCCAGTATTTTGGTCTCTGCAATCAGCAGCAATATAGGTAGGTATGTTGCACATCTATTTTTTAGCTTTCCGTCCTTATGTTTCACTACCAAAGTGGCTATTCTTTGGTCTTGTGGGAGGAGCCCTATCTCAAGACAATCCTCATACATTGTTTTATGGTGGGGGGCTATTCTATCTGGCCGCAGCTTGTAGAGCTCGATTGGGGGGGCCATTTGGGCCCAACGCCTTCCCAGTCTGAAGAGAACGTATGGCCTGAGCTATTTCATCCTGAGCAAGGTCACTCTCAAGCAGAGTTCTATCTTCTTTCATTAGCGCCGGTAGACGCATTTCGGACAACAACTCCCTCACTTCATTTTCTTGCCTTGTGATCCTGGATAAATGCAGTTGTTTGTAATACTTGGCGAATTGGTTCGCAATATCTTGTGTATCTGTAAGACATCCCCCAGAATCCTCTAGTAGCTCTGCGACAAGCCAGCTCGCCAGTTCTCTCCTGTCTAGCCAGGCCAACAATTTCCATGCTTAGTCCCCAGCTCATATATACGTCCCAGCTTGTGCCTATTCAATGTTCTAGGCATGTCTCTCGCCTCACTCCTGTACTCTTCTTTCTTTAGATTGAGAATATGTCTCGTATCCGGTTCATCTGATGTAATGAGTTCACTCTCTAATTTCAGTCTATCTTCTTCTAGCTGGAGTAGTCCAGCATTTTGTTCCCATTTTTCTCCTGCTATCAGGGACACCGCATGACCCCGTATCACTGTTTTGAAGGCTTCCCAGAGGATCTGGGCTCAATGGACAGCTCCTTCATTCTCACTAAAATAATGATCTATTTCTTGAGTAATCTTCAGTTTAATCTTAAGGTTTCGGAGATGCCAGGGATGAATTAGGGTCACTCTAGTACAATGACCTTTTCCAATTTCCACTTGCGCCCATATTGGGGAGTGGTCTGATATGCCCCTCGCTAGATGTCGGATCTCCTTAACATATCCTACCTGATCCACCAGGGTAAGGATATAGTCGATTCGAGAGAGACTTTTGTGGGCTCCAGATTGAAATGTATAATATGTCTCTGTGGGATGGTGTACTTTCCATGCATCTACCACTTCCATGGCATCTAGGAAATGTGGGAGCTGCAGCCGCGATGGAGCTATATACCTTGGTGGATAACAATCTTATCTCACTGACATCACATAGTTAAGGCCTCCCCCTATTACCAATTTCCCACTGAGGAACGTTAGCATTACTTTCCCCAGGTCTCTAAATGCAGCCTCTTGCAATCCTGGCGGTGAGTACATTGATACTATGGTGAGTATTTCACCATCCCACTTTCCAGATACCGCCGCTTATCGCCCCAAGTTATCGGTGCAGACATGGTCTATTGTCATGGGGAAAGACCGTTTCTTCATTATACCCACTGCCCGCGAACCAGTGGTGAACTCAGAGTTTGCTACCAATTGATAGCTTCATCTAGCTAGGGCCTTGCACATATTTCTTATTAGGTGTTGTTTCCTGGAGTAGCACAACCTCTGGGCGTGTCGTTTAATGAACTACAATATGATCTCTCTTTTGAGTGTATCTTGCAACCCATTTATATTCCAGGACAGGAGCCTAAATCTTTTCTCACCTACGGTGTCCATGGCACTGTTCCTTACTCGCCATCGAGTGTGGCTTCCAACCCTCTCTCCACGCCAAATTTATTTAACCAAGTGTGCTGACCATAGTCAATTAGTTCCACTGAGCCTGCTCCCCACCCATTGTCCCTTTTGTGTCACTGTCCACTGTATTTGAATCTGTAGCAAATAAGCAATATAACAATTACAAAACCCTATTACCCCCCTCCCTGCTTCCATGCACTCTGGGCTAGAAACTACCCATGTCCCAACTATGCAGAGTGCCTGTCACCCTATGTGTAACTAACTAAAGGTAATGTTAGGGGGGGCCCCAGGCGGACCCTCCAGCTCCCACCCCACCAATCAATGTATCCCCATGTCTCAATCACTCATCAGTTTTAGTTTGATAGAGTTACTTATCGTTCTGGTGCAATTCAGTCCAGCTGTGGCGTGGAGTCCGCCTGTCCCTCAACCATGTGCGCCGGTCCCCTCGGTCCCCTTTGATGAGGGGTCATTCCGGCCGCCTTGTTGTAGAGGTTTCGTGTTCGAGAAGTGTTCTTTTCCTTTCTTGGATTGTGATTTCTTGCCAGTCTCTATCCCTCCAGCCAATCTACCGCTGATTCCGGTGTTTCAAAAAAACAGAACCTTCCCTCTGCCTCAACTCTAAGCTTCGCTGGGAATAACATCGAGTATTGGATACCCTTATCATGCAGCTGCCTCTTAAGCTCTTTTTTTCTGGACTGTGATCGTAAAGTCAGGGTTTAAGGTGACCTCGCTGTTTTCAAACTTATTCAGCGGAGCCGTACGGGCAGTTTGTAATATGATATCTCGATCATTAAAATGTAGAAGTCTTGCCAATAGGGGCCTGGGGGGCCGGGGGTCACCCGGTTTCGGCCTACCTCTGGGAATCCGGTGCACTGTTTCTACTGTAAAAAATGTGGATAGGGTCTTTGGTTTCAGATAGTCGCGGATAAGTGTTTCGACGAAGAGGTCAGCTGCTGACCCCTCCGCCTTCTCGAAGACCCCAAGTATCCTGATATTATTTATACGTAAGCGGCCTTCATAATCGTCCAGTAATCTTCATTTTCTTGCTGGCCACTTGAAGTTCTTTGATTTCTCGATGCATCTGATTTATCTCTCCACTTAACTTGATAGTGACCACCTCCATGCTTTTAACTGTTTCACTTATATTGTGCATGTCTGCCCTCATCAGTGTTACCTCAGTCGTGATAGAGTCCATTCTTGTTTTTAGGGATGTCCGTATTCCCACTATGGCCTCCATAATATCCTTCAGTGACGGATCACCACTTTCCGGTCCCTGCCCCATTTCTTCTCCCCCTTACCGAGGGCATCTGGTTCAGACCGCTTTAGCATTGCAAACTTATCCAGTTTGGTTTGGAGGGTCCCTTTTACTCACTTATTTCCAGACATTATGACCAGTTGACTGATGTTCTTGTGGGGCCCAATCAGTTATTATATACTGCCAGGCCTGCAGCCCTTCTGTGGACTCTTGCTTGCGGCTTAGTTTCTGTCCCCAGGAGCCTCCATTATCTTCGGTGGCTTGCACTTTGATCATGGCCTTATATTTCTGACTCGAGCCTTGACTTTGACCAGTGCGACTGAACTGGTGGTTTCCTGGTCCCTTTTGCGTGATATTCGGGTATGGGCCACCCGGCTCCACAGGAGGGACTTACTCCTCTATTTTCTGGGCCCCGTCAGGACACAAGTAATGGCTCATCTGACCTCTTCCAGCACTCACGCAAGCAATAGCTTTGCTTCCTCTCTTATGCGGCTTCTGGGTGCAGGTTGACTCTCCTTCACTGCTCTCCTCCTGCCTGCTGTACTTCCAGGCCCCCGTGCAGGCAGCTGCTAGGTCTGGTAGCTCCCACAGCCTCACAATACCTCTGCTTAGCAGAGCAACGATTTTGCCTTGGGGGTTTCTGCTTGCCTAGTCTCTCACGTTGTGGTTCGGGTCTGTGCTCTTCGGCCGCTGTCCACTATCCGCCCTTCCTTAATTACTGTTTTTTCCGGTGCCTTCTCCTGCGCTATGATTGCGCCTTTGCCGATGCTTTATCTGGTGTGTCTTACTCTACTGCGTGCACTCACCGGGAGTTACAGGCTAAGTTGCACCGCTCACGCATCTCTGACTTCAATGGCAGCTGGTATTGCTGGGCGTCTGCCTGCCTGCGATTCCGATTCGGCCCTCCAACGTCACTCTCATGATCTCACCTTTCTGGACAATTTACGGCGTCCTTTGCTGAGTTACCCACTGTCCTGCAGGTCCCTCGATAAGCTCTCGCTGGGCTCACACTTTCTGGGTCTCTACGACCCTCACCCATATCTTCCGCGTTGCCGGCTGGGCTCTTGCACAAATTTAGGCCGGGGCTTCTCCTCCTACCTATTTCACCCCCACTGTTCGCTGCTTTTTGGGGATAGCCTTCTTCGGGGTATCTAATGTGTTTTTAGATCTCATTCCGACATAAGTTTCGGATCTGTGGTGGATTAATTACGGGCAGAAGCCCGGTGAGTCACGGAGCCTTACTGGAGTGCGGCCATCGCGATCGGCTTCGAAGCCACGCCACTGCAAAATTAGTGTAAAATGTATGTTAAGATTATTAGCTCACATTTAGCACAGTTTTGCGATATACAGTGATGCAGTATCACTGTATTATAAATTATGCAATACCACATTTGTAATTCACTACTGCTTCATTTTAGCAATGGAAAGCCATATCTGGTAGCTTCAGCAAAAACCCTGCTAACTTGGCACCTGTACATATGATCAAACTTGCACCTTTTTTGTGTGTGTATTGGTAAAAGCTAACACTTGTGATTATTGCCAACATCAACACAAGTACTGATGTGTGATATTTTCTGCAATTTTCCATTAAACTGTTAAAAATGCAGTAATTAGTTTATTATCCTGAAATAAGCACAATGAAGAAAAATTGCAGTATTTTTGAGTAAATGAAAGCTATAATAAAGGATCCATAAGAAACAGATTTAGAGGATTCTACTACCATGACATATTTAAGCTGAATTCGTCAATATTTGCCAAGCTTTATTATTTAATGCTGGCCTAAAACAAAAAATATGTTCCAAATGACACCTTGTCACTGTTACTGTTACTTATATTTTATTTTGCAAATTTCATTCAGTATTTGCTCTGTTTCTTACAGTGTGGAATGTAGAGACTGGAAAATGCCTTATGACTTTTAAACATAAAGATGCAATTTCCTCAGTGAAAATGCACAGCGAGTTCATTGTAAGCGGCTGTGAGAAAGGACTTGTGAAAGTATGGCACATACCAAGTACTCTGCTGATCAAGGTAAGAAGAGGAATATCAGGCTTAAGTAGCAATAACCTTTGTAGAAAGGGAAGAAACAGATTACTGTGAACAAAAAGCTGCAAGAGTGTAACTTAACTATTGCCTAGGTCAAAAGCCACAAGAACAAGGTGATAGATGGAATGCTTGAGTTAATCTCAGCCACTGCTAGTCGCTTAGGCCGCATAGGCCCACCGTGCCACTCTAAACAAAGGCCTATTTAAGCAAATCCGTACCAATCCTGCTCCTCATGAAAACAGTCTGTCCCGAACTACTAGGCAAAGCCCCCTCCAGAAAGGACCAGAAGCAAGCATAGACTCGTTTTGATCTACCTAGGTCTCATCAGTGAGGTTTAACTTGATTCCTGTGGACCCATGTCCCTCACTAATGGGTTTCCATGAAAAATCACCTTAAGATAAACAATTGAAAAAAATAAATACAATTAATTTGAAGCCCATATTGAACTCTAAGCATCACTGACATGTCCACCCTAGTCGGGTGGTCAGTCAAGTCATCGTCTGTTAGATAGATGTCATCTAGTCTTATACCCCTGAGGCAATCTTGTATAAGTTTACTCAAATCCACTGAATGAAAAGTACACTTAGATACTTGTATTCACACGCTATATTCTGGCTGAAAAACTTGTTGGTTATGGCTAATGTAATTTTATATTTTTTTCTGACCAGATTGGTCATTAATCCGGTATTGTGAGCATTCTGTATGGCATGTGCTTTTTTATCACTCATAGCTTCTGTCTGTAAAGGATAGTGTGCCTGATCTTGAGGTTCACTCCTTGAAGGACTTACAGGTGTAACAGATTTTTTGTCACACCCGCTTGGTTTCCATATAATGCAGGAGCTTGTTTTCTTGCACATATTTTCCCTGAGTTCTTTAATTACTGTGAGGGAACCCTTAAAATTGTACGTCCCAAAATATCACCTTCATAATGAAGTGTTAGTTGAAATGAAGCTAGAGTTAACCCTCAATTTCATGAGGCAATGTGTCCTCAAAATTCAGTCAATTAGGTATAGGCCCACTAATTATTTGAGTTGCAGATCAAAAGTAGAATTTTAAAGATTTATTATAAACATTCAAAATGTGTGCTATAGAATTCATAAATGCAAAAGCATAAAGTCAATGCCATGAAGGCGCTCAGTAAGCAGGACATTCAGAGTAAGTGCAAAACCAAAGTAAATCAAAATCCCAGATGAGGAGCATAATTAAAGAGGAATTAGGCAACATTCCTAGTGGCATGGAAATACGTTCTGACTCATCCCCCAGAATCAGGGGTTTATATATCCAATTACGCATAGAAAATCATCAATTTCTGCAGACTCATCATGGTGCGAGCAAAACTATCTCCTAATCAGCAAATCACCGTACAAATTTATAAAAAGTCATATTGCCATAGCACCTATGCACTGTCACACTTCATAAATATTGATTCTCTGTACTCTATGCTAATGGCATCAAAACAAAGTGATAGATTGAATGCTTGAACTAATCTCAGCCACTGGCAATCGCTCAGGCCACATCTCAATCCATCGTGTCCTCCCTGAACTGGAACTCAAGCAAACCAAGACCGGTTTCACCCTTATTATGGACTTTTCAGCTTGATTCCAGTGGCACAGTGATCATGGGAACCACGTCTGGGCATCCCTGTCACACGTAGGGCATAAAAAAAAAATGTTGTATGGAATGCTTGAATTAATCACAGCCACTGGCAAGCCACTGGCAATCGCTCAGGGCTTCTTTCCAGTCCATCTATTTTTCACCCACCATGCCATCTCAGTTTGGACCTTGCCATATGCAAATATGTCTTGAATCTGCCCAAATGGGAACAGTCTAGCCCAAACTGACAAGCCCAGTCAGCCCATAATCATAACACAGCAACCCAGGACTGTTTTGTTTCCTTATTATGGGCTCAACTGCCAGATATAGCTCGATTCCAGTGGCAGAGTGAGCACGAGACTCATGTCTGGGCATACCCATCACACTTAGGGCATCAAAGTGTTGGATGGAATGCTTAAATAAATCTTAGCCAGCTGGGATCGCTCGGGCTGTATCCCAATCCATCGTTTTTCGCCCACCATTCCACATGAGTTTCCACTGAGCCATATGCAAATCAGCCGTGACCCTGCTCCATTGGGAACAATCAAGCCTAAACTGCCAAATTAGGTCCTCCCTGAACTGGAACACAAGCAACCCAGGACCAGTGTTGCCTTTATTATGGGCACATCACCCAGTTATAGCTTGATTCCAGTGGTACAGTAGGTTTGAAGATTAAACATTCTTTTCTGTACATGGTTCCATGTGTAATAAATATACAAACAGCAAACACAAGTTCGTAATTGGGCGTATTACTTTGACTCGCATCATTGGTTTACTAAGTGATATCTATTTTAATAACGGTATCACAATCCTGCAATGTAACTTTGTGATAAAATTACTTCAATGTGGATGTACAGTATAGTTTCAGTCATGGTTTGACATAGTCCCCTCTTCATGCCCATGAAATGTTGGTATTGTGTTTTAGATGACCACCATATGTAAAACTGAGGTTCGCCTTAGTCCACTCTCAATATACATGACAAAAGTTGATGAAATTCCAAATACACAATTCATTACATAAAGAGCAAACTAATGATATTTGATTTAAAATGGAATGTATTAGACTATATACAGCAATGGTTCTTATTTTAAAATGGATACGCTTATATAATGTTTTGCCTCTATTTTATGTTGGTTTTTTCACACTGTGGTGATAGAGGAGTGATGTTTAAATCCGTCTTTAGATAGTTTGTGAACATAGTGTTTTATTTATGTAATAAAGACTCTTTCTGCATATATATTTATTCAAGGCATGTGTGGCTGTAGATACACATGCTTAGCATAAGTCTGCCATCTCGAGTTGGGCTTGGATGTGCGCAAGTTGTTTTTCATCAAAGAAGCCTTTCAAGTCACAAGATAGTGTGACTCCTCCTCTTGCTGGTAATGCACATGGTCATCAACTCCATTGTTAGACTGTTAGATTGTTTTCTTCTGCCATCGGGTTTGGACGTGTGCTCCTTTCCTCCAGTTCAACACCATTGTGCATAGCTTTCTCAGCCTATACCTACTTCTTGTTAGTATTGTTTTCTATCATGGCCCTCTTTCACTCCGTCTGGTTCGATACGACGAGTTTCATTTCGTCGAGGCGACTCGCATTGGCTATGGCAAATCATGGGGCACTCATTTTGAGCCTCAAGTATTCTTCCTGCATAATGACCTTTCAGTGATGGAACAGACTGTAGTGATCAAGTCCACTCAGTTGAGATGGTTTAAAGAGGTTTTATTGGTGATGGTACAGGATCACAGGAAGATTAGAAGTAAACCAGATAAAGACCCCACCAGGAGCAGCCAGCAGGCAGCTCAGCCCAGTCAACTGTCATTACTCACTGCAGATTCCCAACATTCTGACAGCATCATCACATTAACATTCCACTGGTGGTAGACTGGCAATGCATTAGCAGGATATAACATATCCCCCTTTCTTATACGGGAAAACATAAAGCTAGAAACATAAGAGGAGAACTTGAGAAAGTGAAAGCAAAACATCCATCAACAGAAGAGCAGTATGAGCACAACCATTAAAAGAATAGCAAACAAGAGGGAAATCAAAGAACAGAGAAGAAAAGAAATGAAACATAAAAACCATCCTCCCTTCTTACACAACAGCGAAGAAGAGTCAACTTAAGAGACAAGGACAACAAAAAGCACAAAAGACTTCCTCCAAACGCACCCACTGGCCAGAACAGGAATGAAATGGGGATGAAAATGGAAAACAAACAGAACACCGGACTACAGGCAGCGACAAACGCAGAGGAAGAAAACACGACAGAAAAACAAAGGAAATACCAGAAACCACAAGAGACACGAGAAGAAGACCTCAGAAGGAAAACTGAAAAGAAGAAAGAAACAAGGAGAATGAGGAAAAGTAAGGGCGATTCCCCATCAAAACACCATTATACAAAAACAAGATTGTAATGCCAAGACAACAGGTCAAAAATAGCATTAAACATAAAATATCAACAGAACATACTTAGCAATGAAAGCATGAAAAGCACCCAAATATGGTAAAAACGTAAGCTAAATATGTAACTCGAATACATGGGTGAGAACCCACGACTAATCTCTAGGGATAGAGATGAGTAGTGCACAAAACTGGAAATGCTCATCATACATATAAGTGTAAGGACAAACTTGGTGTGAAAAAACTACACCGTGCACTGTACAGATGTAACTGCGATAAAACAGCACATATGAGTAGGTACTCATGACAAATTCCCAACAACGATAGGAATATTTGGGTAAGAACCCATAGTAATGCAAAAAGGACTGTAACCTTTGCATGACTTCCCTGTAAAAGGGTAGAACTGACAGTGTTTGGATCGGAACCCGCACTTGTGCAATAAGACTATAACCTTTGCATGGGTCCTCTGTGAGAGGGAAACAGAATAGTGCACACTTGAAAATTGTATAAACGTACAACAATCTTCTCCTTCTAAAACTTCAACATACGCTAAAAACACAGGTTCCCATAAATATCACCTAACAATAGTAACACCAGGTGGAGGAATGTCATTAAAGATGTGTCCCAAAACCTTCAAATTTGAAAGCGGCAGTTGACACTGCAAACATCAGGTCAAAAGAAACAAAAAAAATGACCAAAAATCAAAGTTAAAAACAATGATAAATCTCACCTGACGTTGCCCATCGTAGTACTGCAATAGAAAGGCCCTAAACAAGCGCTGCCACCCAACAACAGACACCCAACCAAAATGATGGGAAACTCTTACAACAGTACCTTGTCCTGAGACTCTGTGCTGAATCCAGAACTCTCCGTCATCCACAGCAGACAAAATGACTTTTGTGCAAGACGAGTGTGGGGTCTCTATACCAGTAGTATGAAAGGACAAAATGGACCAAATAAATGAACGTTGGTAAGAGGGTATCCCCAAACCTAGTGTTGACTAGAGGCTCTGTAGACATTCGTTGTATAGGAGGAACATCTGTACTACGTAGGCAGCGTTGAGACAGGCTGTTAGAACAGCATGAACAGACTATTTGGGACGCTGTAGGAAAAGCAATAACAATTCTTTTGAGATTCTATGGACCAGCAATAACAGACCTTTTGAGATTCTGTAGAAACAGCAATAATAGACCTTTTTAGATTCTGTGGAGAGTACATCACAAGAAACCTAGAAAAACATAAAATATCCATTAGAACAACGTAGATAGGTGACCAACCCACTACCAACACATGGGACTTAAACCCATAAGAACGAGGTAGATGGGACTAACACCCACTAGAAACACATGGGACTTGTACCCATAAGAACGAGGTAGGTAGAACTAACACCCACCACAAACACATGGGACTTGTACCCATAAAACAAGGTAGGTGGGACTAACACCCACTCCAAACACGTGGGACTTGTACCCATATGAACCACAAACACATGGGACTTGTACCCATAAGAACCAGGTGGAACTAACACCCACCACAAACACATGGGAATTGTACCCATAAGAACAAGGTAGATGGGACCTACACCCACTACAACCACATGGGACTTGTACCCATTTGAACATAAGTGAAAGTACTGCACAATAAAAAAAAATGTGTAGGAACCACTGATATAGTGTGCAAAAATAATACCCTGGAGGTAATTTCATGTGCACTGAACAGATGGGAAAGTGACCCATGTGACACCCCGTGTGGAGGTAAAAATGTTGTGCACCGTAGAGATGAGACTGAAACCCAAGAACACAAATATAAATGCAAAAGGGACTGCCACCCTTGCATATGTCCCCGAAGGAAAGCAGACTAGAATTGTATACTCCATAGACACCCTATGTAGGGTAAAAACATGCCCTTTGGACAGTCACCCCAAAGGTCAAGTAATATACAATGCGCAAAAAAAAATAAAAACAACCATTAAAACATCGCAAGCACAAGATAATGTACAATAGGCTACACGCTGTTAAAAACAATAAAATAAAATAAATAAAGTAGTCACCGTAGTCATTTGAATGAAGGGAGACACGTAGCGTATGCGTGTGAGTAGCTCTAAGTCCAAAAGATGCATGAAACCACAAGTTCGTTAGATTACACTTTCCGTGTAAAAGAATTCCACACGAACCTAAGCTGTAATAACAAAAAAATGTTACAGGTGTACCGGTCAATGCAATGGTGTTGAACAGGCAGTCGAAAGACTCCAAGGAACAAGGAAGTTTCATGCTGCTCAGAAAACGCCGAACGGAAACCAAAGGGAACTTGTGCATTGCTGGAGGACAACTTAAATAAGTGCTCTATAATGAAGTTTGTCGTTGCCCTCTTGACCTCTGGAGAGGACAAGAGATTGTACATTGCAGATGCGTGGACTGAAACCACACAACGTGTGAACTAGATATATGTGCACTGAAACAAAGGTGAAACATAAATTTTTTTTTAAAAAATTTAAAAAAACACCTCATGGAGAGGTCAGCGTTGTGCACCAGTAGGAGGACAAAACCCTTGTAATACACCTCTAGAGAAGGTACATAGATTGTGCATGATTTTACACTGTGTAGTAAGTTCAAAGGTGTGCACTGTGACCTTATTAATTCACTTGTTAAATATAGCTCACTAGAAATTAATACGTCATTGAGCAATGACATGCCATGGGCGATCCTCACCTACAAGAAACACCATCATGTAAGTGATGTAAGTGATGTAGATGTAAGCGTAATGCCCGTGTAGTGCACTAGTCAAAGATGGACTATAACCTTCGCAAGAAAACACCCTGTAAACGGGTACATTTGAAAGCGTATGGGACCCAACCCGCACTAATGCAAAAGGAGTGTAACCTTTGTATAGATCCTCCATGAGAGGGAAACGGAATAGTGCATAAATGAAATGTATACAATTCAACAACGAGCAAATGGGACTTAAACCCACTGCTGACTAACATGACTTAAATATTATAAAACATTTGCTGAATGCGTTGAAATAAGGCATTATACATGTACTGCAAAACAAAAACAACACGTTGAGTAGAAGATTGACAAGGTGTGCATGTCACCTAAATAATAAACAAGCGTGAGACAGATTGTGATAATTCATGGAGACATTCCATAATAGGCAGCAACCCAATGAACTTGGCAGTGGACGAAATAAACCTGCAGCAGATGAGAAAAAAAAAAACTTGAAACCAATTTACCCACTAGATGGCAGCATAAGAAAAAGAAGTGACTGAAAATATGCATGTACAAGATCACACAACTGGATGAAAAGCATGCGACCTTCAAACATAACGATTCATTGTTGTTATTCCGGAATGACATGAGCTCATATAAACCCATATGTACATACTACATTTTCTTGAATTGCTGAAGTCACACAAAAGAAAAAGGCAAATAGTTCCTCTCACCAGGCGAATGGTAAACCCTGTGCATATCCACGAACAGAAAAAAAATGAAGAAAGATTGAACCTGTTTGTCCCACGGCAAAGTTCGTGACAGGCTTGAGCTTCAATCAACTTTGATCTGAAATGCCATAAATGACGAATACGCGGATGGCAAAACGGAGAAAGAAAACCTGCTTCTGCACTGAAGAATCACCATCCACAAGATGGCGGCACGTTGATCACGTCGGGCCGGGTGGCTCACGGTGTCGCCGTGCTCTTAGGCATTCATGTGAGGAGATCCGAGCAAAGCATCACAAAGAAATGTTGAGGAACCTCGTGAAGCACAGGTAAGGTTCCACGCGCCAAGGAGAGCCGATTGAATTTTAAATGAAAGCACAGCTGTTATTTATCACTGGCCTCGTAGCAGGGAAAACAAACACTGATAGAAACAAAATTGAAAATACACTTTGCTCACCGTGTAAGTCTCCACACATGCAGAAGGCAAAGAGAACAGGCGAAAACCCCTAACAGCCAAGAAATTAAAAAAAAATTAAAACAGGACAAATGAATCATGCCAATGCAGCGCTGTCATGAAGAAGCATTAAGAATGTCAAACATCCAATTCCTCAGAAGGGCAAAGTCTTGCACTTTAAAACAGTCATGAATAAGCCTTACCCACAACAGAAACACTGTACTTCACACTGGAGGCAAAATCGAGATACCCACAGGTTACCTTAGATAATAATGACTGTAGATATATTCCTTTTTTTTAGGCAAAGCAGTTGCAGCGTAGACTTTATATTTTTTTGTGGCTTTGTAGACATTGGTTGAGAAATAATCCCCAGGATGCTTGGAGAAGGGTTGTCCTCACATGAAGTCGCAGCACAAAGCGAAAACGTTGAAGATGTTAGCAGGCTTACTCTCACTGAGGGCACAGCACTTGCGCAGACACATAGGAACAACTGGCAGACTGCTGTGGGCGACCGATGTGAGGTCACTGGTGGGGTCAGGATGCCAGTTGAGGTACCTTGACTTGAGTTGCAGGAGGTTCTTTATTTTAAGTTGCTTGAAGTCCTTGAAGAAGTGACAGTAGTAGGTTCTTTAAAGATCGTCGCCAAAATTCTGTAGTGATCAAGTCCACTCAGTTGAGATGGTTTAAAGAGGTTTTATTGGTGATGGTACAGGATCACAGGAAGATTAGAAGTAAACCAGATAAAGACCCCACCAGGAGCAGCCAGCAGGCAGCTCAGCCCAGTCAACTGTCATTACTCACTGCAGATTCCCCACATTCTGACAGCATCATCACATTAACATTCCACTGGTGGTAGACTGGCAATGCATTAGCATTAGCAGGATATAACATAGACGTAATTTCAATTATGTCCTCGGTGTCACGCAAAGTTTCCTCACACCAACCTTCAGCAGGTGTGTAATTTGTGCTTTCCCGAGCACAAGGCCACCTGCGCAGCCTGCCCCTCCTTCAGGTCCAAGAAGGCTCTTCATGATCGTCAGGCTCAACGTCTCGAGATGCATCAAAGGAAGGTGGATGGCACATGCGACTTCTTTGGACCTAAGGACCTACAAGATGTTCAGGTGCATCGTTGGTGGCAAATGAGTAGACTTTCTCCAACGACAATAGTTGTGGCTCTACGTTGAGCAGCAAGAGCTGCCTCCAGCTCAACTAGCCATGAGTAATGTGTCCCCATCACCTAAACATCAACCCCAGAAGATCACCACAAATTGTTGACAGACTGTTGAAGAGACACTTAGAAACATTGTTGGGACACCACTGCCTGTGGGCCATGGTTGGCACCGAACAACTATTTCAGATATGCCCAGTCCCAGCTCAGTGCCGACGAAACCCTTGAAGCTGCTCGCTCCTGCTTCAGACCGAAGTAGACCTTTGAAATGTAAACTGATGCCCCTGTCAGCACTGAAACCAGCTGCCTTGGAGCCTAAACCTTTGGCACTGAAAACTCCGGCATCAGAGCCACAAAAATGTCCACCTCTCAAACCAGCACATGAGGTGGACTCTGTGGAACGTGTGCTTTAAAAACTGCAAGAAGGACTTGACTCTAGACAGAAGCACATCAAGCTCTAGCCTGACACTGAACGTATAATTACATGACCCCTCACACTGGTGCCCAACCCTCCAAAACACAACTTTAATTTGAGGAAGCTTTGAATGTTCCAATTCCAACAAAGCACAGGACAAAAATGGACAAGGCCCCAAGTCCTTTACATATCAGCCGCTCAACATCATACACCCTCACCACCAGCTTCACCAGCAGCTCCTGCAACATATTCCCATAAAAGGTCATTATATTCATACTACGGGGGTGGAGATGATGGGATTCTTTCGATACTCCACCACAGGATGACCCATGGGATACATGTGACACCGATTCACCTGATAATACAGACCCCGATCTGTATGCTGCTAAACCATTTCCCCATGATGACATTACTATCTATCATAACTTAATAGGTAGAGCTACTGCCTTCGATAAGGTGCACTTACATACAGAGCCCTTAGAGGATGATTTCTTATTCGAAATTCGAAACACTCTCCTCTGCACAACACTTCTCCCAATACTTGCCCATGGTTAAGGGCATTCTCTGCCGCACCCAGGGCCGTAGCCACGGGTGGCATTTGAGGGCCGAGCCAACCCAAATTAATCGTTGGTACCCCCTAATGACAGAGGCAGCTAGCACAGTATAGAGTTTAGAGCTTCGGGAGTTCAGAAGGTAACTGTGCAATAAAAATGCCTTTATGTTTTGTTTTTTATCTTATTACATTTGCTGTGTGTTCCAACACAGGTCAAATGTCAGGCGTTGTCTTCTGACAAATTGCTGTCTATTCTTTTAAGTGAAGATGTTGTTTACTTTTCTTTCTTTGACTGCTAAATGAGTGGATTTTGTAAAGTGAAATATGTGAAGATCTTAATGGGGTACAGACAGAACCACTAGAATTATAAACTGGGGGGACTAAATTATGCTGCAATGCTGACTAAAGTGTGTGGCAAGAAAGCACAAATTATGCGGCCTATTGTGGCACATTTGTTATAGTCTCACTCTAATATATTGTCATTTCTAGACGTTGGCACTGTTGGTTAAAGGTGTCACTTCATTAGTACCAGTTCCACATTTAAATACAGATTAAAGTAACTGAAAGGTGACCAGTCAACCTTTGCAAAGTGCGGAATGCAGCACACAAAGAAAGATTAAGTAATGAGGAGAATGAAAGATATTTCTTCTCGTTGTGCATGTCAGGGGAAGGCGTAGCATTTTGACACATGCGTAGGTTTACTAGCTTTATTATATCTGGGAATGCACTAAAATTCTATGGGTGAATACATGGGAATGCCCATGCTTTACCAGTGGAACGCCTTGCTGCCTTGTGCTACTTAGTATTTACTAAACCACGCAAAGCAGCTTTGCATTGCTTAGTAAATAACAAAAATGATTATGCATCAGGGCTGCACCACAAAAGTGAACCAACCAAAATACAAAATCTTAGTGAATCTGCTGTTAGTGTACAGTTCTGACCCAGAGCTGGCATTGTTGGAGGGAGAGAAAAGGAGAGATCTGCAGGAATGTGCATTGTTACTTTCATCTCATATCTGAAAGTCATTGTGAGATGAAAGAAGTGGCCATCTTGTATAGATATTTAGGACCTGCTGTCATGGACTAGATTAAAGTCCTCCGATTGACCTGCAGTATTTAACAGATCTCTACAATTAACTCATGTCCGTTCATCTAGTGATGGCTGGTTTCTTGGCTGCACAGTACTGATGATAGACAACCCTCATATCAGAAATGCCTTAATTGAATATATAAGTGTAAGTTACAGTTGGCTGCTGACCACTGGGTGTTATGGCATTAGTATCACTGTGGGCCAGAAATATTATGAATGAAGGTAAATATTTATATAATACCCTGGCAAAGCATAGGTCAGCTCTTCCTAACTTATCTACTTTTCAAAAGTAGTTTGCTGATTGGGTTGTTTCCAACCTGTGGATTGTAAGCCAAAGATTGAGCTTTAGGGTGCGACTATATTTCCAGATTCTGTGGCTGGGATGTGGGTGGTGTAGTGGTCTTGGAAATATTCCAGTTTTCAACTGTTTCTGAAGCATATAAACTTCTTGATTCTTTGAATGCTGGCTGGTATTGAGCTCTAGAGCATGGCAGCGTGTACTGAGAAAGCACTGCCTTCCGCGGATTTCTTATGCTAAGGTGGTTTGATGATAAATGGTTCAAGCTTGGGGTGCAATGTTCGTATTTGTTTGTATTGCTTGAATTTAGCTTCTAGGTATAGCAGTCCTTTTTGTTGGTGGCTCTGTGAACAATGCAAAGTTCCATGAACATTGTCCTCCTTGTTATATATAGCCAGTGGAGTGATTGTAAGACTGAATTCATGTATTCTTGGGGTGAAGGCAGAGAAGACTTCTTGCAGCAGCATTTTGGATGAGTTGTATTTTGCATATAATGAATGCAAGTGTGCCAAGGTATATAGGCCTTTGGCATAGTAGAACTTGGAGATTATGAGTGGCTTGTAGTTTCTGTTGGTATCCAAGGTATGGGAGGATGCAACATAGTGTTTTCTTTGTGTAGAAGGCACTCTGTTTTACGTTTTTAACATGTGGTATCAAATACAGTTCTGAGTCCATGATTACCACTAGGTTTCTTACTTCTCATGATATTGTTGGAGGGGTTGTATTCTCACACAAGGTGGGTCAAAGGAAGAACTATGCTACTAAATAGATGCTTCTATCCTATATATCTTCCAAAATATGATACTCACACTTAATGTAGGGTAGCACTCTTATAAGAACTATTTAAAAAGCAATGGGAACGGGCATAACAGCATTATGGACGAAAACCCTCACTCACCCGAGGGTGACATGCTTCATCATTGGGTTCCTCCAACATACGGGGACCGCAAGGTATCCCGTGTGGGCTACGACTTCACCAAGAGGGAAGGAGCAGGAGTGCAAAGCACGGCTTGGATCTACCAACTCAATATGGTATCTTAGGAAGATAGGGTACATTTTTGGCCCTACAATCACGTGCATTTTAATTGACTACTATATCGGCAGGAAGAATAAAGTTGTTGCCCCTATATAGATAGTCTTTTAATTCACGCACTTATATGTTTTGTTTTTGCACTCTGCCCCTCCTTACCATATTGAGTTGGTAGATCCAACGCATGCTTTGCACTCCTGCTCCTTCCCTCTTGGTGAAGTCGTAGCCCACACGGGATACCTTGCGGTCCCCGTGTGTTGGAGGAACCCAATGATGAAGCATGTCACCCTCGGGTGAGTGAGGGTTTTCGTCCATAACGCTGTTATGCCCGTTCCCATTGATTTTTAAATAGTTCTTATAAGAGTGCTACCCTATATTAAGTGTGAGTATCACATTGTTGGAGGGGCCTCATGTTCCATAGGCTATATGGCGGTAGGCTGGTATTTTTATCCGAAGGGCTTACGCTATGTGGCATTCAGCATTGGATGGTTATTCATCATATATCTATTTAGGGCCCAAAAACAGTCATCAAGTTGTAGAGGCCTTCCAGACCATCTATTTCTTTTAATGAATTGGTTGTCATAAACATGGTTATAACAGCTGAGGTAAATGATGTAACCAGATTTGGTAAGTGTGTTAGGTAGCTGCTTATCAATAAAGGGGATTTGATGGACCCCTGTGGGATGCCACTGTGTTATACGTGACGAGCTGATATGAAAGGTAGTACCAACACTAGTTCACTGTCAAAGTTGAGAGGCAAAGATATCAATCAGCATTAGTTGAACTCCCTTCTCATCTTTCACATATATTATGCCAAACAAGAATTTCCTGCATGAAGAGATTGCACAACATAGAGTCATGTTGTTCTTAAGCCAGTAGCTTTCATGACATTTCCTATTACTATTACATAATTCTTATTGCTACTTAAACCTACCAGTCAATCAGAAGCAATGTCCAATCAGGAACCTCCAGATTTCAAATTGGCATGGTGCTTTGATTAGCCTATTGTGCTAGGACAGAGTTATCACAAGTCAGATACGACTTACATTTGCTTGACACTGCTTTAGCATACACTGGCCTATTGTGAAAAATAGCCTGTCAAGATAACATATCTGCTCTTGAAATCATTATTTTGTTTGCCAGAACTAGATAGTTTTTTAGGTTACTGTGCCTGCTGCAGAGGGCGGCAAATACTGAACTAGCAGTAATTTCAATTTGAAATGACCCAATACAGCCTGCAATGTCACAAAGGGCTGCTATAACAGATTATCTTTCAAAAATTGTTTAATATATATATAGCCCTGCTAGGCTCAACATGCCGAGGATTCATCTTTTTGAACCAAATATTGTAGAAACAATAATCAGGGTATGTGTGGCTGAAAGCATTTGTAATATAATTTACCTCTCTATACATCTCCACAGAACATCGACTAACATTTTGTGAGTTTTGTATATTGTAATATTTAAGAACTGTGTAGTATGAATCTGCGTTTTGAAATGTATGGACATCTTTGAAATTCTGCTTTATCTTTATGTAGTTTATAGTCAAAGCACATAAATTGTTGTTTTTAGGACCTATTGAAGTAATATACTAAATGCACAATATTTGGTGAACATTTTGGGTAGCATTTTTAATGGGAGAAGTGTGGGAATACTGGGTAATAGGAATTGTGTGGATCATCACAAATTCTGAAATTATCCTTCACAAAAATATGAGGAAAATCCATGACTTTGTCAAAGTTTGGTGTTTGCAAGGCATTCTGTGTGAGAAAATGTATTGGTATCCATGGAAGCTACACCTCCTCAGACCAAGGCACCTTGTTTTCAGAAATGGCTGGGCCTGACAGGTTTTCCTGGGTGCTGTATGAGCCCTGGTCAAAATACCACAGCCACCCACATCATCAAAATTGGTCAGCATGCAAAACAATTTCTGTGTGTCTTGGGGGCCTTTGAGAGCCTCTCCTTTCACAGGTTATAGCTCAGTCACACAATGGGGGTACTATGTTTATTGAGAGAAGTATAGGAACACTGTGTGGTAGAACATTTGTGGATCCCCGCAGACTTCATTAGTGTAGCCTGATTTCACTTTTGTTTTTCTGCCTAACGTCAGTGCGCACAGCGTGCTATGCAATACAGCAAAACCAAAAATCAAAAAAGGGACTTTTGGGAAGCATTTCCCTCGCATGCTGACTTTGATTTTGGAAAAGAAAGTATTTCTGGTGTTTTTACCAGAAACATTGTCTTTTGCAGTACTGTGGATGACCCGTAGAAGTCCACCGCTCTGTGAAGGCAGTGTGATGAACGTTAATGGGTCGTCGTATGCCCTAAAGAAGTTAAAACCCACCAAATCCATTCAGCCTGATGTCCTGTCTAACAAGAAAGGAACACAAGCTGCAGGGATATGATGGTCACATTACCGTAACTTCTTTATTCCACTATCGTATGGGACTCCTCCATTTCTCAAAGGCCCCCAGGATGGTAGGCTTCTGGGATAGGGAACAGCGAAAAGCACAGTGGTCAAAGAAAGATGGCAGGTGCTGGAAATAGCCATGTAAAGTTTCAGTTGCGATACATTGTCCAGGGGGAACAGGCTAAAGAGAAAATAACAAATATTGAGAAGTACAAAGAGGACAGAGGAAAAGATAGAGAGAAGAGTTTCTACAAAAGGAGAGATGATTGAGAGAAAGAAAGGAGAGTAAATAGAAAAAGCAGGAGAGAGAAGGAGAGACAAGAATAGGAAGATAGATGGAGCAGTAAACAGAACGGGATAGTGGGGAAATGGTTGCGAGAGGCAGTGGGGACAGAGTTGGGACAGAGTAGAGAAAGAGTGAGCCTAAAGGGGAAAATTAGAGATTGCTACACTTAGAGACATGGTGATTGGAGATTGTAAGTGGAATGTATAGTTTATCATGTTTTGGCCAATACACCTGGCCCAAATCACTTCTGCGTTTTATTTTCTAGAAGGGACCTTAGTCTAAGATCCTAAAATCACCTTGCCAGGTGGTCTTTAAATCCCAATAAGGCCTTACCATTGTTTCTTGATCCACATTTCATTTTGCAAATTGCTCAACAGTGGCACTCCCTTGTTATTTGTTACTTTATGCTTTGGAGGGAAGTCCTGACACCGTCTCTTTTAATGAATATCAGCCATGTATACAGTCGCTGCTTTAGTTGCTGAGAAGTCCGGGTTCCCTTAAGGAGGTGATTTGGCTTTCTAGTGTACATTAAAAAATGGCAGCCTCTTGACTGTTTCATAAAATGAAGCTTGACTTTTATCTGCACCTGTAGTGATGCTGAACAATACTTTTGCAAGTAAGTATCTTCCTTCTCTAGTAGAAATGGCAGGCTTCCATGCTTTCTCAGTTCACCACTCAAAAAAGTGTATGCTCGCCCAAGCAGTATTAGCGACATACTTGAGAATTCTATGTAAGAAGTCAACTGTATGGGAAAGAGTGGAGAATGTCTCTTATTATGGAAGTAGACAACTCTGTAGCAATCAATTGGAAAGCACTATGCAAGCAGCATCAAAAAGATACAGATATATTATCGCAGAGCTGGATCCTAGATGCAAACTGTGAAAGCACTACTTAGAACTTTAGAGGCAGTGCAGCTGCCCGCTAATCTATGTAAAAAGTAAAAGAACAAGGAGTAACCCAGTATCCCTCAGAACCTGGGCCTAAGTTATATCAACAACAATTGGTTCTGTCGGGTTGTACAATTCCTTTGTAATCTTAAGTAAATTCTTTTTGCGATCATCTTTCACTTAGCATTTCAAAAAAATAATAATATTGAATCATCACATGGCTGTCAGTTATGTTCAAATATATAAACAACGCAAGTGAATAGGTGACTCCAAGTGACAAGTGGATAATGTGAAAGTGACAGATTAAGTGTATTATACAATTGAGTGACAAGATACTTTACATATATTTACAATTAGTAAATTTTCTGGAAGGGGCGGGAAAGAAGAGGGTCCACTTTCATCACGTAATAACATGTATCCCAAGCTTTGTAATTGAATTGCAATTGATTTCTAAGCTTGGTGACCAGTTGAAGTATGGACAATTAGCCATCGACGTGTCTTCTTCAGGACAGGGGGTGGTAAAGACAGCCGATTTGGAACCAACTCTTTATCGTCTTAGGGTGAACAAGATTCTTGCTTTTTTGCATTTCTGGTGTATGTGTGTTTATCTATAATTTAGTTTTCAAAAAGAATCTTTTCAGTTCTTGTTTCCTTCAAACTATAATTGGTCCTTTGCATAAAGAATTTACTTAAGATTACAAAGGAATTGTACAACCCGACAGAACCAATTGTTGTTGATATAGCCCTCTAATCTATGGCTCTTCTAGCTGAAGACAGAACTAGTGTCCTCAGCCGGGCCATATGCCCCAAATGACCCATCGAGAGCTCTCACAAACTCCTATAATTTACCATGCTTACTTGTCTTGCTGGTCGATGTCTAACGAAGGTCTACTTTTGTACAACACCTTTTGCACAACCTGCTTGTAACTATGAGGGGTGTATGCCAGTGTCAGAGACTGCTTCAAGTCCATGCAGTTTTGACTAGTGCTTTTGATCAAATACAATTGAACTATACATCTTTTGTCACAGCCTTATAGTAACATTCATTGTGAAACCTTTGCAACATTCCCTTTGAAATTATATTTAAATCCATTAGTTTTTACCATTGCTGCAGCCCTAAACTGTTTAAAACACACTGTTTGCCACTAATTTCCCAAAACGTTCTTGATGAATATGCTCCAAACTCTCTGTAAAGTTATTTTAAAGAAGTGTCAAGTTGAAAGTTCACCTCGGAATTTGTTCGGAATTAAGAAATTCCACACTTTATGAATCAGATGAAATTTCTTAGATTTACGTGAGGTAAGGTTTCTCCTTTTGGGACTTCCATATGTGATGATTTCCTGATCTGGAATATCTCTGGTAGGACATCCTCTAGCAAAACTATTATGAGTGTGGAGGCTAGACATCCACAACAAGAGGTGTTGGAGGGAGGGCTCTGAGTTGGGCCAGCTTTTTCTTTTCTTTTTTTTTTTTAAAGAAGAACTTGCTAAGCTTTGCATTCCATAAAGCTTGAACAGTTTAGAGAATACACAAAGTTGCAAAATAGTCTACTTTATAACTACTACTTTAAATCCCATCTAATTGATAGAATTTAAAGCTGGATTGTGAAAAATATATTGAGTGTGCTTTAATATGTACCTTACAAACAGACCCATATTCCTTCACAAAGAATCACACAGTGTGCACCTCAATATTGAAGGACCAGAATATTGAGGATAGAACATTGACTCTAAAATGCTGACAGGTAAGTATATTTTTTTCTATACCTTATTCCACATGTATGTACCTATGCGATATATGTATCTTCAAGATATGTTGATGTGGATTTAGGAATAGCAAATCTATACTTCTGTATATATACTTACCTTTGAATACTCTGTCCTCACTCACCAACACAGACATTGTCTCACCCACTCAGACACTCTCACACCCACTGGTAGACTCACTTAGTACATCTCAGACCCACTCACAGACCCACTCAGAATCTTATTTTGCACCCACTCGCACCCACATGCGGTCAGTCACATACCCAGTTTATAGGGACGTTATAGTTAGAAAATTGCATTAAAAACCATAGAAATGCACTGGAAAAAAAGGTTACAGGGACTTTCTAATTAGGAAATAGCATTAAAAAATCTGTAGAAAAGCACTGAAAAAAACAAAGGTTACAGGGACATTATAATTAGGCTTAGATTTCACATGAACAAAACCATAGAAATTCAGCAGTTATAGTTACCTGCGCTAACTATAACTTATGCTCCCACAATGCACTGTTTAGGACCTCACATATTACCTCTCTCATGACATCTTAAATGACATCACTGATGACATCATCCAGTGATTGTGATTGTTTTCTAAATGTTTTTGAGTGTTAAACCTATATACTAAGGTACAATACAAGTTAAATTAGTATACGTTGTGTACTACTAATGAGTGAATCAATTATGTGAAATATATTATGTGAGGGGCTGTGTGACTGTGTGTATCCATAAATGAGTGAGTGTGTGAGTGACTGGGTGTGTGAGTGGGTGTGTATGGCTGAATAAGTGGGTGTGTCAATAGCTGCATGGGTGAATTAATGGGTGTGCGAGTAGCTGTATTTGTGAGTGAGTGGGTGGCTGAGTGGTTGTATGGGTAGGTGCGGGGGTGTGTGGGTAGCTGTATGAGTGGCTGTGTGAGTGGGTGTTTGATTAACTGAGTGGGTGTGGGAATAGCTGTATTGGAGTGTGACTGTCTGTGAGTGGCTGTGTGAGTGAGTGAGTACACATTTGCATGCTTGTACGGATGTGTGAATGGGTATGTAAGTGGTTGTATGGATGTGTGAGTGACTCTGTTGAGAGGCTGTATGGGTGAGTGGCTGGATGTGAGTGACCGTATGTGTGAATAAATAGGTGTGTAAGTAGCTTTATAGGTGAGTGAGTGGCTGTGTGAGTGACTGTATGGATGAGTGAGTGGCTGTATGAGTAGGTGTATGGGTAGGTGAGTGGCTTTGTGAGTGGTTGTTTGGGTGAGTGAGTGGCTGTGTAAGTGGCTCTGTGGATGAGTAAGTGAGTGGGTGTGTGAGTGGTTGTATGGGTGTGTGAGTAGGTGTTTGAGATTGTGTGGATGTGTGAGTGGGTATGTGAGTGGTTCTGTGGATGATGTCATTAATTATGTAATTGGAGATGTAAGCAGTGATGTCACTGACCATGTCATGTGCCACCTTTTTGTTTTTTAAGTGAATATATATTTATATACACACACACACATATGTATTTACCAGATAGGGTTACACGTATCCTCAAACTGTACGCTGCTGATGGATTCCAGAATTGAGGATTGGTTCCTTTTTTATAATCTGAAATTCTTCTATGCCTGTCACTCAGAGACTACTGTTTTTTTTTCTTTTGGTAGACGTTATCAGGACACAAAGGAGCCATAAAATGCCTTTCTTTTGACCAGTGGCACTTGGTGTCTGGCAGCGCCGATGGTTATGTCCTTGCTTGGAGCATGATGGGAAAACATCGTAAACAACTCATGTCATTCCGGCATCCAAAGTAAGTACCTTCAGACACTGTGATAATACATTCTGCAGTTACATGCTCCTCAAAAAAGGTTCATGCTTTCCACTCCCGGGAAATATTTAGGTGCACTTCATCAAGTGTGTTGTTGGTACATTTCAAATTACAAAAAGGCTTACCGTAATTAAGTCAAAGGTAAATACTGATATCCATAGAACATCAATAAGTGGGGGGGGGGCAGAATCATGTCACTAGAACCTCAATATCAGGGGCGGAAAGATGTGACTATATTGTGAGTGAGAGAAGTGCTGAGAAACAATGTGTTAACATATGACTGGTCTGTTTTGAGATCGAATGCATTTCGTTATTTTTTGGTATTGTTAGGAATAATGGAAGGAGTTTATGCATTAGATAGCACAGAATATATTTGTGGGATCATGCATTTAGAACTGGCCTTATATCTATTACACATTTTATAAGATACACCAGCTTTGTCAGTTTCAGCAAGTTCAACACAGTTAAAAATAATGCAGTGTAAATTTAATCGCCGTGTTCAGGTTCATGTCCTGATGTACATGATGTGTGAGGCTAGGCACACTCCTATTGCTGGGGAGTTCAAGATGTTGGCAGTGCTTGAGTGTCACTGCTTTGAAATTTGAGTGTGCATGCATCCAGCTGGATAACTTCTGACTGAATCCTAACAGGGATTTTAAACCGCAATATACTTTAGCTGATGCTGCCATCACTTCAGTGTATGTTGGAAGCTACTGTTGCTGTAAGGCTATCTGCCTCTCTCTGAGCAGAGTGGTGTTCACGCCGCATTCTGAGGCTTTAATCCAATACAGTAAACGGTTGCCACTCCTAAGGATGGTAAGTGCCATTCTTGGCACACCTTTATGATGCCCATTAAGAATGTTTGTACTTGTTGATTTTACATGTGACTGTGTTAATGTATGGTTTTTATCCTCTAGATACATTGGGTCTGCACATGTCAGTGCTTCCCAGATTTTGGGCAAACATTGGAGGGCACTGCCCTTACTATTTGTGGCTTGTACCTATGACATAGATACATTTTAAGGGCATCCTGGGAATATTTTGTTTATGATGTTTATAATGGGTAATTCAAGGGTTTACATTCACAACAGAGTTTGGAACTAGGCACTGTTTAAATCATCACAATGCGCTTTATGAGTCTTTAGGTTTTATTTGGACACTCTATTTGCTCAGGCTAGAAGGCAACATTTCGGTGCATGCCAATGGCAGAAGGGCCAACTGGGGCCATCCACCAATACCTTTTATTCTTACAAAAGTACCTTTCAAAATAGGTCTAAAGTCTAATTTGAGCCTAACAAAAACTGGGATTCAGACACAGCAGCAGTGAGAACAAGATACCCAGTCACTGTTTTCACCTCACCATCTTCACAGTTTAAAAGAGAGAGACAGGGTTGATGAGTCTTAGGACCACTACATGGTGGCCATTTCCTTTACCTTAAAAGATAATTATATCTATAAACACCACCTGCATCCATCAAAACAGACAGTGCACATGCTGTACACGTTGTACCACATTAGGTTAGAAAAGAGGTAGTTTCAAGGGTAGGTCATCTACCTTTTACTAATAGACACCTTTAAAAGATACAGTTTTGGATTTGGGAAATGTACCATTAAGACAAGTTTAACATTTTGAAGAAGGCCATGCCTCCGAATGGCCAGTGCAGGTTATGGGCAAAGTTTGCTACTTGCAAGCCATAATAAGTTAAGCTCTGTATTAAGTTATGAACATTCTAGTTTATTGGGATTGTATCTGGTTCCTTGTAGCTCTCAAAGCAGTGCGAATTCTCAACTTCTCTTGCATGACTTATTCCCGCAATGTCCATCATCCTCATACCACTGTCCTCTTCCAGAAATAATTTGACTGCCCAATTTCACAAAGTATAACTGGCTTTTCACAAGGACATATTTTCACCAAGTAGCCAAGAGAGTAAACTCTGTGGAGCCAAAACTAGTGCCTGAAAACTATGTTGATGATTTTATTATAGAAAATATTAAATATCATATTTCCCTTTATGCTTTATTTTTTCTGTGAAATCCAAGTTTCATGTTCAAAGCAGAGAAAAATATGGCTTCAGTAGGTAATAAGCCATATTTAATAGTAAACAAAAAAGTGAAAAGGCTATCAAAGAAAATCTGTACAAACATAAACAGGGGAAAATAGACATTTTCTAATATAGTAAATGTGGTCTTTCATACTGTTTACCTTTATGAGTGACCACCAGCTAGGGAATATACATGTCTCCTGCATTCTCTCTAGAGCCTGCACCCCTACGTTGAGGTTCCCATAGCAAGCTGTGCGGAGGTCTTTTTGTGATGTGGTGTGTGATCCAGAGAAGGTTCTATGGTCGGGAGCGCATCTTACTTTTTAAGAGAGTTACTTACTACTGTGATCTTATCAGGCTGCAGAGGACTCACGGGGGTGGCAGTAAAGTGATTATAATTGCAGGACAGGTGTCAAGAATTCCTGTCATACAAGGGAAACACGCCATTATGTAAACAGGAGAGCTGTTACATAACTCAAGGGAAACACGCCCTTATGTAAACAGGAGAGCTGTTACATAACTCAAGGAAACACGCCCTTATGTAAACAGGAGAGCTGTTACATAACTCAAGGAAAACACGCCCTATAAAGGGAGGAACCGGGAGGTACAACGCTGTCGGATATTGTGTTCACACCGACGTACCTGCTTCGTGAAGAGCAGTGTTCCGGAGTGGTGCTCCAGTAAGGCAAGAACGGAGGTAGGTCGAGTCGTTACTCCCTGGGCCGTGTCTTGCCCCATCGTCACCTGTGAAGGACCCGGAAGCTCTACCGGTCAACCATTGAGCTTCGCTTTTTGACTCGGCTGAGTCAAAGCGCAGTGGCGCTTTTGCTGGTTGGAGTCGTAACTCCCAGCCCGACCAGAGATACAGGGACTGCCAGCTGTAACGCACACCAGGAGGTGTTTGCCGCGTTACAGACTCGGAAGTCCACAGGATCGATCGAGCGGCTGCTCTCGGTTCAGTCTTCTTGCTTTTGATTGGGGTATCGGTGACGCATCACCAGGAGGTGACTCCGCGTCCCGGTGCAGTCTGAGGAAGAGGTTGAGCGGTTGCTCCCTTCAGGTAGAGACCCCGGCTGGGTGTTTCCCTGACTCCTCGATTCTCCCCAACACTCGTCGTGCCCCTCACAGCCTACCGATTGGCATTGTCGGCCATTTCATTTCTGCCCTCTGTTGGCATACGCCGGGATCGGCGTATATGCAGAGGACGGTTAGGACCATCCGTGCTGTGGGCTGGTAACGTACTTAGCCTGGAGGATTTCAGTGACTATAACTTTTGTTTATTCGTTGTATTGTTTTGCCTTCATTAAAATAACTAACCCTTCACAAGTGGTTGCGTCCTCATTATCGTGTCTGTTAAACGATCCTGGGACGTTCAGGGCGTTACAACAGGCCTGTCTCTCTGTCACCTGCTTGAGAGAGGTGCCTGTTGGCCTCCTGTGTTTTTCAAATTTTTCAGCCAGGCCCATACAACTGGGTGCTTTTCATAGGTGTTATGTGTGAGTGCTAATTGTGTGTAGAGGAAGCATATAGAAAATTGATGATAAGTATTAAAGATGGTGGCTTCTAGTGATAGCTCAGGCAGCAGATGTTGTTGCAAGACCCTCCCAGAACATTACAGCGATCCATTTTACTGAGGCAGGCAGATGAGTTTTGTTGGTGCTAAGGACAGAGACAGAGGGTACCTTTAAGCTTAAAATGTCCCTTCCTGACTCACAGTTCAGTGGGAGAGGGTAGGCCTTCACAGGTTAACACATGCTTATGTGGGGCAGCCCCACTTGCCTTTGTACTCTTGTTATGGGTTTCTTTATAGAGGAGACTCCCAGTTCACCCACTTACCTGCTGTCACTTGTAAAAAAGTGAAGATGATACAGAAACTGCCAGCCACTGTGCCAGGATTTCCTGACCAGACCTCTGGGTCACTCACCAATGACTACCAGGAAATACCTTTGAGCTTCTGGGCTGAGATACTAACTGCCAGGACCAGAAACATTGGGAAGATGCACTTGCCAGGAGGGGATGCCTACATCCTACTTTGAGAGGGAGTGGAGGTGCCCTGCATGAAGAAAAGGCTGCAGTAAGCTCAGGGAAGGCAAAGAGAAATCCTCTTCTATGACATGGAGTGCAGCCCATACTGAGATACTGCAAATGAGGTTTGGAGGCCTGGACGTATCCCCCCTGTATAGATGGCATTGACCTCTGTGCTTAAGGGTATGTTGAAATTCAACAGCATGCACATTTCATGCTGTGATGTAGCTTCAAGAAGTGCGAAAGTGCTAGGTAAACACTAGACCACTACTAGACACAGTCAGACTCACAAACATCATCTACCATGAGAAGACTAAGATTGTCAGAGAGTGTCATCCCTGCAACCCAGAGCCGGCACCTGTTTGTTTGGGACAGGTGGGGGATGGAGGAAGGCTGTGACTGGGCTGGAGGAAGTCCAAAGTAGGAAGATCTCTGTGACCACGAGATCTGCCACTCCCAGTGAATGGTGGAGGTGCTGCCGTGACTTACATCTGCATACACGTGGGCTTTGTCAGCTAGGCTGAGACGAAGACCACATCAGTCCTGCTTGGTGGACCATGCTAAACACAAACCACTTGAGTGGTTCTATCTCCGCTGTCAGTGGCACCTATAGGCGCTGCCTGTGGGACGACCTTCATGGACTCTGCAATCAGGACGGATAAGTTACTCTGACATTGCTCTTCCAAGGTAGGCAAGAGGGCCCACTAGATTGAGGGCTGAATAATTAAGCCATTGTGGCTAAGAGTGATTATACTGAGAAGAGCTACCCCGCCATGGCACGCTGAAATTTGCTTTGAAGGGTCAAGAGCCAATGCACCTTATTGGAAAATACCCATTATAGTGTTGTTACTCTATCCATTAGTGACCTGTAGCAACCGCCCTGTGTTAAGTTGTGTACACTGGCATTCATTGTGGTGGTTAACCTTAAAGTACTTATCTCTTTCTTTAAAAAACAAAGTGCTGGCTGGACAGTGATTTAATGCGTGTCATCTGACTATGTCTGTGGAGTGCTAACTCCCACACCAACTCCCTGTGTATGTATTGGACTCCTCAACTTTGCTATCCTGAGTGTCAAGTGCTACAGGGACTGTACTTGGTGATCAGTTTAATGTCCAATAGTAGGGTAAGCCCCGGGACTCAAGTGGTAAATGGCTCTAACTCACCCGAATGGAGCCTAAAGAAACGTGTCACCATCTCTGAGTCTTCACATGTACACAGTTTCAAATGGTCACTTGCAATGGACCCAATGTACTCTTGATTCTTATTTTCCAGGGAAGTACTATGCTTGGAGCTGCTTTACCTCAGAGTCATCACTGGCTGTGCCGACGGCAAAATACGTGTGTTTAACTTCCTCAGTGGCGACTGTCTAAGGGTGGTGAGAGTCAACAGTAGAGGAGACCCTGTAGCTTCCTTCTGCATTCAAGGAAACAGGTGAGTGGGAAAAGATCATAGGCACCATCCTCCACAGATTCAAAGATGTACCTTACATGTCCAAAGCGGAAGATTCTCTTAATTCTCATTGCAGTTGATGATCCTAATGGTGTTTTAAGAGATAAACCCTCAAAAACACAATTTAGATTGTCGCTGTGTAAAGACATTTATCTTAGGTGGGTAAGATTGTAAGTGTGCCGGGTGCTAATGAAAGCTGGTAACATGCATGCATCGACATACAGTAGCAGCATCCAAATATTCCTTACTGTACTATCAAACCTGTTACAGTGTGCAAAGAGAAGCACCAGAGTCGCATTTCTGTCCTGTGGTTTAATTTTGCAAAATCCACAGCAGGAGCAGCAACTTCATTGATGTCCTACCAGAAAGAGTGTATCCAAGATGGAATCTAGCAGGGCAGCTATATCGATAACGTCCTACCAGAATGGGTGAGTCCATCATTGTTTGAGGAGGACTCTTAAGGTATATCAACCACGAATCTTGGGAAGCCAGAGAGAAGTGAGATCAAAAGCATGGGCTGAAGGCACCATGCTGGATGAAAGCTTTGAAAGAAGGAGGTCAAAAACAACTTGCAAAAATTAAAAACGTATTTAGGCATTCATAAATGCTTCTGGGCCAAACACTCCTAGATTCCAGCCACATTGCTATTTCATTGGTATGAGACCCAAGATTGCATTATACAGTTTATTTTATTTTTTAAGCAGTAGTATTAAGTGCCACTAAACTGGGATTCCGTCAGGCCCTGTGCAATAGAACAGCAATGTATAATCACAAGAATGCCCCTGGGGTTTGGTGCCATGTGTGTAAAAAGAGCACAACATACTTTAGCATGAGGTTTATCCCAACTGCCATGTCAGTCCAGTGTTAACCTACACGTTTATCTTGAACCATGATCCTAATCTGGAAATTACAGTGGCTAGGGAATAACTTGACTCATAAGAGCATCCTAATTTTGTTGTTTACTTAAATCATTTTGTTAAAGAAAACTTCTAAATAATTAATGAAAAGCAAATTTACAATAAGTTCTATGATTTTTTCACTACTTTTATTACGCCATACCTGCTGGTCACGCAAACTCACCATTATTTGCTGCTTGCAAATCCTTCCCATAACTACTAAACAATAAAGCTGTAGGCCCATTTATCCCACAGGTAAGAGTGAGTGTGATTGCTGAAACTGTGTGGCTGCAGCAGGAGCACTAATAACTGAGCAAAGGGCAAACCTTATGGATGCTGATTTTGGGCCCAATTCACAAAAGTAAATATGCCTGTATATATTTACTTATGTGTAGTTCTACTCTGGCACCTAGGCATTAGTAACCATTAGTAACTTTTCACCTGCTGGTGGAGATCCCCACCACCATTGTAGAGAACTCCCTATAGGAAAGTATATAGAAATGTAATAATTTTGTTTTTGTTAACAAAAAGCATAAACATATTTGCATGTTTAACATGATTGTAAAATAAGTTAAAATATGTATTATGAACCTAGGACTAATAAAATAAATATTTACAGCACATTAATAATAACAATTAGTTAAATATATTAGTTTATAAATATTTTTTATTAAACAATAATTTAAAAAAAACACCCTCACTAACATTTTATTTTATTTTTCTAATTGTATTAAACTTAGTTAAAAGTATTATTTAAATGTCTACATATTTTTAAATACATACATATACATATATATAGGCTGAAGGACCCTGAACTTCAATTCCAGCCACAACAACACTAGGGCAGAGAGTCCCTTAAGAGGTCCAATCTCAGCTTCCAGATTTGGCTGCACAGTTGTCCAAGATGGCATCATACTACATGGATTGTGGGTTTGTAGTGAGTGCTGGAGAGCAATCCATAAGACCCCTTTGCAATGATGCAAAGAATCCTTCATAGTGTATTTTTACATTTGCAGGCATTTTATTATCTTACAAAATGGGTATCTAATATCTATCTGTTGTTCATTTTATTATCTTTTAATTTATTGTAACATTACTTACATATAACTTGCCGTATGGACAAGTCAAAGCATTCATCTACAAATAAATACACAGCTAACTTTTGCCAGTTATCATTATTTACTTTTTCACTTTTTAAACACAAGTCAACAGTCTGTGTTTAAATTTTCTACTGAGTTCGTTGAACATATACAAACCACACTCTGTTAAATTTTGTAATCTCTTCTACAAAACTATTGACTGTAATATCTGTGTCCTGTTCTACAACTCCTCCTATTAACAACTCTTAATGTTCCCTAGAATCCTGCTGAGGACCAAAGAAACAAAACTGCACATCATTACAAACCTTTTCTACATCTTCCACAGTACCATGCAAAAGAGCTCAATTAATTTCTCCTAAACATAAAGCATAGTACAGCCTCCTAACTAAAGTTTGCATTGTTGATTGGTTTACAACTAACATCCTGAAATGATGAAAAGTGCTTTGGCACACTTTGTTTGATAAACAACCTAGTTAGTGTCTCCGCAAATGTGTATGATTTCTAATCTTGCAAGGATTCAATCCTTGTAAAGTACTTATTATGTGTTTTAAACTTCAACTTGAAAAAATATGTAGAATTGTCCTTAATATACAAATGGATTGCTGTTGAATACTACAAACACTAGTACAGTTCTATTTCTATATAGGTGCCTGACTGCGCCTTCCTTGTACCTGTTCTCCAATAAGTTGCTCTACATTTGTAGATACCATCACCTCTTTCGCTATAGAAGTGCCATTCTTCATTTCCTAAAAACAACAACTGATGGACAGAATGCAGAACAATGTCATACGTTCACCCCAGTACAGAGATCTGGGCCTAAATCCATCGTTTTTTTGCTCACCATGCCATTCCAGTTTGAACCCAGCCATATGCAAATCAGTCTTGGCCCTGTGCCTCATGGGAACAGTCCAGCCCGAACTGCCAAGCCAGGTCCTCCCTGGACTGGAAACAAGCATCCTAGGACCGGTTTCGGGGTTTCACCCCTCTTCAGCCAGGACAGCTTGACTCCAGTGGCATGGAGAGCACGGGACTGACGTCTGAGCATACCCGTCCCACTCGGGGTGACAAATGCAAAAACAACAACTGATGGACAGAATGCAGAACAATGTCATACATTCACCCCAGTACAGAGATCTGGGCCTAAATCCATCGTTTTTTTGCTCACCATGCCATTCCAGTTTGAACCCAGCCATATGCAAATCAGTCTTGACCCTGTGCCTCATGGGAACAGTTCAGCCCGAACTGCCAAGCCAGGTCCTCCCTGGACTGGAAACAAGCATCCTAGGACCGGTTTCGGGGTTTCACCCCTCTTCAGCCAGGACAGCTTGACTCCAGTGGCATGGAGAGCACGACTGATTTGCATATGGTCATGTCTGAACTGGGGTGGCGTGGTGAGCAAAATAACGATGGATTAAACCCAGATCCGTGACTGAGGGGGAATGCTTTGCCAATGTGCAACATTCCGTCCATCATCTTGTGTGTTTTGCTGTTCGCCCTATGTGGGAAGGGTATGCCCAGACGTGGGTCCCGTGCTCACTACGCCACTGGAGTCAAGCTATCCTGGCTGAAGAGGGCTGAAACCTGTCCTAGGATGCTTGATTCCGGTCCAGGGAAGACATGGCCTGGCAGTTCGGGCTGGACTGTTCCCATGAGGCACAGGGTCAAGACTGATTTGCATATGGCTGGGTTCAAACTGGAATGGCATGATAATCTATGATACTGGAGATAGCTTTCTTCATTAAAAAAAGACTGTGTACTAGAAGTATGTATGCATTCTCCAGTAAAAACTGAACAAAAGTTACTTCTATTCATCAATCTTTTTTCTTGTTTTGTCTCCTCATGCACAACACCATTTTGTCAAGAAACTTCATACTATTTATAATCAAAAGCTTCCTCTTCAAACCAAAGGCCTTATGAACTACTCGTTCTTTCTGTTTTTTGCCTCTCTCCTTCTATACTTCTTTATATTTCTCATTAGATACTCTAATACGAATCATCCAGGCTCTGATTTCCTTTAACTGCTTCTGTATCCTGGCTAAGTTGCGTCTATCTTTGTTACATTCTTTCCTGTTCTTGTTATATAGATTTTGTCCACTGTTATTCTTCCTCATAATTTCAATTTTATTTTCATTATTTTGTAATCTTTGATGCCCACATTTATTTATAAGAAATGACTTTGTTCTTTTGCCAGTAACTCTTTTTTCTTTCACCACTTTTTTTTTACATTTTGCACCTTTTGTATCTCAGTTCAGCATAGATACTGTAGTTGCTTTTGTTCCTTTTTCCTCTGAGCTTTTGCAGACATTCTGTCTGAATAATAGAAAAACAGTTCTTATGTTATGTTACAGTTTTAAATCTACAAATCAACCCACCTACATAACTACCATCACTTACTTCAACGTACCAATCCCAAACCAGAACACAAAACTTAATTTATTACTTACCTTTTAATATTTTAGCACCCTCTCCTACAACACAGCTGCACCATATCTCGGTTCTCACTTAAACACTTTAAAAGACCACTTTATCCCTTCTGTACACATTTTTTTAAATAAACATCAACCAAAGTGTAAAATGACATACATTTCTCAATACTGTAAATCCGAAAACACAACTTAAGAGCTATTTCTGTGCCTCTCTGGTAGAGTTAGTGTTTCAGTAACTTTCTACTTAGATGTGTCAGATATAAATTTTGAGAGACACTGCATATAAAAATCTGAAAATTAATCTGTATCACAGCATATAGGTCACTAATTGTTCTGAGTACATGCAAACAGTGTGTGACTGGTTACATATATAATTCACCACATGGTTCTAAAAGAGTACATATTCCTCACTAAAACTTGTAAATACACGTGTTTCTGGTTGAGTACTACAATACTCCCTGGATGATTGGATAAGTGCATAGATAGTGCCTAGGTGATTTCCTCAGAATATAGGTAGTGTCTGAATGATTGCCTGAGTATGCAGGAACTACATCAGTGGTTCCACATCTGCATAGTCAGTGCCTGTGTATTGACATAACTATATTGCTACTATCTGGGTGATTGGATGAACGCACGGGTGTTGCTTGCGTTGTTCACAATTTGCACATAATTAGTGCCTGTGTGATCAGAGGAGTGCATGTGTGTTACCTGGTTGATTGAATAAGCCTAGATATTACACTTGATATATAATTGCATACATGCCGCTTCAAGAGTATACATTGCTCTGTTACTCAGTGTGTACATGTGTCAGTAAGTTTCTAAAACTGAAGACAACAATTGTCACCTTTTGAAACACAAAACCTTTTCTTTATGGCATACCTACATCATTTTGTAAATATTTCTTGTGTCTTTAAAACCGATTTTCAGCATTTCTCAAAGAAAAATTACATGCCAAGTGAAGCTAGCACACAAACTCTCAAAAGACATTCTGCACTATTAATCCTCCCCAATTTTAAACTGAGCATGTTGAACGAAATTCACCACCATACTAGATACATGAAAGTTTCAACAGCCTTGAAGAACATAGATCGCCATGAAAACATATATGTGATTTCATAATAGATATACACCTTTAGGCCATCTTTCCAAAAATATATAGTTCTCTGCATGTTTAAGTAAACTCAACACTCACCGTACATGTAACTATCTGCGAACCGAAAAAACCATATCTCACCATTTAAACATATGCACACCGGTCATATAAGTTGAAAGCCACATTGACAAACACTTACTAATCCATACCTAACAAGTATTACTACTTTATAATGTATATACAGGCACAGCAAATGTTCCTATGTTTTATTCATGACTACACTACTCTTATTTAATAATGTGACAAAAGTACTATAGTTCTCAGAATACAAATAACATAGATCTGTCTGTTTTGCACATGATGCTCAGACATTTAAAACATTGTCATTTTTAAAGGCATTACTCCATTTCAACAGTACTAACATCTTAAACCCATACCCTCTGACACATACAGTTAATCTGCTATATTTTTTTCACATCACTGTGATACTCCTTTTAATCAAACTCCCATATAACTCTTCATTTCTAATATGCATTTTTTAAATAAATAAAAAGTTATATACATACCAGTGAATTGGGTTCGTAAATTATACTGTTGTTTTAGCTCTTTTTCTAAATAGTTTTGAAACAGTTAGGATTTGTAAAAACAAAGCACAAGAATGGTATAGCTTTCTCCTACAAAGTAACCATAAAAAGGCAACCTCTTCAACTTTCCACTCTATGATCATGAGAAAGGCAGCAAATGAAATCATGTCTTTCATTTTAGATTATGCTACTCACTTGTGAATGGTTAGCATCTGTTAACCCTTTCACTCTCTTTCAAAAGGAAGTACCTGTCTCCCCGTGTTTGTGATGATACGAGTCCAAACCGATATTTAGCTTCCTTTTTTAAAATTTAAATTCTGCACAACAGTTCATTACATAGTCCTGAGTTGGAAATTAAAGTTTGCCATTACTTAAATTGGGTCATATCTCCTCAACTTTTAAAATAATGTTCTATCAATTTAACACCCTATTCCCCCAACATACTCTTAGCTCAGTGTACGTAGCAACCCAGTGGATCCAGTAGGTCACAAGTTCACAGCATATTCTACAAGGAACATGCTACTTCCAAATGAGATACAGCAGGTGTGGTTTACTCCACAGATTCCAAAGCATAGCCATGTCTCTATTAAACAACAGCCAAAAATTGGGTTTCTTACTAAGGCATCAAACTAACTACCTAATTGTATTCAATCAATCAATCAATAACTTTATTTTGATCGACTGACCTTACATATACATATATTAAAAGGAGTAATGTATACAAAATCTTTAGTTTCAATAAAATAATACATTAAAACATAATTGTGGTTTTGCAAGTAATATGCAAAAACTTGTAGTGATAAAAACCGGCATTTGCATAAAAATAAAAAAATGGAACCGAGCACCCCTGTCCTTCTGACATCCCAGCTACACTTATGAGCTTTAGGTTGCTATTAAATGGGCAGTAATAGGGGAGTTTGGTCTGAACTTATTGTTGGAATAACTAGTTCAGGTTCTGCCTTTCTTCTGATTCCCCATATGCGACCTAAGAATTTAGCAATTGCACAAGAAAACAAAGGTCTTGCATCCGATCTAAGAATATGTAGTGCCACACTATGATCTCTAGTACCCAACTGTTTACATTTGGGAATAAGCTATTTACTTCTCGGAACAGAGTATGCTGGGAAGCCAAAGAAGATGTGGCCTACAGTTTTGTTAAGAGCAAGGCAGGAAGAACAATCTCTGGCGTAACGGAAATTGAGGGGGCCTCCCTGCAAAGTACGTGGAGGGGGCCCCCTCCGGGCTCAATCAAGAGCACTCCGGCCAGAGTGCTGTGCTGAGGGGGCCCCTTGGAGCTTGGGGGCCCCCCGCACCGCGGGGGCTGCGGGGTCTCTGTTACACCCCTGAGAACAACCTTTATTATTAGAGGCAGTTCGTTGTCACAAACTCGTGAATGCAAGGGGATTGTACCATATCTGAATTGAATATATAGATTTCTGTCTACCAGTACTTTGATCAGATCAAGGAAGCCCTCCAGAGAATGCAGCAATTTAAAGTCTAAGAATTCCCCTGTTAGCTTAGTGCTCCTGATCTCGTTCCCCAGTACCCAATCCCAGTACATAGATTTTAGATGTTTTTGTGAGGAGATCCAAACCCAAGCAGTTGTTGCAACCCCCTTTATCCCGATATTATCAAGTAGAGTGTTAATATTCCTTATCCAGCTTATCTTTCTGAATTTGTCTAAAGTGCAGACTTCTTCAAAGGCAGCCGCATACAAGGACAATTCGGGGGATGAAACCAATCTCTGCCAAAAAAGGAGAGGACAAATTTTGCAAGCTCTTTTAATGATTTGACCCCCATATCTAATTTAAGGGGAGTAGGGGAGTGCTCGGTGGAAGGGAGACTAGGTTCCTAAGGAACATATGCTCATTTATTGTGAGTTGGTCCACTTTCTCAAAGCCCCACAGCTCAGCCCCGAGTAAATTACTTACTGCCTTGTTTTTGTAGATCTCTATAGCCAGGGCAAATGGTTTGGTATATGACAAAGAATGTGCCTTCCTCAGAGCTCCCACTATCTGTTTAAACTTTAAGTTGGTCTTAATTAAATGTTGTTCCCACGTCATACCCTCAGCCAATCTTACACGCAGATATTCAAAGCTGTTTACTCGCTCTAAAGGAATGTTATCCAAGGTTAAACAGCATTTATAGGATTTATGTGGGTTCAGCATCATGCATTTTGTCTTTGTAGTGTTTATTTCTAGTCCCCTCTCATCGCAGAAAGTCTTGAACCGGTTTAATAGTATCTGGAGCCCCATGGGAGTTTTAGAGGTAATAAGCGTATCATCCGCAAGAAGGAGCATAGCAATCTTCCTACTCCCTAGTGTGGGGGCATCACTGGAACTCTATTTAGGAAGTCCACTACTTGATTGATATAAAGGGAAAACAACATGGGGGCCAAGACACAACCTTGCCGGACCCCCCTGTTAACAATAATGGGGTCAGTGACTTGGCCATGGTTCCCCCAACAGACCCTGGCAAAGTTGTCGTCATTAAGTCGAACAACCAGTGCCAGGATCTCCTGTGGCCTCCCCATGTCTCTCAATACCAGCCAAAGCTTTTCATGAGGCACAAGATCGAATGCTGACTTCAAATCTATGAAGGCAGTGTACAGGCTCCCTTTGCCCAATACCACCACCTTCCAGTAGATGAGAATACATTAAAAATCTGATTGATTGTTTCAGTTGTTTGTCAGAATCCGGCTTGGAAGGGCGACAATATGTTGTTCTCAGCCATCCAGTCCTGGATTCTCCCTAGGAGGGGATGGCTAAATACCTTCTGGCTACAGTCCATCAAGCTGATAGGCCTGTAATAAGTTGGGTTGCCTCTATCTCCTTTTTTTAAAAACTGGAATAACCTCAGCTCCCTTCCATGAATCTGGGATACGGGCACCTCCTGCAATAGCGTTAAAAAGCTCCATCATAAAATTTGACCAATTACTTTTGTCATACCGAAACAAGTCTCCAGGTATTCTATCCGGTCCCGGGGCCTTAGCAGGTATAATGGATTCAATTGAAATTTCAATACCTGCCTTGGTGAAGTAGACCCTCACTGGGTTTGGGGGTAAATCTAAGAGGGGCATCCCTTCACTATAGTTAGTAGTGGAGGAGTACAGGGCACGAAGGGCGTCTGCCAATCCCCCGCTGTAATATTGTTAGATAGCGCCGATTGACTGCCCAAGTTACCCCTCCCTACAAGGGTCCAACATTTCCTGGAATCTTTCAGGGAGCAGACTTCCCCCATTTGTTTCCACCTATCCTCATCCCAATTCCTCTTGGCATATTTTATAGCTAGTTTGTACGACTTCCGCAAACCTCGCACTAGGGGTATATCTTTAATTTTAATAGCTCTGACCAGTTGACATTTTAAAAATCCGTACTCGCTTGTGAACCATGAGGTCAACTTATTTATCTCTCCATCACTATGACTTTTGCATTTGGGGTTAGCAAGAAAGTAAGCAGTAAGCGGAGTAAAAAAGTCTACATGCAGCCCACTAGTGTCTTCCTCGCTTCCTATAGTCTCAGCATATGATTTGATTGATTTGATCTTTATCAACATAGCTAGTAAAACCTGTTTAGTTTCATTAAGTTTAGTTTCGTCCCCCGGGATCATGGGCCATTTGAAGGCAACGTTCATCATTTGTGGGTAATACCTCTTTCGTAATCAGGTTACTCCTAGGTACTCCATGTTTCCCCTCCCATAGTGGAACTAGCTCCAAACTAAGTGGGTTGTGGTCACTATCACTATTCTTAATTACATTCATGTCAACTAGTCTGGGCCACAATCTAAGATCTAGTAGAACATAGTCCAAATGGCTAGCTCCTGTTGGGCCAATAAAGGTTAGTTGACCTTCTCTCTCAGAAACGGTCCTACCATTGACAGCCCTCAATCTATGTTCAATGGTCAGAGAATTTAATTGGAAAGCTGGTTGGGACCATTTCTTGATTGGGGGCAAATCAAGAGAGGGAACATGCCAAGATTTATCCTCCTCGTTTATTCCAAGAATGTCATCTTCATCCAGGGATTTCAAAGGTTACATTTAAATCCCCCCCAATGATCTGGGGATTTAAGAGCTTGTCTAAAGTCGACATAGTAGATGATTTACCTCCCACTCTAATACCACTGGCCAATATTTTGTAGATATCTACAATGTTTACAAAGCTGCCTTCCAATCTTCCTGGATGTCATGGCTGTTCGTGGGTAGCTCCTTAATTTTACAGTTAAGTGCAATGCTGATCCAGATCAACATTCCACCTGGCAGGCGGCCATTATTAGATGCTATTGCAGGCAAATGGAATGACACATAACCTGGCATAAATGTTTGCGATCAACTCCATGTTTCCTGTAAGATACATATATCATGGGATTGGACCAATTCTACCCAATGCGGTAGGCATAATTTACTTTGACTTCCTGCCACGTTCCATGAGATTAGTTTAAACAAATGATGGCTAGTGGGCAACTGGTGCAAAGAGTAAGAAATGGTATCCTGTCTCTTGAGCAGGTATTGTACTAAAGATGGAAGTAGTGCTGTCCTGGCTATTGGTTAGATCTTCAGAGGTGATTAGCGCAAGGGATTTTGGATCACCCTGTTGATTAAGGGTGGCAATAGCTCCCTATTTGTTGGAAGATTTATATTCAAAGAGAAAGGAATAGCACTAGTTTCAGTGGGCATAAATTCAGAACTGGACGGTAGTCAATCAACCTCCGCAAGAGGGGATGGTGGAAAGGGACTTTTGTCCCAAGAATTAGGGTTGTACTGGAAGGTAGGGAGTATCAACTGCCTCTTAAATTGGATGTTTGGTTTGCTGGGTGGGGTCCCGACTTCCAGAGCAATAAGAGTATGTACTAGACTCTCATCAGCTAGTGTCAACTCTATAGCATCTGTAAAATTATTAGCTAAGAGGCATCTCTTTGCATGTAGAATATCCTCCCTGATCATGGACCGGCACCCTCTAACATGCCTAATCTAATAAGGGAATTTGTTTTTGAGGGACTCCTTGTTCTCATATTTTACAGAATTGGTGCATTTAGGAACATTGACCATGTACATGTTTTGATGCTGAGCAGCTGGGGAATAAAGGGTTCTTCCCAGTGATGCGGTATGTCAAAACCCCACTGTTTCTCTAGGCGAAATTGGGGATGTCTGCGTAAAGGCTTATGTACTGTTGGGCCTGGTCTGCTTCCCACTACAACTACAACCCTTCCTACTACACTGCTACTGGGACCTGGATTTATAGTTGGTGCTAAGGGGACATCACGTGTAACTATTATGGTGGCAACTGCTTCCCATTGGCAGCTTCTCTCATAAGACCAGGTTCAATATCTTGGCTGATCGATTTCCCAAATCTATCTAATAACGTATGGATGAGCCCAGTTAGTGTTCCAATTGTGGATTTCAGGGTACAAATCTTCTTGTATAAGTCAGATACAGAGCTGATAACTTTGGAATCAACTGGAACTACATCAATGGGTAGAGAAGTGCTTGCTTTGTTGACTTCCACACTATCAACATGATTCTCAGTAGCAATGTTAGTCTCTGGTAAGTCTAGCAAGGGTAAAAATCTATTACTGCATGGAGGTTCTGTGGCAGATGTTAATAAAGCAATAGATGCATTTTGCGAATCGTCCACAAGCTTTACAGGGACTTCCCGTGGATGGGTAACATTTCCAGTGTTCGTCCTTCATAACATACTGGGTATGCGCCCTTCATTGGCAGTTGATGCATAGACTGTATTGGCTTTAGGTTTAAGCTTTGTCACAACATCAGTAGCAGTAGGAACCAGCAGACCCTCGCACTCAGACAAAAGGTTGTCGATGCGGTCAAGGACACTACTCCCCTTGGCAAAGTTCTGCAGCTTCTTAGATTTCTTTGGTGCTTCGTGCACTCCACCAGCCCTAGCTACCCCCTCCACAACCTTCCTTTTCCCCATCGAGCCTCCAACCACACTTAGGTTACAAGGGAGGAGGACAAATTCACCAATCAAAGCACCAAGAAAAGAGGGTTGCAAATGAGGCCTTGGTTAGACCTCAACAAGACATTGCCTTGGAAAAGGCTCAGTTATATAAAGCTTAAAAGGGAGGAAATAAAACAAGCACCCCAGGCAGAAAGAGCCAATGGCGGGTGACTAGCGGAGCGCTAATAGATGTATAAGGTGCGCAGTACCTTAGATGGAATTCCAGAATGCAGAGGTAAGAGGGGTGGCCCAGCCTCTTCCGAATGATTATGAGCAAGAACAGGCCAGCCCTTTGCACGGGAGTGGCCCGCACGCGTTCCGCACAGCGGGACCTCTCAAATGCCTTCATGCGTCTCTAGGCGTGAGAAAGTGAGGCAGGAAAGCAAAGGAGCCTGGGGGCTGCGGTCCACTCATCCTGGCTCGTTGAAACTTTGTCCTGAACAGCGGGTCCTCTCAAATGCCTTTATGCGCCTCCAAGCACGAGTAAGTGAGGCAGGAAAGCAGAGGAGCCTGGGGGCTATGGACCCCTCCCCACGGCTTGTTAAAACTTAGTCCCGCGCAGCGGGTTCTCTCAAATGCCTTTATGCACCTGTGGCTGCGAGAAAGTAGGCAGGAAAGCAGAGGAGCCTGGGGGCTATGGTCCGCTCCCCACGGCTCATTAAAACTTCATCCTAATTGTATTCACTTTCATGCTGACCGCAATCCTCAATTTTAACTGCTTTTCATTTGAAAACTACTTCATTCAGCTCCAGCCTTCTCTTGACAGCTATTGCTCCCCCACTTCAAAATGCTTAGAGTATGGATTGTGGGCCACAGCGATATCTAAAAAAAAAAAGAGAGGTATTGACAGGAACTTGGGTTTGCCAAATGTGCAGATTACTTGGTTTGGCCAGAGAGGGTTAAAGTTTCATCAGTTGCTGGCTTTGGTTAAATCCATTCTGGATTCCCAAGCTCCTCACCTCATGATTGTGCACTCTGGTGGCAATGGCCTAGGCATGTTCACTGGGGTAGGGCTGGAAATCCTAATGAAAGAAACCGTACATGCCGTGATGGCGGACACAATACAGAAACAAGAGCAGAGGAAATTCCAGTCCGTCTTCTCTCACCGTACTTTGTCTGTCCAATAGAAAAGAGGACAGAATCACTTAAATTGTGGGCTGTGCTAACTAGTGCATAATTTGCATTGAGATAAGGCTTTACTGCTAAAACACGTCTCCTGCAATAAAATGAAGTTTAGACACCATTGAGTGCTCCAAGTCTTCCCAGTTGGGAAATTGATGATTAATAATAATAATCTACGTGGAGGCCACTGCCATGACAGAGGCACCCGCCTACAAGTTGTTCAGCAGTACAGAGTGGAATTAGGTGGGGTGGGGGGAAATATATAAATGTTTGTGTGTATGTGCATATTTTCCAGCTACAATCCTGATATATATATATACATATACATATATAATGTATTTATACATATATATTACCTACTGGTGGTCACCAGTAGGTAGTTATAGTTAGGACCTAGTTTCCATAGGAAAAGCGGTTTCTTTTACCAATAACTTTGGTGTCGTTTGACGAATCGTTGCAAAATTATTAACACCAGTGGAGCGCTCCAGTCAGCTTCTGTCTTGAGAGTTTCGGGGTGATTCATCAAGCGGGGGCTGAGAAAAAAGGGGGGGCCCAAAACGCGTTTTCCCCATGTTATTTTCCAAAGGAAATTTTAGACAAAGCTACAGCCCAAACTGCTGAACGGAATTACACCAAATTTGGCAAAAAGGTAGGTCTTGGTTCAGAAAGAGACCTTTTTTTTTTAATGGTATAAATCTGTTCGATAGTTTCTGTGAAATTCGAAAAAGAAAAAGTTTCGATAACTGTGGCCGAGGAGGATTTGCGAACCCTCCCGACCATGAGCTTCATTCTAATTGGCTGCCAACACTCCAAACCAGAAAGTGTTGGCACCATCTTGTGACTCGGTAGAACCGAGTCACAAGAAAACAGAAAAAAGAGGTTAAAAAACAATAAAAGGCGGCAGGGTAGAAACACCCTGACCCCCTAGGCCTGATCAGGGGGGTCCCACAAGGACCCCCAGGGCCAAAAAAAGCATTTCATTTTCTTTTTTATAATTTCGGCAGAAATCGCCTTGGGGTCACGAATCCCGCTGAAAAATATTTTAAAAAACGAAGCGCTGGCTCCCGCGCTTCGTTTTCAAAAAGCCCCTAGGTGGGCCAGGTCCCGGAGGCACTGCCAATTAATTAGCAGGGGCCCACAGCCCCGGGGACTGCCACCTCCGGGGGGCTGTGAAAAAAATGCATGGGGGGTCCCAAAACCCCCTCACGCTGCCCCGGGGACCGCAACCTCCCCGGGGCTTTCAGTAACAACTGCAGAGGGTCACATGGCCCCCCCACAGCTCCGGGGACCGCCACCTCCCCGGGGCTATGAAAAAAATGCGCGGGGGTCCCAATCCCCCCATGCTGCCCCGGGGAGGGACCACCACCTCCCCGGGGTTCTATTTTTTTTTTTAAACCTGTCTGGGAGCTTGAGCCCCCCCCCACACGCCCTGGGGACCACCACCTACCCGGGGCACTAAATATGGAAATGCGGGGGTCCGTTAAGGGACCACCACCTCCCCCGGGATTTGCACTGCTAGGGACGGTGGCTGGGTGCCACCCTCCTGGAGCCCTTGATGGCCCTGGGGACCACCACCCCCCAGGGCCGGCTCATGCAGGGTCCCGGGGTGCCCACCCCCAGGACAATGCTGGTTGCTATGACAGGACGGGAGCCGTGCGGCTCCCGCCCTGTCATAGCAAACTCTGCTTTGCTTCATTGAAGCAAAGCAAGATTGCTTTCCCACAAGATGAGCCGGCAGATGCCCCCACGGTCCCCAGAGGATGGGGTCCCAGCGGCTAGAAGTGGCCCGGGATGGGGGCCACGCGGCCCCCTCCCCTCCAAATATTTTAAATAAAATTTTAAATACTGGCCATGCCCCATGGGATATCGACCCTGGGCCGAAAATGGCCTCGGGATTGGGGCCACGCGGCCCCCTTCCTGTATTTTTTTAAACATTTAACGAAATAGGGGTCAGGACCTGGGGATTGGGTCCCCAGGGCACAAAAATAGGAAAAGAAGGGGGGCCACACGGCCCCCTTCTTAAAAAAGTAAAACAGCATCGAGCCAGAGGCGTGGTCCGAGGCCACGCCCCTTTTTACACCTCTGCAACGCAGCTCCATTGCGCTTACTGGAGATACCTGGTGGGCTAGTTGGACCCCAGGGACACTCAGGATTCGAGGGGACTTTTCCCCCAACTTAAATTGTGCCACGGGGTGCGTTTGCACTATGGTGAAGGTAGGGGGCGGGCCTGATGTGACAAGTGTGCAAACACATCCTGTGGCGTGTTTTAAGTTGGGGGATTAAGTCCCCTTGAATCCTGAGGGTCTCTGGGGGCCAACTAGCCCACTAGGTACCTCCAGTAAGCGCAACAGAGTTGCGTTGCAGAGAGGTGTAAAAAGGGGCGTGGCCTCGCACCACCTCTCTGCAACACAGCTCTGTGACACATACTGGACGTACCTGGTGGGCTAGTTGGCCCCCAGGGAACCTCGGGATTCAAGGGGACTTAATCCCCCAATTTAAAACTCACCATGGGGCGTGTTTGCACTCTTGTCACATCAGGCCCCACCCCTCCATTCACTACTGCGCAAACGGGCCCTCTGGTGCGTTGTAAGTTGGGGGATTAAGTCCCCTTGAATCTTGAGGGTGCCTTGGGTCCAACTAGCCCACCAGGTAGCTCCAGTGAGCTCCACAGAGCTGTGTTGCAGAGAGGTTGCAGAGAGGTGTAAAAAGGGGCGTGGCCTTGGACCACTTCTCTGCAAAGCAGCTCTGTGCTGCTTACAACGTGCTAGGGGACACGTTTGCACAGTGGTGCAGGGAGGGGGCGGGTTCTGATATAAGAGGTTAGCAATCCTGCTGTGTGGGACTTACTGGTGGCAATAAAAGGGATAGTTGGCTCCCAAGGTCGACGTTGGGGGCTAACTACTCCTCCTGTTACTTCCAGTAAATCCCACACAGTGGGATTGCTAAGAGATGTTTTGGAGGCCACGCTCGCCTTTCTGCACCACTCTAGAAACGCGACTGGTATGTTATAATTAGAAATTAGCATTTTAAAAACCTGTGCAATTCACTGAAATAACCATAGGTTTCAGGAACGTTATAGTTAGTTGGACATTTCACTCGTACAAAACCAGAGAAATTCCGCCGTTATAGTTAGTTCAGCTAACTATAACTTGCGCCCCCGCAATGCACTGCTGATGACGTCACATATTACATCATTCATGACATGGTCAGTGACATCACTGATCCACAGATTGTGCCTTTTGGGATTTGGTGTAAATCTGTTCAGTAGTTTTTGAGCAATTAAGGTTAAACATATTTTATATGTGGACGGTTGGGTTCAAGGGACTCTCCTGAGAGTCCCTCAAAATCAATAAAAAAAATAAAGTTTTCTGATTGGCCCAAGGAGCTTTATTTCCCTTGGCCCACCTCGCTCCCACCGGAGTCAGACTCCTGTTTGAAAGAGCGCCCTGATTGGCTGCCAGCAACATGAGAAAATGTTGCTGTGAGCCATTACTGGATTTGGGAACTTATTCCTATCCTGAAATAAAAAATTACAAAAAATACATATAAGGGGGCAGGGTAGGTATACCTTGCCCCTTAGCACAATAGGAAGGGACCCAGAAGGATCCCTCCCCCCGGACTAAAATTCTTAAATAATTGGCCAAAAAAACAAAATGGCAGCCTTGGGTCACATTGGTTAATCTAGTGGAGGGGGGGGGGGAGCGTGGCTATCCTCCCAAGCCGTTTTCGGCCCTGGGCATCCCATCCCCCAGGGTCCAATTTAATTAATTTGGGGTGAGGGGTGCATGGTTTCACTCCCCGAGCTGTATTCAGATTGGTGCTGAATGTGGGAGCAGTGGGTGCTGGGTGTGCTGCTTGGACGGTTCTGGTAAGGAAAGGGGTGCAAAAGTTTGACAACAGGGCCACTGTGGCATTGGGTTGAGGGTGTTGCGGGGTTAGCAAGTACAGCAAGTGGTCGCTGGGCTGGCCACCAACAAGCCTTGGTCACTGCAAACCCAACCTTGGGTTCTTTCGACATCCTGGATTGTGGGAGAAAACGGTAGCCACCTGAAACTTGCTGGAGGTCAGACTACATTACCTACAATGCACTAGACGATTAAGTTTTGGGCGTTCCCTCGGTGGGTGCGATTGTCAGTGAAATGTCTGTTCCTGGATTGTGCGCTGCAGGCCCTGGTGACCCCTTTAACTCTCATGCTCTGGGTACTACTGGTACCATTTACCAGGGCGTCTCAGGAGGTTAAAGTCCTTGCCAATGGGGGTTACCAATTCACATATATCATATTTTAGGGAGAGGGCACTGGGGCCTGGTTAACTTGCTCCAGTGCACTTTCAGAGTCAAAAACCATCAGCATTAGATTCCAATGGGGCAAAAGTGGGGGAAACCTGCAAAAGCCTGCTTCCTTACAAGTGTCAAACACAGATATATGGGAAACCCTTATTGCACACAGAGGTTGATATGTATATAATTCTTCAGAGAAAGCCAAGTTCCTAAAAATACTCAATGTGCGTTCCAAAATGAATGCCCTACTAAGGGCAGCTTTTATCTGTATCAAACCTCTCACAGTCACCGAACCTACAGTAATAAGTGAAGTTGATATGAGAAGAAAAGTAGGCACTGTAAACAGTGGTTACTCTATGGAGAGAGTTTACTCTGTACCACACTATTTGTAGACAGTGAAACACTCATGAGAATTACACCACAGAGTAGTAAAAAGTATCTACTAGGAACAGTGTACACTTTATGTAACACTTGTCCAAAAACACATCATTTGCTTAAAATAACCAAGGTCTGAAGGTGCTAAAGATCATACTACCAGCAGCCTTCATGCTGTGGTAAAAACATTACAGACACCCAATCTCTTGAAGCAAAACAAGCACATGTACATAGGTTAGTATGTTATGTAGACGTTGTCATGCTTTGATGATTCTGTCTAATAACTCAAGGCTGCTTACAATACTTAGTATCTACAATGTAGAATCATTGCCCTGTTCGTAACTTTTTATTTTCTACCGTACCAAAAAACTTGTGCGGAACATACTGGACACAAGTAATCTACTGTCATCTGCGTAGAGTTGCTCTTCAATACAAAGATTTAAAACATGTTCAATACCTCTACACACCTACGCAGTACCACACAGTACCACAATAGCAGAACCGTTACATATATATGTATATGGCAATGCTAGTAGAACGACAGCAAAGCAGTATTGAATTACTCACAATACAGTGAATCAAAAGCACAATAATAATTCCATAAATCAAAATAAAGCAGGAGAACGCGGCCTTCGCCCCTGGATTACTTAACTTTAGCCTGCGCTGACCTCTCTCCCTTTCTCTGGGAATCTTACAACAGGGGCAGTGGCTATCTGTGACAGCAAATCTGCACGACTCAGTCTGTGAGCTTCCCCAAGGGATCTGCACCCCTCCTCTTGTACATTAAAAGCTGGCTTACACATCATCATGTTCTTTTTTTGTTGTTGCGGTGTTATCAGTGTTTTCGCTAACCCAGGATCCTCCTATCTCCTACCAGCTGCATCTTGCACCTTCCTCTCACTGGTACCAATAAGTCATCATCCCAGGACCTTCTAGCTACTGCCAATCTTGTTTGGGGTCAGTAAAACCTGAATGGAATATCTCTCCCGATCAACATGTCTTGGCCTGGTACAGTAAACACAGCACCTTGGCAACACATGTAGTTTTGTTTATTAGGAATAGCAAAAACATTTATCAGAAGATCATGTTATCTCATGGTACATTGGTTTTCTGCATGCATTTTCACTAATCACTGAATGTATGATAGTATTCCACATGCGTTTAGGACGCGTTTGTTCCGCACGCCGTCTTTCGTACGAACGTGTCTTTAGGACGCATTTGTTCCGCACGCAAGTCCTCTTAATGACTTGCCTTGGGGGGTAGGGGCGAGTGTGCTGGATGTTGGAATAGTTTAATTTACTATTCCAACTCCAGTCTGCTGAACAGTAGGGATGCTGTTGGACTTTAAATCCAACACCATTCCACCAGTGCCCCCCCAAAAGCAAGTCATTGTTATGACTTGCGTGCTGAATGAATGCATGCTAAAGCCGCGTACGATCTATTGCCGGCACTGTGTTGGCACAGCGTGATTCCGGCTTCATCCAAAAGCACGTTTCCCATCATCACTGCCTAAGCTAATTTACCCTTTCATGTCACAATGTCTTACATACACTCTTCCCTGTATAATGTACAATGTGTGCATTAAAATTATATGTCAAACCAATTTCATTCATTAAACTTGTTATTTTAAATTCCTGCCTCTGTTGTTGTTTATGGGAATGTGTTGCAGTACCAGTGGTTGGGCATGTGTGTTGCTTGACTTACTGCAATACTAGGATGGAGTACTTTTATACCCGTTTTGACACCTTTAAGGCAATAGTAACTTTAGAAATATATTTTATGAATTGCAAAGTTGTGTTTTGTATTCCCATAATCCTCCAAAACCGTCCTTAAATGTCCCATAACCTCACCCATCCTTGAGTAATCATTCCCCATTTGACTGAACACTCCCAAGCTCCCCTCACATTTACTACAAAGTAGAATATTAACGTGCAGAGATCTCCCCAACTTTAGCAGAGATTTCCACCCAAAAAAGACAGGTGAGACAGAGACAGTGGTCTCCAGTTGTAGGTTTGTGAATGGCATTTTGTTGTACATGAGTAGTACCACTGTAGTACTACTTAACATACTTCAAAATGCAACTTGTGAATCAGGTCTACTGGTTCTCCTTTGTCAAAAAATGTAAGATAATCTTGTATTATGTTGACCAGAAAAACAGTGGTACATTTACAAAGTACTGCTTTAAAGGAAATTCTTCTCTATGTCTACTTCACTGATGATTTTAATATTCCTGATGTTCACAGAATAGTGCTCAATGCCCTGAGTAGTGTGCTGATATTCCAGTTTGAGGAGGTGCAATGGGATTACTCCATAGCGGCAGAAAGGGTGGATGTGCCAAAGGAAAAAGACAAGTACAAGCTGGCTCCCTTCCGGGTGCAGTCCTATGCCTACGTGCGCGCTCAAAGAATGAAGAGGGTGGGATCCAGCAATAGAAAGATGTACCCGCAGGCACATGAAGACGTAGAGGATGGTGCAAGCCGACTTTCTCATCATGCACGCAGTCTATCAGCCCGAAGCATGAAGACAGCACAAGGTAATATATATCTATTCCTTTCAGTCTCTTTCATTAAGGATGTTCTTTCTGGTACTATCCCCCATGAAACAGAATAAAATAACATGTTAATTGCATCTTTCCCCTGAATGGTATCTTAGTTTGGACTGATGGATGTTTGTTACCCTACTCTATGGTACTCAATTTTATCGAGCTCAAAAAGAGGAGTGGATCCACTGGGATTCAAACCTGTGAGGTCAAACACAGATCCCTGCAGTGGATACATTAATCCATTGATCCATCAGATAACCTAATCCCACTGAAATAGAAATCAATCCTCCAATTCACAATGGAAAAGTGGGTCACACAGAAGCAAGCTTCCTAGCATGTATGTCTTATGTCACCCCAGGTCTGAATGGTATTGTCACTTATCCTAACGCTCACCTCTATGGCTCACCATCTCCTTTAACTACCTAATGCATTAAAGGTTTGTGGGACCCCAAGATCTGTGAACACATGTATTTCCCAGCAAGATCTTGTCCACAATCTCATCCAGCTAAAGAATGCTTTTACTAATTTCCAAACAGTTCTACTGACTAATCATTGTGCCACTATATTGTGCAGAGTAAAATGGGTTAAGCACTAAAGTGGTTGAGAGTACCTTTCATGAAGGACCTGTACTGGCACCTGTGCAGTAGTTTTCATAAAACAATGCTAATTCACAGCACTGAGTACTAAAGTCATCCATTGCAATGCAAGCTAATTTATATCATCAAACTCTCTCTCCCAACCACCTCTCACTGCCACTCTGTGCTTGTGCTCTATGCTCATTTACCTATTGGTTAATATGCCCAAAGACATTAACACCATCTACTCTTAACATCCCCAACCTAACTCAAACTTTTTGTCCGTGTGCCCCAATTTCCTTACATGGTCTATCCATGTAATCAACTACACTAAATTCTAATCATGTACTTCCCAGTTTGTAACATTCTGTTAAGTGCCCCAAGTTCCTCAAATGTCTATACATTTTGGTGAACTCATCTCAATCTCCTTACAGTACAAGTCCATGCACCCTCAGTTACTTCCATTTGTTATATACTTCAAGCTAAAAATACCACCTGCTCATGTGTACCATGTTTCTAATACTGTCTGTTCGCATGCTCTGAGATCCTTACATTGTCTATGTGCCCCACGACTCTTGCACCACCGACCCATGAGCACCAAGCTCCTCAAGCGCCCCGTCCATGTGACCCACGACCTTCACATTGCCTGTCATTGTCCAGGATGTTATTTTACTTCCCACATGCTTCAACATCATTACACAGTCTGAACACATGCCTAAAGCCTGTCAGGATTGGTGAAAAGGAACTGTGATGAAACTTTGTCTAGATGACCCTAGTGAAAACCCATTTCAATCTCCAAACTACCTAAATGGGCAACAAACAGCTTTAGTTTTAAGACACTTAGTTGGGCTGGCAGATGGGTCTTAGTGTGCAGGCCCTGATCACTTGACAGCCCATGTAGTCCTCCTAGGTGCCTTGCGACCATTTGTGCGACATGCTGAGGAGAAGAAATTGGTGAGGAATGATTCGCGTGTGCTTGTGTTTCAGTGTCCTGTGCTACCATCTTCTTGTGCAACTGATTCATATGCAATATGATAAACCTATGAAGGACATCAGCTTCCATATAGTTCCTCTTATACGTTATGTTATATTGATTTGTACAGCGCACTAATCACTCAAGAGTGTATACAGGCATTTGGGCATGTGTGTAGGTTTGTGGTCCCCAAGGTGCTTATACGAAAAGACAGGCCTTCAGCTTCTTGCGGAAGTGAGGATAAGGCTGTGATGTGTTGAGGAAGGTTGTTCCATGTCTTGGGTGCAATGTAGGAGAATGAGCGTCCTCCTGTTTTGCTTTTGCAGATGCTGTGAATGTGTGCTAGTGAGAGTGATGCAGTGCATAGTTGTCTGATGGGTTGCTGAAAGTGTATGGGCTGTTCAGGTATTCTGGACCTGTGTAGTGTAGGACTTTGTACGGGCATGAGAATTGGCTGCACTTGTGAATGGGGATCCAGTGAAGCTCTCTGAGGTGCGGTGTGATGTGGGTGTAGCGTCAGAGGTCGAGTATGAGTCTTGCAGCTGTGTTCTGGATGGTTGGAGTTATTTGGAGATTCCAGCGTAGAGAGTGTTGCTGTAGTCCAGCCTGTTGGTGATGAGTGCTTGCGTGATGATCCGCCTGATGTTCAGAGGCAGCCATTCTAAGGTTTTTCACAGCATGAATAGGATGTGGAAGCAGGAGGTGCACATTGCGTTGACATGAGCCGTCATGTTGAACTTGCCATCTAGGCTGATCCCTGGATTTCTTGTGAGGTCTGTGAGTGTGGGTGTTGGTCCTAGCTCCAACAACCACCAGGTGGAGTTCCATAGGGAGGTCTTGTTGCTGAAGACCAGTACTTCCGTCTTGTTGGTGTTGAACTGCAGGCAGTTGGTTCATATCCAATTTGCTACCATGGTCATGCAGTTAGTGAAGTTGGTTCTGGTGGTGGGAGAGGATGAGTTGGGTGTTATCCGCATAGGAGATGACGGTGATGTCTTTTGATAAGATGATGTTGGGGAGCAGTGTCATGTATATGTTGAAAAGGTTGGGGCTGGGGACATATCAATTGGGTTTTCCCAAGAGGAAGGAACAGATCCATTTGAAAGCGGATTCCTGTATCCCAATCTCATGTAATCTTCTGATGAGAGTGTTATGGGAGACAGTGTCGAAGGCCGAAGGGAGGTCGAGCAAGATGATGGCCGATGTTTCTCCTCAGTCCGGGATGATTTGAATGTCATTGGTGGCCGCGATGAGTGCTTTTTCGGTGCTGTGGTTCTTTCTGAATCCTGAATGAGTGTTGTATAGAAGATGGTGAATTTTGAGGTGGGTTGTAAGTTCTTCTTAATGGCCTTCTCAGTCACTTTTGTTAGATCGGGAAGTAGAGAGATTGGTCGGCAGTTGCTTAGTTGATTTGGGTAGGCTGTTGGTTTCTTGAGGAGGGCGCTCATTTCTTCTAGTTTCCATTCATCCGGGAATATCTATAAAATTTACTAGTATCACTGTATATCATGGACTAATACACAATATCACCTAATACTCAATTGAACTTCAGCTAGGCTCAATCATTTTCCTTTGTTCTTGTTTGTTCGGATTACATGGTGTTTTTCAGAAATACCTATAGCAAGGTAACCAACTACAGTGTGTGATGCCTAGCAATTCTTCTATGTTACTTCCATGCTCTTACCACCTGTATTTTTATTTGATTGTATTATATGCGAGCAACATTATTTATAAGCGTTTTTTTTTGGGGACACCAAAACAATATCTTACTGAGTAAGAAATGTGTTCACACACCTTGGGAACCCACAAAACTCTAATCCATTAGGTAATTAAAGGAGATGGTAAGCCATAGAGGTGAGGGTGACATAAGACATATATGCTGGGAAACTGTCTTCTGTGTGACCCACTTTTCCATTGTGAATTGGAGGATTGATTTCTATTTCAGCAGATTTAAATCCGGGTGGATCCACTCCTCCTTTTTAGGTCAATAAATTTAAGTACCATAGAGTTGGGTAATAAACATCCATCATTCCGTGCTAAGATACCATTCAGAGGGAACATGCAATTAAATTTGTTATTCTGTTGGTGGGAGGTAATACCAGAAAGAACACAAATACTACTTCATTGTAGTAGTGTAGTAGTGTTTAAAGAATCAGGTTCCCAGTTCATAAAATGACTTACAGTCACATTTTTTGTAGTGAATCAAAGCCCTCGTCTACTTGTTCACCTACTGAGTCCACATTAACCTCTTCTCTCACCCCAACAGAGCGACAGTTAGAGTCCCAGAAACCAGCCTCCTGGCCACAAATCCAAAGCTTCCGTAGGAGCTCTGCCTACATCGACCTACAGCCGGAGTTCTACAAGAAGCCTCCTTCTGCCAAAAAGCCAGACTCTGCCCACCCTGGCAGCTCAGCTTGTAACAGCCGGATGAGTGTCTCTCACTTGAAATTGAAGGCAGAGTCTGGTAAGTTGAATCAGTGGTTTCAAACTGGAATCTAACACAGGCAGGGTGCTAGATTCACAAAAGGTTTTATTTTCAAATGTGGATATTGCAAATGTGCCCGAATATTACATTAAGTCTATATTTTGTGCACTTTCGAATTCATGAGGCAGTTTTTGTGCCTATTTTCAACAATAACCCTGCATGATCACCTCAGACACACTTTATGTAGGCAATATGCAAAAAGCTGTCCTTAAAAAATAGAAGTCCAGATTCACTCTATCAGAGATTGGATTACAGAAATCATGAATTTATCAGTAATTGAGAACATGAATTTCAAAATGGTAGACAAAGGGAACTTATTTAATCATTTATATTTTTCCTGTAGCGTCACTGTACCAAAACAGTATTATAGTGCCTTACACAGAACATTCAAGGCAATCCAAAGACAGCGAAGTAAGAAGCTGGAGAGAGGGGGATCGGAGATGGGGAACCACTTTATCGGACAGAGGGTTAATCAGAGTTCAGTGGGGATGAGAAGAGTTAGAATCGGCGTCAAGGAAAGACAGTAGCGAGCAGGTGCCCCAGGCATAGTGTCCTTTAAAGAGGAAACTAGGTGAGAAGGAAGTAACACATAATTTCTGTTTCTTTATGTAGACATGCGTAACCATCGTCCCTAGTGTAACTTGGAAAGGTGGGTCGCCAGTCCTTCCCTGAAAGCTAGGAAGTCAGGTAATATTCTTAGTTTTACTGTTAGAGAGTTCCAAATGCTTACGGAGGTGTTAATAAACAACTGAGTCAGTGCTTGCATCTTTCGAAAACTTGGTGTTTCCAGGTGATATGAAATGATTTTTTACATTTCGGCATCTGACATGAGAATGTTAATGTTACATGAATAAAATGTATATTAATGTGCTTGAAAATAGTACAACACATATGGTAAAAGGGACAGATCTAACATTGCTAATCTGGCATTAATTAGGAGAGTTGTGATCTGTAAGGTGGACGACATACAAGATATGCCAGGAGCAGAGGTTCCTTGAACTGCAATATGAGGATGTCCCAGAGATGGCTTTAGTGCTCTTACTTGGTCAAAGGACTATAACTAACCTGACAGCAGAGGTACATGGCAGGCTCTGGCTTCTGCCAACAAGGCTTCTTCTACCTGCATCAGTCTAACAGGCCCAAATTGGCTTACCTTTGATTTGCATGTGGCATGGATGAAACTTCCATCCTCCACAAGCAGGCTGAGCACGAAGCGTTTATATAGAGAGTCATGAATGATGCCTAAAACAAAGTGTCCTTAGTGGTACTGAACATATATATTAGAAATTGGGTTTCTAGTTGGCAGAGGTATGCACCCTGTCCAAGTAGGGACCACATTCTTAGTCAGAGTAAGTCACAACACAACCTAAATTATCCTGTGTTCACCCTCTGGTTGCTTGGCACAGAGCAGTCAGGCTTATTTACAAGGCAATGTGTAAAGTATTTGTGCAATAACTCATACAGTAACACAGTAAAAACAACACACAAAAACTACTCAACAGGGTAGAACAATAGATTATGCTTTTATAAATAACATAAGACCAAAATGGCAAGTATCCAATAAGTAGATCCTGAAATATGAAAGTTTATAGATTTAGGTGAAAATATTGCATAAAAGTGCAAAGCGTCAACTATGGTGATCTGGTCGAGCTGGACCGGGATAAAGTCACAAATTCAGGTCGACCGCGATGGAGCTAGACTAGCTATAGGGACCCACTTGGGCCTGTTAAACTCAATACCTTAAATCCTGGGTGTTGCTTTGCGCGGCTTTGCTTTGTCCAGTATTGGTTCCGAGAAGCTGTGGGGTGAGGCTTTGCGGGGCTTGGTGTCTCTGTGCTTTGGTTCAGAGGAGCTGTGTGGCACAGCTCTGCAGAGCTTGGCGTCGCTTCACGTCAATCCAAGGGAGCTGTGCGGCAAGGCTTTGCTGGGCATTGTGCTGCCCAGCGTTGATCCCAGTGGGGCTGGCAGCTGTGTGGTGAGGCTTTGCTGGGCTTGCGTTTCTTTGCACTGGCTCCGATGAGGACCACAGAACGTAGGGCACCTTATGCCCACTTCCAAGGGTCCAGGACTGGGGTGGCACTACATGGCATGACAGACTCACAGCTTGCAAAGTCCAGGTTCAGATGCAGGTGGTTCAACTCTTTGATATCTGAGTCTTGGGCACTGGAGGCCCAAGAGATACAGGTCCAGTCCTTCTCACCCCTGCCAGGGTACAGCAGGGAGCAGGACAGCTCATGAAGGCAAGAACACAGCAAGGCAGATTTTCAGCAGAGTGGCCGTCCTTTCAGCAGCACAGCCGTGGCAGAGTTGTCACAGGTCCAGGAGGGTACTGTCTTGGTAGGGTCAAAGACCCAGTGCTTATACCCAAATGTGCCTTTGAAGTGGGCGGTGACTTGAAAGAGTGCCTTTGAAGTGCACCATTATCCATTTCAACCCAATCCTGTCTGGCAGGCTCTCTGTGCGGGGTAATCAGTCCTTTGTGTGGGGTCAGGCCACTACCCTTTGAAGTGTAAGTGTGAGCCTCATCCTCCCTTACTTCCCAGGAACGGGCCATCGGAATGCAGAAGTATGTAGATGGGTACTCAGCCACACCTAGTCTTCCTGTATTTGTTGCTGTCTGGAGAGAATGCACAAAATGTGTCACCCAGCCCAGACATGTATTCGAGATAGGCTGCAAGGTACTCAGAGCAGTAAGAGCAGAGAGATTTCCACTTTCTAAAAGTGGCATTTCTAAAATAGTAATATTAAAACCGACATCACCAGTACAGAGGATTTATCATTACCATTCCAAAGATATGAAACAGGATGCAGCTACTCCTTTCTAATCAGAAGTTACAGCTTAAAGGTATTTGAAGTAATTACCAATGTTAGCCTATGGGAGAAGTTGGCCTCACAGTAGTGAAACACGAATTTAGCTGTTTGTCACTATCAGGACATGAAAAACATAAAAGTACATGTCCTACCTTATAGTTAGTTATACAGCACCCTGTCCAATGGGCTACTCAAGGCCTAACTTAGGGGTGATTTATGTGTAATGAAAGGGGAGTTTAGGACTTGGAAAGGGATTTTAAATGCCAAGTCGAGGTGGCAGTAAACTGCACACACAGGCCCTGCAATGGCAGTCCTGAGACAGGGACAATGTGCTACTTAGGTGGGTGGCACAACCAGTGCTGCCGGCCCCTAGTAGCATTTAGTTTACAGGCACTTGGCATAGGTAGTGCACTTTACTAGAAACCTATATGTAAATTAAATATGCCAATTGGGTATGAGCCAATGTTACCATGTGTAGGTGAGAGAGCACAAGCACTTTAGCACTGGTCAGTAGTAGTAAAGTGTTCAGAGTTCTAAACCCAGCAAAAACAAGTACTAAAAAATGGAGGGAGGCAGGAAAAATGGCTGTCGGGTCTAACCTTATCCCTAATAGATTATGAATAGTACTCTGGGAAATTGAAGCCAGCTAGATGAGACTAGATTGGCTAACTGCAACTGGCTTGTGGTGTTCTTTCAGACAATAGGATTGACTAGTATGAAAACTTAAAGCACAATAAAAGTAAGGTATAATAAGATGCAGCTCACTGATAATCTGCATACAACATCTGGCCTTCATGTTAGGGTGGACATTCTCCTGTCTGCATTATGTGTGGGGATGTGACTTTGTGTTACTAGTGGGGTTAGGAGCAACATACTCAAAAACCAAAGAAACACCCCCTCAAACTCTTGGTTTAATACAGCGATAAATAATGAGAGACGGGCACTCAGACTGTCGGAAAGAACCTGGAGACACCATCCCTCACCCTCCCATCTTGCACTTCTCAGACATGCCAGATTCACTTACAAAAAACACATCCTCAAGGAAAAGGCATCCTTCTTCCACACTCAACTTGACCGTGCCAAAAACAGACCCAGGGAGCTCTTCAAAATCATCCAAAACCAAACTTCCCCCCACCTCCAAATATGACAGCCTCATAAGACAGATGTGAAGAAATTGCCCACTTCTTCTCGGAAAAAATTGCCAAAATTGACCAATCCTTCCTTCCCACACAACTATCCTCCAACTCCCAATCCAATCCTGTCCTCACCTCTAATGCCTACTCCACATCCCCCCTTCCAGACAACACACTCTCTCCTATGCCCTCTATCCTACCGCTCCCCAGCGAGCCTCCTCACCCGCCCATTTCCATACACCCCCACCACTCCACAGGCCTCTCACCTTCCACATCTCCAGTAACCAACTCGCCTAAATCTCAACTTAAGAACAATGCCTCCTTGCTCAACTTTCTCCCCGTCACTGAGCTTGAAGTCCTCAATATAATTGGCAATCTAAAACCATCCTCCCACACAAAAGACCCAATACCCTCCAACCTTGTCCCTGCCCTTAAGCACATCATCACCCCATTCTGGACCAAAATCATCAACACCTCTCTCTCCACGGGCTGTGTCCCGTCCTCCCTTCAGCTTGGTCAAATCTCGCCCATAATCAAAAACCCCAATGCTGACCCCAATGACCTAAATAATCTCCGCCCCATCACTAACCTCCCCCTTCTCTCAAAGGTACTTGAAAAATGTGTCCTACTACAACTAGACAAACACATAGAAAATTTCAACCTTCTCGACCCCTTTCAATCTGGCTTCAGAAAAGGCTGCAGCACCGAAACGGCAGTGCTCAATGTCATAGATGAGATCCATCAATCACTTGACAATGGCGAGACCTGCCTTCTAATCCTTCTTGATCTCTCTGCAGCATTCGATACAGTCAACCATTCAGCCCTACTTAATGTGCTTAGGACCCGTTTCGGCCTTAATGGCACCGCCTACAAATGGTTCATCTCTTATCTACAACACCGTACTCATCAAATCAAAATTCAAAACTGTCTCTCTACCCCCACTCCTGTCTCCCTTGGAGTCCCCCCAGGATCTATTCTCTCTCCCTCCCTCTTTAACCTCTTTATGGAACTCTTTACCCTCATTCTTAACCAAGCAGGCATAAATTACCACCTCTACGCCGATGACACCCAAATCTATTACAAGATTAAAACTCATGCTGACATCTTACACCTGAACAACACCCTTACCAAGATCCAAACCTGGTTCCATTCCAATCATCTCAAACTCAACCCTAACAAAACCGAAATCATTCTCTTCTCCCCCAAAAATAACCCTCTACCCGTTAAATCATGGATCCCTGACCTCAATGCACTCAATTGCTCACTCACCCTGTCCAACTCCGTCAAATCTCTTGGCATCACTATCGACAACACCCTAACCCTTAATGTTCACATCAAAAACTCCACCAAAGGAGCCCTCTTCACTCTCCGTCACCTCTAGAAAATTAAACCATTCATACCCACTGATGATTTCAAACTCGTAGTTCAGTCGCTTGTTCTGTCACGTATTGATTATGGTAATGCCATCCTTAATGGAATCCCCAAAGTACACCTAGCTTCAATCAAAGCTGTGCTCAACCTTGCTGCCAGGCTCATCACGGACTGCAAACGCTTTGATCATATATCCCTGGCTCTCAAATCTCTTAAGTGGCTCCCTATCGAAGGCAGATCTGCCTACAAAACCGCCTGCATTACTCATAAAGTCCTCCACCAAAACACTCTGCATTACCTCTCAAAGAAACTCCTCACTGCGGGCTCCACTCAACCTCTGAGAAGCACCAACACCCTACTCCTAATCCCACCTCTGCATAAAAAGAAAGCTACACAATCTCGCTCCTTCTCTGGCAATGTCCCTATTATCTGGAATGCCCTCCCAAAAAACCTGCGCTGTAATCCCTCCTATTCTAGTTTCAAAAAAGACCTCAAAACCCACCTCCTCAATTATTATTGGGGTTCCTAACCTCTGTCCTACTCCTGATTTCTTATCTATCACACTATATTTGTTCAGTAATTTATATACCCTGTTCTCCTGTTTCACCATTTACCGAATTACTTAAATATATAGCTCCTGCCCCTGTTTACTTATCTGGTTTTGTATAATGCTCATGTTGTCTGTACTTTGTAAATTTTTGGCGCACTACCTTTATATGCTTTTATACCCTATGTGCCTCATACTATCCTTATCTTGTAAAGCACTCTGATACCTCTGGGTCTAGCCAGCGCTATATAAAACCTTCAAAATAAATAAATAAATAAAATAACATAGCTGTTGGCTATGTGCAAGAAACAGACCTATGCCTTATTGACCCACAGGGGAGACCAAGGCAGCAAAATAACTATTTACTTGATCCCCACTCTAACTTCCTCCAAGCCAGCTTTTACTCTAGGCATTTATAAAGTTCTATAATGGCAAATTCTGACAGAGACCACAGAGTGATGTCAACCAAACAATAACACAGCATAAGATCAGAAAGAACATAACATTATGGCATGTATGTGCTCTGTTGGATGGGTGTGAAATATTCTGTCTAATGTGTCCTTTTGGGTAATGGGCTTGCTTTCTTTTAGTTACAAATGTGCCCAATGATTGCACTTTTGCATTTAAAAATGACATTGGGTCTATGGTGTGACTTTATTTTTCCAAGTAAATGATGTCCTCAAAGTTTATATGTGAGGTTGAATAGCATCGTGATGAGTGCAAAAAAAGAGTTGTGGTTGTGTAGCTACTCATAATGTGAATTTCATTGTTTTTGGGGTTTCAGTCATTGCTAAAATGTTACTTCAACTGATTTCTTTTCAGTGTTTTCTTTCAAACGTAAAATAGTAATGAGCTTGATAGCGAACCATACAATATTTCCAGTTTATAATGCAACACATGCATACACACACACAAACACACTCGTTTTCTCTTGCTCCTTACTTGGACTCTCTTTTTTTATTTCTCCCACAGTATTTTTTACATTCAAGGAAACATAACTTGAAGCCCGATTTGTACAAAAAATTGCAAAGATGTCTTATTATATTCACAAATTTACTAATTGCTATGTTCTACCCGGAAAATTCTAAATTTGCACTTTTAGTTTTCTGAATTATTACTAATCTCATTTTTGTGTGCAATGTGTACAATATCAAAATAGAGAACCAGAAAACAACAACTAAGTAACATTACTGAAATATTCAAAGAAGGCATTGTATACGCAAGGATGTTAATGTGTTCTTTTCTCATGCAGATGGAGAATCTAGATGCTCTACATCTGGACCTAAGTCGGCTCTTTTACTCAGTGAAGAAGCAGCTTTGAAACGTATGCAACAGCGAGGTCCTCACAATCCAATGAGTCCTGACCGTATCCTCCTGACCATCAGCACGTTGCATCACTCCCGGGGACCCGACCAGGTGGGCTCTAACATGGAACGCAATGCAGCTGTTCGTGATGCCTGGGGAATGCCACTTATCTTTCAGCACTACATGAGGGAGCTGCCAAAGACCAAAAGCGTGGGACAGGAGAAGATGGACCAGCTGGCAAAAATAAAACCTGCCTGTGCTTCCCTGGGACTGCAGACTGAAAGCACCCCATTCGAAATCAAGACATTCAGCTTGAATCTGAAGCACTCTTTTCATGGTTCAGATGTGCCATCCTCTATTCCTGTGCCCACCCTTCTGCGTTCAAGATCCTGCTGTAGTTATCGAGAGCAGAGCCTGGTGACCATTCATCAGAAAAGACCAGCTTCAACTGGGGAGGGTGGTGTGAGGCCAGCAGGTGACCCCACTAATGCGGGGCCTGTTCAGCCTGTTCGCATGGTGATGGGAGCATCTAGGAAAGACTTGCCCACAAAGAGGGAAAGACCACACACCCTTGTGCCAGCGAACCCTTTCCGTGAAAACTGTGGCTTCAAACTTATGACCGTGAAACAACTCCAAGAGTACCAGGATGAGAGAGCCTCAGAATATCTAAAATCCCATTGTAAGGCTCTAGCCACTGATGAGAAAAAAAGCAAGAAGGCTTGGCTCATGAAAGTCAAAGGATTACCCCTTGAAGAATTTTTGAATGAGGGCAAAGTAGCAGCTCCTGAGCTTGGTACAAATGTCTTCATTTGAATAAAGATTATTTGGCAGAAAGTGTCTTTAAAATATGATTTAATCTTTTACAGTTCCCACTTCCGAGCCAGAACAAATAATCTACCTGAGACTGTTAAGAGACCTTTGACTGTGGTGCCTCAGGTAAAAGTTTGGCAGATGATTTACTCCATCACAAATGTGACATATATGTACTTGTAATATGCCTGACAGGATATCTGTCAGGTTTGTGACAGAGTAACCCGTCCTCCGAACACCAAATCAGGCCCTGAGTATCTACACATGTACGCACTCCAAATAGGGTGGACAGGACATCTGTCAATTTTTGTGGATATCCCTCATCTGCTAAACTTTAAACTCCCAACAACTCCATATTCTGCCGCACTTACACATTGTTTAGTTTATTTATTTTTATATAGCTTTCAAACCTGTATATGAGTGTTTAGAGGAATCTCGGGATTGAGGGAGGTTGGTGAAGTATAAATCATTTCTTCACTAGTGATAGCAAATGGAGAGGTGCATTGGTAAGGATCCAATAAAGAATCCAATATGTGTAATCAACCACCAAATGTTTATTATTTCTTCTTAAATCCAAATGTAATACAGGATTCAGCCAACGCATTTCGTTCCAAAGAAATTAAGAACTTAATTGGGACTTCGTAATGTAGAGAGCTAATATATTCCGATATATATAGAATGAATAAATGTAATTCTATCAGACTTACAGGTACTACGCCGACTGAGCACATGGACACTTATCAAGGTTTCTGTGGCAGTTATCATATATTGTGACAGCATGACCGTGAAGATTGATGACACAGTTCAAATTGATTTCAGACATACCGTTTAACATTGGATGGAATTACATTTATTCATTCTATATATATTGTAATATATTAGTGCTCTATAATATTATGCCCTAATAATAAATAATAAATATTGGTGTTTGATTACACAATATTGGATTCTTTATTGGACCCTTACCAGCACACCTCTCCATTTGCTATCAGTCTTCCATATTGCTGGTCAGTGGTACCAAAGAACGGCAGGTACCGGATGAGTAGCGCTCGGAGCTTTCCTCTTTTTGAACACTGTGTGAACTAGGTGCTTTCCTTTCAGTCCGCCGTTGTTTCAGGTTTTTGTGTTTGATTTCTTCACTAGTATATGTTTTGTAGAGAACAACATTGTACAGTAGGTTTGACAAAATTATCTGTAAAGGAAAGACAAATTAATTATTTATTGCATAGACGCTCAAGAAAGCTCTGTTCTCTTTACCCCATGGTAAAATAGATGGCAAAAAATATGCAATGTTGCATGCAGCAGAAACCAAGCCCTTGTGTATCCGTTTTCATGAGAGAAGTCTGCCTTGTGTATTCAACTAGCATTTATACAATAGAGTCCCTAGAAGCACAGTTTTCCATTAATAAACAGCCCAGCAGAAAAGTATAGCACATTTGTAAATATTCTGTAGGCGTCCCATTGACAGAATTTAAGATATCAAACATTAACCCCTTCCATGCGGGGCGGATTCCCCCGCTGTGCTGACCGTTACCTGCGCGGGCGTGGTCATGACGGAACGGTTCCGTCATGAGCACAGCTCAACCGACGCTCATGACGGAACCGTTCCGTCATGAGCGTCGAAGGGGTTAAAAACAGATGAAACATATTTTGAGATGTTCTTGAGTGTGAGTCTCTAATGTAAACATGAATTAGTGTGAACAGAGGAAAAAATTTTTGTTTCCTCCAGGAAACAAGGCTTTTCCCCCACCCTATCAAATGATCATGCTTTAACTACTGTTAACTTTTTAAATGCCTAAGTACAGAAGTAAATAGCAGAAAGGTAACACATTACCGTTTGCAAAATCTCTGTCACTGCATGGCATTCCGCGTGCTAACTTTATGAGTTAAACACTGAGAGTTTTTTTTTTTAAATCTGCCCATTTTTGGTGAATTACGTGGTAGTTGCAACTGCAATCCCAGTTGTGGGATTGCAGTTTTCCTATGACCCTGGTTGTTAGCATAGGGGAATATTTTTCACAGACTATGTGGCTTGCCATGGCTCTACTACTGCTGTTAATGTAAAAAGGCAGCGAGTTCATGATTTTTGTCCATTTACTCCTTATCCCCTTTCCTCTAAGGATTCCTTTCTACTATCGTAAATAGGGCGTTGAGGAGGATATTGGGATTCCACGATAAAATTGAAGTTTATCTGTTGTGATTATGATGTTGGGAAAGGTATTACTATTTAAAATGTTGTCACTTATTTGGCTTCTAGCCACTGTATTCTTGTGACAGTCACGTTATGTGATCAGATTGTGCATTAGTGGCCTGGTGGCCTTTGGCTCATCTAAAAGCTGTTTTTGAGGTATTCTTTAGTTTCATTAAGTCATTTGTGTAATTTTTGTGAAACGTCTTAAGTATTTTTGTGACCTGATTAATTTGTGTTTTCATATTTAGTTTGGAGTCAGTGTGTAAATGTAATGTTTTTTGGCAGTGCTACTCAGTGTGAGGGGTATGCAACCAACTGTTATTTGGGTGAATTGTTCATAGTGCATACTAATAGTCCCATCTTGTCAATGTTGAGGGTAAGTGAGTTTGCACACATCCATTTTTATGGTCAGCAATTTCTTTTTTTTGAGGATGTTGATAATTATCTTTTGGTCTGGTGGTGATGATGATGAACAAGTGCTTGGTGTAATATAAGTATTGGTGATGATGCTAAACAATTGTTTGTTGTAATATAGGTGTAATGAAAGTAGTAAATATTACAGGCAATTAAAAACAAACAGCTACCTTTAAAGAAATCAAATTTTCTAGAATACATTGTATGGAGAAGACATGTTATAGCAAAAGACGATCCAAATATTCCAACAGAAGCTCTATCTACTGCTGATAGCATAAGCATTAACACATCTAACCATATCTCAACTTCTGCTTAGGACTTCCCTAAAAGCATATGCCGACCAATCACTGGCAATACATTGTGTCCAACTGTTTAACTCAATGATCTATTTATGCCTGAAACAAATCTTAAAATTATCCTCACCCATTTGCTGAAATCTCCCCACCTACACTCTGTTCATAATTAGGCACTTACCTCACCATTTGGTACTTTTCTTTGAGTTGCATACTTACCCCATCAAGTCATCTTTACTTCATATGGACCATTATTATCTTACTATATTGTGGCTGTAATGAGCTTTACAACTTCTATCCTTCCTTCTTGGTCTATCTTCAGAACCGAATATTTATCTTCATCCTCCCTATCTCTATTCCATTAGGTGCCTTCACTCCCCACTCACATTTCCTTCTCTCGTACTCTTCCCATCTAGCAAACCTCACTCTATCCACAAACCCAATGCCCTGTCCCAGAACTGCTTTCTTTACCCTATTGCACTCATATTCAACACAGCGAGTTTAGCACAAAGTCATGTATCTGATACAGTTTACCATATCACACTCAACACCTTATATATTCTCTTCATTACAGTATCTGGCTTGCTTTTACATTCTCTCTTAAATTAACTTATACCAGACAATAATACTAGCATTCACCAGGGTGGTCTTGCCAGTGTCCACATTATCTTTATCTATATTACGAACCTTTTATCATCTTAATTTACCTCTTCGAAACTACTCTGTACCAGAAACACTCTGACACCTAACTTCACCATCATTTTCCACCTTATCTATTGCTCTCTGGACACGCAAAAACCCTTTATCACCGATTTCTTAGATTTAATTTCCTAAGCAATATTCTCTACCCCTAATAATGCTTACTTTGGTGTCTTCACCCTCCCAGCAGATCTCCACATAAAAGGCATGAGATGCTCCTTTCTTGAAATGATTTCCTTCCTCAAACTGGAATCTTATATTTGTGTTCCAACTTATTCTAATAGTAACAACCTTCACCTGGTAATATCTGCCTTGCCATGTTTGTCATGCCAAGTCCCAATTCCCAATTCCTTTTGATTGGTCTGATCATGTAACAATTTATTTTCATATTGATACTACAAGGCCCCACCTATGGGGCAACCAAAACCACATATAACAACCTATCAATCTTTTAAGACATTGCCACTAGAACATCTCAAACACAAACTACATTCCCATCTACCACCTAGGTTTATCTGCAAGGTTTCAGTAGACACTTCTCCTCTCATGTATTTTCTGTCATACAGGAAGGCTGACAAAAGTTGTCCCCTACTGAAAAATTTCAACCTTCAGAGAGAACCTTTTCAACTGGGCAGCCCCTGGGCGGCCCTCCTTCTAAATGTTCCTTCTGTTCCTGCTATTATTTCCCTTGTATACTAGGAAAACATTGAGTTTTATATATTGTGCCACAAAATATCCTTGTAAGAATGTCAATTGATTTTTGTGGCACAATATGTAAAACTCAATGTCTTCCTAGTATACGAGGGAAATAATAGCAGGAACAGAAGGAACATTTAGAAGGAGGGCCGCCCAGGGGCTGCACTTGACTGTAGAAAAAAAGGCAGTTAAGGGAGTAAGCAAAAGAAAGGCAGGGCTTGGGAGAAATCTACAGCAAGCTGCTCAGGAACAGGGCAGTCTGTGGCTGAAGTAAGACAGGACTGGTCAGGAAAAACAGGTAACATAGAGATCCGGTACACTGAGAAACTAACTTCAGTGCTCCAACAAGGAGTTTCAAGCAATGACAGCTTTATAATCAGAGTCAGGCGGCAGCAAACCCATGACAGAGTCACATGAATGGGTTGCCCAAGACTTAGCCCAAGTGTGTGCAAGTCCCATCTCTCACATGTCCATCTTTTAGACCAATACCAATCTGGCTTCCGTCAGGACCACAGCACTGAATCAGCCATTACTTACATAGTTAATGACGCGCTGCAAATGGTTCATCATAATGAATACTGCCTTCTAATCCTCCTCGACCTCTCATCAGTATTCGACATGGGCAAACATGACAGCGTCCTTGAGTTATTGGACCGCAGGATGGGAATTTTTGGCCCTGTCCTAGATTGGTTTGCTTCTTTCCTCCACAATAGAACCCAGAAAATAAAGATTAACCATTCCCTATCCAACCCCACACCTGTCACATTAGGTACTCCGCAGGGTTCCACATTATCACCCACTCCGTCTAAACTTTTCATGGAACCGTTAACTGAAATTCTGAAAGCATCAAACATCAAGTCTCACATATACATGGATGGCACCCAACTTTACCTGAAAATCTCCTCTCCTGAAGACATAAAATCTCTTAATGCAACCCTACAAAAAACTCAGAGTTGGTTGACCTACAACCACCTCAAACTAAACACTCTCAAAATAGAATTCCTCTTAATTGCATCCCCCCAAACATTCACTCAACATTGCGGAATGGTTGAAACATCTTACAGCCCTCAATTGCATTCCACATGTCATTGACTCCAGGAAATCACTGGGAATAATGCTTGACAAGAACTTGAACATGCAGAACATATCAGCAGAGCTACCAGAGCAGCTAACCTCCAAATGAGCATCTTAAGGAAAATTAAAACCTTCCTCTGCCTCTAGGACTTCAAGTCAGTTGTTCACACCCTACTAATCTCCAGGATGAATTATGGAAATGCAACCCTTTCAGGCCAACCAAGATCAAACTTGGCCCCCCTTAGGGCCTCACTTAATTCAGCTGCTGGGCTCATTATCGGATCCAATCGCTACAAACGCATCAAACCAGATCTGACATTTCTAAACTGGCTGCCTCTTGAGGCAAGAATTCAACAAAAAATTGCTTGCATGACACACAAAGCCTTATACTCCAACACCCGGAGGTACATTGTACAAAAACTGGACCTATCTGGCAGAGCTAGATCCTCGATCTTTACTACTGACACCACAGAAATTTAAGACAAAGAAAACCTACAATTGGCCTTCTCTGGCGCTGCCCTAAGAATTTGGAATTCCCTACCTTCTAAAATCTGAGTTAATCCGAAAAAACCTCCCAAAGCGCAAGTTCATTTCTAAAAAGAAAAGAAAACGAATGATCAGCACACCCTGACAGCATCCGCAAATGGCATGAGGAACATTATTGTTCTTTCCTGACTGTGACCGACATGCATAAAACAAGACATTACACTGTCCATCCTAAATAGGGCAGGCATTGTAATGTTTTTCCTCCAATGGCCCCTACTCCATGGGCTGTCGGAGGAAGTGATTCATTAACTGAGCTAATAGGGGCTTCGTTGTCAAAATACTTAGGGGTAGATTTACAAGAAACGAACACAGCGCGGTGCCGCAAGTCATTTTGCTGCGCTGCACTGCGTTAGTTTCGAAGCACAGGAATGCAACATATTCACAACAATATGTCGCATCTCTGTGCTTCCCCCTGCGCTGGCGCACAAACCGCTGCCATGTGCCGGCTTAGGCACCCTTGCACCATGGTGCAAGGATGCCTGCATCATGGGGAGATTGTTTTTGTGCAGGAAGGGGCACCTTCCTGCACAAAAACAATCAATTGAGGTGACTGCCTCTTCCAATGTGTTCTATATGATGCAGCACGCATTGAAAGAGGAAAAATACGAGGAGAAATTAAAACATTTCTCCTCGTTGCACCTCGCTATGCCACCCCTAGGGTAGCATTCTGACGCATTTCCAGGTTTACGATTTCTGGTAAATCTCGAAATGCATCAGCGGAGATGGGTGTTGCCTGGGAACACCCACAGCAACACCCATTTCATGCCCCTAACACGCAAAGTGTTGCATGAGCTGGGGCGATATTTACAAGCACAGGTTAAGTTACGCAGGGTGACTTTACCTGTTCTTGTAAATATCACTTAGCAGGCTGCGCAACCGGTGCGTCACACAACGTGATGCACCGGCGGCTTAAGGGTCTTGTAAATCTGCCCCTTAATGTCCGACTGTCTCTAAATGAGGCAAGCGGGCCAAAAATTTGGCAGGCAGGGTATTCTTTTGTGTTTGCAACAGAGTACCCAGTCTTCCAAACTCTAAATCGGAACCTTAGTTCAGGGACTGATGTATTTCTTGGTGACTTCAGGTTCAGCTATAAATCTTTGTCTCTGATGACTGGGAACAATCACAGGACCAGTTTCTGAAGATGGTACACTGTTTTTTCTACACTCAACCACAACCAGTTAACGCAACACCCAGGTGGATGGTGCTCAGCCTTTAACTGCTCCAGCCCGCTTCTACCACCAAGCAGTTCATTGTCAGATCTGTCCATAATGTAATGCCAACTATCCATGGGCAGACCTGATGGGCGTGCAGACCTGAACACGACGTCTGTAATCTCTACCTCTGGCCTGATCAGAAGGAGTCGACCTGCAACTTTTGCCTCACCTTCTGGTGCAAGAAGATGTTATGGTTCCCGAGGGAAAGGCACTGGGCACACTTGAAAATGCAGCATGTGTAATTTTTGACACCCCACACATCTTCAGCGAGTAGATCCACCCAATGTCAAAGAGAAGGGGTGGGGCCATTCATATGCTTGGCAGTCACTGAGATATTACTCTTGAGTGCCTTCGAGGGAGAAGAGATGAACACTTTAAATACCACCCCGAGCCAAGAGGCAAAGCCTTACCCCGTTAAAAGAGGCAGAGCACCACTTTCACAGGCGTTGGGCATCAAGCCCAGAGAGGCCCAACAAAAAGGCCTCAGCCTCTGGTGCACCACTGCATCTGGTCCTAATAGTCATTGAGACAAGGTTTCAGTGTCAAGGCACAATCCTGCAAGGGGCATGGAGCTATGCCCCTTCTTGATGCCCTCTCGCATGACAGAGATTAAGTCTTCAGCTTTGGAGCCAAATTCAGTCCCAAAAGCACCTCTGAAACATACCAGCATCCCTTCGACTCCAACCTCTGAATCTCCCAGCCTTGGAAGACGGGTGGAATAACACTACAAAAGTGTCTTTTTATCTAGCCTGAAACAGGCACGATTTCTGCTATACCACATCAGGCAAAGCCACTGAGGACATTACCTCTAAAAAACACGCAGCCTAATATTGAGGAAGAGCTTGACTTTGAGGCATCCCAACACCCAGTGCCAAAGATGAGTAGGAACTGGGCTACTAGTCCTTTACCACAACCTCCCACACCCATGCATGCACCCCCTACTATACCACCGTGAACCTACTCACTGTCACTTCCTCCACCTCTACAATCAGTCTCTCCACTACCTCCAACTCTGGTCTCTTTTCCTAGACAACAGTCTAGGGTCTGGGCAAAACCACATCCACTAGTCAGCCCCAAACATACTTGCAAAGGCAGCAGGCATTCCATGACTTCCAGTCAGGGAGTGGGTTCTCAAAATAAACTTACATAGGCAATAATGGCAAGAGTGGGGCAGGGGTGGCTCCAGAAAAGCAACCTCCACACCTAAACACTGACCCCAATCATACAATACCTGTTGAGGAAAGACTAAGGGATTTCCACTCTTGCTGGGTGGAAATCCCCATAGATCAATGCATGCTAGCAGTGGTCCAAAAAAGCTACTGCTTAGAATTCTACTTTGTACTCAATGTACTTCCTTATCCAAAAGAAGGGTGGATGGTACACTCCGGCCCATCTTGAATCTCGGAATGGGTACATTCCGTCGGAGCATTTCTACATGACAACCTTGCAGGACTTCATCTTGTTGCTCCAACAAAGGGACTTCATGACGGTATTAGACCACAAAGGTGCCTGCATCCACATACCTATCCACAATGTCCATCAGTATCTGGTAAGTTGACAGCAGTACTAATTCAATCAATCAGGATTTATAAAGCATGGCAAATCACCTGTGAGCGTCTCAACGCGCTGGTGCTGGTAAGTGGTTTGCAGAGAAAGCAGTGAAAAACGAGACAAAAGCAGGAGAAAGCACTCGGAAAAACATGGGAGAGGAAGGAGGCAAAAGCAGGAAAAAGCACTCCAAAAAACTGGGGATAGGAAGGAGAAAGCAGTAAAAAACAAGGCAAAAGCAGGAGAAAGCACTCAGAAAAACAAGGGGAAAGCAGTTAACAAAATGAGGCAAAAGCCGGAGAAAGCAGTAAAAAAAAGGGGGGGCAAGGAAGGAGTAAGCAGTAAACAATGAGGCAAAAGCATCCGAAAGCACTCAGAAAAATGTAGGGAAAGGAAGGAGAAAGCAGTAAAAAACAAACATTGGCATAGTCAATAGGTCTCGCCTTTGGGACATTATAAGTGTTTAGCCATGCAACAGTTGATGTTGCACCAAGGATATTGTGCTGCATAATTAAATACTTATAAGGTCCCAAAGGCGAGACCTATTGGCTATGCGAATGCTTGTTTGCACTAGGAGGATGTGTACCAGCTGGGTGTGAAAAACGACTGGGTAGCGTTGTGCAAATGCATAGGTACAACTTTGTGACCGTTCACACCTTTCCAGTGACAACCTCTGTTCACCCCCTGAAATATAACCGTTTCCTCCCCTAAATTGGCAGATTTCCAGTGATTTTAAATTCCATCACCTAACATAAAGATCGACAGACATGGATTCTGTAATTTGAAATAAAACATTTACAATCTCTGGACTACATTTTCAAAGCCATCTGCACATCTTATTTGAACTCAAGTACCAAATGGCCAGTTTTAGACGTCTAAATCCCCTCTTTGTGCTCACATAATGTGGAGGTACATTTGTGATAAGATTTACTCACACATATACGTATGTGGCTGTGTGGTCACTCGAGCAACACCAAAACAATTCCCATATAGATTATATGGAAAATCTGCTGCATCTCTGGCGTTCAGTGACAACTCTTTTTAATCCTCCTTATCTGACAAAAAAACGTTTCCAATCCTGCAAGCTTCAAACATGTTCTGCATTCATTTTTTCCCCGGTTACTGTTGGGCCACAAACATCACAACTTTAACCATTACAGTTCTTACAGGGCACCGTGGAGGCATATCCCGATGGTGAGCATGGGCGCTCAACCAGGAATGTCACATACAATAAACCAGAGGATTGCGAACGGTGAAAGAGGGATAGGTAAGAGACGTTACCTGCAAAGCGGATCTTGACGAGGTCCAAGGGGTGCAGTACCAGTGTGGACACCAAACCCCCGCTGAGGCCGGCCAGCAGATTCTCATAGCGGACATATCTGAAAAGAGACGGGCGCTCAGGAGCCGGGATGGTGGACTTTAGCACAGATATTTCTTGTGTCTTGATCTCTGGAAAGAGGGAGGTTTAAGGCTGCACGAGGGTAAAAGCGCTTTGATCTGTAACAAAGGTGTGAGCAACTCGGAACGGGGTAACTGTTTAAACGAAAGCAAAAGCATGAGTTGTTGACGCAGCCCAGCAGATAGCATGAGATCAGCAATGAACCACTTTCTTGGAATTGTGACAGTGAAAACAGGTATATGTGGTGAAGCTTCAGACAATACGGGCGTGCTGCCAGGTGTACGAGATTTTTACTGGCACCTGTAATGTTGTCCCTTCCTTCCTGATGTGTCCCCCCACAGAAGACAACTCTCGTAGGTGTGGTTGAAGGGTTTATTCTAGATATGCTTATACACAGCAGGAGCGCCGATCTGGAGCTCCGATCGTTATTCGAATCGGCGCGCTAATGCCGATTCTAAAATGGCCGCCGCCGGAAGTCCGGTGACGTCACGCGCCGTGCGCGCTGCGGACTAGACCGCAACACCACATCTCCCTCCTTTACAAACACAAAAGTCTCAGTCCCACCTTCACACCAGAACAGTCTTACTTGTGGTCCAGGCTGAACTCCTCGAATCTTCGTGGCAGCATTATTCTCCTCCCGCAGCGTGTCCTCCTGCTTCCTGCGCCTGCGGTAGGGGTGTTGCTCCCCCCACTCGGGATCGCCTCCCCACTCGCTTCTCGTGGTTCTAGACCGCCCAACTCTGTCTCTCGGTCACTTAGTCCTGGAGTCTCGGCACCTCCACCTCTTGGACTCCAGGTTCCTTTGGGAACGCTTCCTGCTTCTCCCTCTGGTCTCCTACACTCCCCTTTTCCCGCCGGTGTGGAGTCGGCTCCTGCCCTGCTGTCCGGCTCCATGTTCAGCTCGGCTTCATCGGCCCTGGTACATCTAGCCATCCGGTCTTGTGCCCATATCTTCCCGTCGCTCAGTAAGGCTGATGTGGAATAGGGTTCCACCACTTGGAATGGGGGCGTGAACTTGCTGTCCCCCTTCCTACCTGGTGCCGGCAGTTTCACCCTTACCCACTCTCCTTTCTCCAGGGCGACTTCCTTGGTGTTATGCCTTGCGTCGTAGTAGTTAGTGTACACAGCTTGCGCCTTCTCCAAGTTCCTGCGCACCACAGCCGGTGACCAATGACTCTGCACAGTGAGCTTCTTCCAGGCCACATTGTCTCGGGTGAACGGTTCTCTTCCTCTCAGTATGCGGAATGGGCTGTAACCTGTGGACGAGGGAGTTATCCGGTAAGCCCATAGCAGGCGCTTGAGTTCTTTCTCCCAGCTTGCTCCCTGCCCGATGGCCGCTTGCACTGACCCCATTATCACCCTGTTGAATCTCTCTACGGCTCCGTTCCCCGCAGGATGGTACACAGGCGTGCGCCTGACGGTTATCCCATTTCTGTCCATGAAGGCCTCCCATTTGGTCGACGTGAACTGTGGGCCGTTGTCACTGAGGATTCCTTTGGGGATCCCTTCTCTGATGAACACCTCCGTGAGGAATCCCAAGATGGTATCTGTCTCTGCGTTTTCATCCACATGGACTTCTGGCCACTTCGAGTATCTGTCCACGACCACGGTGAGGTACTTCTGGTTGCCACTGGCGTCTTGTATGGGGTCCAGAACATCTATAGAGATCTCTTCCCACGGGTTTTCCGGGCAGTCGAAGTGTCCCAGCGGTGGACGTAGCATTTTCTGCGTCTTGTCTGCGTTGCTGCATTGCTCACATGACCTGACGTGCCTTTCCACGGCAAGGTCCAACCCAGGCCACCAATAATCCTCCTTCACTCTTCCCTTCGTTTTCACGATTCCTAAATGACCTTCGTGTGCAATGGCCACCACTCTGGGTCGCAGCGCCAACGGGGGTACTACTTTGTTGCTCCGGAACAGGAAACACGGGTTGTCCCCCAGCGACAGTTCTTCTCTGACCTCCCAGTATTGTTTGAGTTCTTCTCCGAGTAACCTCTTCTCCGGCCACCCCTGCATCACATATGTCTTGACGGCCTTCACCTTCTCGTCAGACCCGTACTCTTCTTCCCATTCCTGCTTGCTGATGGCCTTTTCGTGATCGCCCATGAACGCCACTGCGTACTCTGCCCAATTTTCTGCGTCTTGCGCTTCTGCTGATTCCTTCGCGGCCGCCCTGCTCAGGTAGTCCGCCACTCGGTTCCTGGTGCCTGGGATGTACTCTACGTCGTACACGTAGTCGAGGAGTCGCAGCGTCATCTTTGCGATCCTTGGCGTAGCGTGCTCATGGCCGTTGGATGTGAGGACCTTTACCAGGGGTTTGTGGTCTGTTCGTAAGAGGAACTGTCCTCCCCACAAAAACTGTCGGAACCTTTCCACTGCCCACACGACGGCTAGCATTTCTTTTTCGATCACGCTGAATTTGCGTTCATTGTCTGCCAACGTGCGGGACGCGAAGCTGATCGTCGCTGTCATTCCTTGTGCAGACCTTTGCGTTAGCACGGCTCCTAAGCCTCGGTCGCTCGCGTCTGTGGTCAGGGTCGTGGGGGCTGCTGGGTCGAACCCTTGAATGGGTATGGCTTCGCATATTTCTCTTTTCATCTCCTCGAACTCCATCTGTTGTTCCTCCTTCCATGTGAACGCTGTTTTGTCTTTCAGGATCGATCTCAGGTGGTATGTCTTTGATGCAAAGTGGGATACGAACTTGCTGTAGAACTCGGCCATCCCCAAGAATGTCCGTACTTCCTCCTTGCTTGTGGGTGTGGGTGCATCCCTGATGGCTGCCACGTTGGAGGCTTTGGGTTTTATGCCTTCCTGGCTGATTTCGTGCCCTAGGTACGTGACACTTTCCAGTCCAAACTTGCACTTGTCCCACTGGGCCGTGAGCCCGTTCTGCTCTAGTACTGTCAGGACGCCTGCTAGCCTCCGGTCATGTTCTTCCTTGGAGGCGCCCATCACCAAGATGTCGTCCTGGAAGAACTGGAATCCCTCCATCTTGTTGAACAGGCGGTACATCAATTTTTGGAAGACTGCCGCTGCCGAGGCAAGTCCGAACGGCATCCGTAGGAATTTGTAGCACCCGAACGGTGTTATGAACGATGTGAGGTGGCTGCACGATTTGTGGAGTGCGATCTGGTGATACGCAGACGTCAAGTCTACTGTGGAGAACCACCTGGCGCCCTTGGTCTTGGCTAACATCTCGTTGATGCGGGGAAGCGGGAACTTATCCACCACGATGTTTTTGTTGAGTTCTCTGAGGTCTACACACAACCTCACCTTCCCGTTCGGCTTCTGCGCCACTACTAAGGGGGCCAACCATTCCGCGTTGTCTATGGCCTCGATGATCCCGTTGTCCTCTAACCTCTGCAGTTCCTCCTGTACTGCCTCCCTGGTGCGGAACGGGATGTTTCGCACTTTGTGGGACACCGGTCGGGCTCCTTCCTTGAGGTTAATTTTGTGCGTGAACTTGGTGAGCTTCCCTATGTCGTCTCTGAAGACTTCTGGGAACTCCTCCTTCCACTGCCTTGCTCCCACTCCGGGGTCTTCTTCCATCATGAGTACCTGTATACGGCCTCCCGGATTCAGTTTTATTCCCAGCTTCCCTTGATCTCTCCATCCCAACACCGATGGTCCCTTTTCTGCCACGTACAGCTTTCCTTCGCACGTTCTGCCCTTGAACTCAAATGTTAGGGGGCAGTACCCTACCATGGGTATGGGTTCCCCGGTGAATGTCACCGGATGGATGTCCGTTGGGCGCAGTTGGTGAGTGTTAGCCGGTGCGAAGTCCTCTTCCCATATCTTCTTCTTTATGATCGTGTAGGGGGAACCTGAGTCGGCGACCATGGTGACTCCTACTCCCCCGATGGTCATGTCACACCTCGGTTTCTTGTCGACCGCGCCGTCGATCCCCAGGGTCTGGTCTTCAATCATCAGGATCTCATCGTCCTCCTCTTGGCATTCCTGCTCTTCCTCCTTGCACGACTCCTGTGCTACGTACTTCACTTGCTGCCTTGGCGTTTTCCTTCGACACACTCTTTCATAATGACCCACCAGACCACAGTATGCACACTTAGCTCGGAACGCTGGGCACCCTTTGTCGTTGGCGGCGTGTCTTTCACTGCCACATCTGTAGCACGTGTTGGTGCTCCCTTGTCCCTGTGTCTGCTGTTTCGCGCCCCGGGCCACGGGCTTCCTGTGCTGTCGCGTGTTGTGCTGCTCTGCCGCCTGTCTCTCGCGGCTTTTCCTATCTTCTATCCTGCACACCGCTTGTTCTGGGAGTCGGTCCTTCTTTGCTGTCTCCGCGCACCTCTTGGACATTTCTGCTTTCTTCACCATGGCTACCACGGTCTTAAGGGGTTCATCTCCATTAGCCCACAACTTGTCCTGGATGGACGCGTTCGCTGCATGCATTACTATTTGGTCCCTGATCAACTCTTCCTGGAAGGCTCCAAATTTGCATGTTAGGGCAAGCTTCTGTAACGCCGCTACATACTGATCAATCGTTTCCCCTTTCTGTTGCGCTCTGTGGTAGAAGTTGTACCTGTCGACCGCTACGCATACGGTTGGGCGGTAATGGGCGTCCATATCGTCGATCGCGTGCTGAAACACATTATCGTCTGCCGCGGGCCGCACTACCTTCACCAAATCGTCGTACACTCTCTGGCCTGCAGGGCCCAAATGGTGTAGCAGTATCCTCTTCCTGCGCGTGCTTGGGAACTCTGCGCCGCTCTCCTCCTCTAACGCGAACAAGAAATTCAAGAAATACGGCTTCCAATCCTCCCACGGCATATCCGGAACCCCTGCTTTCGTGAGGAAAGGTACCGGGTTTGGCAAACCTGTCGATGTGGCACTCATCTTGCTCCTTGCCTCCGTTCGTCGCGGTCTTGGGCTCGAGCTTCTCGACCCCCGGGTGCTGTCGGGGCTGCCTTCGCCGGGGTCGTCTTCTCGGTCGGAGTTGCCGCTTCTCGCGTTGCGTCCTGTGACCCCCGCCACGGTGTGTGTGTGCGCTTCGCCACGCGGACTCTCCCTGGTGCCGTTCCGCACCGCTGGGCTGCTGCTGACCGGGGCCGGGCTCAGGTGTGACCCGTCGGACTAGATGCGCGCCCTCCTCTTCCCTCCGAGACACTGCCGCGCTCCTGCTGGTCGGGGTGGTGACCGTGGATGTAGATGACGTGATAACCACGAGGCACACACTGTGGAGGCAGCGCTGGGCCGTTTCACCTCCTCGTCGCCATTGTAATGTTGTCCCTTCCTTCCTGATGTGTCCCCCCACAGAAGACAACTCTCGTAGGTGTGGTTGAAGGGTTTATTCTAGATATGCTTATACACAGCAGGAGCGCCGATCTGGAGCTCCGATCGTTATTCGAATCGGCGCGCTAATGCCGATTCTAAAATGGCCGCCGCCGGAAGTCCGGTGACGTCACGCGCCGTGCGCGCTGCGGACTAGACCGCAACACCACAGCACCGTGGGAAGGGAGGTTACTGAGTGCACATTTAGGAACATTGTGCTCTGAGACTACACACCAATGCAGCTCACAGAAGGGCGCACGTTGCATCAGTCGCCTGACTGATTTCTTTCATTATAAAGTTAAGCAATTTCGACCGAACCTCAAAGCAGGCAGCATGTGGCACCCGTGTACAAAGGTGTGAGCAACTCGGAACGGGGTGACTATTTAAACAAAAGCGAAACCGCGTCTGCCTTTGTGGAAGTTGAACAAAATGGAGGGGCAAGGGGAGTGCGGCTGAGACTGCACCTTAATTCACACGGGGCACGTTCTTTTAAATGCCCCCACTGCAGCTGCACTTTGAAATCACCTGATGGACGATTGTCCCGACTGTTGCCTCTTGAATCTCGCCCTTCACGATGCGCACGTGTACGCTAACCACAAAGAGGGCGCTGCATCTCTGACTCCCCAGCTGCCAGCTTCTCGCAGGTTTACAAACCCCCAGGCTAACATGCACGCTGCACTCGGCACATCAGCCCGAGCGTTACCTGGGGGGTTGTTTCCTCTCCTGCATTTGTCGGCAGCCTGCGGGCGGTTCCTCCGTCAGCTGGGAGGCTCTCGTCACACTCAGGGATCCCAGCACGGCTACTGGTAGACGAGCCCCATGTTGCTAGGTGACGCCCCGAAGGCTCTCCTCTCTCAGCGCGGTGAAGTTGACACGAAGCCTGCGGGCAGCCCACCAGGCGTGCTCACTCTCCCGGGCCAGCGGCTGTGAAATCAACACACCCACAGCGATCTGTCACCTGACTGACTTCTTTCATTATAAAGTTAAGCAAGTTCGACCGAACCTCATAGCAGGGGGCATGTGGCACCTGTGTACAAAGGTGTGAGCAACTCGGAACGGGGTGACTATTTAAATGAAAGCCAAACCGCGTCTGCCTTTGTGAAAGTTAAACAAGTGGGAGGGGTGAGGGGAGTGCAGCCGAGAGCAGGGATGCGCAGCGTTTACCTTGCAGGAGCGAGCGCGATAATTGCTAACAGATGGCGCCGCTCGCTCCCGCAAGGGAATTGCCAAACGTGCAGGCGTTGCAATTCAAAGCAATGCAAAGCGTGCACGTTTTTGGGGAAAAAAGTGAATCGTTTTCAAGAGGTCCCCTCCTTTGCAGCGCATGCGAGCTGTGTAGGCAAGACCTAATGAGGGAAAAGCAGGAGAAAGCACTCAGAAAAATGGAGAGGAAGAATAGTGGCACAGCAGCACGGGACAGCCGGGCCTGGGACTACTCTCCGGAGTCCGTACACCTCTAAGGTTCTTTACAAAATGTCTAGCTGTAGTGGCCACTCATCTATAAAGATAGGGCATCCATGTCTTCCCATATCTTAACAACTGGCTGATCAAGACCAGCAGTAGACAACCATGTCTAGTACACACACAGCTCACACATTGCTCCACAGCTTAGATTTCACCGTAAATGAAAAGAAGTCCCACCTACTACCTCCACAGAGCTGATCCCTTCTAGCGGCATTGTGGACTAAGGGAGAAGTCACACAACATCCTGTAACTCGAAACTTCTTCGAAGAAAAATAACTCAATTTCCGGGTCCAACTCTAAATGTCAAGAGCATGCAAAGCATGTGAATCTACAAAACGCTCTACGCACAACAGGGACCAATACTACATGCTAGAAACATCTGCTTACAGGGTTAGTAAAATCTTCCTTACTGGACTAACTTGAACTTTAAAAAAATGCAAGTTTTGTGTATGGTCTGCTCCATGCTATGCTATCCTGGCACATTTCAAATATAGATGCGGGCCATTAAGTCTGTAGGTAGCAGTTTTCCTTCTGAGAGGCTTATATGGATGGGGCACAGTCAGCCATATGTCTTGTGTGTGTCACTAAAAGGCTATCCAATCTGGCCCAGAGATTAGGGGGCTGACTTAATTGTTGTCCGAGAAGGAAATCCATCATGACGGAGTTTCCATCCCGACAACACAGTGGTGCACCAACCCTATTTATATGTGGGTGGACCATATGTTTGGCCACGGCGATAACAACTCTGTCACCGCCATAGTAAAACTCCAATGGCTTGATGGAGTAAGAGCTGTCAGAGAATTAGCTATATGTCTGTCTGCCCAATTAGGATGGGCATACATACAGCCATTTTGAACTGTCTGTCACTGCCACACAAACTCTTTTCAGTAAGGGACAGTAATAAAATAAAGAATGCCCCCTTTATCATGGGAGAAGAATTGGAACTTTCTTTTTGAAAATAAAAAAGAAACCAGTTTGGTGCAGGGCTCTGTCATGTTGGCAGAGCCCCACACCTAGCTGCAAAAGCATTGATAGTAACCGCCGTGATGGTGGTTCCTGGCAATGCTTTAGAAATGACCACCACCTTGGCAGTCGTTTCTAATTTTGGTGGGTGGTAGCTCCATCAGGGCGAGGAGAAACGTGCCTTCAGATGAAATTTAAATCAGCCTCTGGATTACACATTGATGTCTCTGAGAGCCCCCAGAGCAAGTGTCCATTCGGTCAAATGTCATGCCAGCCTCTCTGGCACATGGAAGGCCTACGGGCATGTCAGGCATGTCACATCAAATTCTCTGGAAGGCTGGCAGAACTGGAATAGAACTTGTTACATTATAGGTGCATGTGTGAGTCCCCCATGTTAGGAGCATCTGTGTGTGATACACAGATAAAGGCACCGGGAAGGAAAAATTTAGAAATGGTTGGCTAGTAGTCTCAAGGGGAGTCAGCGCCTTAGGAGGTGGGGCTGTGGTAGAGTCAGTCACATCTAAGGATTTGGAAACAATTATATGATACGCCATTGCCTCTACAGATGCAGAAGATTTGGACAGTTTTGGTCACAAATTCCGCTACTGTCACAGAAACATGAGTAAGAGCATGGTCAGAGTCAGTAAAATGTTAGGGTGAGCACTCAAAAGAGGCTGGTAGGATCAGACATAGGGAGTTGGGGTTGTGCCCATTTACCCACATGCCAGGTCAAACCTCGGGATTACTGGCAGAGCTTGGATACAGTCATTTGCATTTTAGATTGGTGCTGGTGGAACACTGGACCAGTTTGGGTGGAGCCAATTACATATCAGGTCATAATATCTCTAAGACATAGGTCAGAGGAAGGGTCATTCCAATGCCAGATGAGTGCCTCAGAAAACTCCCTCGATGACACCTTACCTTTATCCTTCATCAAAGCTCTATCTGAGGGTGTTCTCTCAGTCTTACTCATAATTGTCAATGCCTCCCTCACCTAAGGTATCTTCACAGAAGTTCTCAAGAAAGGCTACATCCTCCCACTCCTAAAGAAACCTACACTAGATCCTGATGGCCAACTACCATCCCTCTCTCACCTACCATTCATCAGCAAGAACATTGGAAAAGCGGCACAGAGCCTATTAGGTCTCTCTGCCACTTTCGACATGGTCCACCATTCACTCCTCGTAAAACGTCTCCATCAGCTTGGGTTTGGAAACTCTGCTTTGACTTTGTTACGCTTATTCTTGAGCAATAGGCAGCAACGAGTGAAGCTGGGGGAAGTGAGTTCATCACCCATCTCTGTACCTTGTGGTGTTCCTCAGGGGTCCTCCCTCAGTCCCAGGCTGTTTAATGTATATGCTAGCCCCCTCATCAAGCTCATTCAAAGTCAAGGACTAGCTGTGTTCTCCTACGCCGATGATACACAGATAGTGGTTTCTATCTCATCGGACGTGGAGAAAGAGGCTAGAAATTTCAGTAACTAAATGTCCCAAGTGGCATTGTGGATTCAGAATAATTGTCTGAAACTGAATACAGACAAAATGGAAGTGCTGCTTTTTGGAAAGGAAACCTCTTTCTGGAACGATTCATGGTGGCCACTGAGCCTAGGCACGTTACCTACTCTTGTCCAGATAGTTCGAATTTTAGGAGTCATATTTGACACTGAATTATCTTTTTCAGAACAAATAAATTCTATTAACTCCTCTGTTTTTTTAGGGTTGAATATTCTGAAAAAAATCTTCCCATTTATCCCCCATGACCTTCAGAAGACAGTTATATCAGCTCTTATTTTCTCTAAGCTGGATTACTGCAATGCTTAGTATCTGAGTGCTCAGAGGTGTGTGATACGGAAGCTGCAGGCTTTGCAAAATGCAGAGGCAAGAGTACTTCTAAAAAGTCCTATGTTTAGCTCTGTGTCTGAATCGCTACAGAATCTTCACTGGCTCCCAGTATGAAGAAGGATTATTTTCAAGGCCATGTGCATGGTTCACTAGGCCCTTCTTCTGACCAGCCCACAGTACCTATAAGAGCGTTTCTCTTGCTATAAGCCAAGTAGAAACCTTAGATCCAGCTCTTTACGCTTTGTTAACACTTTCAGATTTAACAAAGCAAGATGGGGGGGGGGGGGGCTTTCTCCATATGTGCAGGTAAATGGTGGAACCTACTTCCTCTCTCGCTGTGAGGTCAAGCCTCCCTGATGCAATTTAGGAAGCAGCTGAAAACATGGCTGTTCAGAAAGTAGTACCAGGTTTGGTCCTATTGACTTTACAGCGTTCTATTTTCCGCTCTCTCTTTCTTTCTATTTTCTCTTTTCTTAAGGGCTATGACACCTTCGGGTATGTGCGCGCTTTATAAAATTATTTTCATTCATTCATTGACAAAGCAGTCTATGTTGAACTCCAAGATCACATTAAAGATAACCATCTCCAATACACAACTACCAATCTGGCTTACACACCTGACCACAGATGAAGATGACCACTGGCTACTGATATAGCTGGACCTTTCAACTGTCTTCGAAACTGTTGGCCATCCTACCTTATTCGCACCCTAGAGCTTCGAAATGGCATTTACTGGCAATATTCTACATTGGTCTACCTCTTCTTTCCAACTGACACCGGTTTGTTCACATGGGCACCTCTAGGTCCCCAAAAGATCCCTATTACCTACAGAGTCCCCTAGAGTTCCATACTGCTCTCTGTGAACTTCAAGCTCTGCATGGCACTGCTTGGTGCACTACTCACATATCAAACCTTTGTTTCAGACATCCAACAAAGACTGAATGCGCATCATCCAGACCTAGATGTCCAATGCCTACATGAAGCTCAACCCAACCGAAACAAACTTCCTATTTTGTGCCCAGAACGAACAAACAAATGTACAAACCTTGCGCAATGACATGAACCTTGACGACTTTGAACCCCACCTTTTACTGAATGCCATGTTATTTCGATTCACCCTGAACACCAACCTCTCCTTCAAAGAATATCTTGCCAAGAAAACAAAGACAGCCTGGTACCAGCTATCTCTTCTAAAGAAACTGAAAACATTTCTTCTAGAAAGTGACTTTAGAACTGCAGTTCAGTGCCTCTTACTCTTGCATCTGGATAATGGTAACACCCTGCAAAATAGCTTTCTAGAATCCTAACTTGTACATTTTAAGGGAGTCCTACATGCTGTGGCACGGCTCATCCAAGGCCTGATTAAATATGACTACATCACCCCCATCCTGATGGAAAGCCATTGGCTCTCCTTACCGGTGTGCACTGTCTTCAAAACCAACTGCATCATTTACAAAGACATCAAGACCAGCACCCCCACTTATTTTGCAGAGATTGTTCCTGGCCAGGACACCATTAGACTGGAGCAAAGAAGCACATAAAAGAGAAAAAAAAGCCAGCAGGCCTTTTCCACCTATGTACCCAGAATTTGGAATAACATGTTGGTATCCATTGGGACCACGCCCATACTGCTCCAATTAAGGACAGTGTTAAAGACTCACCTCTGTAAAGAACACATCATCTGAATGCATTAGTTAATTGAAAAGATAAGTAAAGGGACACCTTTCTCAAGTTCAAACAACTGTGTTCGTTGTCACTCTTATTTGTAAAAGACTTTGGCAAACTCTGGTTTCGCAAGCCAATTGTTTCCTCCGGGCCGCATGATGCTATATCTAAAACACTACAAATAAGATGTAAAAAAGGTTAACATGACTAAATTACTATATTGGCATATGATATTTTGTTGCATTTAGTGGCTAATATAATTTCATGCATTAGCAATAATATCTAAACCATTTCATTTCCAAAATTAATTTGAAATGAATTGAGAGAGGCGTGTACTTCTTGCTACTTTGAACTCAGTATTGCAAAACATTTACTAATAATGCATTGTATTTGGACAATCAAACATAATGTTTACATAATGGGTGAACATCCCTCATCTTTCTCATATCTATAAGTACTGTTACATACATTTAATTTTGACCTCACTAGATGTTACCAACCAATATACTAACTTAGCCATTTGAACAGATGTTCATCATTGTATGGTTGTCATTACATAATTAAATCATCTCTACCTTTACATCCATGTTACAGAATAAGTAAAATTGGTTATTGCACCCTTCGTATCAGAATGCCCCCTAGAAGCCATTGATTTTTGTTGTTTTTCAATGCAGGGGTAGGGACTGCCCATCATGGGCATGCCCATGCACTCACTCCAATGTCTTTCTGCCCTTAGAAGTAATTGCCCCTGATCTGCCGCCAGAAAGTTTTTTGTTAAAAAAATATAGGGGAAACAATCTTTCTGCTCCACCCCCTCATGGTGGGCAGATGGGGGTAATTACCCCGACCTGTCCCACGGGGGGCAGAAAGCCCACTAAATAACAGGGATTTTCTTTTTATACAAATATTGGGGTGGGGTTGCCCAGCAGTGGCATGGCCATGCTACCATCCTAAGTAAAAAAGGCAACAGTTTTTCTGACCCCTCAGGGAGCATATGGGGAAATTACCGTCAATCTGCCGTGGGGGGCAGAAAGCCAACTAAATGCCAGGGAAACGCTTTTTTAAAATAAATATAGGGGTAGGGGCAGGTCATAATGGCCATGGCTATGACCCCATCCCATCTAAATAGGGCAACAGTCTTTCTGCCCCCTAAGGGGGGGCAGATGGGGTAATTACGCCCTATCTGCCCCCGAGGAAGCAGAAAGCCCACTAAACACAAGGGATGTTTTAAATAAACATATAGGGGTGTGGGCAGCCCGGCATGTCCTTGCTCCTACCCCAAGTTAATGAGGCAACAGTCTTTTTGGTCTCCCCTAAGGGGAGGCAGATCAGGTCAATTACCCCTGATCTGTCCCCCCTGGGTGGAGGGGCAGAGAGCCCAATAGATGCCAGGGAACGTTCAGGAGGTTCCAACTGACACCAGGGATTTAGCTTTTGGGCCAAAAGGAAGTGGTGCGGGTTGTGTACTGTTGCATTGGCCACACCCTTCCCCAAATGGAACAAACCAGTCTCCCCCCTCCCTCCTGGTTCAAACAGGAGGTGTGCCCTCAGTTTTCCCGGGGTGGGGGTATAAAAGCCCACTGTATGGCAGGAATATATATATATTTTCAAATAAATTAATGGGGGTGGGAACTGCCCATCCTAACATTAGGTCCCACTATGATGCAGCCTTTTTATCTGCACAACTGGGGTAATGCTGGGTGGTAGGAACCTTGTGGATTTCTGAAGTTTCCATCACAGAAACATAGGGAAAATGCATGATTTCAGGCAAAGTGTGAGGTTTACAGGACATGGTGGGTAAAAAAAAAACCTTGTGGGATCCTCGTAAGATACAGCACCCTGGACTCCCCTAGTTGCCATGTTTTCAAAAATATGCAGTTTTGGTAGGGTTCCCTCGGTGCTGCCTGAGCTAAGGTCAAAAATCTACAGCTACCCACATTGGAAGAAAAGAGTCCATTTTTTAGTGGAACAATGTCAAGTATCCATGTTGCGTTTTGGACAATTTCCAGCTGTGGGCACTAGGCCTACCCCCACAAGTGTGGTACCATTTTTATCAGAAGACTTAGGGGAATTCTAGGTGGAAGGATGTTTGTGGCTCCCCACAGATTTCAGAACTTGTCTCACAGAATTGTGAGGAAAATTAGTTTTTTTAGTCAAAGTTTGACGTTTGCCAGGAATTCGGGGTAAAACAACCCTTGTAAGAGTCATGCAAGTCACCCAATCCTGGACTCCCCTAGGTATCTAGGTTTAGAAAATATACAGGTTTGCTCTGTTTCCCTTGGTGCAAAAAAGTGGTCAGTTTTGAGTGGAAAAATGTGATGTATTCATGTTGCGTTTTGGACCATTTCCTGTTCTGGGCACTATGCTTGCCCACATGAGTGAGGTACCATTTTTATCAATAGACTTTGGGAAATGATGGGTGAAAGGAATTTTGTGGCTTCTCGCAAATTCCAGAACTTTCCGTCACAGAAATGCGAGAAAAATCGTTTTTTTAATTTGATGTTTGCATGGGATTCTGGGTAAGACAATCAGGTAAGAGCCACGCAGCTCTCTCCGTCCTAGATTTGCCTAGGTGGCTAATTTTTAAAAATTTAGAGGATTTCTAGGTTTCCCCTGGTGCCGGCTGAACTAGGGCCCATAATCCACAGCTACCCAATTTACAAACAAGGGTCATATTTCAGAGGAAAAATGTGATGTGTCTATGTTGCCTTTTGGGCCATTTCTTGTCGCAGGCACTCGGCCTACCCACTCAGGTGAGGTACCATTTTAATAATAAGATATGGGGGAGCTTAGAATAGTAGAATTTTTGTTATTACCAATTGGATTTTTCCTAATTTGTGCCTCCCAAATGTAAGCTAATGTGTAAGAAAATACATTTTGAAAAATACCCTCTATATCTAATGCTCATACGGGTACTCACAAATTCAGAGATGTACAAATAACCACTGCTCCTAAGCGCCATATCTTGGGCCCATTTCAGAAATACATTGGTTACTTGTTACCCATTTTACACTCTACTTTTTTCACCATATGAATTGGTCAATACTCAGTACACAATGAAAAAACATGTTACGGTGCAGCTCAGTTGGTGGCTATGGGTACCTCGGGTTCTTGGAGAACCCACAAACCATTGATATCCCCGCAACCAAAAAGCTCTACCAAACGTAATGGTGGATTGCTTTTGTAAATCAGGCGTTGTGACAAAAATGTACAGATTAAAATATTCTCACAAATGGCTATTTTGTCCTACTCATTTCCAATATTTCTTTACTTCAACAGTTAGTTTCTTTAATAAACACCTTGAGTGATCTACACATATGACCCCTTGCTGAATTTGGAACTTTGTCTACTTTTCGGAAATATATAGCTTTCCTGGGTCACCCATGGCTTTCACACTGGTTTTCACCACAAACTGGAAGTAGGTTTAAAGCGCAAAAAATAGGAAAAATGGGCTACCACTTTGAAAAATGTTAAAGCTTTGGTCAAAGAATTAGGCTTTTTGATTCAGCTCTGCAAGTTCCTGAAAGCTGGGGAGATGGTGACTTTAGCACAGCACACCTTTCATTGATGCCGTATTTGGCTAAAAATACAGACAGTTTTATCCACAAAATACTCAAACTTTAGCTATATTTTGACCCGGTCCTCCCAAGGGAAATGAACCTACCCGGGTACCATTAAAATCCCCAGGATGCTGGAAAAAAAGGAAGTAAATTTGGCGTGGATACCTTATTTAGAAAAAAGGTTATAGTGGCCTAAGCATGAACTACTCCAAGTAGCCAAAAAGGGCTAAGCGCCAGGAGTGGGGGGTTGAAGGCCCAGCAGTTAAGGGGTTAATTATCAGTATCCTGCTGATGACATAATTAGTATAATATACAGAATTGCCTGTGGTGATCAATTTGCCATATATCTCAGTTATTTAGCATTGATACCTAACGTATATCCATAACTCAATCAAGATATGCCGTAATCATTATCCGATAACTTCAGTACAGGGTTTCCTTTCCAATATGATTTTAGGACTGTTCCAATAATGTTCACATTACATTACATTTACATCGCCTTCTCTTCAACTTTGTTGAGAGCTCCAAAACCTTTTTGGCTAGGTTTGTGCTACTGAAATACCACATATATGCCATGCACATATAAATACATTCTGATGACGATCTACTTGGAAGGAAAAGTGTGGAAAAATGTAAGATGACACCAAACCCACAATGTAAGGCTTCAGAAAACAGAGTAAGGCAGATTTAAAGAGTCATACAGACGAGCTAGTACTACAAATCACACAGGCTTAGCACTCAGAACAGTAGTATTCATAATGCCATTAAAGGTTTAAATCTTTACTCAATATTCTTAAATAAATATATCCACCATTCATCAGATAAAAGGGATAGCATGATGACAATAATTTCATCTAAAAGTCTCTAGAATCCAACATGAGTTGCAATCATTTTGTCATTAAAAATCAATTTCTGAAAATATTTACTATTGAATATATATATATATATTTTTGGGAGCATAAATGCAAATGTCCTACTTGTAAGCATGGTATTTTCATGAAAAAGCACTACTTTGTCTCGAAATCCTAATTTTTTTAATGTATTTTTAGTAAATGGAAGTGTGATCCTCAGATACCGGTGTCTCAGACGTGGACAAATTCTGCTTTACATGCTTTTCTATCACCAGCACCTGCATAAATACTGTGGACTCTCAGAACCAGCAGATCGAGCAGGGACATGTGTAGAAGGGGGTCACCCCATAATCTACATCATCCTCTGCAGAAATATTTGCTAATCTTTTCTTTTGAGGTCTCGTTAGAAATCTTCTGTTAGGATTTGTTTTTTATTTTTCTATTTTAGATTGTGTATTTTAAGAGGAATTTTTCTGCAACTTGTTTTCTTTTTCCTCTATTCGGTACCTCTACTTTGCATTTGCCATCTTGCAAAACCTTAAAGGTGCCTTGCTTGCTGTTTCTCCACTGTCCCCCTTCTTAGACCAAGCAGAAGGTAAAGGTAGTGCGACCTTCCATTGATAAATTGAAACGCCAAAGATTACAAGTGTCATTTGACTTTAATATGGATCAAATGCAGGAATTCGAGTTTCAACACCATTAGAAAAATAGGGAACACTGTCTCTATTCATTTTACAGTCAAAACGGTCATGTGGTATGTAGGTGTCCAATTTGCCCTAAGGGCCAAGGAAACTTCAATAATCTCCTCTAGGAAAGGAGATGAGTGTGGTTGCTTGAAATTCATTACTGTCTTCAATAGTCAATAAGACTGTTTTTTGTTTCCAAAAGCAATATAATTCCTTACTATTACCACAGGCTACCCAGCCCTAGTCTACTATTTCTGGTCTTGAGACTGTCATCATGGTAGATTGTGGAACTACAGGTTAAATTATGGGCAAGTCCTGGGCTAAGCAATACCAAATTTCAGTAATCCTAAAAGAAGGTCTTGGTATAGTTTGAGCAGTAGATGGTTATATTGCAAGATGCTGTCCAGTGACTGCGAGACCTGTACAGCCAAAAGCATCCACAGGCAAACCTAGAAATGTGTTCTTTTGATTGTCTCTCCTCTTCATTCTCTTGTTACTTTAGGAATTCCAAGTCTCAGTTGCCATAATCCTTATACTAGCAGGACCACTAGTAATGATTTTCTATTTAGAATTGAGTGCTTCTCATTGTGTACGACATGGTCTGGTCAGTATCGGCCTCCTAGGTTAATCCCTCAAGATACTGCTCCTCCCCAATGATAGCAGCCTTGTCACAAGTTCCTGAATAGTATCTTGAGTTTCAGGATGCGTTTATGAAACCAGTCATCAGAGTTGTTCCACCCTAAAGGGAATACGATTCTCACATTGATTCAGTTCCTGATGCTATTGTTCCATTTAGCGGGATGTCTCATTTATCAGAACCACTGAACCAAAAACGAAGGTGTTAACAATATTTAGCTGGAAATCTACAGAATGGGCCCATTATTAAGTCTTGTTCTCCAGCAGGAGAGCCTTTTTTTTATTTGTGGCTAAGAAGGATTCTTCCGAGGTAAGACCCTGCACAGATAACATATGCCTTACTAATGTAACCATTAAGGACCATTATCCCCTGCCTTTGAGCCAAGATATTCTCCAGTCACTTCATGGTGCCAACAGTTTTATCAAGCTAGATTTAATTAGTGCTTATCATCTATGAAAAACTAAAGAGAGTGATGAGAGGAAGATGACATTTTGTGCTCCTTTTTTGTGATTATGAATTCCGAATGATGCCATTCGGACTTTGTAATGCCCCTACTTTCTATTAAACATTTATGGATGGACAGCCGCGGACTGTGCAGGTTAGGGCAGTAGGGCAGGGTAGGGGGGGTGATTTCGATGGACGATGACGAGGGGAAAAATTATTATTTATTTAATTTTCCCTCTTCATCGTCTTTCAAAATCCCCCCCCCCCCTCACCGCTCTTACCTGCACAGGCCGGGGGGCTGTGGATGGATAAGAAAGTGGCAACAGTCACAGACTGGTCAGTCCCAATTAATGCCAAGGGGGGAATTCAATCTTTTCTTGGCTTTTATAGAAAGGATAATAAGAATTTCTCTCAACTCATTTTACCCAATTCAAACTTTTTCATGGGATGAGGCTGGAAGTTCTGCCTTTACACATTTAAAAAAAGGTCTTCCTATCGGGCCCAGTTTTAAGACATCCGAATCCTCTTTTTCCACCCATTCTTAAAACTGATTCTTAGGATAGGGTATTTGGTGCTGTGCTATTACAAAGACAGCAGGATGACTTTCAAGAACATCCAGTTTCCAACTAGTCAACATTAGAAAAATGATTGGCTTTGAAAGAGACTTGCTCAGAATGGCTTTATTTATTGTTAGAGAGAACTATCATGTGAAAATACGTACCGATCACAGAACCTTAACTATACTTCAAAATATGACTTACCGTGACAGTAGACCGAGTTGCTGGGCTTATTTTTTCGCACAATTTGAACTAAAAATCACTTATATTTCTGTTTCAGAGAATTCACTTCCTTGTGGTGTACCCAGACATCAATCATTCAGAGGAGAGTGAATATCCTATTTTCCCAGCTCGCTGTTTTTTGACTGACATAGAATTATTTCTTGACTAGATAAAATTAGCATTTATTGCCTTCAAAGAGAAACTCCAACTAGAAGGAAGGTATGGAAATCCTTTTGTTAACAAGACAGTATGGACACTAGCTACTGTATTAAACATTCAGGTTATGAAATTATATCATGACTTATCTGCTTCATGTCACTGCAGATTAAACACCACTATTGAGTGGTTCCATGAGATATTTTTGGTGGTCTACCCATAAAACAAATCTTACGCTTTATGTACACTCAACATTGCTCTAAACTTCATCACTACGAATGTTATGCTGCGTCAATTGAATATAAACAATTACAACATTATATTAATTTTACTTTAGGGCATGGAGTCCGGCGATGTATTATACTTTTACGTCTTGGGATACTCCCTTTTAAATCATTGACATCCAAATGGAACTATAAAGAAAATTATACCAGTGAATGTGACTTATGTAAAGGAGGAATCAAAGATGCTGCTCTTGCGAATTTGCACATAGTTCATACTGGCTTGCTTATTTGCACATTGATTTTAACTTTTGAAGCGAGGGGGGCCGCCATCTTGGTTGTACCGGGGTCGGCGCTCTAGGCTTCCTCAACTTCCTCTACTTAACGCCGATGCCAGCGCGAGCGTGCCGCGGGTGCGCCGAAGGCGTGCCCAAGGCAAGCCCGTCTGCGCCCGTCTGCGCCAGGCCGAGCCCAGGGGCAAGCCACGCCGGCAAATCTACCTCATTCTCGGCTAACTTTCTCAAAGATTTGCAACATTTATACCCCCCACTCTCTCCCGCCACTTCCAGACGAATCACTACAGCTGGCCTCGCGCGCTCTGACTCACACCTCTCCAGTCGATGCATACCCTCCACTAAATCAGTCAGGAATGATACCCCCATTCGGGTGCTGTATTTGAACACCCGCTCCTTAATCAAACATCAAGCCGACATTTTTATCCTTCTATCTAATGAGAAACCAGATGTACTTCTGCTCACAGAAACCTGGCTGACTACAGATTCTCTCCCTGACATTCTGGCAGCCCTCCCCCCAGACTACTACATCCTCCATGCCGACCGTACTGGCAATCGCCCTGGGGGTGGGGTGGCAGCCATCATATCCAAACACCTTAACTTTTCCTCCAATTCCCCTCTTCCCCTCCCGGAAGTAGACAACCTAGTTATCAGTCTGAAAACCAATGCAGGAGCCTTAACACTTCTCCTCCTTTACCGGCCACCTGCCATCCTTTGCTTCCGCCCTGACTGAACAGCTCTCTGACCTACTGACATTGCATCCCAGGCTAGCTCTCTTTGGTGACCTTAATTATTGGTTCAATTATGTTAATGCCGGGCCCCACGCCACAGAACTCTTTGAAGCCCTCCACAGCCTTAACCTGACCCAACAAATTTCCTCGCCCACTCACATCAAGGGCCACATCCTGGATCAAATTTGGACCCAAAACTTAGCACTCTCCCAGCCATCTGTGTTCCCTTGCGTTTGGTCAGACCATCATCTAGTCGACACCACCCTCACTGTCACCGGCAGGACCCCCGCCCCTCTGATGGCTGGTGGCCTCTCACGTAAATGGAATTCCTATGACTCCCAAGGCTTTACGACTCTCGCCAACACCCGCCCAGCTGTTAACACTCCCGCCAACACTGATACGGTGGACAGTGATATTGGCACCTGGCTAATGTCGGCTAGCGACCAATTCGCCCCCCTCACTAAGTTCCCCCGCACCAGACACCATAACTCCCATAGACATAGATGGTTCTCTGGCGAACTTAAAGAACACAAACTGATGGTGCGCCAACTGGAACGGACATGGAGACGCAACTACTCTGAGTCAGATAGATTACTTTACATCACAGCCCGCAGAGAATATAAAAATGCAATTTCCTCAGCCAAATCTGAACATTTTTCTAACAGAATCCTCTCTGCAAACAATAAATCAAAGGAGGTCTTCCGAATCATGAACAAACTTACCTCAGATGATAGAATTCTCCCGGGTCAGACCCCCACTCAAGAGACCTGTGACGCTCTTAATGCTTTCTTTATTGAGAAAATCAACAAAATCAAGGACTCCATCCCCCCCCTGCCACCGATACTGTCCCCAGACTTCTCTTCGAACAACTCACTGACCTTTACTCACTTCCCCACCCTCAACTCTAATTCACTAGCTGTGCTCGCGACCCGGGTAAAATCTGGTTCTCTGAACGACTGGTGCCCTCCCTCGGTCCTGCGGGACATCTGCCTCAAACTACCCAATTGCATTTTACCCCTACTGAATGGCTCCCTCAGTACCGGTACTGTCCCCAGCTCCTTCAAGGAGGCCATTTTGGTGCCGCTCCTGAAGAAACCTGGTATGGATCCGGCGGAACTCTCTAACTACTGCCCCATATCGCTCTTACCTTATTTTTCCAAGTTAATGGAGGCCCACGTCACTCGTGTCTCTCTAACTTCATCGAGACCTCCTGCCACCTGGAGCCCAATCAAGCTGGCTTTAGGCCAGCCCATTCCACCGAGGCTGTTATCCTAGCAGTACTGGACACATTGAGGAGGAACGCTGATACAGGGATCCCCCAGGCCCTCGTACTCCTGGATCTGTCCGCCGCGTTCGACACGGTTGACCACAACATCCTTCTTCACCGTGTCGAGCAGGCGGGCATCCAGGGCCCTGCCCTCAAATGGACTCAGTCCTTCTTGATTGGCAGAACACAAGCCGTCCGCCTGGGCCCCTACACAGCGTCCAAAACCCCTACAACCTGTGGAGTCCCTCAGGGCTCTGCCCTGTCACTCCTACTATTCAACCTTTATCTCCGTCCCCTGATCTGCTCGCTTCATAGCTGGGACATCACAGTGTATAACTACGCCGATGACCTGCAGATCATCTTCCCACTCAACACCCTAGACGCGGTGAACAACTTCCAATCTGCCATGATACACATCCAGGAGTGGATGGACTACAATCAATTAAAATTAAATCCCGGCAAAACGGAGCTTCTTCTTCCCGGCTTTAGCCCCTCCCATTGGGGCCCACAGTTCTGGCCCAATAACTTAGGCCCACCCCCGGTTCCAGTGAAATCAGTAAAAAGTCTTGGTGTGACCATCGATACCGAACTCTCCCTCAGACCACACGTGGGCGCTGTGATCTCCTCATGCATGTTCCAGCTTCTTAAAATTCGCAAAGTTAGTCACCTACTACCACCAGCTGCTCTGGTCCAGGTAGTCATCTCCCTGGTACTATCCCGCCTGGACTTCTCCAACTCCTTGTACCATGGTCTCCCGAAATCTTTGCTGCATCGTCTTCAGGTCGTACAGAACCAAGCAGCTTGTCTCATTCACTACACCCCCAAATGGCAGTCGGCCAAACCTCTGCTACACAAACTGCACTGGCTACCTATAGAACAAAGGGCGGCCTTCAAGTTGGGCTGCCTCACGTTCAAATCTCTTCACTGCCCCAGCCCTGCCTTTCTGACAATCCTCATCAATCCGCACCGCCCAACGCGTAATCTTCGCTCAGCCTTCCTCAACCTGCTCGTTATCCCCAAAACTAAAACCAACAAATTCGGCGGCCGTCGGTTCGCCTACCTTGTCCCCAAATTCTGGAACTCTCTTCCCCTAACCATTAAATCCAGTAGCTCTCTTCTCCATTTCAGAAAACTGCTCAAAACCTTCCTTTTCCCCTTACCTGGTTAACTCCCACCTCCTCTGACCCCCAGTCTCTCCTCTGTCTTTCAGCGCCAGGAAACCCTCGGTGTCAGTGCGCTCTATAAATTCCATTTAACATAACATAACATAACAAAGATCTAAAGCATGTTTTATTTATATGTCCGAAACCGATAGTAGTAGAGGCCAGAAAGTGCTATTTAAGATTAATTCAATTCAGAAATAATAGTACATCAGTGCAGAGTTTGATTTTGTTGTGTAAATCTCCACCAGATAAATTTGTCTGTCACAATCTGTTTACATTTTTTAAATCATTTTAAAATGTATATATAAAGATTTATTGTATACTATACATTTTAAATGTTTTATCAGAAAATGTGTTGTTCTTAGCAGAGAACTACATCAAATAAACAAACTTGACTTGACTTTTATGTGGCCTCCTGGTCTGTATGAGCGCAAGCCAAGATCTCAAATCAATTATCAACCTGTGTATTACAGCTTTAAGAAATTCCAGTCGAACCTTGGTCTTGTATATCCAAAGATTTTCTGTGGAGTAACCTTCTTCTGAATGGTGCACAATGATCACAATAACAGTGGATATATATATTAAAATTGTGTATTTCAGCTCATTGTCAGGATTACTCAGTGCTCCTGTGATGGCTCAAACCTTTCTTAGAGATTTATTTTACATTCTTGGCATTCCTTGCAAGATTACTTCCGATGAGAGTACTTGATAAATATCTCACATTGGTGGAAAGCAGTTGTACGGGTATACAAAAAGCATTGTCTTCAGGTTATCACACTCAGTCCAATGGTCAGCCTGAGTGAGTGAACATAATACTGGAGCAATACTTGCTATTTTGTAATGGTACACAAGATAATTGGAAGATACTCTTGTCATTGGCAGAATTTGCATTTAACAAAACTATGCATTCTGCCACAGGGCTTTCCCCCTTTTTTGCTTTATATCTTATGCATCATACAAAGAATCAGCTAACAAGAAAAGGAGAGTATTCCCATAATACCATTTAGGATATATGGTATGGTTGTCTACCCAATTCTACCTTCTACAGATATTCCTAGAAAGCTTGGCACACATTTTTCACGCTTTTTTCTTACATTTCTAAGATCATTAATTCAAATGCAGTTAAGTTTCAACTTCCTTCTAGCTGAAAGTGTGATCCAGTATTTCAAGTATTTCATGTTTTACACATAAAGCCTTTTGTACGCACTATTTCTTGTCCCAGAAAGGCCCCTTCGCTCCTACACCTTTGTTTAATAGTCATGAGAAGATTGAAGTAGCTGATGTATGCATATCGAGTGTCCTGGAGTCAGCTTTACTTTTCTCTGGAGAGGATGATGGAAAGGAGGATGATGTTTATTTAGTTTATTACGTCTTTATTTACTGTCTTACCCTGAAGCTTTGAATAATACTCTGAGATCTTTCATAGAGCACTTAGGAAGATTTACAGATCTTTTGTGGGGCCTATTCTATTATGCCTCACCAAACGAGAACAGTGCTTCTTTGGACGCCGTTGAGTGAGGACTGGAATAGTAAGTGTTTGCAGACCCTGTTCAGTTGCAGTGAGCAACAGATCCATGGATCCTGCATGTCTCCTAGAAACAGTGTTAAAAAACACAAGATTTTGAGGGGAAAAGGGTTATACTTACCTAGAAGCATGGAACAATCTGCAACTGCACATCAGAGCCGCATCCTCAGTTCTTGAATTCTGGAAGAAACTGAAGAACTGGCTCTTCTACCAGCCCCAGCCTTGGCCCTGCCCATACAGCTCCTGCTTCAACGCCTAGGAATCTTCTCGGGTTAGACATGTGCTATAAAGACACACGACATGACATGACATAACATTACATAACAAAACATTACATGACATGCAACACTCCTATTTCTTGAACCCACGCTTGTTTGAACAATGGAAATAGGGAAAGAGGTTTACAACTAGTGTATTCATAAGGTCTTGGACATCTAGTGTAGAAGGATACAATTACATGATTCTCAGTAACAGGTAGTATAATGACCCAAATACTTACCACTTACCTTCATTACTCTTGTTCCAGCTTGTTCTCGGCCCTCTCCCTACTTAATGAGGAAATTATCTATTTTCTACGACAGGAAACAAAACTGGAAATGCTAGCTATGACCCCACCCACCCTCAGCTGGGTACTATTATTATTATTTAGCATTTGTAGAGCGCGTAGCTACCCGAAGGCATTCCAGCACTAGCAGCCAAACAAGGGTAGGAGTTTATAGTGTCAGGAGGGTGCGGGGCTGTAGGCCATTGTTTTGGAAAATACATGTCTTGAGGAGTTTATGGAAGGGAAAAAGATGGGGTTCCAACCGGAGATGTAAGGGCATTGTGTTCCAGAGTCTGGCCACATTGTAGGAAAAGGATCTTCCTCCGCTTCTTACTCTCCTGATTTTGGGGATGACTGCCAGGTTGAGGTGGGTTGAACATAGAAACCTCTGGGCGATGGAAGGTGATGAGAGATTTATTAATGGCTGGGCCCTTTCCCTATAAAAACGTATGCGCTATACACAATGCTTTAAAGTAAATTCTTTTCAGAACAGGCAGCCAGTGTAGAGTCTTCAGTGCTGGTTTGGCTGACTGTTTTTTTGGAACTCATAGTGACAATCTGGCGTCGCAGTTCTGCACAACTTGAAGCTTACTTATTGTTGCTTTGGGTGCTCCTAAAGGGAGTTTCCATAGTCCAAACGTGAAAGGACTAGGTTCTGAATAAGGATCCCTTTTGCGTTCATGGGAAGAATAGGAAGGATCTTTCGTAGTGATCTGATGGTGCCATAGCAGGCCCCAGTTACTCTCATTGCTTGTCTGTCGAATTTGATGGAGGTGTCTAACCAAACGCCCAAGCTTTTGATTCTGGTCTTCGGGGTGGGAGCCGGGCCCAGGCAGTTGGGCCACATCTGTTTGAGATCCATGCTGTGAGAGTTGCCCAGAAACAAAATTTCGGGTTTACCTCCATTTAACTTGAGGCATGAGTGTTCCATCCAGTCGGCCACTTTCTCCAGGCAGCTTTCAAAGTCGGCAGGGAAGCTTTGGGCCCGTTGAGTGCGATTACTAGCTGCGTATCATCCGCGTAGGTAATGATTTTTATCCCATGTGATGAGATGACATCAGCAAGAGGGAGCATATACACTTTGAATAATGTGGGACTAAGGGAAGATCCCTGTGGGTCTCCGCATCCGATTTCCAAGCTTCTGGAGGTAGACTGGCCTGAGAAGACCTGGAAGGTTCTCTCATCAAGATAAGAGTTGATCCAGAGCTATATGCCTATGAAATCCTTCTTTCCGTCTACAAATCAGACATCTTGGCAAGGAAAGCGGAGTATTACGAGGGAAGGATTGCTCTGGCAGAAAACAAACAGAAAGAGACTTTCGCTATTCTTAAAGAACTGAGTCAGAAAACAGAGTAGAAATCCACAATCACATCTTTGGACTGGGATGCCTTTCAGAATTTCTTCCTTCAGAAAGTCAAAGACATCATCTCGGAAATTGCTAGAACACCAACCGATCCTAACTCCCTCCAGAAGATCTACCCCTCTCCCTGCTCCAGCAGTCAGCTTTCTAATCTCCCCAAGATTGACCCAATCACCTTAGCATCTTTAGCAAACTGCACCAAGTCAGGCTCCCGGGTCAACCTGTGTCCTCCAAGGATCTTTCAAATGGCCCTGCCAGGGCTAGAGAAACAGATCCTGGATTTACTTAACAACACTTTAGTTATGGGTCATCTACCGACAAACTTTAAAGAAGCCAGGGTCACCCCCCTGCTGAAAAAACCTGGTGCAGATACCCTGACCCTAAAAAATTACAGACCCATCTCCCAGCTCCCCTTTCTAGCCAAGATGGTGGAACAGCATGTTCTAAAGATACTTTCTAAGTATTTGGAGGACCACCAGCTACTCCAAGCTAGACAGGCGGGTTTCAGAGCCCATCATAGCACAGAGCTAGTGATGATGGCTGTTCTGGACGAGCTCAGATTTATGGCTGATGATCAACAACCGAGTGCCCTGATTTTATTAGATCTGTCAGCAGCATTCGATACGGTCAGCCATAACATACTGCTGAACCGGCTCACCGATCTGGGTATCAGCGGGCAAGTATATCAATGGCTAAAGTCATTTCTGTCTGACCGCACCCAGAGAGTCCAGCTGGGTGAACAGTTATCCGCACTGGGCTCTCTGACCTGTGGGGTACCCCAGGGATCTGCATTATCTCCACTTCTTTTTAATATATATCTGCAACCCCTGGTGGAGACCCTGACTCATATGGACTGTCAGGTTTTTAATTACGCCGATGACACTCAACTTCTTATCCGGCTTAACAATTCCCGCCAGGCCCAGGAGTCGGCCAAAAAGTTGCTCAGGTTTACTGTAAACTGGATGACGGACAATTCTTTAAAAATAAATCCGGATAAGACCGAAGTGTTTATCATTCCAACAAGGAACAGCCCCTGGTGTGATCTTTTCTGTCCTCCGGAACTAGTTGTAGCCCCGGTACCAGTCCCGGTCGTAAGGAGCCTCGGCCTGAAAATTGACTCTGAACTATCCATGTCTTGCCAGGTCACCACGGTTGTAGGAACCTGCACTGGCCTACTCAGGCAACTACGGAAACTTGCTCCTCTCCTGTCAACATCGTCACTACAATCAATTGTCTCCGCCACTGTCATCTCCAGGTTGGATTACGGGAATGCCCTTTACATTGGCCTCCTCAGAAGCTCATTGGGAGACTGCAGGTGGTACAGAACGATGTGGCCAGGCTTATTTTTGGACTTCCTAGAAAGACACATGCTACCCCTCTGCTACATAAACTACATTGGCTTCCTATCAAACAGAGAGCGCAGTTCAAGGGTCTATGCATTGCCCACAAAGCAATCTACGGCCAGGCACCTAAGTATATAAAAGATCGCTTGAAGAAATACGTACCCGACCGGACTCTACGATCATCTGAGGCATGCAGGTTAGCTCCCCCTAGGTACATCTCTAAATCAAAGGGGGGCAGAGCGTTCTCTGTTCTCCTCCTGCAAATCTGGAATCATCTGCCGGAACATCTGCGCAGGGAACCGGCTCTACTCACCTTTAGGAAGCGTTTAAAAACGTTCCTATTTAAAGAGGCGTCAACCACAACATAATCATCTGCCTCCGCCGCTGCTATTCTACTTCTGCACCAGTGACTGGCTCACTTTTCTCTAGAAGCGCTTAGAGACCTGTAGGTGATTTGCGCTATACAAAAGTCATATAACATAACATAACATCCAGCCCGCCACCTCCCCTGAGACACCCAACCTTCTAATTCTCTCTATTGGATGTTAAAATTAACTGTGTAGAAGGCTGAGCTCAAATCCTGGAGGATGATGGGCACTGCTCCTCCTTAATCAAGGATCTTCTTAGTTTCTTCAACAACAGCGACTAAAGCTGTTTCGGTTCCATGCTTGGGGTGGCGGACTACTGTTTGCGTGGGATGCAGGAGGTCATACGTTTCTAGGAAGGCCGAGAGGGACGCATTCACGTGTTTTTCCAGTATTTTAGCTATTACTGGAAGCATTGATACAGGTCAGTTTTTGCCTAGATCATCAGGGTCTAACCCGGATTTTTTAAGAAGAGCCTTCACCATAGCATGCTTCCATTGTCTGGGAACTAGGCCCACGGTAATTGATGTGTTTATAATTTCCAGCATCGGGAGGAGTATCGTGTTTCCGGCTCTGAGTAGAATGTGAGAGGGGGCTGGGTCACGGGGGAGCCTGATTTAATTTGGGAGAGGAAGGCTGATAGCTTTGCCAGGTCCATGGTGGGGAATTCCTTGAGTACATGGTCAGGACCACTGGCGGACCCATCCATCTGTGTGGGATGTATGTCGTTACAACGCACACTTTTACAACGCATGCACTTACAACGCATTTTTTACAACGCACAATCCATTACAACGCATGACATTACAACGCATGACACTACAACGCATTTTTAAAAACTACCTTTACAACGCATTCCATTACAACGCATACTACCATTACAACGCATACCATTACAACGCATAATATTAAATTGCATTTAAGGTAAGTATTAGATAGTATAGGGGTATAGGGGTATAGGGGTAAAAATTACTATTCTAACTCCAGGGGGTGCAACAGTAGGGTAAGTGTTGGATAGTATAGGGGTAAAAATTACTATTCTAACTCCAGGGGGTGCAACAGTAGGGTAAGTGTTGGATAGTATAGGGGTAAAAATTACTATTCTAACTCCAGGGGGTGCAACAGTAGGGTAAGTGTTGGATAGTATAGGGGTAAAAATTACTATTCTAACTCCAGGGGGTGCAACAGTAGGGAAAGTGTTGGATAGTATAGGGGTAAAAATTACTATTCTAACTCCAGGGGGTGCAACAGTAGGGTAAGTGTTGGATAGTATAGGGGTAAAAATTACTATTCTAACTCCAGGGGGTGCAACAGTAGGGAAAGTGTTGGATAGTATAGGGGTAAAAATTACTATTCTAACTCCAGGGGGTGCAACAGTAGGGTAAATGTTGGATAGTATAGGGGTAAAAAGTACTATTCTAACTCCAGGGGGTGCAACAGTAGGGAAAGTGTTGGATAGTATAGGGGTAAAAATTACTATTCTAACTCCAGGGGGTGCAACAGTAGGGTAAGTGTTGGATAGTATAGGCGTAAAAATTACTATTCTAACTCCAGGGGGTGCAACAGTAGGGAAAGTGTTGGATAGTATAGGGGGTAAAAATTACTATTCTAACTCCAGGGGGTGCAACAGTAGGCAAAGTGTTGGATAGTATAGGGGTAAAAATTACTATTCTAACTCCAGGGGGTGCAACAGTAGGGTAAGTGTTGGATAGTATAGGGGTAAAAATTACTATTCTAACTCCAGGGGGTGCAACAGTAGGGTAAGTGTTGGATAGTGTAGTGTAATATTATGCGTTGTAATATTATGCGTTGTAATGGTAGTATGCGTTGTAATGGAATGCGTTGTAAAGGTAGTTTTTAAAAATGCGTTGTAGTGTCATGCGTTGTAATGTCATGCGTTGTAATGGATTGTGCGTTGTAAAAAATGCGTTGTAAGTGTAGTGCGTTGTAAAAGTTGCGTTGTAAAGGTTGTTCCCCATCTGTGTGAGACCGCTTGGGTGGGGTGGACTGTGAAAAGCGGAATATACATTTTTAATTTTACCTCCGAAAAATTCTGCTAGTTCGTTGCACCGCTCCTTGGTAGTCTCTGGAGGTGGATCGGGTATCGGGAGCTCTAGAAGATCCTTAGCGACACATGAGATTTCACTAGGCGCGTTTGCTGCTGCCTTGATTATATTTTCGTAATAGGAAGCCTGAGACATTTTTATTTTAGTTTGATAGTGCCTTATCGCTTCCCTATAAGCTTGTTTATTCAGACTATTATATTATGGCCTCTATTTCCTCTCCAGTTTTTTACATGCCTGTTTGAGTACACGTAGTTTGGGTGAGTACCATGGGGACTGTTTCTCTCTAACTTTATGGCATAATTTAGCTGGGGCGATCTGCTCTAAGGTGGTCTCAATCCAACTCGTAAACTTTTCTGCAGCCGCTGTTAAGTTTTGGTTGTTTTGGGGTTTAAGTTTGTCCAGCACGCTGATCCAGTCATCTATAGGGAGTTTGTTCCAGTGCCGGACTCTCTTCTTAGTGGTCCTCATTGCCTGGGGTTGGGGAGGGGAGTTGATGCAGAGAGGGATCAAAAAATGATCGGACCAAGGCAGGGGAATGGGGTCACCTACCAATAGATTGTCATTATTGGTGAAGATCGAGTCTAGGGTATGACCGTGCTTGTGTGTAGAGTTGTTTTGCTAGTAGGTCCTGTATAAGGTTTGTGGTCTCAGCTCTGTTAGGATCATCAAAGTGCACGTTCAGATCACCAAGGAGGAAAAGATTGGGTGAGGTTCCTACCAACATGGCTGCTACCTCAGGGAGTGATTTAAGGAATTGGCCAGGGCTACCAGGCGGGCGGTAAATGAGAACTCCGAGAAGAGAGAGGTTGGCAGACGGCGAGATGGTAAAGAACAGGCTCGTATAGTCTGTGTTAATATTAGCTTTAACCTGACATTTAAGGGAGCTTTTGTGTATTATGGCAATAACCCCACCTTTCCTGTTCTCGTGATCTTTCCGCTGGATACTATAGTTACTATGGAGTGTTTGCACCTGATCTGGTTCGGAATCTGTAAATAGTTTAGCATCCCCAAGCCCTTCATGTAATCTAAAGCTCTGTCAAAGGCCAGGATCAGGGTGGGTGTGCAGCTTATAATGGCTTAATCAACGATGAGTTGGACTAAGAGCAATGAAAATTAATGGTAAGTGATCCGGCCATTACCTCTACATCTCTTGTCCTTGTCCCAGTCATTGCTTAATGAGGTATACTGAAGCAATAATAGGCATTTGCCTTAAAAACACCCTAGAAATAGCAATATTATGCAAAATCCAGTGTACCTTCAAATGATATGTAGTGAATTATGAACAAGAAATTCAAAACCAGAATAGGGAGCATTCATCAAATTTCTTCTGTACTCCTTGTACACTTTGAAGTGTAGAGTGTTTAATAAAGATGTGGTCTATGGCCCAAGTTCTAGCCCTACAAATGAGTTACAATAAAACTCTCTGAACCTCTGTGCAACAACCAGCCTGTGGTTGGCTTGAACAACCGTGAACATTTTATATCAGGCCTCAAGAAAATCACATCTTTCAGGGACCTTAAAAAAGGAGGATGGCAAAGAAGAGCAGAAAGTTCACCCAACCTCCATGCTAAAGTGATTGTTACCATGAAACGTACTTTAGAAGAAAGAAAATACACCTGATTTCTCCTACTAACCTTATCTCGTTACTGTGGGAGTTCCATATCCCTCATGCTCCATATATGTACTAGAAAGCTAAACTGAATGCATGCGCAGAAGCAAAAATGATACCCCTCTCACAATACTAGATTAACACACTTGCGCAACTTCGTGGGACTCCACATTAATGTACCAAAATCCAAGCGCTCCAAGCAAACAAAGCTTCCATCCAAAGTCCCATGGCTTTTATGAAACAAAGGCACGTCTTCCCATTGTAAGATGCGCCAATATGCATGCGGCACAGCCGTACTGTAATGGCTTCGGGGATCTTTTCCATCACTCCTCACCACCTGCTTCTCCCCAGTAGGCACAGAAGATTTCCATTAGTCTAGAAGGGAGATTATTCTCTGCACAGTAGTTGGAGTTCTTGGCCCAGCTAGAACCTCTGACAGGAAACAAAACAGGTAGTCATGGGGGATGCAATCCTTTGTACAGCACTCATCTGAGTGTGGGTGGGGTTAAACTTAGCATTTCCAGTTTTATTTCCTGCCCTAAGAAATAGTTTCATACTTATTAAGTAATGACAGAGAGGAGGACTGTACAGTTGTGTGTGCAGTCTAGTGGTTGAGGGGGCGGAATATCCGGGTGGGAGAGGAAAAGGAGGAGCGACGTCAGAGGCGGCAGTTAGAGTAGGGACGGCAAGGTAAAAGGTATTGGAATAAAGCTCTGCTGACTAAGGCCACAGTGTCAGTCGTTATTGGGAGGTAACACGACATGACAGCTGGCGACGAGGGTGGGATGAGCGGCATGCTCTCCTGAACCCCAAAGTGAGACGTGGTCTGCCCGGTGCGAAGAGCAGAGAAGGAAGTCGAAGGCAACGATGCGCGCGTTGCACCCCGAGTCTGCGCCGGATCCAATGCCCTAAGACGAGCGGGGTGAAAGTGAGACCCTGGCCCCTGCCCTTGGTTCCTGTCGCTGCCGCGTGGACCAGAGTGCAGCGTCGACCGGAGGCGAAGAGTGACTCGCCGCATGAAATTCAAGCCCCCCCCCCCAGCATGAAGCTGGAGACGCGTGTATCACGTATATGCCAGGAGAAGCGGCAGCAGTAGAGCGCCCCTACCCTGTGCTGACCAAGATCCCACGGAGCTGGCGAGTGAGGCCCCGGAGCAGCGTGATTAAGGTGGGGAGAACCCTGAAGAACTGTTGAGCCTCGCGTTAAGCCCCGTGTGCAGTGCCGGTCCGGCGGCCATCTTTAAACCAGGCAGCCGCATTGGGACACCCCTCCTTAATTCGTGTAGGCGGCCATCTTGAAGTCAGGCACCCAGGAGCCACCAGTGGGATTCAACAAACCCGAGCAAAGGCAGGGAAGGAATTAAAACAAGCCCAAGCAAAGGCAAGAGATAAAGAAACAAACCTAAGCAAAGACAAGAAAATAATTAAACAAGCCCAAGCAAAGGCAAGAGATAAAGAAACAAACCCAAGCAAAGACAAGAAAAGAATTAAACAAACCCAAGCAAAGACATGAAAAGAATTAAACAAGCCCAAGCAAAGGCAAGAAATTTTTATAACAAACCCAAGCAAAGGCAAGAAAAAAAATAAGTTTTCAACAAGCACGAGCAAAGGCAAGGGATACATCAAACAAGCCCAGGCAAAGACAAGAGAGTGAACTAGAGAGGAACTAAACGAGCACACGTGAGGCACGATGTCAAACCAAGGATCGCCTGCACGTCAAGAGGTGAAACCCATTGTCATGGGACTGTCACACTTGCGCCCTCCAGAGCCTCTGGCGTTCGTGGTTGGGGGTAGCATGGGGCCCCGCTGGGAGGAATGGATTGAAGATTTCGAAGACTACATCAAAGGCTCCAAGGTACTTGGCGATGAGGATCAACTAATTGCGCTCCGCAATCTTGTGGGAAAAGACATCAGCAAAATGATCAAGGAAATTCCGGCTGCGGATGCAGGGACGTACGCCAAGGTACGGGAAGCTTTAGACAAGAAATTTCTACACAAAAAGAACGTAGACTACGAGAGGTATGTGTTCCAGCGGGCGCACCAAGAAAAAGATGAGATGATGAGTACATACATAACTCGGCTACGCCGGCTAGCACGCCACTGCAACTTTGAGGCGTTTTCGACGGATGACGCCATACGATTGCGCGTCATTGACGGCTGTCAGTCTGAGACTCTCCGAAGAAAACTGTTGAAGAAAAGTCACACCCTTGACGAAATCGAAGAAATGACGAGAGTGCACGATCAGGCCGAGGAACAGGCCAAGACCATGGAAGCAGGACGTACGGAACGCAGAGAGCAGGTATGCCAGATGCGAACCAGTCGCCCTCGCCGAGGGTCCAGGGACCATGGGCGGCACTCCCGGCCATCGTCGCGCCACCGTCACTCTGGACACCGTCGGCCGGACTCAGGGAGGAGGAGCAAACATCATGATCACGCGAGAAAGGCGCCAGTACGAAGATGCTACAGATGCGGGTATGATTTCCCGCACACCGGAGCATGCCCAGCTATGGGACAGCAGTGCCGCTAGTGTGGGCGGAGCAATCACTTTGAGGCCATGTGCGGAGAGTATCGCCGGGAGAAGGAAAAGAACACACACGGGACGTCGCGGGGCGACACTCGTCGGCACCATGCACGAGCGGTGCATGATCGCCCAAAGTCCTCGTCAAGATCCTCTCACTCCAGCAGGGAGTCGCGGTTATCGCGGTGGTCGAGGAGGTCACCATCTCGAGACTCCAGATCAACATCAGACGAACGAGAATATTCGGTTGAGTATGCGAATATGATTGCCGACCCAGATCAACTTAAGAAGTATCCCCGACTGGATATCAGTGTCGGTGAACATAACACAAAATTTGTAATGGACAGTGGGGCGTCACTAAACTACATCCCGATGACTGAGTATAAAAAAATGAACCCTCGTCCTCGACTGAGCCCAGCACATGTCCGTGTCTACACCTGGATGTCCAGGAAGCCACTTCCTTGTCTCTGGAAATTTTCAACCGTGCTGAGACACCAAGCAACATCTGTTCCTGCCGTGATACATGTCATAGAAGGACCGGAGGCTGACTGTCTTCTTAGTCTGCCGACAGCCGAACGACTGCGGCTGGTGGAAATCCTATACCGTGTCAGCAACGACAGTGACATTGCCCATAAGTTCCCAAAGTTGTTCATGGGACTTGGCAAGATGAACAGAGGCCAGATCCGTCTACACATCAATGATCAAGTCCAGCCGGTTGCCCAACATCCTCGGAAAGTGCCATTCCATCTCCAGCAGGCCGTGGAAGATGAACTGCAGGATCTGCTAACGGCTGACATCATCGAACGAACGGAGGGTCCCACACTATGGGTGTCACCAGTGGTAATTGTTCCAAAGAAAGGGACTCCTGGAAAGGTGCGGTTGTGTGTGGACATGCGGATGCCCAACACCGCCATTGAGAGAGAGCGTCACCCAGGCCCCCATTTGAGTGACATGATAGCCGCACTGAATGGCGCTCGAGTGTTTTCCAAGCTAGACCTCAACAAAGGGTACCACCAGTTGGAACTCCATGAGAGCTCTCGGTATATCACAACATTTGCAACGCACCTGGGTTTATTTAGATATAAAAGACTGAACTTCGGCATCTCCTCAGCCGCCGAAATATTCCAGGAGGCCATTCGCCAGACCATCCACCACATCCCCAACACACTGAACTACAGTGACGACATTCTGGTGTACGGGGCAAATGTCCAGGACCATGACACGGCCCTAGACCGAGTCTGCCATGCCCTCCTGGAAGCGAACTTAACGCTCAACAAAGATAAATGTGAGTTTCACCAATCGAAGCTGAAGTTCTTCGGGCACATCTTCTCAGGGGCCGGGATGAAGCCCGACCCTGATAAAGTGAGCACGTTAAATGACACCAAGAGCCCACGAGACATCAGCGACGTGCGATCCTTCCTGGGAATGGCGAGCTACTGCTCGAGGTACATTAAGGACTATGCCACTCTCAGCCACCCACTCCGAACACTGACCAAGCAAGGACAGACATTTGAGTGGACTTCCGAGTGTGAGCAAGCCTTCCAGGAGATTAAACAAGCTGTAGAAGCAGCCGAGAGTTTAGCATACTTCAGCCCTGACCGCAAGACGGAAATTACAGTAGACGCAAGCCCTGTCGGTCTAGGTGCCATCCTAGCCCAATACGACAACGACACAGATCAACGCCACATAGTGGCTCATGCCAGCCGGAGTCTCTCCGACACGGAAAAAGCTTACTCACAACCCGAAAAGGAGAGTCTAGCGGTAGTGTGGGCCTGTGAACACTTTCACGTGTTCATATATGGAAAACACTTCACCATGGTGACAGATCACCAAGCGCTCGTCACCATTTTTGGGAATCCGCGCTCCAAAATGCCACCTCGCATTGAACGCTGGGGACTGCGTTTGCAAGAGTACACATACACCATCGTACATAAGCCGGGGAAATCAGCCAACCGAGCCGACTACATGTCGCGACACCCCGAAGCATCCCAACTCTCCAGACCGTCTGTCGCTGAGGAATATATTCACTTTGTGGTGGATCAAGCGCGACCACCCGCTGTTCCTCTGGAAGTCATTCAACAAGCCACCTCGCAAGATGAGATGCTACAGGGGGTGATTCGCAGGGTACAGACACACCGATGGCGTCACGAAGAGCCCCATGAAGGGAGTGATCCGAAGACGCGTCAGGAACTGCAGGCGTTCAGGAACGTGAGCGGGGAGCTGTCTGTCACCGCAGAGGGTCTTTTATTAAGAGATCACCGAATTGTCATCCCCAGTCAACTGCGTCAAGGAGTCATCAACCTGGCTCACGAAAGTCATCGAGGCGTGGTT